>NW_026087631.1:13451183-14169970 GCF_022539395.1 Myiozetetes cayanensis | reverse complement strand
TACATCCTGTTTCTTGTTAAACTTTGTATTACCAATCTTGTCAGCTGATGGCCTTGCTAAACATTACAGTTCCGTATATTGATTCAATATTGCAAAGGCCCCAACAGTGCCTGACTTGGCTCTGTTCATAGTTTTTGCTCCAGAGTGCCCAAGAAGATGAAATCATTGCTGTCAAAAGTGATGCCAAAGTCCTTTCAGGAGGGACCTGGGGTCAACTTGTCTACAATTGGTCAGTGACCAGATATGCAGGACTGGCTGTGTGAGTTACATTGCTGTTCAACCGTCTGCAGTAAAGATGTGGTTAGACCTGCATTAAACCTTAATGTGGGACCCAAGCTTTTTTCTTTCTGCCGTGTCCAAGTCCACATCTAAACCTAGATATACCTCCAGAACTTCCAAGCACAACAGGAGTGTGAATTCAGGCCCATATTTGAAATGCAGTACAGACACAACCTGTGCTTCTGCTCCACAATTGCAGGGCAAGGCTAATTGCAGGAGAGTTTGCAAGATAGAAAAACATTGTGCAACAGGGGATATATGGGGTGGGGGAGAGGGGTAAGTCCCATGTCACAGTACAGTATGTATTTGGGTTTTTTGTTTGTTCTACATGGGTATCCTGAGCTGGATATCTTAAATCTTTGTTTGTTAAACAGGCTTTTGGTGAGAAATTATCTGTCTATGATAAGTAGTGATCATGGTCACATAGAAAATTGCATTCTCCTTGATTTAGATATGTCGTGTCCAGTAGTAAGAGCACATCTTGGAATTTGTGATATTTAAAACTGGTCATGGAACACTATTCTGCCATTAGGTTGCTAAAATGTTCACTTCTAACAAAGCTTTCAAACAGAGGGGAAAAGAGAAAAGATAAATTTCAGTGATGTTTATGAAAGTCAGTAAGAACATGTCCTCATCTTCTCCATCAAAGTTTACTTATTTCCATATCTGAATCAGCTGGGCATTGTCATAGAGATCTTGGCTCCAGCTTAGCGAAAGCAGCATGGTATTAGAAGGAGGGGGCTTGGAAAGGCAGGCAGTTCAACAATGTTCCAGTCCTAAGCCAGACTTTGGATCCTATGAAACCAGGCTCTTGGCTTCTGGAGTCACTTCAGGGTTCTTCAGATGTAGCACTTCCTTGCTTTGTGCTTCATTTCCTCATCTGTAGGAAAAGGTACAAGTTCCTTCCATCTTTAAAAGAATATCCAGGGAACATTAACTGGACACAATGAGGACAGAGGTCAAATGTCCATGTTTAGGAGATCCTAGAGGTTTTACGCTTGTGTGAAGTTTGAGCTGCTTAAACACAGTACAAGCAATTCAGACAACTGGGAGTGGGTAGGAAAAGCAGAAAAGCTTCCAAAAACATGCTTAAAATTTTCCTCCCTTTTACACATTTTTACAGCATGACAGAGCTTTGCCCCACAGCAGCAGATTCCTCTGTCAAGTTTACATAATAATTATCTCAGTTCATTTCCAGAAAGAACTGGGTATTTTTCTCAGTGATAGTATACAAAGAGTGCAAAGAATTATGGTTATTCATGGTCTCAAAACAGTCAAGTCTACAAAGGGGGAAGCAAACTGAGATATCTCAAATCAGTTCTTTTCACTTTTGTAGTTTGGCAGTTACTCATGTTTTAAAGTTCCCTGTTTACACTGCACTGAAACCAATAGTTGTTAGGAATCACTGAAATCCTAAGAAATAGGTGTATATGGTTGCATAGCCCATAAAGAGAGAAAATGGTTCAAGATATTAGAAAAACAACAATAACAACAAACCCAAACAAACCTAGTATCTTGTCATGTGGCCAAAACAACAGGGAACTTAACAGGTACACAAACAGATTTGCTGACATTCAGTCAATTTCAGGGCAGAGAGACAAACTACAAAATAGTGTTTCCCCGCATTTTCCTGCAAAAGGGCAAAAAAAAAATGTCTTCAGTCTTCACTTTGAAATACTGTCAGCTCACAACTTACATATCTTTAAGGATAGAAGGAAGATGCTGAGTGAGTTAAATACAGGATCATTATAAGAGGTCTGTTTCATGCTGAGTTAGTCCAAAATTATTTTCCTGTATACTTTTCCTTTGTAATCAGCAGGGCAAAAAAAAGTCCTTCTTTGCTGTTGTTTTCTTTTGACACTTTCTGGTTTAGAAAATATTTCTGATTTATGTCTTTTTTTCTAATTCTCCATTCACACAGTTCCTAATACAAGATATCATGGCCTACCACTGAAGCTGGAAGAAAGAACAAGCTTGTCCAAAAAAAATAACCAAACCACATTTCTCTCATTAACTTTGTTTTTATTTTGGTTCTTATGATGCAGAAACATAGGTCAGAGGTTTATCTGATTAGGGGAACAGGACAGCTCAGTACAAGTGATTATAAGAGAAATTAAGCACAAGGAATTTCTCAGACTCTGTTGTAAACTTTAGGGTTTGTAAATCTAGATTTTGTTTCAAGGAACACCAGAAGTTTCATAACTTTCTTCATAAAATGCAATACCTTATTTAAAAAATAACTAGAAGTTCATTGGAGTACTAATAACGCTAAGTGCATTGCCATCCTGGTACAGGTATTATATTAGAGGTGCATTGTCAGTTTGCCAGTAGTTCCTGGCATGAACCAGCTGTATATGTGTTATGGCTCCTGTTTTGCTGAGTCCAATGAAAATCATCCCTTGCATTGTACACCTTCCTCACAAACCCTTTGCTTTCTTTTTTCTTTAGAAAATGTCAGAGTTTGCTTTCTTGAGGTCTGTGGCCTGTCCTTGGCTACTCTGTAACCCACACTCTCCCCCAAGTCTTTACCATCTCATGGTACAGCCAAGGTTGCCCTCCAGTACCATCTCCCCCAACAGGTCCTCCTCACTACTGACCAGCAGATCAAGCTCTGCCATGCTTGGCCCCTCCAGGACCTGTCTCACAAAGTTATTTCTGATACCCTTCAGAAACCTCCCTGGCACCTCATGTCCCACCACAATTCCCTTGCAGCCAGTGCGAGGGACATTGAAGCCCCCCAGAAGAACCAAGGTAGGTGACTAGAGACTTTCTCATGTTATTTGTCTCCTTTGCCCTGACCAGGAGGTCAGAAACACCCTTCCCCAACTCCACTGTGTCACCACCATCCATATCCTCTCTCCCAGACCTGTCTTCCTCACTCTCATTTGCCATAGAATATTAACTCAGCCAATAATTCTTCTGTATCTAACAAAAAAATATAGGATTTAAAAGTGCTTTTGTTACATGTTTATAAGAAAGCATTTGGGTCTCAAAATAGGCATCACAAGGACACCTTCTAAGCAAGAACACTGTAATTAGATTTTAATTGTTTATTGGAAAACTTTATGAACCTCATAACTGAACTGAAAAGAACCAGGAAACCATTTGAAACAATTCTCAGGGGAGGAGCTTATCAAGAAAGAGCAGCTAAGTGCAGTGATGTAATTCTTTTTAACTAAATGAACGAAGACATAAGATGGCTTTAGGAGGATCAATAGCCTTGGATACGTGGCAATGCCTCAAATATCTGAAACTGATCATGAGCTTCATAAGAAGCATTTTAGATGTGCTGAGGAGCTTAACACATAACAAGGTGTATGTTTAAGTTTTGCTATTCTGTGTATTTCTTCACAGTTTGTTTGCATGTATTATGGTGTACAGCCAAAAAAACATCTAACACAATAGTGTCTTCAGATCATAGAATATCTCCAGCTGGAAGGGACCCAAAAGGATCATTGAGTCTGACTCCCAAATAGTTTATCAGAACTAGAAGTAGACTTGTTAAAGACAGATTTTGAGAATCAGAAGAACTGATTACCCAAAAGAAAGGTCTTGTATCCTAGTTAATTTACTGGATAATGCTTTTATTTGGGGAAGAGAACAAAACTATTCCTAATCACGCTCAAACAAGCCAATCTCCCATTAATCTGAAACCAGGGTCCTAACTAATGCCCCCATGACACCTCACTATACTTTTCATCTCCCCAGAATTACACTTCTTCTGTGCAAGACACACTCTGGAACAGTGGTGCATTTTGATGTTCATAATGGATATTTTGTTTTCTTGCTGTAGGAATCCAGTAACAGTAACAGATTCTGATTCACATCAGAATCTGAAATGCATCTTCCACATTAGGAGCTGTACTCTCACTGTAATGCACATGTCCCTTAAATAGAGTGTGTGTCCCACCTCCTCCAACCACCTAAAGGACACACACACACACACACAAGAAAAAAAAAATAAGAAGAAGAAGAATAAGAAGCAGGCCATGTCATAGATTATTTGGAAATGTGGGATTTAAAAACAACAGGAAAAAACTCTATGTTTTAAAAAAGTATTATCCAAATGTTAACTCAGCAGAATCTCGATTTCATTATAACATTGCATATTAGATTAACAGGGAGTGAGACGGTAAGAGAAGAGAATATACAAGAATGAAAAGATCAGATATTTCACAATAACTGTCTGTTATAGAGGCGTCATATCTTTGAGAGATATACTTAAGTTCAAGCCCAGGAATATGTCCAGACCAAAAAAAAAAAAAAAAAAGAACAAAAACAAAACAAAACCAAAAACAAAACAAAACAAAACCAGTTCATTTCTTTATGCTTCAATACCCAGCTGCAGCTGAATCAAAGCCTACAACCACTGGGTACTTGGCAACAGATCAAAAGAGAAAGGAATTCAGTAGTTCAAATTCCATGTGAAGCCCCACAGGTTTTGAAGGCCAAAGATCACTTCCCAGGAAACATGGTTCAGCAGCTATCAACTATCCCTCCTTCCGTATAATATTGTCATGAATATTGCAGATTTTGTGCAGAATGTCTGGAAGGGCTTTGAGCTTGTTGGTTGCCTTGTTCAGTGTTAATTTCTAAATCCAGCCTGGACAAAACTCAAGTCCTTCCCCTGCTTATCTTGTTAGAGAGGGGAAGAGTTGTATATTCCCAGTCAGCATTCTTAGAGCAAATGAACCTGTAAAGCCTAGCCTCGTGCATAAGGTCATAAGTGGTTGCCAGTGGTTGCCAATCTTTCTAGGCTGAGAAGGGCATTGCCAGAAGGACTAAACTCTTTTTCCAAAATGGAGAGAAGTTATTTAACCCTCCTTTTTGAAGCTGTTCAGTTGTGCAGTACTTTCTTCTCTTGATATACATACCCTCAAAATAAAAATATCCACTTCTGTACAGTTATATCAAAGTCATCGTTTGTTCTGGTGCTCAGTGAGACATCTAGGATTAATTAACATTTCATGGCAACCCTGAAATCCTTTAAGATTGCTGCCAGCATAGTCCTGAGAGCACCCTGAGAGCACTATTACAACACATTGTAAATGTAACATTACATTGATGAGTGCTGTCCACATTATTGGTTACTATATAACAAAGTCAATTTAGTGGGAGCTTTGTGCAGTTCAGCTTTATACACAGAGTCAGTCTGTTCAGTCCAACCTACTGCAGCAGAAATACGCCTCACATTGGACATTCTGAGGCGATCAGGAGGCAGTCCTGATGGACCAGTGCTTAAATTATATGAGAACTGAGTAACCTGAACTTCCTGGGGAGATTTATGTGAAGCAGAATGCCAAAATTTCAGATCGGTGAGGAGCCAGGCTCAAAGGTGGGGTGTACTTCCTTTTGTGTTCAACATCCTTTACAATAGCTGTGTCTGCATCCTGGATTCCCTTCTGGGCATCATGATCATGTCATCCTTGTCTGTGTTCTCTGAGCCTTGTTGCACTGTACATGTGTGCAGCCCAGACACAGCTAAAGCCAGCACAATAATCAGGGCAGGTTACTTTCATGTTTCCTTGTCACTGTCTGCGTGTAGTCTCAGTGAGTGGCAGGGACTTTTTGGGGGGTTTTGTACCTGATGGGAGCAGCTGAGCGCTCTGTCTTGGACTGCCCCTTTCTCCTCTCCTTCAGCCACACCTCCAGCCGGTGGTGCTGGCGAGCAGGCGTGTGAGCGGAGCTGGCGGGTATTTTGCCATCTGGTGGCAGTTCACAGGGAAAACAGCAGTAGGTTGTCACCAACAGTCGCTATCCAGGAGGAACAAAACCAGAACAAAAGAGTTTGGTTGTGGCAACTGCAAAATGGTATTCAGAAGGTTTGTAGCAGCACAGAACTACCCAAGTTCTGCAAAGACTGTTTTCTGCCCACCTGCAGCTCTGGCACGTTTCTCTGCCTGTCCACTGGTGGCATCTCAAATGAAGACAGAGAAGGTGTCTGTGGCATGGAGCAATGGGGAGGAGGGGTGTCACCTCTTGTATGAGAGTGAGCCAGGGAGAGGGATGGGGTGGTTCCCCCCAGAGACTGCAGGTCCCACAGACAACAGCTTGGGCAGTGCCAGAGCTGTGGGTGCTGCTCAGGAGGCTACAAGAGCAAAAATCCTCTGTGCTTTCCCTGTAGAAAGCTGCCAGTGGGCAAAAACTGTTTTGACTGAGAAATTCCAAACGACATGATGGTTCAGGGAGAAGCAGATACAAGCTTCCACAGGGGAAGGTTTTTTCTCCAGGTCAAAGAGGTTTGTGGGTGAGATGAGGGGGGATCTGGTCTATGTGATCTGTTAGGAGAGGAGCCTCAAGGTTTCTGCCTTTCACAGTTGTGTGGAGAAACAACCCCCAGAAAGACCTCCGTAGCTTTCAGACTTGCTTCTTTTCAACCCAGAAGTGAAAATCCTCATATGTAGGAGTTTTGTAGTCTGCTTTTGATGGCTCAGGTCATTCGTGATGAGCATTGATGAGCACACACTTGCAAGCACTCACACAAGTTCAGGTAGTTTATATGAATTACCTCTCAGGTGCTATCAGCAGGATGATGTCACAGAACCAAGTCTGTAGTGCCAGGAGTCTCTGAAAACCCCAGGCTTCCTTTTGCTGGCCTTTGTGCTGAGTCCTGCCTCAAGGTCTACTTGTGTGCCTAGCAAAGGACTGCAGTAAACCGAATACTTTTTTTGCAGCACTGATATCTACTTGTGAGAGCATAAGCACAGATGAGTGACTGGAGGGAAAGAGCTCTTTGCACAGCGATCCCACCACTGGGACAAAACCAAGGCTTCTGTGGAAGTCAGACCCACAGAGAACTCATAAAGAGCTGGACAGTTTTCTCTCCTCTGCAGACACTGGCTGTACATGATAGTCCTCCTGATTCATGCTCAAAATGTCTGTACTCTTGGCCTGAAATGCAAAAACATGAACATGGGATATGAGTCCCAAACCATGAAAGCACTAGTGAGTGAAAGCCAAGAGCAAATTACCATGAAAACTCATCCCTAGATAAACTAGAGGAAAGTGAGGCCAGGGTCACACCTGTGCAGCTGGAAGCAGGTGCAAGGAGAGGCACACATCTCACAGAATGGGTCAGGTTGGAAGGGACCACAGTGGGTCACCTGGTCCAATCTGCCTGCTCAAGCAGGGTCATCCCAGAGCACATGGCATGGGATTGCGTTCAGACAGTTCTTGAATATCTCTTGAGGGAAGAGTCAGTTCTGGCTCCCTGAGCAAAGTTATCCCAATTAAAAGTGGGCAAAAGAAAAGAAACATAATTCAAGACAGAAAATTACACATTTCTTTGTGTTTTATTCTTATTTTCATTTTAACACAACTTTGAAATATTCTGTCAATGTATTGCTCCTACTATGAGACTACAGGATGGCTTCATGTAATGGCCATAAATAATAAAAATATAGGTTTTGGACACTGGCAGCTTTCTGCAGGGAAAGCACACGGGATTTTTTTTCTTGTAGCCTCCTGAGCAGCACTCACATAAATAACCTTAAAAGTTATTTAACATTAATAATCCATCTTCTTCACTTTTCAGAAATGTTCAGTGTAAAATATCCTATTTATTTCTTTTCCTGGAAAATCAAATCAATAGGATCTGTGGGAAGCCTCTTTGGCAGTGTCATTGCCAGTGGTGGTCTCTCTGGATGCTCTAGGAAGGATGACTTGGGGGAAGGCAGCTGACTGGAGGATGCTGCTTGTGTTCCTTGTTCAAGGATGCATGTGTCAACACCTTCTCATTGACAGAAAGTTGTTCTTAAGGCTGACACCTCTACTATACAACAAGATGAGGAATGTTTCCTCCATGGTAGGATCTCCACTATCTGAAACAGTAATATGTGTTTTCAAATGCATAGGAGAGATATTGAACATGACAGACACTAAAGGTTTGCATGCGAAAAAAGGTTCATCGCTGAATAGTCAGATTGTCATTTGTTTGCAGCCTCCTAGGGTATGAATGCCCTGTGAATGCATGGATGTGAACACAACAGCTGACCCTGAGCTACCTGAGCATGCACAGAGTCAATAGTAAACTGTTCCGTGTGTTGCGTTTCTTTATCTGGAAACAGGATCCTGAATGACATGGATCTTTCTCAAAACTAAATCTGGAAGGAGATTTGTCATGAAGAGCAGAGTTCATATTTGCCACAAATGATTACTGTTATTCACAGGATCCATTTTCTTTCAGCCTTTCTGACACTGACAACAGAAGATACATACGTGTGTACTACAGATGGAAATCTTTATACAAGGCAATTGAGGCAATGCCTTGGAAGACTGCTCAAATAATTTACTAAGGGCTGAAGAAGGAAAAATCACTCTTCTTTAGAAAATTACTTTTATGGAGAAAGAATGGCAAGGTACCCAATAGGTACTCAAAATATTGTGTAGGACAGTGTGATGTTTGTCTGTCTATCTGGCTCATCACCCCAGTCAGTTCTCCCTCTCCCACACACACTCAGTCAATGAACCTTGTCTTAGAGAAGAGAGAAGGAATGACTTCTTAGAAGAAATTAAATATTTTTCTAATGTGTAAAAAGATGCAAACGTTGTATTTTGCTTTGGTACACGACTCTTTCTTCCATTTCTCTGAATGAGTGTACTTTGATGTTTTTCTCTTCTAGACAACCTCCTGTTTTCTCTCTTGCTAGCTGGTTATGTTGCCGAGAGAGGGCAGCAAACAAGCATAGAAACTTCACGCCTGGCTCTATATCAGGTCACATGGGAATTATATTTAAGGGATCATTAGGACAGGAGATCTGTGCCTTACTATAATTACTGCTCATTGCACTTAACCTACTCCTAATTTGTTCTAACTGCAAAAGCAAATCTCTGAATTGCTCTTTTTTTCTTTCTGTTTTATTTCAAACAAAAGAAATAAGCCCAAACTTCTGCTGACGCATTTGGAAATAAGTTCTGTGCCATGGGGAGCATGGCTGGACAAACACCAGGCAGTGCTCTGGGAATACTGTGTAGAAGGCAAGGATCCCGCACCTGTATTTTCACAGTTTAAGGGGGAATAAATGTACATAACAAAGTGTACAGCTATACTGTATCTTTGTTTCCATATGTAATACATATTCATTGTTCATGCTGTCAGCTTCCTCCTGCAAGCTTCATTATGCATAACACATGCTTTGATCCCCAATGGGCAGCATTTTCTTACAAATACACCATTCTTGTAAGATCCAGAGCCACCTGCTTCATGTGCAGTGCCACAGATCACACCACCACATAGCGTTAAAGACATGCTTATTAAAATATTTATTGGCTTGATCCTGTCTAAGCCTGCTTTAGAAAAAAAGATATGAAGTAGCCTGGTTTGGTTTAGTGCTGTTAATAACTTTTTACCCCAAAAGGAGATACAGTGGTTTGACCCTTTCCTCTGGAAGCAGTTGGTTCTACTCCCCTTATTTTTGAGATTATAACATTAAAACACAACATTCACAGTGGACTCTTACTTAATGAGAAAAATGTCATGGCATAATGAAAAATGGAGGTAGAGAGAGGGAGGGTCCGTGTGGGCTTTGTGTTACTGCAAGACAAGCTGTTGTTGCACTCTAAGGCTCTGTTCTTCCCGTGTCAAACATGGATACTGGCTATTTAAACAGTTATGGGAAAACACCTGAAGATCTACTGATAAAATGAAACTAATATTTAAGTACTGGAGCACACTGTGCAGAGATACTGTGAGAACTGTGGGAAAACAAAAAGCAGTGGATGAATCCTGCCGCCTGTGCTATTCTTAGACTTGAACGCAATAATGCTGGCTTAACCTTGTGTATAAAAAAAGAAAAGCTTTGGGTCAGATCAAGACCTAGTTGTGGGAGATCTTGACAGGCTTCTCAGAGCAGGAGGTGCTGAGGGAGCACCAAGCCCACAGGGAAGGTGTTCAGATGGTGCCAGACCCAGAAGGCCTCATGACAGAAACCTCTCTAGCTAGCAAAGGGGAAACGCTGTGATACCACCAATGACCCTGCTCATTTCTCCTCAGCCAGAATACTGTGCAGCAGCCTGCATTTTAGGAGGAAAGAGATTAAAAAAGAGGAGGGGAAGGACAGGGAATGGGACTGGTAGATTTACAGCAGGCAAACACATCTCTTTGTATAACTAACACTACTCTTAGCATCCAAGCCCTGGTTCTGCCTTGGGTGTCCTCTGTAACCTGGGAAAGAGTATTGGGGCCCAGTTTAATTTAAAGGCCAATTCAGTTATCTGAATTTTCTGGAGGGTGTGAGCCTCGGCTGCACTTTCATGCTACAGATAAATTGGTTTGGCAACTGCTGAAACTGACAGGACCCCTCTGCCCTGCTCTCCCCTGGGGGCTTTGCTCAGATCTGTGAGCAGCATTAGCAGATTAAAAAACCCCAACTCCTCCAAACGTCTTTGCACAAAGGGGGGATAGTCCTGTAAGTTCGGCTTGAGCTGTGCAAACAGTTACAGAAATAAACAGGAATGAGACAGCAAAAAGTCTGATGATGCATTTTCTGCAGATGCTGCACCTTGTATTACTCCCACCCTCAGCTGACACATGGACTTCATAGTGCTGCCAGCAGTGGGACTGACCCTGTGTCTGAGAGTAACTGATTTCATTTGAGTGAGAACACAAATCACACAGCAGATGGATGAGCTTCCACCCTGCCACGTCTATGCCAATACAGTCAGCAGAACACCTTCCTTTGCAGCATGGGAACTACAAGAAGAGCTCTAGCCTCCTGAATGGACTTTCATGTTGGTGGTGGCTGATGGGCCTCCATGGGAAGTGCCTGTCTCCATCGCAGGCAGGAGAGTGCTCAGCATTGAGCTCACAGTCTGGAACTATGAATGTCAGCTTTTCTTTCAGCATTTCTGCCTTCTTTCATTAGAAAGACTAATAGCTTTACCCAATGAAACAAATTTGTTGTTCAAAGATAGGCAAAGAATTCTTGATTTCACATTGTCCTGATAGTAGTTCTTTTGCTTTTATCTTTCTCTGATTTTTTTTTTAAGAATGGAAAAAGTAGATTTTAGTCACCATAAAAACATTTTTTATGTGTGTCTTTTTTGTAATGGGCAGTAGTAACTCCAGATAAGCCACTCTCAGCAGCAGAAGGCTAACAGCTTGAGTACAGGTCTGGGAGACTCCAAGCCAATTAACAAACTATGGGGTGTCTTTGCTGAAATTAGAGAGCTATAAGCAGCATTTCAGGAGTTTACAGCAGTAATGAGACTACTGAGGCTGTTTTCTGTAAGTCTGTGATTCTGCATGCTGACATTGATGCAGATCATCTAGATTCATCCGGCTGCAGAGTAAATTTTGTGTTAAATCTGGAATAATCTTTGCAGTGATGCCACGTAGTGAACCTGTCTTGGAAAAATAAAGTAATATTGTGAATGGCTCAGTATAGACTATTTTGCTATTGACAAAATTTTCTGAATTAGTCTTGTTATGCATTTCAATTTTTCACCTCCCTTGTCAATGCTTTTAGCAGCATAAATTACAATTCTTCTGAGGCCATTGAACAACCTGCTTACCCAGAGGACTTTTTGTTTTGCAGGCTGCTAATGCATTGTAAGTGGATAGCCCTGACTTTGCAAAACAGGTGGAGAAAATTTTGCATGACTCTACATACAGGCAACAATGAGTGATACGGAGGGAGGAAAGGATGAAACAGAAACTATAGCATTTGTCATGGTAAAAAACTGTTGAAAGCAGGGCCCTGTTTAGAATAAAGCAGAAGTGATACTCCTTGCTCTTGTTTTATGAAGGAAGGGAAACTCTTTACCGGACAAAACCAACGGTAAAGTTCTCTGTCAAGGCATGTTAATTAAGTACTGCTGAATGCATGCCATGTATGAAGGCATGCCTGTCACTGTGACTGCTTAGAGGTACAAGATTCTGCCAAAGTGAAACCCTAGCTATCTTTGGCTTCATCTTGTGAGCTCTGGTATACATGTATTGTTTTTCATCAGCAATATACAGCTTTCTACATCTCACAGCTGAAACTGAAAAATATTAACAAAAGAGGAGCACTTGTCATCACAATTAAACCAATGCATTACAAAAGGCATGCTATGAAATGTGCTTCTGCTTTGAGAAATAGGCCTTTCAAGGATATTTTGCTTTTGTTACATTTTAGATTTTTTTCTGTAAAGAAAACATTTGCTGATGAGTTTTCTTATATTAAGAAACATTTTTCTGAGCTCATTCTGACTAAACTTTGTTTAAGGGAACAATATTAGGCAATTATACTGTAGAGAATAGTGTGAGAGAATGTGTTTGTCTTCAAGTGAAGTGTTTTGAGCTGAGGCTGGAAAAGGAGAGCCACAGAAATAACATCAGTTTGAATTATTTGTATTTTGTGTATTTCACGTATTCTGGTTCTCAAGCATCTTCAAACAGATTTAAGACAGATCTTCAGTGTTCTTTTCTCCTCCTGTACTTGGTAGTAAGTCAGTAAGCCAGCTTGCCATGGGTATCACTATGATTTTGTGTTGGTGGAATGTAGTTACTAAAATAGCATTGGAAACCTTTGCTTTCTCTGGTAGAAATTAGATTAAATGTGATAGTTTATTGCCTTCTGAATACTGAAATCTGGCGATTCCAAATTTGAGGAGAGTGAGCTCTGAGTAAAACAAATTCTTCCTTGATGAAGAGAAAAGTCTGTGAGAGGGGTTTTAATGTCTGGGTTGGCATCTAATATGCTGTTCATGTTGTTCAGCATCATGTTTGTGGGAGGTGGCTCTTGTGATAGCTCTGACATTACATGTTGTGTGATTTTGGACACAAGGTTTTGTGCTCTGACTTTTCCCTTTTTTTTTTTTTCAAATGAGAATTAGATCTGTGTATCTCTATCTCAAATTTTAGAGCAAGAATCAGATATGGACACAACATATGCTTCACCTGCATGCAGGTTACATGTACCTGGGTGCTGCAGGAAAGTAAATTTGTAGAGCCAAGGGGCTGTCAAGTGTCCACAGCCCTTGAAAAGTGCCCTCAGTGAAGCCAGTCTGGTGCCTGGGTTGGCAGAAAGTCGCGAGCAGGGCAAGGATGTTTGTCAGTTAATTATCTGTGGCGTCCCCAGCACTGTGAGTGGTGCCTATGGACAACAGCGAGTTGCTGCCTGAAGGTAGAGGGGGGGCACTGTAAGCAGGATAGGGCAGGGCCTCTGCTCCCCTCTGCTCCTCTTGCCACAGTGGAGTGGCCAGAGCTGCCCAAAAAACTGTGAGCATGGGTGGAGAGTTTCAACTGTGTGAGGCTTTTGTAGTTCCACTGCCATTGCTGATTCATTCAAGTGCTGTCTACGGTATTTATAACCTTTATATTATTTTTCCCCGCAGTGTAAATGTACTTTTGCTGTGATGTTTAAAATGGTAAATATAGGGCAACACGTCTGTAGCATATAGTCTATAAATTACACCAATGGGAGGATTATGCAAAGAAAACAGAAAGAAAAGAAAATGGGAGTATGTCTGAGAGGAAGAGGGGGAGATGCGGTTTGTCCTGGGCTCTTGCACAGAAAAGTGTTTCCAAAAAGAAAAACAAGCCTGGTCCAAGCCTCAGCAACCCAGAGACTCCTGTTCTTGAGCTCCTGAGCTGCTGCACTGTTGGTGCTAGTTTTCTCTTCCACCTCTTTAAAACCATTCCTTACGTGTGATCCCAGGACATACCAGTTGCTTTGCTGGTGAGAAGCCCATACTTGCGGATAATATCCTACCAGTTGCTTTGCTGGTGAGAAGCCCATACTTGCGGATAATATCCTACCAGTTGCTTTGCTGGTGAGAAGCCCATACTTGCGGATAATATCCTACCAGTTGCTTTGCTGGTGAGAAGCCCATACTTGCGGATAATATCCTACTGTGTATCTCTCAGGTAATGTTTGACAGTTGAAGTCCTCAGGTCATTTACACTTTAACATTATTCTCTTTCAAGAACTAGTTCAGAAAAAAATGTTCCCACAAGTGTTACTGTCTGCTCATACTGCTGCATAGTGCCTTCAAGAGCTACACAGACAGCTATCTTGTATGCTGGGTGCCTACAAATAAACATTGCCATATCATTTCTATGCAAAAATTAGTTTCCTTGTCACTGCTGACCACTGCCCATCCTCCTACCAGGCTTACTATGATGCTTAAAGTGCTGACCTGCCAGCTGACGCTGCAGCTCCAGCCAAATGAAGCTCCTGTACTCATCTGAGGCTGCATTCTCTGATGACTGCAGTTCTGCTTTACCTCTCCCAGGCAGCTGCCTCCATGGTACGTGCAGAGGTTTCTGAGCACTGCAGCAGAATGCAGCACTCACAAGGGTACTCAGGAATACTCTGGAAAAGAGCAGAAATTTGTATCCTTCTTTGAGAAAAGCCTAAGAAATGTGATCCAGTTGTGACCTGTCGTGGACATGAGTGCTGGAAAATCAAGCTGGGTGACCCTCCCCTGACTTCAGGGAAAGAGGAGTTCAGGAGTTTTGAGTCTAAACTGAATATATGGAATTGTGTCTCAAGCTGAATTATTACTCTACTGCAGAAGCTGCAATGCTGTTGCCATGACTATTGCATTTGCGAGGGACAATCTCAACTGCATCTCAGAGCACTCTGCAGCCAGCAATCTCTGCATTGTCTCCTCCCTCTGGAGGTCACAAATGTCCTTGATAACACCCTGTGTCCCTTGGTACACTCTGTCCTGGCAGGAGTGAACAAAGGGTCAGAGATGGGGAGAGTACTTGAGCATCATACTGGACTTGAATGCAAGGATCCTGGCCTGGGTGGTGGGGGCCAGGGGTATGGTTGTACCCTGGTTCAACAGCAGTGTTTGAGGCAGGTGCTTTATCAATGGTTGGAAATCCAAAGAACTCAAACAGATGAGGCTGGGTAGTGGTGGGGCCACAGGTTGGGACAGCAAGGCAACACACTGGAAGAAAACTCTCTGGATTCAGTCTCAGCACCCTCTCCCCAGAGCAGGTTAGGTGTCTGGAGATCTCTCCATGATTTGCTATGTTCATTTGCTAAGCAAGGACAGTGATCTCTATGTCACAGAAGGCTAAACATATTTTATTTACAAAGTCTTGTGATAAAAGGTATTGTGTAATGGAAAGCAGAGCTAACACACTTCATATACCTAATGGTGTATTTGGCTCTCTGCAATTGATTATTTGTGATTTTAAATTTACTTTTGTTTTGCCTGAAGGCCTATAAAAACTTCTGCAAAAAATGCTGAGATATGTTAACTGAAATAAGCCATTTTCTGGATTTTTTTTTTCGTAAAAGTATAATTCTGTTGCAAAATTTTTGGCGTTCATCTTAAATGTTTCTCAATCAACTTGGTCTGTGGAAAATGTGGCTGCCACTGTGCCCTGCAGTGCATTCATGCCTTAGGGAATGGACAAGTTAAAATCAGCAGCTCTTTCATCTCAGAAAAGTGTCAGTCTTATTTGGTGCAACCACAAAACAGGAGAAAGGAAAAAAAAAAAGAAAAAAAAAAAAGAAAACAAAACCAAAAAAAAACAAGAAACCCCAAAAAACCCCCAAAAAACCCAAAAACCAAACCAAACCAAACCAACAAAAAAAAACCCAACCAAATAAACAAACAAAAAAACCCAAAACAAAACAAAACCAAAACTGAGATAAGGCAGCTTTTCCTCAGAGTTTGGTGCTGGGGATGGGCTACCTGCACTCTCTGACAGACAGAGTTATGGTGCACCCAAGGTACCAACCAAGGACAGTACTTGAGTATCCAAGGTACTAATGGCATAAATGTAAGAAATTTATAATTCTCAAATAAGCTAAGGCAATCTGTGGAGAACAGTTTTAATAAGTTAGCTTTAAAAGCCAAGCAAACATCTCCAATCTGCTCTAACGGCTTGCAAGAAGCCCTGGTATATTTCAGAAATTCAGCTTGCAGAAGAAAATGGAGTAGATGCTTATATGCTGCAGCAGTGGAACAGGAAGCTTAGATAAGGAAGGAATTGGTTACATGGGTGTCTGTTGCAGACTAGCAAAGAAGTGTGAAACCCTGATGTTAAAGGCAAGTGCTAAGAGCTTGTGGGATTTCCTCAGGCTGGTTAGTTGTTGGATGGGAGGATGTGGGGCAATACCTGGGGAATGACTGTGATCAGCAGCAGCTCCACAAAGAGAAGAACCGCGACTAAAATGACACCAGTCTTTCCTATTAGAAAACACCCAGACAGGGAGAGACACCACTGCACAAGGGAACTGAGAATCTCAGTTGTTGAGAATAATGTTATTAAAAATCCAACCAAATAAAAACCTCTCTGCCTCCTAAGGCAGAATTAAGCCAGGTTTGGAATATAGTTTCCCTGTTAGTCCATGTCCTGTCTTTCTTCAGGGTCAAGCTAGAGTCAGCAATCAGAGATAGAGTAACAGAAGAGTCCCCAGTCACAATTTAATAGGCAGTTACTGCCAGAGAACTCTTTGCTGAAAGGCCAGACACTTGACTCTGACCAGCTGCTTGTGGAAATGGTTAGAAGGCAGAAAATGAGAGCAGAACTCTCCAAAGCACGTAAGCATGTGACAGTGTGCATGCATACTCACACACGCACCCACGTGGCCAGAAAACACTGGGAACTAGGATTCTTTCTGACAGATGGAATGGTTTCAGGATATATATGGCAATGTAAAAGGTCATGGCTAGTCTGAACAGCTCGGTGCCTCTGCAGACTTCCAGTGACAGTTACAGCTGCAGATGACTAAAACGTAGTGATGCTCACGGCACTCGCATCTGAAGCCAAGGACTGAAATAGTAGCAGTGTGCTCCCAGCAGCTCAGCAGCCTCTGCGGGAGCGGCAGCGCTTGGCGTGCCGCAATCCAGACCGTTGCCTAGCACTCGTACTGTTTTGTTTGCTCTCTGTGCCTGTGCTGGCTGCAGCTTACGGTAAATGGAGTATTTATCCTATTAGCCCCGGGGAACCCCCTTTCTATCAGCACCTATTTAAGGAAAAGTAGCTTTACCACATAGATGTTTGGTTCCAACAGATTTGGACCTCCTGGAGCCTTTAGGGCATTCTGTCAGCCCAGGGTACTCCCTGGCTCATCAGCTCCGTGGGTTTTCTTGGCAGTGAATTAGCAATTAGGGGTCTACATAAATGCTTGGGAGTTAAATGTGTACATTCCCAAGTATCATGACTAGCCTAGTAGGTTTCATTGTAGGTGAAATGTCTGTTCTATACTTGGAAAGCAGAGGATGCCATGTATTTTTTTATTCCACCCACTGTGGAAATCTTGTGAATTCAATAGCTAAAATTCTATTTATCTTTATCAACACTATTGGGCCCATCTCTTCCCTGCCCTGGAAGCTAAGAAAGGAAAATAACAGGGGGATAACTTATATAGGGTATAAAAAGGGCAGCAAAGAGACTTTGAGCAACTTATTCTCAAAGTTTCATATCTATAATATACCAGAATGGCTACAGTCTTGCAGGACGAAAGAGGCCCCTGCTGTCAGAAGGGCACAACTCAAAGTTTAACAGAGCTTAAGGATTAATCAAACCAGTTGATTGTAAGCAAAACCACAGTGCATGCCCAACATGTCTCTGGCAGAGGTTCAAACCATCCCAGAGCACTGTTCAACCCCAGCATGGCCTCTGCTGGCTTTACCTAATAATGGAATGGTTAAAGTACAGTGAGCTAAGTGAGCTAATTTTTAATGTTAAAGTATTTTTATGCCTTTTTTAATCTGTATCTTTGTAGATTTGTTTGACTTTAAACAACTCTTCTGATGAATCTGAGACAGTTTCGTATTTTGCAAATGTTGCTTTGGCAGTGAATTTTACTCTAGTAGTTGACTTTTTAACATTTAAATTTTGCACATTAAATTCACAAGTTTTACTGCTCAAGATCCGCTATGCAGCCTAGGCCAACCTCTCACAGAATATCAGGTTGTGGTTACTGAAGAGGATACTCATGCAATGGCAAGCAGGAACATCTATGGACTTATGAATTCAGACATGCAGGTCTTTTACAATGCATGCTAGGGATTGCCAGAAGAGGAAGAAAATTATGTTTGTCTTCTTGGAGAGAAACTCAGCTTTCAACAGCTTGGCAAATACTGTCTTAAAAGCTAGGTGCACAACCTCCACCAGTTTTAAAAATATAAATGTTTGAATTTCTGAAAATTGCAATCCCTGTCAATGTACTTTCAACCTCCTGAAATAGCATCAAGGCAGTGGAGAGAGGAAAGGAAATTTTGCAGATTGCACGTAAAATACCAGAATTGTGAGGAAAGATGTAGGTTAATTAGACTGTTTAAAAACTCTGAAATCCTTTATGATGATAATTGTGAAACTGCCTTATTTATTTCTGTTAGAAATGCCCATATCATGTGGCATAGAACCTGTGTCCTGTAGTGTCTCCCTATTACTAAACTATTGTGTGGAAGTTAATCTATAAATTAATTCCATTGTATGCAAATATATACATACATACACATATACAACTGTATACTTTATTAGCTTATAAAATTAATATTACTTGTAAAGTTTTTTACAAATTTTAAACAAACTGATTATCATTGTTTCCTTATTTTCTGTTTTCATAGTACAGCTAGAGAAAATGAGAGAGCCAAGTATTGCTATGGATAGAGGGATAAAAAACTCTGGCTTATCTGACTTCACTGGAAACAAAACCTCTCTCTTACACTCCAGGGTAAATAGGTAGAGATGCCTATTTCCTCTTAAGAAATGAGGTACTTCCCAAGACCAGACTTCTCTGTCTCAGTCTGTGTCCACAGGCAGACTGCAGTTTCTGCTGTTGACTGTGATTTAAACGCCAAAGGACAAGGAAAGCCCACAGCTCACAGGGGTTCAGCAAACCTGCCAAAACTTTTCAGATCCTTCCAACTCACGCATCTAGCCATCTCTCTTACAATTTTAGCACCATTCTGCACAATATTTTTTCTTACACAACAACTAATGAATTTTACTCCCAGAATTTTACTGACAGGACAATAGAAACAAGAAGTTCCAGCTAAAAAAGCAGAAACTTTGTCATCTTGTTTGTCCATAGTGCACTTGCAAATGAAGGGGTCAGGTTTTAGACTGAAGGGTGAACGTCTGGATCACTAGTGTCACCTAATGTGAGCAATCACATTTTAGGAGACTTAGCCTAAATATGCAACTACCTCTTGCATGCAATTTCCCCAATCTGAGCCTGTGTCTAAGGCATATGGTGCTTTCTGCCTGGATAAGAGAGGGATACTTCGTGGAGCAGACATGCGGATATTGCTGGAACCTTCACCCCAGCGCAGGGAAGCACTCTGTCACACCCTGGCCAGTTCTCCCCACTGCACGAGTCTCCCACTGCCTCAGGGTTGTCTCAGCCCACCAGGGCTGACAAAGACATGGCAGCCACGAAGGGGCTTTACTAAAGTAAGTTTTGCAGCAGTAAGTTTTTTGACAGGAGTTTGCCGTCCCCACCTCATTGCCCAGTGGCCAGAGTACCTCACGGAAGACCTCAGATTCAGGCTGTGCTTGAGCAGATGTTTCAGTTTATAGAATAATTTGGTCTCAGCTCACGTTCAAGCATTTGGTCACGAATGCTTTAGGCATCTCTCTGCTGAGCTTGCCGTTTGCTCCAGCTCCCCTTTCTGGAAGCCTACTTGGTCTAATACCCTGTACTGGCAACACCCTAGGCCTTCCTGACCTAGCTCTCAACCAGATCTGTATAGGTGACTGGGTAGCAATTTAGGTAAGACACACACTACAAATACCACACAGAGCAGCTGGACTGCCTGTCCACCTTGCAAAATGCAATATGGAGTTTTCTGAGTTACCTCAGGGCCTAACAGAAGTATAGTCATGCTGGGACCACCACCTGTTACCTGACCAAAATCGAGATAAAAATGTTGAGGAAATCACTGTATTAATGTATATATATTGCTTCTAGTGCCAAAACTAACAACTGAAATGTAGAAGAGGTTTCTCTTTGCTGTATTGCTGAGCATATCTTCTTCAAGAAGAAAGAAATCTCTGCACCTAGGGACATAGGGAAAAAGAAGTGAAGGGTTGGAACTAAATTATACAGCGCTTTGCAACCGTTATCTCTTGTTGAAATCAGAGTTTGACTTCCAAAGTATTATCGATGGCAATCCTGAAAACCGACCAGCTGGTTGAGACCAAGCACTCTGTCAAGAATGGTTTAGTGACCATTTTTTCCATATGGTGCTACCATTTGTACACAAAATGAACATCTCTTTTTCAGTCTGGAATGAAGGATGTGAATGCAACAGTAAAGCACTGGTCTGTGAGACACTGTGTCATTCCACACCAAACCATAGGTGTCTTCAAGGTGGGTAGCACATTAGTCTCTTGTGTATGTGAAAAATCCCTTCTGCTGTCTACTGTGAACAGCTGTGAGGATGAGAATACCCTGAAGTGAGAACTAAGTCATTGCAACATGTTATTGTTTCACTTAACACCGTTCTGCATTCACAGCTTTCAAAACCAGAGGGTTTCAGAGAAGCAAACTACTAAAGTGAACAAGCATCAAGGCTAACTTGGTCTTTTCTACGGCATGGGCTATGTTTGGGGCACCACCAAAAATCTCAGCCTGACAGAAACACCTCTCTTCTCCATGGACATGCAGTCATTCTTCCTACATCCAGCATGGGGCCAAAGAGAGGGGGAGGTAAGACAGATTAAAATGTCCCTGGCTATGTGTTCCTATAACACAAAAGATTAAAGCTGAAACCTTAAAGAAGGGATTGGTATTTCTTATTTTTCATTGTGTTTCAGGTACACTGGGTCAAAACATTTAGTTTTTACCTTTGGAGGTAGGGCTTAGGTTCTTCCTGGGAGTCAGAAAAATACTGTGGTGGGGAAGTGCTGGCTGGGGCCACACCATGCTGGCTCCCAGTGCCCCCAGGAGCCAGGTAGTGACAAGCAGGGGGGTCAGTGTGAAAGTGTGAAACTCCTAGAACAGTAGTCAGGATGCAGCCACATTGTCAGACTTTCCTAAATCCACTTATGCCATGAGAATGTCCTTTTAAAAATATAAATATGATTAAATTGTTCTTAAGACCTATGTGTACTGAGGTATGAAAGATGTATATACTAAGAAGTATATCTTTTGTAAAATTATCTTTAATAATTCATTTCTCTGCTTAATTCTTAGAAGCCTATACCTCATGATTCTAAGGCAGATTTCTGAAATACCAAGACAGATTTATTATTTGCCACAGGAGACTGAGATTTTTATTTAAACAAGAATCCCAGTGGTCTGACAGGGAGGGCCTAAACTCCCCTTGAGTGTGCCTTGTGCTCACATTCAAGGATTGATCTGCCATGGTTCAGGTGGCAGGTCTCAGCAGAAGCCATTCCTATTTCCCTCTGGCCTACCTAACCATTTTTCCTCCCCAGGACCCTCTCCCAGGTCTTAGCCTAATTCAGAGCTGGGAGGGAGTGAGGACAATCTGTGTTTGACATCCATAGAAGCATTACTGTGCCCACTGCCATGTAGTTTGCAGGTCCACTGGTGCTACCTGCCCTGAAAACTCCAGAGACTGAAGGGGGAAGGCCTCTCAGCTCTCTCCATGTTCCCTCTGGCACAGAACTGTTCCCTATTGCACCTTATTTACATGTGATACAATTTGCACACCCCATCATGACTCTATCAATTTCCTCCCACAATTTTAAAATTATTTTTCTGGCTTGACAGAGCCTACTTATTTTTGATGATAAGTATGCCTTTTCCTCTGTTCATTTTCTTCCCAATTGCTGTTGACTACAGCTTGTAAAGCTCTTTAAAGGATTCCTTCATTCCACTCACATCTCTTGAAAAAGTTCTCTTTTTTTCTTACCCCCACTTACTTCTAATTTAGCATTTACACACAGTTACATCTTTTAATCTCTCTCCATAAATTAATACCATCGGCTGCTTAAGAGTTTTGATTGCTTTTCTCTAAATTCCCAACTGTTGTCTTTTGATCGTTCTGCTCCTGAGGTTTGCAGACAGAACAATCAGCAGCCTATGCACCACCTTGCCAGCACAGGGTGCAAAGGGACGAAGGGCCACCTAGGCTGAAATATATTGCTTTTAAAAATTGCAAATTGAACTGTTCTCTCTCTTGCTCACGTCCCTCCCCCCCCCTCCTCCTTTTGGAGTAAGAAGAACACTAGATTCTTTTCCAAACTGATGTCCAAATTACTGCCCATTAATGTTCATGGTCCTTCTCTGAGTTTGTTCCTGTATGTGGTGTTCTTCCTTTCTGAGGCCTGCAGGTAACATGCTTTGTTGTGACAGAAATTTTTCTGCTCTTTTAAAACCTTTCTCCCTTTCTATTATCATAGGAATAAAGCCAACATCCAGTGCTAAGCAATGTCAATCAAGAAAAGCAAATTTTGCACCAAACAGCGACAATGTCCAGGGCTAGAGCATCCTCTGTGCTGCAAAAACTGGACATTTAACCCAAAATTTATTAATTAATGAAGCATATATATACACAATCATAGAACCACAAACTTGTTAGTGCTGGAAGGGACCTCTGGAGATCACCCAGTCCAACCCCCCTGCCAAGGCAGGGTCACCTGGAGCAGGTGACACAGGAATTGGTACAGGTGGGTTTTGAATGTCTCCAGAGAGAGGCTCCACGACTTCCCTGGGCAGCTTGTTCCAGTGCTCTGCCACTCTCAATGTAAAGTTCTCCCTCATGTTGAGGTGGAACTTCTTGTGTTTAAGTTTATGGCTGTTGCTCCTTGTCCTGTCACGGGGCAGCACTGAAAAGGGTCTGGCATCATCCTCCTGGCACCTGCCTTGGAGATACTTGTATGTATTGATGAAATCCCCTCTGCCTTCTCTTTTCCAGACTGAACCGGCCCAGCACCAGCAGTCTCTCCTCACATGGGAGATGCCTCAGACCCCTGACCATCTTTGAGGCCTCTGCTGGGCCCTCTCCAGTAGCTCCTTGTCTTTCCTGTCCTGAGGAGCCCAGAACCGGACAGAGTATCATATATACCGAGAGCACACACACACACACCACCCCACCCACACCAGGCGCACCCCGTCCGTCCAAGCCGGGCTCCCCCTGCCCTCACTCCCGCCTCCCCCCTCCCAGCGGAGCGGGAGCGCCCCGGCGCCCCCTGGCGGCCGCCCGCCCGAGCCCCCTCCCCGCCGCCCTCCAGCGGCGGCGTAGTCCCGCCCCAGGCAGCTCTGTGATTGGCTGGCGGGCGCGCGCCAGCGCCGATTGGCAGCGGCGGGGCGGGGCGGGCTCGGGGGCGGGGCCAGGCTGTCATGGAGGCGCAGAGCCGAGCGCGGGCGGCGGCGGCGGGCGCGGCTGTTTGAGGGCGGCGGGAACAGCAGCCGGCCCGGAGCGCCCCGGGAAGGTAACCTGCGGTCTGAACGCCCTTTCCGGCCGGCTCCGGAGAGGCGAGTGGGGCGGGCTGGGTGCCGTGAGGGGAAGGAGGGAGAGAGGGAGGGGGCCGGCGGGCTCTGGGCGCACAGGGGGCGGCCGTGAGGGGGGCGGCGGGCTCGGGCTCTCCGCGCCGCCCGCGGCTCTGCCCCGCTGGCGCCTTCCCCGGCCGGCTCTCTCCTGGGGGTGCGTGTCCTTGGGGCTCCCGGCGGAAGCGGGGGGCTCTGGGCTCGGGGTGCGCTCCGAATCGAGCCAGGGGGGCGGCTCGGAGCGCGGTGAAGGGAGATGAGGATCGTTCTGTGGCTGGTATGGATAACACGCTGGTAGGATCGGCCTCCTTCCCCCCAGTAGATTTCCTCAGGGGCCACCGCGCGGCCAGGAGTCCCATGGAATGCAGCTGGACGCTGGCGCGCCACAGCAGCGACTTGTTTGGGTATAGCTGCTGGAAAACACAATGCGGTTACTTGTTTGCCAAATAGGAGGTGAAAACATTGAGAGTTCTTCCTTCTGCAGATTTATGACAAGCACAGCCTGCGCTTCGTCAGGACCCTGTTTGGAGTCTCCATGTTGTCCCATCGAGATGAGACTGATCTGAGAAGAAGCTGGGGACGTTCTGTTTGGGCTGAGCGCTTCCATTAAGCTCTTGACTCTGAAAAAGGCAGGCGTGTATCCTTCAGGAAGCAGAGAGGTACAGACTAAATGGATCTAAAGACAGCAGTCTTCAACGCAGCTCGTGATGGCAAGCTGCGGCTCCTTTCCAAGCTACTGGCAAGCAAAACAAGGGAAGAGGTGGCCCAACTGATGTCAGAGAAAACCAATGGTGCCACACCACTTCTGATGGCAGCCCGCTACGGTCACCTCGACATGGTGGAGTACCTGTTGGACCATTGCTCTGCGTCCATAGAAGTTGGTGGTTCGGTGAATTTTGATGGCGAGACCATCGAGGGGGCTCCGCCGCTGTGGGCAGCGTCGGCCGCTGGCCACCTGAAGGTGGTTCAGTGTCTGTTGGATCACGGTGCATCTGTCAACAACACGACCCTGACAAATTCGACGCCGCTCAGAGCTGCCTGTTTTGATGGCCATCTGGAAATAGTGAAGTACCTTGTGGAGCACAAAGCAGACCTGGAAGTATCAAACCGTCACGGGCATACCTGCTTGATGATCTCATGTTACAAGGGCCACAAAGAAATTGCTCAGTATTTACTTGAAAAAGGAGCTGATGTTAACAGAAAAAGTGTTAAAGGTAAGTTAGTTTCTTCACTTTCGTTGTGGTGAATAGCAGTAGAGGTACTCATTTACTTCTTCATGAGGCTGGCATGCGAAAATATTCTCCTCTCATAAAATGGAAAAGTAAGAGATAAAGTGTATTTAGGTTTGTTTCTACTTTCTTTTTTAATGTACTCTTTTGCTAACATGGATTATAAAATTTAACTTTAAACTGATAAATTTTAGTCTTAAGCCCCTAATTATTAAAAAGACTTAGTCATATGAAATGTCATATTTACGCACGTGTTAAAAGCTAATAAACTTGCTGAGAACTCCTCTTTGTAGTAGGTTGGTGTAGCAACATACTCAAATATGTGAGTGTGTATTCTTGGTTTTCGTACTACTTCTTGGCAAAGCAGAAGGCTGTATTTAAAACTGACCTGTGCCAGTAAGGGTAGTACAAGGAAATATGCATAAAGGTGAATAATTATTTTCTGCACTGGAAAAATGAATAGCAACTTTGCTCTTTACCCTCTCCCTCCAAACTGTTGAGTAGTTTTTGACCTTTTCAGTGTTGGTAAACAAAAATACGCAATAGGTTTAAAGAAATGAAGCTGCAGGTGACTGTGATCTCAACAGAAGAACTACCAGTGGCGCATGGATCTCAGAATTGCCTGTGTTTTCACTAGTCCTGGTGTTACCACTCAAAATGAAGATTTCTGTGTTTTTTTGATGTGAGCATAAGTTGGATTTCTTGGCTTGAATACTGGGGTTTTTATTACATCTCAGACTTGCATTTGGGTGTGATATTTGCCTGAAAAGCACACCGGTTACTGCAAATTACAGTTAATGTTTTAGCTCACTGGCCCGGGATTATATTTCAGCAGGTTTTGGGGTTTTGTATATGTATGTATATATATTACTAATCAGTAATAACCTTTTTTGTAGCATAAGCCTGTTTAAGGCTAATTACATTTGTAATAGTATACTGTACCTTACAGTTATTTCTGTTAAAATGGTGTCTAGATAATTGTGTGACTAGATTATTATTATTGGTAAACACAACTATGAGAGTAATCTTTGGAAAAGCTGCTTGGTTAAATATGTGGGTTTTCAGCAAATCATGCAGATATGTGGGTTTAATGTAAAGAAAGCTAAACTACAGATTTGTCATAGAAGCGGGCAGAGGAAAATAAATCTTACTTTGTAAGGATTTGAGGTTGCTTATGAATCATCATGAACTTGTGGTAGGATAAAAATGTCATTTTTCTAAACAGTGTTCTTGGAATAGCAAGCTAAGTATAAAGTGTGTAAACAACTAAAAACTTGGGGTTTTAAATCTATCCCTTTATACAATAGTATGAACAGAACAGTGCTGTTAAATATTTGATGTAACAGAGAAAAAAGACGTAATTCTGCAGTTCTTTTCCTCCCTCATTTTGTGTTGGTGGAGTAGGCTTTACCTTACCCGTCTTTTTTGTTCACTTTATGAGTACATTAGCATTTTTTGTCTTTGTTTAACTAACTGAGTGGCAGCCACACATTCCTGAGGATTTTCTCAGTGCTGGCAACTATTATCTTAATTCCTTTCTCTTGCTACTTCCTTTAATTTCTGTGTGACTTGCACCTAGGCACACAAGCCGAGGTTCTTAAGGTATATAACTGATCTGTAATTAAAGTTGGATTGGATATGGTTTAGCTCATTAAAACTCATTTTATACTTTGAACTGCCACGTGTACAAATGGATGTCTGTCAGTAATAGTTATCTGCTGGTAAGTATGTGGAAATCCCCTCTGGTAGGACTGGGGTGTATTTTTTAGTATATTAAGGAAATCTGATCTCTGAAGTTAAGTAGTGGTGAAGTCAAGCAAGCAAGCAAGTACTGTGAATCCTGAAAGTGAAAGTCATCTGTGGAAAGGCAGAAGAACTGAGGAAAATTGGTAGGCTCTAGGATTGTGACAGTAGGGGCATTGCAGTGTCTTGAGACTCAGCAGGTAACCTTCTCAGTTTTGTATGCAGGAATGCCATTAACTTTAAAATGGATCCAACAGGATTCATTTTATATTGTCCTGTTCCACCTCACAGAGTGTTTGTATTACTTTCAGTTTCTACCCTTCCCTTCTATGTACTAAACAGCTGACAAGTGTGTCTGGGCTCTTAGCAGGAACATACAGAGTACTCAGGTGCTCTGCTCTTCAGTAGTAGAAGTTGTTGCTGCCCTTGGATGTGAGCTCTTTTTAGTAGGCCCCCTCTTGGGCCGTGTATAGAGAAGCCCGTTGTTCTCTGAAAGATGTAAAAAGCTTTTACTTCAGATTTTGTTGCATTTAAAATTGCAGTTCTCTTCAGAAGAGCAGAACTACGTAGCTTGAGTAGAGGTGCTGTTGTGGGAGATTACTGTGCAGCGTGAGGTGGGACGGGATAAAAATTACTCGAACCATTTCTTGTGACTTTCCATTGGATTTTCATATTGCAAAGTAGAATTTAATACACATTTTAAAACCCAGGAAAATGGAAATATAAAAAGGTTTTGAAGTGTTGGCAGTTCCAGGGAAAAATCCAAATACTTTTATATTAGAGAAAATAGGTAAGTTCACACACATCTAAATGTGTAAAAAAACAGACGAAACGTAAAATACTGATTCTAAAATCCAGGCAGAATCCCACAACTATATTTTGCACTATGGAAATTCGGAATGCAGAGATTATCAGGTGTTTGGGGTAGATGAGTGCTCTACTGTGAAAGGTGGCCAATGGTTCTGAATTGAAAGTACGAGCCTTTAGTTGTCTTTGTTTCTACTGTTTCGCAAATCTGAGGTTTCACAGTGTCCCCAAACTTGTGTAGCACATAGGCCACAGAAGTGTGAGCAAAGGGTTTTTTCAAAAATGTTTTAGTTTACATGAACAGTGTAAGCCATGGGGACAAACTGATACCACGGGGTAAGAAGGGTGGGTGGGATTTTTTATTTAATAATTGGGGAAAACTGCAAAGGTATCTCTAGATGTTAAGCAACCGAGCAATGCTTTACTTACTTAATTTACCACTATCTTCCTAATTCATAGCTTTCTCTAGTGTACTGGTTTAAGAAGCTGAAGATTAAAAATAAGAAAGCTTTATAAGTTTTGCTTGCGCATATTAATATCTCAGGTGGTGAGGTTTTACGCTGTTCCTGAAAGGAGGAATGATGTGGATAATGCTAGAGTAGCAGGAACCCGACTTTTCTCAGGAGGAGGCAGAGCCTTAGAAGTAAAGCTCAAGTGAAGCAGAGCTTTCTGCTCCCTCTGTGCCAGATGAGGAGGTCGTTGTGTGACGGCTGCATGGAGATTTATGTTCTGCTGCATTGCAAAGCCTGCCAGTGATTTGTTGTTAGGGTGGTGCTGCCTTACCATTACCTTCAGAACAGACCTCTTGATTTTCTAATACAGTGTTTCACTGATGTGTTTCTGTGCAGTGTCTTCATTTGGTGGCATATAGGAAGGGAAATGTTTACACCCTTAATACAAGTGGGTTTAGGGCCTTCAGATTACAGATTTGGGCTCTTTGGAGCTGCGTTTGTTGGATTTTATATTTAAAATACAATATTTCATATAAATACCCAAATAAAATTATTTTTCATGAAGACTGTTTCTAGTGGAATCTTATACTTCTGTTTTAACTCCAGACATGACACTTAAAATCTTGCATTTTGAAAATTTGCACTGCATATTTTGATAATTTGTGTTATGCTTTGTCCTCCTCCACCAGATTTGCAGAAAGAAAGGGAATGAATATCCATTATTGTAGAAATTAATGTGTTAAATTGTAGATTAAGTACACATGTGCTGATAGCCAGGATGAACTGAATGCAAAGACACAGTGACTCTTTTTCAAAATATCTACTTCAAAGGCAGGTATTTTTTATGAATAAGTCTTTCCATTCCTCAGATGCTTGGTGATCTCTTCAAGGTGATCTTTGTGGTTTTGTGAGTAGTCTTCACTAACTGTCCCTCTTCTGTGGTTATCAGATTTGTCAGCCAAAAGACTGATTTTTTTTCTCCTTCTGAGTATTAGAAAGTCTAATAAGAACTGCTGGACTAGTCACTCTATTAGATGTCTCTTGGGATCTGCACAGGAGCGTTTGATTGCATTTTAAAAATTGAAAATAATATTATAATTCCTAAATTCCACTGGCACAGTGTTTGATTACAATAGCTTTGTAAAATAAGATGGAAAACAAGGCTTGTTGCCTTTGCTTCCTCATTTTGGAAAGTACAGAAGTATACAGACCTCTGTCTCTATGGGTACTGTATCAAGGTTATATGCGTGGTAGTACTTTATCAAGGGCTAGTGCTATTTCAGTATTGTTGTTTATATGGCCTACTGGAAAGTGTAACAATCAAACCTGCTGGTAAGGGAAAAAATCCTTTACAAACTCAGCAGACCCAGAAATAGGGGGATTATAGAGAGGCGTGCTTTTTCCTTTGTGATCACTATGGTTTAGTATGTGTTAAAAATAATTCATTTTCTCTTGCAGTAAACATTAAGGAGTCTTGACAGGTTTGTTCTCTTCTGAGGTTACTTGTCTTGTCTGCTTGCCAAGATTCATAGATTTATTGGTGACAGGGCAAGGCGGGGGGGGGTTGGGGACGACACACAAAAAGGACCAAACCAAAGCCCCTTGGGTTTTATTTTTGCTTGTTTGTTTTGTTAGTTGTTGCTGTTTTTTTTTTTTTCCTCCCTGTGAATAAGCCCTTACTCTAAAAGTGTTCTGTGTTGGTTTTTTGGGGGGTGCTTTTTTTTTTTTTTTTTTTTTGGTGGGTGCACTGCATTTTATAGATATTTTGTTTGTGACACTGTGTGGAAACTGAACTTCAGTAGGAATGTCTGTAAATTAAAAAGATACATTTAAGTGAATAAATTCTTGAATTTCAACTAAAAGAAGTTTATGTTGAAATGAAATTATTAACATCACACTGTTATTAATTTAATAATTGGTAATCTTGTTCTCCTGAAGTACTTTGGTGATCAAGACAAGAATTATTCCATTACAGCATATGGAAACAAGATTAAAATAATTTGTTGAGATTAGCAGTTCTTTGCAATTTTTACCGAATTACTTACTTTTTAACTTGATTTTTTGCTTTAATTTCTTCTAAAAGGAAAGACATACTTTTAGGGTTTTTTTGCCCTGCATACTAAGTGTAGGAATGTATAACAATTTTCTCGTGTGCTGTCCATGTGTGTGTGCATCTAGCAATATTTACTATTTTTTAGTCAGTAGAACACTTGGAAGACTGAATTACTCTTAAGTTCTCTGATAGAAAAAAAAATGAATGTTACATTCACTTAGGTCAAACAATTTCACTTTATAAAAGTGGTTGATTCATCTGTAGGGATGCAAGAATATATCCATGTGGTTAATTTTACACACTGCACTGTCATGTAAATCAAAGGTTTTTTTCTCTTATGTGTAATGATCTTGGATATGAAATCAGATTGGTGTTAAATTTTGGTATAAGTTTTATCATATGGAAGTTTGATCAAGCATTTTGTTACTACTAGGAAGTGGATGCACTTAATTGGTTGCAAATCAAAGCAAATCACTTTCTGTGTCATGGCTTCATTTTCTTTCACTCCCATCACAAGCTACCAGTCTATTTTGGGAATTACTTTCTTCTGACATAGAAAGACCTGTCCTCATTGTGAAGTTGAATGCCCACCCCCCAGTCCAGTAAGTTTGGAAACATAGGATAGTTAGAGAATTAGTTCTGTGATAGGTGAAGTGTTCGTAACCACTTTTAGAGGACTGCTCTTAACACAAGAATAAAATATGAAGCTGTGGTGCCAACTGACCATATATTTTCCTGAATTTGTGTTTATGAGATTTGGAAGGACTAGAGGTGGGGTTATTCTGTTTCTTTTTGCTGTTTCTAATTAGATAACGTTATTGGGTAGTGTAAATGATAAAGTTTTATACACATAGAAACAGTTTATAAGCAATATTAACAACACAATACAGTGACACTGCTAGCAGAGAAGTATCAGGACTACAAAAATATCTCTGCTCCAGTTTTGTGTCTGGGCAAGGAGGAGCCCTTCATGTTGTCATGATATTAACTGTCTCTGATACGTGATTAAATTCCTGCAGGTCATTTTGCAATTAAAAATGGGTTGAAAAGACTACATGAAACCTACTTTGAAATAATCATTTTCACCTTTAAAAAATACTCTAAATTTGGCCAACACGATTATATGTGTCTTTTTGAAAACGGCTTATCAAAGAGAATGACTTTTTTTTAAATAAGCAAAATTACTTTTGCTTATTTTCAGCCTTTTTCCTTCTTAAAACAGTAGTAGATATAATATTGATTTTTAGATTGTTACTGAATAAATAATGTTACAAAACTTTCATTAACTACTAATTTGTGTTCAGCAACTTACTACTGTCAATATAGACAGTACAGTGTTTTGAAATGGATAATTCACAGAATAGTGATTGATTTGCCATACTTATTTGAACTGCTCAACTTGTGGCCAGTGTATGGAACTTAGTCTTCAAATTAGATATTAGGGCCACTGCCATATTTTCTTTCAAGTTCTTCCTCACATATAACTTGATACTTGCTAGGTGTAGATGGCTGGTAATATTGCTCTTTCTTAAGGTTGGGGTTTAGGTTGTTGGTTTTGTTTTTCTCTTTTGTTTGTTTGGTTTGGTTTGGTTTTTTAAGTTGGCAGCTCTCAACTATCGGTCCACACTCTTCTATGCAAACTTGTGTTTCTTAAAATATATTCTTCCCACTGCTGTACCTGTACCATCCAGTCAAACTTAGTTGAGGTGCAGCCTCTAAAAAATAGTGGTGATGGCCTTGTGTTATTAATTTGTACATAGTTTAATATGAACTGTGGTTATTTTAACTCTAAGGACTACTACAATATAAAAAAAATAAAAAATAACACTACTTCTGATAAGCTGTCAGTAACAGCTGTTTGAACTTAATTGTAATATGAATGAAAAAATAAATTACTTTAAGGACATCCAATTGGGCAGAGTAGTGAAATTCTTTGGAGTCTTAAGCATATTTCCACATGTTCTATATAGCTGCACTGTAAATCAACAGCATACAGATTGTTGGATTGAATTTACCCAGACAATGGCCAAGCTTATTTTGTGTGGATTTTTTTCAGTCATACAGTGATGGATCTGCAGTATGTAATATGAATAGCTGGCATTGATCCTGTTGTCCAAGCTGGCAAAATTTGTTATCAGTTATGAAGCAATATGGAGCCCCTGGTGGTCTAGTGGTAAGGGCGCGGTGCTGTCACCACCGAGACCCAGGTTCGATTCCTGGTCAGGGCCACTCCCGGGCAGATGGAGCTCGTTAGCCCTTAAAAGACAACCCACCTACGTCCTGAGGACCTCGCTGCCACCGTCCAAGCTCGCTTGGCCCCGGTAGATGAACCTTAGGATTAAAGGGTGGGCTCAGTTCCGCGCACACTGTGTCTCACCTAAAAAATCCAATGCGCAGGCTGGAAGGTGTAAAGACCTTCCCCGCATCTTCGCTCGCGAAGACTGGCCATTATTATTTTTTTATGAAGCAATATTGAGAAATTCAGTGCTACTAATACCTTTTGGCTTATTTGTCTTTAAAATACTTTTATGTTATGGCTTCTTAAATATCTCAAAAATACTGACTTTAAGGTAGAAAACAGGTGCCAACTCCAGTGTTTTAGAGCTCTGCTGTGAGGGATAGTGTATGGACTTGAATACACCCTGAAGTGCTTATGTTAACTGGTGGCTCAGCCAGGTGCCTGTGGTTTTACCTTCACCAAGAAGTACAGAATTGCAGCTGATCTGAGCAACCAACCAGTCTTTAGTTCTGGATTGACTGCTGTAGTTGCATTTTAACTAGACTAGGAAGAGCACTTAAAATGTATGTGTGTTGGTAAGTTTGTATATTTGTCTGCACTTGACACTTTCCTGTCTTAGGAATGCAAAGGCTTTGTCCTTAATATTGAGGTATTGACAGTTTTCTGATCTGTGATGTGTGATAAGGGCTGAGGAAATTATAGTTGATAAACTATGCATGCCAAGTTCACCAACTCTTAATCCACTTAAATTTGGTTAAATCTCTGTTTCTGCAATTGAAAATTTTGATAGGAATTGTACTGTGGCCAGACTTATAATTGACTTAATGCTCTCTATTAATAGTAAAAATTGTCTGAGGTAATTCAAGGATTAAAAATCACTTTCTGTTGCATGAACTAGATTCAGCTTTATGAATGTTGATCTAAGAGATAATTTCAGGTGCCACTTCATGTTGGGTTGTCTTCCTCTGCTTATTTGTTAGTAAATGATAGTGAAATCATTGGCCACTATTCAGAAGTCTTTCAGGAAAATAATATTTTGCAAGTTAAGATCACTTTCAGTTAGTAAAGCAATCTGATATTTTTCTTTAAATATTTCAATCCTGCATTTAAATTTTAAGGAAAAATATATTCATAGCTCAGCTATATTTACAAAAGCCTCCTAAACCTAAGTCATAGGTTTTTGAAAATAACTTTTATATATTTTTGTGTGAATTTGATTATTGTGTCAGTTAAATTTTGATTTCTACTGAGCCTGGATTGAGATTGAGTTTGTCCTGGATAACTGCATATTCTCTTATTGCTAGTTTTCTGGTTGCAGGAATTGAGAGTAATAAGGAAGCCTTAAAATGTGCTGAGTTCTTTTTCAGATGGTCAGCAAACCTGTTTGAGGAAGAAGTAGGCAACCAATATACATGTGAAGTTTTAAGAACTGAAAGATTAGGAGAGAAGGAGTGATGAGTGGATGATTTGGATACTAGTGAGGAAAACAAGACAAAATGCCTAGTACCCATTAGAAAATATTCATCTAAAGTCTTTTAGTTCCTACGTACTTCTTCTGCATACCAAAGCTTGCAGAGCATTGTGTGAACATTTTCTTGTCTTGGCAGCTTTGCCAACAGAAGATAAAAGCAAGCTACTGTGTGACAATCTGCTAATTCAAACCACAGAATATAGGTCTACACTGTGGATCTAAGGTCTCTCAATCTGCTGGTGAGAAGTGGGTGTGGAATTTAGAGGATAGTCATTATGGTTTGAGCAGGCATTTCTGAATTTTGCTTTTGTGGTTTCTTTTCCTTCAGCTTCATGTACTCTTACTGTGTCTTGTTAGAAAGGAGGTAAGTGTGCTATGAAATCATATTTGTAAAAGCTAGAAGATGTCAGAATTATTTGTATAGATCTGCATCAAGTTCTTATAATTAAAAATGGAACACATTTTCTATTTTTGAAGTGTACTTAATAAGTATGAAACCTTTTTTCTTATATACATATATATGTACTAATTTGAAATGTTTTGCTTTTCAATTTACCGTATTCAGGCTACTGTAAACTATACATTCTTGACAGAAAGAATGTATTAATGTAAAGGCTGTACCTTCATTTTAGTTTTAATTTATATCTATACAGTGTTAGACTTTTAAGGCAGATGCCAAGTATGCTTTTGACTAGAGTTTCATTAACTGGTGCTCTAGAATGAAAAGTGAACCATGCATTCTAGAGATCAGAGTCAGGAAAAAAATGAAAGTGTATGAATATAAATAGAAGGTGTTCAGATTAGTAGACTGTACAAATACACTTATCCCTCACACGAGCTGAAGATTTCTGTTGCTTTCTTTCCTAACCCACATTAGTTCTGTTAGAGACTAGAAATACAGTGGCAAAGCACACTGTAAATCTCTCTCTTGTTGGCATTAAAAAAAAGCCTGCGAAAAATGCAAATAAGGAAGTTTCCTGAAACTTGTCTGTCTCAGCTTTTAAAAGCCAAATCTGATTAGTAGGAATGGGCAGTGAACCCTTAGAAAATTAGGTTCTCATTTGTGAATGTGGAAACTTGCTGACAGCGTACCAGAAGGTGATGATTGGATGGGCAGTTAACTGGAATTTGCAGGCCTAATGATGTAGGAAATCTTAATGGTGTTGGAGGGCAGATTTTAACATGAATCTTCTGTTAATTGGTTTTGCGTGAAGCTGAAAAGTTTCTATGCCTGTGTCTGTAGTATGTATAACATAAAGAACAAGGTAGATGTAAACCGTGTGGTTTTAATGCAGTCAACTACATAATAGACTTTGTTGTGTTGAGAGGGGACCAGGAGAGTTTATCTCCATCTTTTTATTGAAATACCATTGAAATGCTGGTATCTGAAGTTAAGCAAACTTCTAATATAGTTGAAGGCTAACAGTTAGATATTCAAGTGTGGTGTCCAATACTTGCTCTCTAATTTTCTGTAAATAGAGTTTTCAAGTAGGTAGCACTAGTGCTAACTAGAAATTTCTTCACATGGTGTTGGAACTGGAATGCCATTAAATAAAATTCTGTACAATGTCATGCTAATGAAAAAGAATCTTCATATGAATGATAAGGTACTTGTAAGATAGGTGGCTGCATGTTGTGTGTTGAGGGCGTGTTATTCTTAGCTCTGGGAATCCTAACTACAAGAGCAGAGTTATTAAGATGGGAGTTCAGGATAAAGGCCTAAGAAAGCATTAAGAATAGTTTGTCTGGGTATATAGATGACCTTGAAAAAATATCCTGCTCCCTTTGAATATACTGACAGTCTCAAAGGTCCCAGCTGAGATGGAAGGTCTGGTGTGGTGGATTGCATTGTCTATATAGAATCATTGCTTCAAAATATGCGTATAAAAAGGGTTGGCAGGTGGAGAGAGGAAGAGGTGTAGGGTAGATGAAAACAAAGCCAATATTGGGTTATCCCAGCTTTAATTTTCATGTGCATCTCAGTATTTTATAGTTGTTGCTGGAAATAGAGAGGGAGGGATGAGGGAGAAGTAAAGGAACGTGAAAATAGCCAGCTTAAGTTTCTGTTTTATACTTGAAAGCAGTTACAAAATGCCTTACAGAATAGGTTATTCTAGTTAGAAGGGACCTACAGTGATCATCTAGTCCAACTGCCTGACCAGTTTTTGGCTGACTAAAAATTTTACCAAATTACTAAGGACATTAACCAAAAGCAGTGACACTGACAGGTTTGGAGCATTAACCAACTCTGGAGGAAGCCTGTTCCACTGTTTGATCACCTCTCAGCAAAGAAGGTTCCTCATATCAAGCCTCAAGGTCCCCTGGCACAACTTTGAGCTCTGGGCACATTGAGGGACCTTCATATCCTTCTTAAATTGTGGGGCCCAGAACTGCTCACACTGCTCAAGGTGGGGCTGTGCCAATGCTGAAAACAGCAGGATAATCACCTCCTTGGACCGCTGTGTGTGCTGTGTTTGATGCACGGCAGGATGGGGTTTCTCCACGCACACGGTGACTCATAGTGATCCCCCAGGACCCTTTCTGCAGGGTTGGTCTGCAGCCACTCCCCTCCCAATTTATATTTGTGCCTGGTGTTACTAAATCCCAGGTACAGAGTCCAGCATTTGCACTTGTTCAGTTAGTGCCATTGATGATTGCTCAGTGCACCAAACCATCCAGATTCTGGATCCCCTTTTCCCATGGAAGAGTCAACAGCACTTCCTAGTTTGGAATCATCAGCAGGCTCACTAACAGTGCATCTGACTCCTGTGTCCAGGTCAGTGGCAAATATATTGAACAGCACAGTCCTAGGACTGATCCCTGAGGAGCACCTCCGGTGACCTGTGGCCAGCCAGCTGTAACCCCATCAACTACAATCCTTGGAGCTCTGCCCTTCAGACAGTTCTTCACCCAGTGCACCATGAACCTACTCATTCCACAACTGGACAACTTGTGCAGGCAGATGCTGTGAGGAACATTATCAAAAACCTTACTAAAATGCAAAAAACTTACATCCACTACCTTCCCTCCATTTGCTGGGTGGATGACTTTATCCGAGAAGCATATCAGTGTAGTTAAAAAAGGACTTTTCCTTTGTGGATCTGTGTTGATGGTGCCTGATAATTGCATAGTCCTTTAGATGCTTTTCTAAAGTAGCATTCAATATGACCTACTCCGTGATTTGTCCTAGTACTGAGGTTAAACTAATACATCTCTAGGTTCCTGGGTCATCCCTCTTGCCCTTCCTATAAAATTAAGTAACGTCTGGCTTCCAGTCAGTGGAGACCTCCCCAGACTCCCAAGACCTTTGGTAGCTGATGAGGGGTGGGTCCTGCCATATCATCCCCCAACTTCTTCAGTACTCTGGGGTGAATCCCATGAGGTCCCATGGGCTTGTGAACATTGAGCTGACACAGTCCCTAAGAAGTGTCCAGACTAATGCAAAGTCACTGTTCCCACAGTCATCTTCTGAAGCCAGGGACTGGGCAGAGGACAGTCAGTGTGTGTTATTAAAGACTGAGGCAAAATAAAGCAAAGAATGTCTCCACTTTACTTCACCCTTAATAATCAGATGACCATCTTCAGCATGTATCAGTCTAATGTTTTGTTTAGACCTCCTCTTGCTACTAATGTACTTTTAAAACTCTTCTTCTTGTCTTACACAATATGGGCCAGTTTCAATACTTACTGAGCTTTGGCCTTTTGTGTCTTGTCCCTGCTTATATCAACTACAGCTCTGTCAAATTCCTGCGAAGCCTGACCATACTTCCTGAGACAATACAATTTCTTTTTCCTCTTGAGCAGCATGAGGAGTTCCCTGTTCAACCCTACTGGTCTCCCTTTTGCTTGACTTATCAGTGGAATTCCTGCTCCTTTGCTTTTATGTAGTGGAGACTTGCATTTTAATTCTGGTTCGGTTTTGCATTTTTTTAAAAACTTGCTAAATTCTTTCAGGCCATAATATCAAGCGTTTTGATTTTTATAACTGCCTGGTAGCCTTGATATTTAATCAGATCTTGAATATTTTGACTTGTCATCTAAGCTTTCATAATACACAGATGTGGAAAAGACTGTTTTAAAAGTAGTCATATTTGATTTTTTTAAACTTTTTTTTAACTAGTAGAATTATGGGGTTTGGACTATAACTTGATTATGATTTGTGTAATCATGTTTCTTCTCTTGCAGGAAATACAGCGTTACATGACTGTGCTGAATCTGGAAGTTTGGAGATCATGAAGATGCTTCTCAAGTATTGTGCTAAAATGGAAAAGGATGGTTATGGAATGACTCCCCTTCTGTCAGCCAGTGTTACAGGCCACACAAATATCGTGGACTTTCTGACCCAGCATGTACAGACTAGTAAGGCTGAGCGCATAAATGCGCTGGAACTTCTAGGAGCAACATTCGTGGACAAAAAGAGAGATCTGCTTGGTGCTTTGAAATACTGGAAGCAACTATGGAAATAAGATACAGTGATAGGATTAGCATCCTGAGCAAACCTGTGCCACAAACACTAATTATGGCATATGATTATGCTAAAGAGGTAAACAACTCAGAAGAGCTAGAAAATCTTATTGCAGACCCTGATGAAATGAGAATGCAAGCACTATTAATTAGAGAACATATTCCTGGTCCTTCTCACCCAGACACATCCTACTATATTAGATATAGAGGTGCCGTCTATGCAGACTCTGGAAACTTCAAGCGATGCATCAACTTATGGAAATATGCTTTGGGCATGCAGCAGAGCAACCTTGATCCGCTGAGCCCTATGACAGCCAGCAGTTTGCTGTCATTTGCTGAACTCTTTTCCTTCGTGCTTCAGGACAGGGCAAAAGGCCTGCTAGGCACTACTGTCACATTTGATGATCTAATGGGTATACTGTGCAAAAGTGTTCTTGAAATAGAGCAGACCATGAAACAAATCCAGTGTCTTCCCGATCCAACACAGCTGAACAAAGCACTTTCTATAATTTTGCATTTAATTTGTTTGTTGGAGAAAGTACCTTGCAGCTCAGAACAGGAGCATTTTAAGAAACAGACTATCTACAAGTTTCTTAAACTTCAGCCTAGAGGGAAGAATAACTTCAGTCCACTTCACCTTGCTGTTGACAAGATGTGTGGGTCGCTATCCAGTTTGTAAATTCTCTTCTCTACAAGTTACTGCTATCCTGGTGGAATGTGGTGCTGATACAAATGTCAGAGACTCTGATAACAACAGTCCATTACACATCGCTGCACTGAACAACCATCCAGGCATCATGAATCTTCTCATCAAGTCTGGTTCACATTTTGATGCCACAAACTCACATAAACAAACTGCTAGTGATTTGCTGGATGAGAAGGAAATAGCAAAAAATTTAATCCAGCCCATAAATCATACTACTTTGCAGTGTCTCGCTGCTCGTGTAATAGTGAATCATAACATATCTTATGCAGGGCACATCCCTGAAAAACTAGAGAACTTTGTTTTGCTTCATAGATGATAGTGTGGTGTCTCAGAGCACTGTTTTTGAAGCACGACTTGGTGATAATATTTTCCTTGAGCACTGTTGTGATACACCAGCGTTCCCTTAGCTTGCTCCATTTTGCTCTCATTGGCTAAAGTGTTGTTAGCATCAGATCTGCAGAGTTGGTTACGCAGTATTTAATATGAATATGCCATATAATATATTTTGTGGATTATTTAGAAATGTAATGCCATATTTAGACTTTCAAATTGTCTGCCAAAGGCTTGTCTTTTCTGGTCTTATTTGCCTGTTGGGTGTTTGGGACTGAGTCGAGTATTTTCCACTGATGTCTTTCTACTATAACTGTCATGTGGATTTTATACGGTTGGAAGGTCATCTTTTTTTGGTTTTGCTTGAGCATTTCTACTCTTACTCTCTTCTTTTTCTATGGACTCATTGCTAAACTGTACAAGTTGAATGGACTTGTTAACATTTGCAACTACCATAAGTGCTTTTATCTTCTCTATGCACTGGCTTTAACATGACTGTTGTGTGTGAGCATATTTCTATGCAGCACTTGGCCAATTTCAACTTAAATGCCAATTTTGTTTTGCAGTTCGTTTGGAACTCTTTTGAGAATGCTGTCTTCATAGCATGGTGAATTTTGGAGTTATTTATCAGCTCTCTAAACTTGGGTTTGACTTCTTTGACTGCTGTAACTGAGGTTGCTTTCATCTTGTTCCTCTGGAAATTTATCCTAAATTTGGGAAAAGAAAATCTTGCTTTTTCTGACTGTAGTCCACTTGAACTTTAAATCTGAAAATTGTTCTATTGCATCGTGCAGCTGGGGGAAGAGTCCTCATTATGTACAACTGACACCTTCCCCTGTGCACTAATGTCTTGCTTATGCTGGTTATGTGACTAGATGTGAAGTTTGCTCAGAGTTTAACCTTAAACCTTAATGATACACTTTAATGAGAAATAGTTCAAATATATGCTGTACTTTAAAATCTGCAAATCTACAGAAGAAACTAAAGCATGTTTGTGGCATGATGCTTATCAGTCCAGATCTAGACATCATCTAGTATAGTAAGTGGCTGCCTGCCAGGGTATTGGAAGTTCTATAGCAGTGTCCTTTTTTCTTCTTTTTAAGTATCTTTATAAATACTTGCATGGATTTTTCATCTCTACTGTGTCAGCTCTACTTAACAAAAGCGGAAGTTCTGTTGTGTATATAGCTCCTAATTAAAGTACCTATTTTTATAATATTTGCACAATAGCTTAGCTTCTACAACAGAAAGGGCTCTTTTGACTTGATAAGTCTATAAATGAAGATCATAAACGTGAGTGCGATTCAGGTAATTAATATAATTCAGCACTTTACTGTTGATTATTAGTAGGATTTATTATGGCACATTAGCCCTGCAAATGTCTTAAAGTGAAATTAATTTCTGCTGGATAGGATACAGTTTACTTGCAACTTTAGTGGTCTAGCATATTGGATATTTTTGACTTAATGTTTCATCTCAGTGGTGGGCAGTAAGCGTATCTATGGGGTTCTTACTCCAGAAATTCAACAAGCTGTTTTAGAGAAAGATATCTAGAATCCAAATTACTTAGATTAGGAGGGTCTTTTTAATACTTAATGTTTATTTTTTAAGTTGATGTTGGAATATTTTTGTCATTTAAGTTGAGGAAAAATGTGTGTTGGGAGCATATAAGAATAGTACTTCCACGCTTTTGGTCTGTTTTGGCATTTCTGTCAGTGTACAGCATGGTGCCTACTAGCTTAGCCATTCTTAGGAAAATTATGGGGATATTTTTAAGCAAAGATGTGTTCAAAGCAGTGCTGTTTGTGTATTGCCACTATAAGACTTGCTATTTTCAAGCAGTTTTCATCTGTTTGTCCCTTGCTGTGTCTACATTGTATAAAATTACAAGAATCATAAGTTGGAAGAAACCTTTAAGATCATTGGGTCCAACCCTTAACCCAGCACTGCCAAGTTCAGCACTAAACCATGTCCTTAAGTGCCACATCTACACATCTTTTAAATACCTCCAGTGATGGTGATTCAACTGCTTTGCTGGACAGCCTGTTCTGATGTTTAACCACCCTTTCCATGAAGAATTTTTTCCTAATATCAAATCTGTACCTTCCCTGGTTCAGCTTGAGGCTGTTTCCCCTTGTCCTATCACTTGTTACTCATGAGAAGAGACTTACTTCTACCTTGCCACAGCTTCCTTACAGATAGCTGTAGAGAGCAGTAAGGGCTCCTCTGAGCCTCCTTTTCTCCAGGCTAAACATCCCCAGCTCCCTCAGCCACTCAGACTTGTGCTCTAAAACCTTGCCCATCTCCGTTGCCCTCCTCTGGACATGCTGCAGCACCTCAATGTCCTTGTAGTGAGGGGCCTCACAACAAGTTGTGGCCTCCTCAGTGCTGAGTACAGGGGAGTGGTCCTGCTGTCCACACCATTGCTGATATAAGCCAGCATGCAGGTTTCATTTGCATCACACAGGAGTAAAATTCTAATCAGTTGACTCAATTACTCTCATTTGTAACGCTTAAGACACATACCACTCAGCTTGTCATTTGTGAGAACATGTAGCTTGATTTTTGAATTGATGTATTTCAATGCTTTTCTGCTAGTCTGTAAGTAGAGATAAACAAAACATACCCTGCTAGAAACACATTATATATCAAGTCATAAAAATAATTCTTTCTGTATAGGTCACAGAGAAAGGTATTTTTAGAGGATTTTTTTGTCTTTATAACTGACAAATACCCTCTTTAGTATTAGCTGGACATTATTACTTGGTTGTTCAGCATGGAGAAGAGAAGGCTCCAAGGAAACCTTATAGCACCTTCCAGTACCTTAAGGGAGCTACAAAAGAGCTGGAGAGGGACATTTTACAAAGTCATATAGTGATAGGACAAGGGGGAATAGCTTTAAACTGAAAGAGGAGAGATTTAAATTGGATGTTAGGAAGAAATTCTTTACTGTGGGGGTGGTGAGAAATTGGAACAACTTGTACAGAGAGGTTGTGGCTGCCCCATCCCTGGAAGTGCTCAAGACCAGGCTGGATGGGGCTCTGAACAATCTGGTCTAGTTATTCCTTTGATGTCCCTGCCCATGGCAGAGGAGTTGGAACTACGTGGTCTTTAAGGTGCCTTCCAACCCAAACCATTCTCTGATTTATGTTCATTAGTCCAGTAATATAATCTAAAAATTGTTAATTTTGAGCAAAATTTTAAAATGGAAAACATTCCCAAAATTAAAGCATATCACTATTACATTTATGTAAATCTAGTGAATATTGCTACAAGGAAGGCTTACTGTGTTAGTTACTCTTTAGAAACAAACCAATTTATTAGGACATGCTGATATATTGCATGTAGTTCTGTCTAAATATCTACTGAAGTGCATCAGTCCAAAAGACTTATCACCACTATGCAGAATTTAACTTTTCAAGGTGGTGAGCCTCTCTGCTGAACACTTATGTTGCCAGATAACTTGGTCTTAGGTGTCCCAGCAGGTGAGTTCATGCATTTATGGCAACTTTGCATTTAGCCCTGTGTGTTTACACTACCCTGTTTTATTTCTCTTAATTTTAAAAGAGTTTGGTACAGAGCCTGTGCTGAGTAATATGTTAGGGATTAGTTTAGGATTTACTTGCTGGGAAGGAGGGCTGGGAGAGCAGGCCCTGTCTGAGATGCATGTGCCACTAAGGCCTGCACTAATGGTTAGTAGCAGTTTTGCCGCCTCAGCCCTGATACAAAGAGTTTGTCTCCAGTATAGATACCGATTTCCTGGACCAGATATTTTATTTTTATTATTATTATTATTATTATTATTGTTACTATTCAGAGGTGGGAATAAGTTTATTTTAGTGAAACATATTGATGCTAAATGCAGTGGTATTGAAGCTGTGGTAAGGACAAGGAAGTAAAGAGCATTTAGAACACAAGGAATGGTTTTATTTTTGTCATATTTTTAACTTATTCTTTTACTGTTCTTCTCTTTTCTTCCTATTTGGCCTTTTTTTTCTGATGAGATGCACTGCCTCTGAGCTACTGACACAGAAAAATGTTGACAACACTGCGGAAATAATTGTACACCCTGCAGGGGTGAAACAGGTTTTACATTGATTAAACAACTTACAGGTTAAACTTCCTCGAGACAAAGACACTGATACCTCCTTGCTTGTTGAGACCTCTGAAGTTACATTTTTGTAAAGGGGATAAATGCTCAAAGCAGCTTCTAATCATTCTGGGTTTCAACTGAAGCACTTCAACAAGGAAGATGAAAAATATTCTCATAAAAAATTCTAAAATTTTATTCCTATTTTTATATCACTTAGGCTGGAAACAAGATTCCAGCTCTCTGCGGTGTCTCTGTCCTGTTTGTTCAGTGCAGTGTAAAGATGCTTTCTGAAATGCAAGGCAACAGTGTGTTGGTTTTCCATATATACTTTACAACAGAAAGGAAGTAGTTTTGTGTATTTACTAAGTCCACAAAGAGCTGTCTTTTAATGACTGTTTTGTAACTGGTTAAAATTAACCTCTTTCCATTTTTGCAAAACACTACTTTAAAAAAAGGAATACAATGCTTAGGAATTAAGAAATAAAATCCTTAAAGGAGAATTATTAAGAAGATAAAAACCTTTTGAGAAAAAAATGTGCCTCGGTTTTGTATCAGCTGCAAGGTAACAGTGGCAGGATATGACTACTCTTGAAATAGCTTCCTCATGCTTTGAAGTATAGAGTGGAACGACTGTTATACTCTAAAAAGCTGAGAAGCATGAAAAAGTAGACTAAACACTAATTTTACCTTCTGTGACTACAATGAACGCTTCAAAGTGATTGTGGGGAAGTTGATGTGAGACATTCTAGACTGCTCTTATTTCTTGGCTTTGAGTGTAAAAGTAAGTGTTGAGCCCTCAGTGAGGGCAGAACAAAAAGCTGTTGTTGGTTTGGTTTTAACTAACGTTGTCCTTGTGTTCCATTCTATCGCAAAAACTTCCTATGCAGAGCTAGCTCCGTGTATGGAAATATTGCAGTTTCTTTTTTACGTGAAGTAATTTAGCTTTAAGAGTAATGTAAAAAAGGAATAACAAGCGTATTTCTCTGCTCTTACTCTCCTTAGGCTCCAAATGCAGATTACATTAAAAATATGTTTTGGAGAACACCTGTCTGAGTCTATATATCTGTTTCCTCTAGGGTACTGCAATACTGGTTGGTAAACTGCTTTTTCTGTTGAGTATGAGTAGCTAAATGTGACTGCTGCAGCTTTAGACTTTGTACCTTAAACAAAATGTCATGTTTCATGCTCTTTCTTTCTGTGAAATGGTGGTCCAGTCAAGCCTTTGAATTTTGGTAGTGGGTAATAATAAAGAAAAGGCTTAAACTGGATGATACAGTAGAGATTATTTTCCTGGTTTCTAGAAAAAAGCAGTTAGTCATAGTGTTAACTCTGTGGAAAAAGTACTTTTTTAGCATAAAGTAGAAGAAGAAGTAATCAACAGGCACTTTATCAAGAAGGTTGGCTGAATTAATTTTCTTCTTAAAGATTTTGAAGTATCTTCCCTATTGCATGAACAATTCGAAAAATACAGGAATAAAATATTTCAGGGGTGAAAGAAGTATAGCATCCTTATTAAAAGTAGCTAGGGAATTGAAGACTTTGAAGAACATTATCATTGTAAGTTCAAAATGTCTTTATGGTTAAGCATGGTAGTCACAGTCTATCTTATAAGGCAATGTACATTTCAGAGAGCTGAAATTTTAGATTAGGCCTAATCAGTAACAACAGCATCAGAAACGATGAGGTTCTGGAAGAGGAAATCTGATCTGAGCTTTCACAGTAAGATAATTGTCACACAGATGGCTTTAGTGAATTGAATGTATTCTCTTAATTAGGAAAGGGAAGAACTGGAAAGGATCATTTACATCGTTATTCATCCCTCTGCAGTTGCAGATGCTGAAAGATGTCTGCTGTTACCTAAGCTGTGCAACCATGCAAAAATGCTTCTTGGCAGTAGCAAATACTGGCTGTCAGTTGAAGACCTGTACTCACCATACCAAGTCATGCAGGACTAGGGCAAAAGAGACAAAGTGTGTGGTATATTACTATGGCAAAGGCAATCCATTTGTTTGTTTCCCACATAATATCCAGAAGGCCAAAAGCTGTCCACAGTAAAGAACAGAAAGCCCTTCCCCTTCACACTAAACGAAAGTCTTACCTTGCGGTTGATCTCCATCATTCAGGAAAATTGAGGAGAGGCTATACTCAGAAGTTAGGAACAGCAATATTGAATTATGCATACAGGAGTGCTTCTATCACTCTCCTCAAGATTTATTGAGTCAATGCCAAAATTTCTCTTTGGAAGGCATTTGGGACTCCAGTCCACCAATCATTAGGAACCTAATTCCTATTTGATATATATGCTTTTACAGATTTATCTTCTCATAGTTTCACCAATTGTCTCTTCTTCAACCAGTTCCTTTTCTTAGTCTTCATGTAGTTAGGTTAAACCAACCAGCCAAAAAACCCCCCAAGATGTAAGGATGAGCAAAAAGCAGAATAATCCAGAGGTGAGTAAGCTGACAGAATGGTTCAGTTCTCCATTTTTCCCTCTCTTGGTTGTGTGCTACCAAAAATACTAGGATTCACTGATTCACTAAACAATTTTTGCTGATGAACTGGCAATTTAAATTGCCTGTTCTTTCCTTGTAACAATGGGATGCATTTTTTTGCAGTAAATAGTCAATGGTTTTCTCTTCAGATACAGTAGTTTGTGTCCTATTCTGATTTTTTAGGTCCTGAGATGTCATTTTGTTCTATTCACACACAGCATTATCCAAACTAGAAGGTGAGGCAAAATGTTCAGTGAATGGGCCAGACATGGATTATTTTTTATTTCCATCCCACAGTTTCAAAATAATGAACTTGGCTTGCACTCTACTTTTCATTTGCTTTCCTGTGAGGTGGAGTCCTAAGCTGACTGTGCTATTTCTCTGTTTTTCTGGCTTTGCTGGTTGAGGGAAATACATCACCTGCTTTATCATTACCTCACCTCCGTGAGGGAGATGCCCAGCGCATTGTTGTAGTGGATTGACCCTGGCTGGATGCCAGGTACCTACTAAAGCCACTCTCTGTCCCTCTGCAACTGGACAGAGGAGAGAGGAGAAAAACAACGAAGGATTCATGAGTACAGATAAGAGCTAGGAGAGGTCAGTTAATGATTACCTTCATGGGCAAAACAGACTCAAAGTGGGCATATTACTTAAATTTATTACTAACAGGATAAGAGCCAAAGAGTGAAAAATACAACAGTTTAAAAAAAACACCTTCCCCCACCCCTCCTTCCTTCTATGTTCTCCCTCCTCCCAGCCAAGGGGTGCAGGGGGACAGGGAATGGAGGTTGCAGTCAGTTGTTGCTTCTGCCACTGCTCAGGGAGAGGAGTCTTTTCCCTGTTCCTGTGGGGTCCCTCCCATGGGAGACAGTCCTTGATGGACCTCTCCAGCCTGAGTCCATCCCTCAGGCAGCAGTTCTTCCCAAACTGCTGTCCCGTGGGTCACTCCTCCCTGGGGTGCAGTCCTTCACCAATGAGCTGTACCAGTGTGGGTCCCCCACAGGAGCCACAAGTCCTACCCAGGAAAAAAACCTGCTCCAGCCTGGGCTTCCCTCTCCACAGGCTGCAGGTCTCTGACAGGACCCTGCTCCATCTTGGGCCTCCCACATGGTCACAGCCTCCTTCCTGCATCCCCCTGCTCCAGTGTGGGCTCCTCCCTGGGCTGCAGGGGGGTCTCTGCACCCCAATGGTCCCCCATGGGCTCCAGGGGCACAGCTGCCCCACCATGGTCTGCACCATGGACTGCAGGGCCAGGAAGCTTCTGAGAGAAGCCACCCCTGTAGCCCCCCTGCTCCAAAACCCAGCCACAGAAACCCATTACAATTGTACATGAGGAGTACTCATGGCACTTCCACTCCCACCCTGTGGTAACCCCAGGGCCAAACAGCAGATCTGTGAGAAGGGTGGTCTGTGCAGGGAGTACCCACCCCAGCATTGTAGTTTAGATCAGGGCATGCTTTTCAAGTGAGTCTCCAGATTGTCCTTACTCTGCTTGTTTGTGTTCATATCACTGAGGTCTCTTAGTCCCCTGCTTGGATTCCTCTTGAATGCAACTGAGCTGAAAGACATGCTCCAAAAACTCACCTGACAGGCTTTGACCACTAATGGGTGTCCAGTTCATGGGAGAAGACTATTCTGAAATAACCCGTTTATCTTCTCCTGTTCCCTACTTCACCCCCTTCACTTTTGATCCTTGGCATCAACTTCTCCATGTGACAGATCTACTCATTGCTAATACAAGAGTAACCATAGTTTTCAGTTTCTCTTCTGATGTTAAACTTTACAGGATCAACTAGGTTGGAAAAGACCTCTGAGATCGAGTCCAACCTTTGATCCAACACCACCATGTCAACTAGACCATGGCACTAAGCACTACATCCAGTCTCTTAAACACCTCCAGGGAGGGTGACTTCACCACTTCCTTGGGCTGCCCATTCCAATGTCTAGTTGCTCTCTCTGTAAAGAACTTCTTCCTAATGTCCAACCTAAACCTCCCCTGGCACAGCTTAAGACCACACCCTCTTGTCCTACTGCAGATTGCCTGGGAGAAGAGACTGATACCACCTGGCTACAACTTCCTTTGAGGTAGTTGTAGAGAGTGATGAGGTCTCCCCCGAGCCTTCTCTAGCTCCCTCAGCCACTCCTAATAGAACTTGTGCTCAAGTCCCTTCACCAGCCTGGTTGCCCTTTGGACATGCTTGGGAACACCAGAATGAGTAGGTGGCAGAATCCATACTGACAGTTCCAGCTGAAGAAGAGGATTCACCTGGAGTTTGACTCTTACTAGGCATGGGAGAATCCACACAGGGATTAAATTACTTAGGATCATGAAAAAGTCTTTCTCACGGCCTGGACTTTACTGGAGAGCAGCAGATCAGATCAGTTTGGGACGTGTCACACATTCATTACGTCATATATCATACAACTCCTGCACCTTTTCATCAAGGTGATAGCATCTGAACAGTGGATGATCCTGGTTTGTACAGTGTGATCTCTTTCGTTAAGTCCTGAGTTGTTGCAGTTAGCTGTAATGGCACAGAATGTAAATGAGAATTGGCCAAGCTGCACAAAAATTAGAAATTCCAGGATCTTCTGTGGCTGTATGCTATTGCACCGTACGTGCCAAAATGGTCTACAGTTAATTCTGTTGAGTAGTTATTGCCTGTTAAGAAGGTTGGGGAAAAGCATGACTCCCAGTTTGTCAGTAAGAGTTCTGACCCTCTGAGTCCTGATTTCTGTTGACCTCAGCACAGGGAATGACTAGGACCAGACTCCATGATCACCCTTTTTTAAAACCCTTTGTTTCAGTTCTCAGAGATAGAAATTGTTGTATTGAAAAGCTTAAAGTTATGGGAAATCTGTAAAAAAACCCCACGTCAGGTGAAGAACACTTCTGTGGAAAAAGGGATCTGGCACTTCTGCACAGTGAGATCTGCTCTCTCTTGAGCCTCCAGCAGGAATTTTTCTGAGATTCACACTTCTGTCCATGCCTGGGCTTAATTTTCCAGGTCTCTTGAGTTCTCTTAGGGTAGCAGTGTTTTCTTGCCCTCATGACCCTCTGATCACAGCGGTGCGCTCTGCCTGGTCCCAGCTGCCCTTGCCCTGTGCTGCTGCTGAGAGACAGCTGCCAAACCAGTCATCCCCAGCTAGTGGGGATGCCTGTGGTGTTCCAGTGCTGGTGATGTGCAATGGCAGCTGTTTAAAAATTTTTAAAAACCCTGAATGCTCAGATTTTCCTCCATCCTTTCTGACCCTTTTGTAGACACACCATCATTTCTTCTCATTGTGTTCTCCACTTCCTCTCCTTACTGTTCGCAGTTGCTCCCTGGAGTTTCTTGTTTCCCACTCTTCCCCTGCTACCATTGTGGCTGACTCAACCCTGCGCTGAAATGGGAAACGCTTGGGGAGATTTGGCACTCGCTATGCTTTAATCAGCTGTGCTGATTCTAAGCTGGAAGGGGAAGGCTGGAAGAAATGCAGGATTCAGTTTGCTTGTCCTTTCTTCTTCTGCCTGGTTCTTAAGCAAGATGAGGGTGCTTAGCCTCCTGTCATGGTTTGACCTCAGCCAGCCACCAAGCACCAGGCAGCTGCTCTCTCACTCCCCCTCCAGTGGGATCAGGGAGAGAATCTGAAGGGTAAAAGCAAGAAAACTTGAAGGTTGAGATAAATGCAGTTAATTAGGGAAAGCAAAAGCTGCACATGCAAACAAAGCAAACCAAGAAATTAATTCACTGCTTCCCATGGGCAGGCAGGTGTTCAGCCTCTGCAGGAGAGCAGGGCCCCATCATGCATAATGGTGACTTGGGAAGACAGACACCATCACTCCAAATATCCCCCTTCCTCCTTCTTGCCCCAGCTTTATATAGAGAGCATAATATCATAGGGTATGGAGTATCCCTTTGGTCAGTTTGGGTCACCTGTTCCAGCTGTGTCTTCTCCCAACTTCCTTGCCCGCAAGGCAGTATGAAGAGCAGAAGAGGCCTTGGCTGTGTGTAAGCACTGCTCAGCAATAACAAAAACATCTCTATGTTATCAACCCTGTGTTCAGCACAAATCCAAAACACAGCCCTGTACTAGCCACTGCGAGGAAAATTAACTTTACCTCAGCCAAAACCAGTACACGTCCTCATTAATGTGAAGTGTGGGCTCTGTTAATTGCTCTGCACGGTGTGGTTGGTTTCCCATGAGATTGCAGATGTACTCTGCAGGTCTTGCTGGTGTAAGCTGTTAAAGATTCCATAAGCAGATCTCTTCTTGAAATCAGCAATACTCGTACCCATGAAGAAGGTACTTAAAAAGCTTCACCCCTGTTTAAACAGCTGTTTTCTAACTTGCTGATTTTTGGCTCCTGAAAACCTACCTTGAAAAAGTGTCATTTTCTCAGGTCCCACTAGTTTGTCCACCAGGTTGCTGCTTTATGACTCCATTTTGCCCTTCTATGCTGTAGAAATATGTAGTAATATTAGGAATGTGACAGTCCTTGTGTTTCTTCTGAATATGTTTACTGACTCTACAAAAGTGGAAAGTGCATAAAAATTGCCTCCTACAGCATGTTCTGCCCAGCTCTGTCTTGCCATTCACAAAGCACAGGGTCATCTACCTCAGGATAAATTCTAGTAGGCTAAAAAAAATTTTAAATTTGGCATAACAAAAATATGTAAATTACTGCTGTAGAAACATAGTTTAAGAACCTGAATTGAATAGGGAACTATTTTTTTAAATCCGAAAAGGAGAAAATAAAAGGAAGCTGGACATACTTCTAATAAGTGAAACACCAAGCATGCTATGATACTGGTGGGAGTGGAGAAGCAAGTAAATTCATTTCTGACCCTGTTCACACCCAGGCTACTGATAACTTAGATAATTAGACTTTGCGTACTTAGATCAACTAATGCCAAGAGCACAGAGCTGGCCAGAAGCTTCTTGGCAAAGTAGGCAAAAGAAAGTACAGCAGAAAAGGGAAGAAAGACCAGAAAGGGTCTTACTGAAGGAGGAAGATGTGATGGTCAGTTGGACTTTACCAGGCTATGTGTAACCTAATGGTACCACAGAGGGATGTCTCTCAAGCTCTGCATTTACCAGCTTCTCATAGCGGTCTTCCTGTCCATCTTGCATGTTGGGCAAAAGTTTGAGCTCATTCCTGTTTCAGCGTGAGGGATGAGGCTGAAGAGCGCACACTTTGCTCTTGATGTTGCAGCCAGCAGTGACACAACAGGAGTAGCAACGGCTGCAGCTAGAAGTCCCTTTCTTCTGTCCACTGAACACAGCAGCTGTCCCTCAGTTCTCCAGAATAGGGAAAACTGAAGGAGTTGATCTAGGTAGCCCACTTCTCTGAATTGCACTGTGATCTGGAGCTGAATGAAATACCAGTCCAGGTATCTGAACACACTGCTCTGACTGAAAGCTGTCAAGCATTCAAGCTTGGGCACAAGCTTGCCACCACAAGCTGGGGCAGTGCCACTCTTTCCTAATAAATTCTCAAACCCTGCCTCATTTAGTCTTTGACTGTGTGACATCAGTTTTACACTGACACAAAGGAGTCAAGAAGAAAAGTGAAAGCAAGCCATGCAGCTACTGCAAAGCCAAACTGACTTATTAGGCAATAGTAAATTTTATTTGGATGGTGAGAGGATACTCAGTGAGAAAATGAAGTCTTGATTCTGTACTAATGGCAGAAAGCAGTGCAAGGCAGTGACTACAGACAGAGCAGAGTTTGTGCTCACATATTGTGCCAGGTTTGAAAAAAAATCTGAAATATCACCTCAGTAATTTTATCAAGGTTTGAAGGAAGGAAAAGAAACATAAGCAGAAACGTAGCTTTATATCTTTTCTTACCTGTTAAGATTTTATGTGTAGTCATAGAACCATTCTCTGACATGATGCTAAAAATTCCTGGAATCTCCACCATGATTGATGCAAAGTGACTGCAATGTCTTCTGTAAGGACTCCTCAGCACAAAGTCTTTTACCTTCTAGGTGGAGTTCATACCCATAGTCAACTGCTCAGCAACTGCTCGGCTGAAAAAGCACTTTTGAAATGAGGAACTACTCCATCAGATATAGAGACAGAAATGTTCTAAGCATTGTGTAATAGCATCAGAAACCTAAAAAGCCACTCAGTCCTGAATAAGTTATTTTTCAAAAGAGAAATTTCAGAAGGTGGGTAGAAACATATATATTTCCTTAATTCAGGAGATCTGTCTATTTACAACTAAAGCAACCATTTGCTTACTCTGTAAAAACTGGATAAAGACCTCTAAAAGAAAAAGGTTAAGTGATGTTGTCTATATCTTTTATTACATGTTCTCTGGAAGATGGCTGAGGATGCTTCTTCCAAGAAACACTTGCTTTTATGCAAATCAGTGAAATAATTTGCTTTCATACAGAAGTGGGCTTTTTAACTAATCGGGGATATCAGAAATACTTACAAATCAAAAACCTTCATAGAATTTTTAGTCTGTCTCTAGCCTGAGTGTTTGAACCATGCACAATGCTGAAAGGAGTCTTGGAACTCCTGGAATAGCACCTGGGTTGAGCACATGTAGGTGATGAACGGTGTAAAAGAGGCTCAGACATTCCATCTCTGCTAACCATGCAGGGCCCAGCAAGAGTGCCTGTATTACATCAAAATATGCGTGTAGAGGTCATGCATAAATATGCATGTGCATTTGTAGCAAAACACTGAGTTCATAGGCATACATGTACTTAAAGATAGAGAGCTGTGAACCTTCCTTAATTGTGCTTTTAACATTTGCCCCAGGTAGCAAAGGCAAAGTGGGGTCTTTTAATTTTTCATTTGCCCAAAGTAGCAAAGGCAAAGTGGAGTGACTTAAAGTGATTGAGGCAAGTGCAGAGATACCAGATAGCTAAACTGAGGCATTAAGGAAACCAAAAGTGTTATCAAACACTGTTTTATGGCTTGTGTGTCTGTTTGATATTGTCCTAGGGAAAAAAGTGCAGTTGGACCAAGGTGTGCACTGAGCAGAACGCTGATTTTGACAGACATTACGGTATTTTGTGTATCCAATGGCACATGATGCAGCTGCAGATATAGATAAGGGGACACCATTTTTTCTGGTTTGCTGTGGGTAGAAAAATCTGTGACAGCCTAGCACAGAAGAGAAAAGAAACTCCAAAATGCCTTTGTTTCCTTTTGCACTGTGAGCAATTTACTATCGATTGCAGGCCATGACATATGCTTTTGCCTTGCTGCCCTGCTGAGATATCTCTTGGATTAAATCTGGCAGATATTCACAGAACATCTCCATTGAGGCTGCTCATTGAATGGAAAGAGGAAGAAGAGTATTTTCCAGTATTGATAAAGATATGATGTTTTCAAGAGGAACGCCTACAGAGTCAAGTTCTGTAGGATTTTTTTTTCTTAAAATCTTCTATCAGTTGGATTTTTTCTTTCTCTAAATGGAATTACTGTGTGTAAAAGAGAGCTGTAACAGAACGACTGTGTTTTACTGCAAAATGATCATACTATCTGCGAAGTGGAAATGCCATTTGCTTAATTAGCTCACTTACAAAGTGACTTAACTGAGAACTTGTCCGATTCTACACAGAAATGAAGACCAGCAATATCTTTGTCTTACCTTCAGTGTCTGACAGAGGTCAAAGCACAGCAATTCTTCATCATGCTCAGTGAAATGCTGCAGTAGAGAGAGCATGGTGCAGTTGGTGTGTACCTCAGTATGTAATTGCTATTACCAAAGTATGTCCCTACCTGTGGTTTGTGCTGCAGAACATGTATTGGGAAGATGCACGTCTGAAACAGTGCAAATTGCAAGTGTGAGTTATCAACAGCAGGAAAGAACAGAGGCAGCAGGTTGCAGAACTACAAAGTATCCTGTTTAGCAGCTCCTTAACTTCTGACCTGGTTTTTGAAAATTAAATGAAGACATTATTGTTTGTGGCTGTGGTGCTAGCATTCTGAATGGAACTGGTGGTGGAGATCTCATGTTTGCAGACAGCCTGAAGCTTTGGCATTTGGAGTTGTTTTCCAGCCATCTCTTCAGGATGACAGTGATACACAGCATTATTAGCATGCAAATACTAGCCAAAGCTCCTAGGAAAGACAAAGAAATGTCAAGATTATTAATAGTGGTGCACTGGCTCCCAAAACTTAGTGAAGCTTTGGAGGGTGCCATCACATTCCTTGTTTTTCCTGATTCCCGCTGCCTCCCGCCTGGTGCTGTGAGAATGCCCAGATGCAGTTGCCCCAGGAATCTGCACTTGTCTCACATGCAATTCCTCTACAATGCTCCTGCAGACTTCCTTTAGCTTGCGTTATTAAAGATGAGCTGTGAGGGTAACACCTCCCTTGGAAGGGTACCTGTGCTTCTTTCTTCTTCCCTTTTGGTACAGAAGCCACTAACTCACTGGTGGCAATGTGTTCTTCCAGCTAAAATAACCATTTTTCTGCCCTTTGTGGTCAGGAGTCTTCTCTGGGAGGAGATCTAAGTTGCATGAAGGGCTTACCGACACAGAAGTTTGTGCCATCCAAACAGTCATGCAAACGAAGCACTGCAATGACAGGCTGCTGGGACTTTCCTTGTCCTCCAGGAATTCAAGGTATTTCTTAATGTTTCAAGGCACTATGGAATCAAATCTGCTAGATTTTGCCAACTACAATACAGACAGCACTGAAGACTGCAAGGACTTCACTTGACTGATGAAGGGCAGAGGAGAAGAGAGATACAGTGGCTCGGCAGCAGGGAATCCTTCTGCCTTCCAGTAGGGCAGGCAGTAAATCAGGGAGGGACCCTTGTGCCAGCTGTCTGGCACAGGTGCCCTGCAAAGTTAAGAAATTTCTCAAGTCAAAAAGAATGGAAGCAGCTGAATTTTTAATTTTTTTATTTCTTGATTATATTGCACCTTGTGTATGAGGAAGCAAAACTGGAGACAGAAGTAGCGTTGCCATGGATATAGGAAATGGGGGAAATGCTTCTACAGGAGCCTTACTGTAGAGGCTTATGGGGTCCTGAGCCCCAAAGGGTGTTCTTGTAAAGTACGCAGGTGTGAGGCCATTATTTTGTCCTCTCTTGTTTTTTGGAGGATTTTACAGCTGCAAGGTTTGGAGTTACTGGTGTTCTCACTTCTTATCAAGCTACAATATGTTGAAATAGGATTAAAGTGTTCCTACAGGGATAGGAGTTCACTGTGTAAGCAGCTGTGCAAAGTGAAATTTTGCCAGGCATGTTAATCCATTTAATTTTATAAAAGGTTGTCACAGCGTACAGAGAACTTCTGGTTAGGCTGAATATACTTGTGCTTTTCAACCAATTTTCATCCTTATTACGCTGTTGGAAACTTAAAAATCCGATTGTCTTTGAAACAGTGTATTTTGTAGTATCACAGCCCATCAAACCAGACTGATATCTAAGCATGTGCTCCTGCTCAACCTCTTCCTCTGAGTAGCTTCACTGCTGTCAAGGAGACTGAAAATGTACTTTATGTGTGACTGTCAGCCAAACGCTAAGCACACATAAGACACTGCGTGTTTTATAGCAGTTGGTGCCATTAGTTAGTCTTTTGCAGGATAATCTAGGCTGGATGGAACCTCAGGATGTCTCTTGTCTGACTTTCATCTGAAAATGTGGCCAGCTATGAAGCCAAGTCAGGTTCCCTCATCATTTTATCCAGTTGGGTGTTGAAAATCTTGATGGTAAATGTTTCTTATAGAATCATCTAGCCTCTCGGCTGCATTTTTGGAGAGAAAAACTTCTCATTTATGCTCTTCAGCGTAAAACTGTTAGACAAGGGTCAGACCAACGTATGGAGTATTTCTGCTTTTTCTTACTCTTCAGCCTCTGGAGAGTAAGCTCCATGAACGCATTATCTGTAAGTTGTAAGCATTGTTTGAGATAGAATCAGAGAATATTAATGGATTGAGTTGGAAGAGACATTAAAGATCAGCTAGTTCCAAACCCCTCTGCCATGGGCAGGGATGCCACCCACTAGATCAGATTGTCCAGGGCCACGTTATCTATTTGGAATTGTGCTTTTCTTCCACTAATATTTATCTAACAGATCATCAAAATGCAGGTTTCCTTCCTCAGCATTTTCTGATTGTCCATATTTGTCTCATTTCTCTTTTATGCTTACCTGTTGCTGACTATTTTTCGGCCACCAGGTGTACTCCAAGTAGCCCTTGCCCTCACCCCTCTGACTCTATACTTCTTCCAGCATCATCTTATCCCTCTCCCTGAACAGTATTTTCTAAGTAATTCTTCCATGTGGATAGACAAGGCTGTATATAATTATATAGAAGAGTAAAGTTAATGGGAAAATATAATGACAAAGTCAAACAATTAAAAATTCAGTAAGGACTGCCAGCACTCTCATTTTGTATTCCCACATGCACATGGCTGATCAAGCTGCTGATAATTATATGATCAAGTTATTTTATTCACAAAATCCTTCCTCATTCCTTGGACAGGATGTGATTTTGTGTGTGAGTCAGGAAGCTGCTGTTGCAGGAGCTGAGATATTTGTAGCAGAAAGGCCCTACAATTGCAGGAAAAGCAAAAGGATAGCCTTGTGGTTAAGGGGACTAACTGCTTCCCAGGCCAGTGGGGTGACACATGACTCTGTTACATGAGTTTGGTGATGCAAAGCAAGTGATTTCTGCCAAAATTCTTACAGGCAGTTATACTTCCCTGGGCATTTCACACTTTCCAGGTGCTTACCTGCTTGATACCTGATGCTGGAAACTCTCTTATCTTCACAGATGGAGCTGAACTAAATAGGAAAGACTTGCTTTAAACATACAAAGAAATATGTTTTCTGTATTCTGTAAAAATTTTCTGTATTCTTAAAAAATTGGATCCTTCACATTTCAAATAAGACATCAAAAATCTAGAAGAAAGGATGGCACAGCTTGTTTTAGACAACATTAGGAATGTTTCTCAAGCTCTAAAATTAGAAGAAAGGCACCATCAGATATGATAGGCATGCTAATCTCTGTTAAATTTTTATTTTGTTGGGCTTGAGGCTTTTTATGTTTTTTTGGGTGACAGGATGAGGTGAAAAGGATAAGGTGTGGGCATGGATATCAGTGACTCTTAAGTTCCCATTCTTTTGGTGTCATTCACTCTGTTGTCACAGATATTTGAAGCCTTATTACATAAATTTATTAATTAGGATTTACTGAGACTTCAGCTAATTTTGTAGTTGAGTGTAAGGAGAAACAAGCCAGTATACCTGGACCCTTCTTCTCTCAGAGCTTTCACTGGCTGCCACGCACCTCCAACCTGCCCACACAACCTTTGAGTCCATCGCTTAACCCCCAGCCTCAAAATATGAGGCATGACCTTTCCAGGGCAGAGCCCTCCCACTGCATGAGGGGGACTTCAGTACTCAGCCCGGTTTCGGCTGTGTGGGGTGATCTGATGACGCAGGACAACTGGAGTTCCAGCTGGTGGGAAACCCTCTCCTTCAGATACTGCCCCATGTCCTTGTTCATATGCAACTGAATGGTGAAAGTGTGCAATTTACCGTCATCTTCCACCGAGGATAGAGAAATATGAAATAAACACATAAACTGCCCTGTGTCTGGGAAAGGGTAGGTCTTTCCTGACTCTTGCTCCTGCAGTCAGCCTGACGACTTGCACACTGAAGTGTGATTTAACCAGCTCTTCTGTGAGATGAGTCAGAGAGGATTGCACACATGTTGCACAACTTCTTTATAAAAAGTATTAACCAGCCTTAGTATGACATCAAGCCTGTCATTTCAAGACAGAAATTTCAAGCATGCAAGTAACAGGTGTCCCTGTAAAATGCTGGACCCTTCAGAAAAGGCTGCTCTTTAAATATACAAGCGATTGCATTTGTTTTGGTGATAGGTCACTAAGCAACCTGCATTGCACCAAGAAAATACAGTCTCAGCAGTGCTTCTCAGTACAGTCGTCATCTTTGGCGTTGAATCACTATATTATGAATTAGCACTGACAGTGTCTGCTTTGTCCACAGCAAAATACTGGGGCCAGATACACAGATACACCAGTGGTTTCAGATATGAATTAAAATGCAGTACACAGGTTTAGAGTTGTGTGTTTTAAATCTTATACAGTATTGTCAGTTTTGCTAGTTAGCATGAAAATGGGTTAATAGTTACCAAAGTCCATAATCAAATGTGGTAGTTTGAGCAGAAAAATTGGTCTGACCTGAACACTGCCAAAGAGTGAATTTTTGTTGCAAAAATTGGAGGCAACTAAATTGGCTGAAAGAGCGTTGGAGAGGGGAAAAAGGAACAGGATATTTTAGAGGTAAAGTGTTATGTGAAATATGACAGTGCACACCTCTATGACTGAAACACAAACAAACTAGGTGGCCTCACCCAGTTGTTCCTCAGTGAGCTCAGCCTCAGGACTTCTCATACCTAACCATTGCAGTCAGTCACATGAAATTTAGTTTAGTGAAGCAAACAAGTGGGTCATTTGTCATTGAGAATATACATATTTTTTTCAAATTCTTGTAGATCATTATTTGACATGCCCTCTACAATAAATATCTCCATAGCCTCTGCCCAAGACATTAGGGAGGTCTACCTGTCTGCCTATATCTTACAAACACCTTCTTGATCACTGAAACTTGTAGCTAGCCAATCAGTAGCACAGATCAGTCCAGACCACAGGAGGAGGCACAGGAGTACTCTCCTGCCCTTTGCTGTCTGTAGAGGAGCCACCTTCTTGGGAAACCAGTGGCTGCAGGGTGCTCTGGCATGCTGTAACCCAGACTGGGGCATGCCCTTAATTTTGTTGATACAATACTTATTAATGCTTCTAGCAAGCAAAGTAGCTGAGAAGCGTGAGGTCTGCATTAATAGAAATTTCTAGCTTTCCTTTGCTGATGGGAGTGAGCTACCTCAGGGTATGATCTGGCTTGAGGCTATGTGAGAAACAGAAGGGAGTGAACCATAACACTGAAAATTATCCTAGGAAACCAGGTGACAAAGCATTACAGAGCCACTAAATAGCACTTATGTAGTAAAATGAATTGGCATGAGTGGGATATCTGGATGTTGGGACTGATTGTATGCCCAGTCATGGCCCTGTGGTTTTCTTTTGTAACAGGAGGAGTGGCCTGTGCGTAATCCTTCATGCTGAATTTACTGCTCCACTTCCTCTATGTCACAACCTAAGTGTTGCCATAGCATTTTAGCATGTCTGGATTTGTTAAAATGTAAGTTACTTGACCATGGAGACATTTGAATGGGAGAGATTTACTTGATTCTCCCTGCTCCCCCTGGACAATGGCAGGACATGTGCCCCTAGTAAAGTGTGTGACTGATGTGAAATGAGCATGATGCTAATCTTGGCCAAAAGCTTGTGAGGAAGCAATGCCTGCTTCATTTCCAAGGAACACTGGATTCAAAGAAGGTTACAATCAGAAAACTCCATAATGACCAAATTGTTAGACACCTGTTTGTCTTGCATTCACAGCATTTCAATAGTGTTTTAATACCAGTTCCAAATATGTATATCTTACTGCTCACCCCATCTTCTAGCAGCACAGTCACAAACTGATGAGAGGGACTAATGTTTGTGGGATGGTATAAGGGATCAAAGATTAATATAAACTTGTGACAGTGCAGCTGCTTGATTATGTCACTTGCCTCTCCCTCCTACCATGATTATGTTTATGCCAGCTCTCTGGTTTATGTGTCTATACATTTTTTAGTACCAAATATCTTAATACTGCTAGCAGCCCACTTGGCTCTAATCTCCGTGGGTTGTGTTGCAGTTCATTTGTCTGGTCATGACTGAATCGATGCTCATAACATCCTCAGGAGGGAAATACTGCAACCAACTGCGACAAATACAGAAGTCAGAGAGGTTTTTTCTTCTGTTCCCTTCTCATCCCTCTCTCTCCCCTTTTCAAATTTCCATAGTTTTAAAAACCTTTGGGAACAAGGACTCACCATGGCTAGGGAAAAAGCAAACATTGCTTTTGTTTTGGGACAGGCATGTGCTGCTTATGGCATGACATGTACAGGGAATTTATCTCTCAGGCCGTCTGTCACTGTAGACTGCTGGTGAGCAGCAGCAGTGACTGAAGTGACTTGATGGAAGGTCTGGATGCCTCCTGCCTGCCACCTGCTCAGCAGACAGGTCTGGTGGACCAGGCTGCTCAGCTGGGGCTATTTTGAGGGGGGTTGTTTATTTCAGGGAGATGTGGATGAAAGTAAGTGCTGGTGTACTCCTCTGGCAACTGATCTGCAGTGGGAGATGCCAAGTGGCTGCAGGATCACCACCAGTGAGTGCCTGCTGGTGACTGCTGAAGTAGCTGGTGAGGTGTCAGGGATCCTTCACTACTGTTGCAAATTCACTTCTGAGAAGTCCAATTAATTTTCCTAAAGAAGTATTCTAGGGAATTAATTAATTTCTTGTTTAATTGGATAAAATATTTCATTGTAAAAACCTTTCCTGAAGCATTTCTTAAACTTTACTCAGCGTATGATCTCGTAGAAACTAAAGGTCTTGCTTTTCAGGCTGAAATTTTCCACTCTGTCTTAAGGTGGAAATGAATGGTGCAGATCTGTTTTAAACTGGAGTAAGGTCACCTCGATAGCAGAAATCTTGGTTGTAGATCAGACACAGAAAACAACTGATGTATGAAAGGAGATGAAATATCGCCAAGACTTGTTGTCATCCTTCTACCAGCAAAGCTTCTGAATACAGCTATTGCAGTGTGATACAACAACAGCTCAGCACACAGTATTAGCAAGTTTGGCACTACTTTGTCCACTTCTATCAATTAACATCTTGGTTAAAAGAAAATAAACAAGCCAACTAAGAAACCCCAAAGGGACTGTTAGTTGCCTTTTTTTTTTTTTTCTATTTAACACCAACTGACTGTAAACCAAAAACATTACCTCAAATAAATTAAGCAGTTGTATTTAAGGGCTTCAGAACAAATTAAATTGAAACTGAGGGCTACATTACTGAAAGATGTTAGCTTAGGTAAACACTGGTACCTTAGGTACAAACTATTATCCATTTCAGAAGAGCTGAGTGTTGGAAACTCTCCAGGTGAATGTGTGCTTCTGCTGTATAATGTGTTCAAGAGCAGAATTTACCTGTTGACACTCAGGTCAACATGACTGGAGTCCCTGCACTGGCTAGGGGAGGGGGTACTAAAGCTGTTGCTGCAGCTGCACCATCACTAGGAAGTGACCAGTAAGGTCCCTCTGGAAGCAGTACCAGTGCTGGCTGTTAGTGCTGCCTACCTGTGCTACTTTGCCTGCAGTTTGCACTCTTAATTACAAATTTGCTGTAGGGATGAAGTGAACAAAAGTACCAGCAGGTCTCAAAAGGTATTAGGCATGTTAAATTGACCAGGAAAAACTGCATGGTCTGCATGCACCTGAGCCCATTAACTGCACACTTCCAAATTGCATGCTGCATACTTGGGTCGTCCTTTATGCTCTTGCCTTAAGCACTTATTGTTGTTTGATGTCTGACTGAAATATGGGACCAGACTGGTCTCATGCTAGCAAGCTGTTCCTCTGTTTTGGTTCATCTTGTCTTGTACTGCTGAGTGCACACTGCCATTTCTGCAGCGCTGCCTTTTTGCACCAAGGATCCCAAACCTGCCACCTGCGTGTCCTTCTGCCCAACAGCAGGGGTCTGGCAGGGTCTGACCTGTGTCACTCTACACACTGCTTGCTTAAGCGCCTAAGAATGGTTTTTTTCACCCTATGTTCCTTTTTGTAAAACCAGGACCAGCAAAATCCCTCCCCGGGCCTGCTCATTTTCTTTCTGCTGCACCTCTTGGAAAACAGTTTGCAGCTGTCTGCGTTGGCATTGGAAAGCGCCGATAACATCTGTGGATAATGAGCCCTGAGAAGAGCAGTTAATGAAGATCTTGTTTCAGAAGCCGTGCTGCTCTCAACCCTAGAATAGCCAGAGACATGTAGTACATGAGCACAGTGTTCATTGCACAGTGCTATTTCTGTCTCTTTCGCCTTCTAACCAGCTTTCAACAGCTCTCTGTGTGGGTTCTCTGCCTCATGTTGGTCTGCTAGGGTACGACAGTGGTCTCCTGAGTGGCAGGGTATGCACTCGAGACAGTGTGCAAGACAGTCCATTGGGGTGCAGGAAGAAAATATCCTTTGTACCATTAATAAAAAAAAAGAAAAAAAAATTCGTTTTAAAAGAGTTTATTTAATCCTTTTTATTTAATTTCTATTTTTGTGTGTGTTTTATGATGTACCTAATATTTAGATCAGAGATTCTTTACTGAGAGGGATCGAGCAACTAAAAATATTTGGAGGCCACAGGCTCGAAAGACATCTTGGAAAACTGACACCTGCAAACTCTTCTGTTTCATAAAGACCAAGTCTGGTTTTCCATTCCAAATCAGTCAGCCCTTCTAGGGCTGTCATCTCTCTGATTTTCATCTACTCTGATACTTCAAGACTTCCTGCTGTGTAATTTTCAGTCCCACCTGAGGTCTGCTGTAATGACCAGTTAGGCTGGGATGAATGTGTTATATGTCACCAATGGAGCAGAAAGTCAAACCAACTAAAGTGTCAAATTTATGAGGGGGCCTGCAAAAGCCTGAATGTGAAGATGTATAATCATTCTGCAAAGAAAGAGCAACTAAATTTCAAGTTTGCTTGAAATTTCCAGTCTGCTGGCTGGAAATTTGGCTGGGAAATCAAAATCTGTGTTGGAAAGTGATACAGACAGCTAAGTGGTAAAACCATTACAGTGCTAGAGCAGACATGGTCTACTGTCTATCCTTAGCCACAGGCTTGGGATGGATGCATTCTCTCCTTTTCATTTTGTGCAATGCAGATCAGCTTTCTCTTATATGATGTTTGTGTCAGTCTTAGGGACTTTGTGACAGTGGCTGTAGATTGCTGAGAGGTCAGTGAGATTGACCTTACCCTTCTTAGGCTGATGGTGATCTTGGGTGGAAGGTTTAGACCCTACAGCAATCCTCCCCTGGTGAGTGCAGCTCAGCATAGCCACAGAGGCATAACAAGGTTGGGTTTATACAAAAGGAGGGCAGTAACTAAATTCAGAATGACCTACTTAGACCATGTGTATTGAGTTAGTAAGTACTAATGAAATTCAGTGTAAAGAGGCAAAAAGAAAAGGAAACTTCAGTGACCTGTGTAGGGTCACCTTCAGCTGTACCCTTTCAGAGCAAGCGAGCTAATGGGGAAAGGTTTGGAAATGGGCCTAACTGAAACAGCAATTACACCATGTGTGTGAAATTTCAAATGGATTCATGTGGGGATTATGCCTTCCTCTAGAAATCTGACAGTAAAAGTGCAGGAGAAAATCAGCCTCAACTGGTACTAAAAAAAAGTTCTCCCCTGCTGCCCATTTCAAAGTGTCCATCTCTGCCAACTGAAGCACCACTGGGAATTGTGAAGCAGGAGTCTATGAGGAAATGGAGTGAGGTTTAATGTGCTCCCCCTTAGTAACAACTATGTGGGCTTGTATGTGGATTTTTCTGAGTCTTACTTGGCATTTGATTCACTTTTACATGATGACAGTCACACTTAGACGCAAAAAGGTCTTCCTTGGAAAGAAATACAAAGTTTGGATCTGTTCTCAAAAGAGTTTCTTCTCTAGCCCTTTGAGAACAGACACTTTTGTGTCTGTGGGTGTTTAGTACCTGATTGTGGCTGGCAAGGACTGCTAAGAAAAGATGAGCTGGGCCCCAAGTAATATACCATGTCTTAAGACACTGAGAGATTTGCAGATGAAGACCTTGATTGATTCTATGAGGTGAATTTATAGGTGAGGGGAGCCTGCAGGCCAGAGGTTATTTAAAGTGATGCAAAGGCCTCCACATGTGAAACCTGAAATATGTAGGGTCCTGGACCTGCTAGAATGTTGGTTGCTGTGAAAAGGTAGAAGTATGAAAGCTGGGAAGTGACAAACAGGATGACCATGGGTGACCATGAAAGGTTTTTAAGTAGCAAGTGTAACCAACACATTGTTGATCCAGGTTGGTTAATTTCAAGAGAAAGGAACCCTACTACTTAGTGTCTATAAGCTTGAAATCAACAGCTTCTGGGGTGATAGAGCCTGCCTCTCAGTAATGGAGGCTCTTGGCACTGCACACATCTTTGGACTCTCAGACTAGCAGTATGTGCTGCACAGACCACTTCTGAGTCTGAGGCCTGCTGTAAATATTTAGGACATCTCAATGAGAGCCAAAAGCCCCATCAAAATAAATTAAGCTATCATTAATAGGCAGGAATTTATTTATAATCAAATGTTTGTGTGTTCTCTAGTCTATTCCCAGCCTCCTGGTTGTTATCTATAACATCTAAACTAAACAGAAAGGCCTCCCAAAGTGAAACATGGCTGTCTCCCCGCTATGTGCCTTTGCTACTCTTCAAAGACATTCTCTGCTGAGAAAACAACCAACCCTTCTTTTTATGTAAGCCAGCACTTCATAGGGCTGTCTTTGAAGGGAGGTCACTGTTGGGAATTTTGATCATTCCTCCCTAATCTCAGACATCATCACCTCTGAAGGGGAGAGGCAGCAGAGCAGCCAGCTCAGGCAGCTGTTGTTAGCGGTGCAGGCCTGGTGGCCTGTTGGTTGTGCTGGGGGTACAACTGCTGATCCCAGCCCTTTTTTTCGAATTTTTCATCTGTGCAGCATCAAGTCGATGGCAAACCCAGTAAATGTCTGATAAGACACTGTGGCCATGGATTTGCCATGAGCCTAAGGCAGCTCCTTGCCCCCACGTTAGTGCCAGGCAGGGCAGTGTGTGACTTGTTTGTCACAGGATATGGGGACACAGCTCTGCCCTGCACTGTGAACAGCGCTGTACCTTACCATGGTCTTCTGAGTTATAATTCTGTAGCAATTCATACAGAATAACACATTTAGGACCACATACACAACACTGAGCACAACACTATTCAGAGCATTTATTTTACTTTTTCCACGTTGGATACAATAAATTCACAATTCAAAAGCAGCGTGGCCAGGAGGTTGAGTGAAGTTATTCTGCTCCTCTGCTCTGGTGAAATCCTGCTTGGAGTCTCTCATCCAACTCTGGGATCCCCAGCACAAGAAAGACACAGAGCTTTGGAGTGAGTCGAGAGGAGAGCTGTGAAAATGGCCGGAGGGATGGAACACCTCTCCTGTGAGGGTAGGCTGAGAGAGTTGGAGGTTGTTCAGCCTGGAGATGGGTAGACTTTGGGGAGACATTATTGTGTAAGTACTTAAAGGAGGCCTACCAGAGAGCTGGAGAGGGCCTTTTTACCAGGGCGCGTAGTGACAGGACAAGGGATGATGGCTTTACCCTGAAAGATGAGAGATTTAGATTGGATATTAAGAAGAAATTCTTTACTATTGAATGTGGTGAGGCATTGGAACAGGTTGCCCAGAGATGCTGTAGATGCTTCATGCCTGGACAGAGCTTTGAGCAACCCGGCCTACTGGAAGGTGTCCCTGCCCATGATCTTTAAGGTCCTTCCCATCCAAACCATTCTGTGATTCTGTGATTCTCCCTTCTGTCCCTATGATGCACACTTCTGTCCATGACAGGATTGCATTTTAGAGGAGGGGGTTTAAATATGTCTCCTCATGGATGAATAACAAGTTAATGATGATGACTATGCCAGAGTAAACATCAGTAGATTTTTTGTTTGTTTGTTTGTGTCAATATCTTTTGTATAAGGCCACGGGTCTTAAGAAAATTATTCACACAGCTGTTGATAAGTACTGCTGGTCTGGATTTCTCTCCGACGGGATGAAAAAAGAGACTGAAAGCTGAAGAGAACTTCCCAGGAGCATAAACTCCTGCTAATTTATTGACAGAGAAATTTCAAAAAGGCTGCAAAGAACATCTGACAGCTTCTGGTTTGTATATTTTTTTCCTTCCCTAAATAATTGGAGCACTTCAATTACATTGCAATCTTGACTCTATTTGTCGCTGGACTTTCATGGAACCTTTCATCCTAGGGCCTGAAAGCAAATGATTTAAGTCACAAAACATCCCCAAGAGCTTGTACTGGTAGGCAAAGAAACAGAGAAAACAGAAATAGTCCACTGACAAGACAACAGAGGAAACTTAAAGAAGAGGGAGGAAGGAAGCCTGGGGTCTCTCGGGGTCTCAGGCAGTGTGCTGTCAGCTGCAGCTTCTTTATGGAAACCAAGCTTGGCTATAAGATACTGTTTCTGCTTTCTATTACTTCAAAGCATTTTTACAGGAAAAGATGTTTTCTAATATAGGAACTAACAGCTAAAATAAGTGTGCACCTTTCCAAGGACAAAAATACTTCTCTAAGCTTCTGCAAATGTGGTGCTTGCATGAGGCAAGGTCACTGCACAGTTCCTTCTGCTCTGCTTAAAAATATCTCACAAGTTACAATCAAAGTAAACATATTGCTAGATCCCCAGAATGGGTCTCTTGAGTGCTCAACTTGACATCACAAGTAAAGTTGCCTCTAAATAAATAAATAAGTAAGTAACATCAAGTTGACCCTCCTGAATATTAAAAGCTTGCATTTTTCCTGTCTCTCTCCTTGAAATTACCATAATTTTATTTCAGCAGTTTTCAGAGAGCTATGCTCTGTGTAAGACCTCCTCTAACAAGGCTCCTAGTGAAGCTACCTGCATGAGAAATTGTAAAAATCATCCTACCCTTGTTCTGGCCCATCCCCACCCCTAACTCCCCCCCACCCCCCTCACTGCTGTCTGCACTGTCCTTTTCAGCTCCACTGAACTCTCTAATTGCTTGCTTTTGTGACTAGCATTTTCCTGTTTTAGAGTTACTTCATGCAGATGAACTGCTGCATTTCAAATGGCATGACTGTACTATTACTTTTCAAACAGCATATCTCTGATTAAGTTTGGGGTGAAATTTAATTTAAGTGGTGCTTAAAGAGGCTGTTTCTTACCCTTCTCAACATGGAAGGTCAACAGCTTCATCAGATCCATCTCCAAAATAGTTTTCGTAATGAAATATGCCCCCTTCCTACCTAGAACTCAGTTTTACTTTGGATAAAAATTTTAAAAAAGCACCATTACTCACCTGTCTGCCCATGGAAGATTAATAGTCCGTGTAGCATGCAAAGTACTCCAAAGCACAGAATTGCATCTGCTATTGGGCCTTATGTATCATTCCATGACATGGCATGATTATACTTGCAGGGAGGGGGTCAAGTACAGTTAACACACCTACACGGAGGAGCTGTTCCAGCAGGTACTGCAGGGACTCCTTTACACTTTTAACCAACTTAGCTCTCCCCTATCCACTGCTCCCTCTCTCAGGAGACCTTTGAAATTCAAAATAGAATTTCTTTAAGCTGACCAGAGATAGAAGTCCCAGGGAATATTACCCCTGGATATTACAGACAGACCAGTGGTGTGGTTGCTGTGACAGTTTTGTCACCTTTGGAGTACTGGTGATGGTAGAGAAGACTTTTGGCCCTCTCTGAGGATCAAAACTTTTTCCAGCCATGGTCAGTGATGTTGCCATGGCATCCTGTGCCCAAGAAAGCCATTTAAAAGTCCTCTTGTCCCTTCTAAAATTCAACTGTAAAAGCAAGGGGTGCAAATCTGGAATTGTGTCCTCTTTCCTTCCTGCACTCCCCCCGAAGACTTTATGGTTGACTTTTCCCTCTGGTTTCTTATCATCTGAAGCCAGTTTAGGTTGTATGTGTTTCAGCAGTTTTTTCTGGGCGAGGAATTCATGTCTGGGGGGAAGCTGATGTGTTAAAGCTGTAAGGTGTCTTTGGTGTATGTGACTAACGGGTTACAGAGTATGGGGTGTGTGCAGTTTCTTTTCCTGCTCATGGTCTGAATAAATCAATCATCTCAAATGTATGGAATGGGAAATCTGAGTTCTAGTGCACTTGTGTTGAATGTATGTGGGTAAGCACAGAACATATCTAGACAGGTAGATGCACGTGCACACATATGTATGTGCAGCACTTCATCCATGTGAAAGAAAAAAGCTTTAACTTAGGGAAAACGTACAAAAGGTGAACTTACTTTTGTGTGTAACATCAGTGGTGCCAGGAACTGCAGCTCAGAAGCTGCTGGAAGCTGCCACACAGAGTGACTTACATCAGGGAAGAAATTTATTTTCTATAAAGGGGTTTGTAAGCAATGAAACAAAAAGTAAAAACATTAGAAAGGAGCATTTTTTTGTTCTATAGTTTCACACAATAGCACAGCAAGAGGTCTTTTATGGCAAGCAAGAATAAAGGACTTCAATTAAAAAAACTGAGAGCATGATTGATGAAATGTAACATTTTTGTTCATAAATTATTCCCAAATAAGGGATCTATGCACTCCTTAGAGAGGGAAAAGTAATGGAATAATAGGGGGATGGAGAACAGAGATTGGTATTGTTAAACTAACATCAAACATGCTGTTTTTTCTGTTCTTTCTAATTGGCTCAGCCTGTGTCAAAAAACAAAGTAATCAAAACCAAAAACAATTTCAGCAATAGGGTCCATATCTGAAGAAGTATAAGTTGCACCTGGGCTGTCTCATGATTACATAACATAATTTGATGATCCAATATTAAAGAGCAGCAGTGAGAAGAACAAATATGAAATGGCTCTGTTGCCTGTGGTGGATGTGAAGGCAAGGGCAATGCCAGTGCCAGCCCACAACTTCCACTTCCATGTCACTACTTTAGTCCTGCTACGATTAACAATAATCACTAGTTTATCCCTTTCAAAGTATAGCCAGTGCCATATGTGAAATCATTTAGTTGCTAATGAGGGATGATTTAATGGCTGGTCAATTTAAGCCTCAATGAAGCCCTTGCATTTCCTGTCACATGCTGTCACCACTGGCTGGTGGCCTGAGCAGAGGAGAGCTGACCCAGGCTCTGAGCCAGTCTCCATCATTACTGACCAGAGTTAGAAGGAGCAGAGGTTGACCCTCCTATGTTATTGCTCCTGTCTCCAGGAGCAGGACATCACAGTTCCCTCCAGTGAGCTCCTGGCATCACTTCTCCACTTCTGAGCAATCCCCCCTCCTGCAGTACCTGGCTGGGCAGCCCAGCTCATCCGGATATGGATGTGGCAGGGCAGCAGCAGCCAGTCCTGTGTGTTGGCATTCACAGGAACCCATCGGTGATGGGTGAGGAGACAAAGCAGTGTCTGTTCCCCTCCTGGGAGCCTGCCATGCTCTGTGCAGAGCTGTCACTTCTGGGTGCCAGAGAATGTCTGTGAAGCCACAGAGGGGACAATGCGTCCAGGGACAGTGTAGGGTGCCAGGCTTGCAGAGCTGGCTTTGATGATGAGCTCTTCTCTTACTTAAGCTGCTGGGGTCTAAACCTTGCTGTGCAGAAATAAATTAAGAACCAGCCCTCTATTCACACCCATGTTAGCAAGAATCATCCAGAGAGGTCTTGACAAACTCAAGGACAGGTCTGGGCCCGTGTGAGGCTTATGAAGTGCAAGGTGCTGCAACTGGGTCAGGGCAGCCACCAGTATCAGTGCAGGCTGGGGGATGAAGGAGTTGAGAGCAGAGAAGGATTTGGGGGTACTGGTGGATGGAAAGCTGGGGCATGTCTCAGCAATGTGCACTTGCAACCCGGAAAGGCAATCATATCCTGGGCTGCATCGAAAGCAGTGCGGGCACTAGGGCAAGGGAGGGGATTCTTCCCCTCTACTCTGCTCTGCTCTACTCCACCTACTCCATCCAGCTCTGGGGGCTCCAACACAAGAAGGTTGTGGTCTTTCTGGAGTGAGTCTAGAGAAGGACCATGAAGATGATTGGTGATTGGAGCATTTCTCCTATGAGGAAAAGCTGAGAGAGTTGGGGTTTTTCAGTCTGGAGAAGAGAAGGCTTGGGGGGAAACTTTGCAGCACCTTCCAGTACCTAAGAGGGGCCTACAGGGCAGCTGGAAAGGGATATTTTATAAGGTATCATAGGGATAGGCCAAGGGGGAATGCTTTTAAACAGAAAAAATTTGGGGCTAGATTAGATATTTGGAAGAAATTCTCTTCTGTGAGGGTAGAGAGGCACTAGAACACATTGCCCAGAGAAGCTGTGGATGCCACATCCCTGGAAGTGTTCATTACCCAGGTTGGATGTGGCTCTGAGTAACCCTGTCTAGGGAAAGATGTCCCTGCTCATGGCAGGGGGCCTTGGACTAGGTTGTCTTTAAAGGTCTTTTCTAACCTGAACCATTCTGTGATTTAGGTTGGAGACTGCCTTAAGCACTGGCTCTATTCAATGCATGGTTTTGAGGTGCATGGACAGACTTGTTTCTCCCACTGGTGCCTAGAGCTTGCTTCTGCTGATGCACGTGGTATCCTGATGTGGACACTACAGGGATTGCCTGTCCAGATTGCACAAACCACCCCATCAGCTCTCCCTGGATTTGTTTCAGGTTAAAGCTGACTTTTCCATAGCCAGCAGTGATCTGTGACAACCTCTCATGAACAAAGTGCACTGACAAGTGGAGGAAGTTTGATCTGACAGCCTGTGAAACAGCCCGGTCAGCAGTGGACCTTTGCCTGAGCTGGTGATAATCCCATTCCTTTAGTTCTCCTTAATGCAATTTACAGCATTAGAAACAAATTTGCAAATTGCAAAAAGGCAGCTTCTCTTAAGATACTCCGTTGCTATGCTAAGACAGCAGGAACAGGCTGTAATAGTTATTTCAGTAAGCAGTGGAAGCAACAGGGACAGTGTGTTGACCATTAAGAGCTCAGTTGAACTTCTGGTCAACTCAGGACAGTGTGTTCTTCCTGGGACAGTGGCTGACTGCTGCAGATGATTTCATGTTTCCCAGGTTGCTGATCTGACACTGTAGAGCACATAATGCCACACCACCATTCACTCCTGTGATAGCAGAGGTGAAGTTCTGCAGGGGTAGGCAGCTAGCACAAGGCAAACACACAGCTGGTGCTCAGCAGGGAAACTGGGGGCTTGTGTGGTGAGTGTCATGGGCCTGAGGTTCCCCTTGCACTGGGCAGGTAGTGCTGGCACACGGATGGGAGCAGCTAATGCTGTGCTTGTTTACTGCATGCATGCTGCTATTTCGAACTACATGACTCTGTCTGTGTTCCTCAGGGAGATTAAGGCTGCCCTTCTTTCTGTGAATCCTCAGCTGAGATCATCTGCAGCTTTAGTTTCTGTGCTTCAGCGGGGCTGAATCCCATCTTGCAAACAGTTTCATGCTCAGTGCCACAGTGATGGCTCCATGAAGGTTGCCTACAGATGTGCTGGGGACCAACAAAGACAAAAAACTTGTTTCTTCCTCAACCACTTTGCAGAGCAGGAGCAGAAGCACTGGAGAGTTGATTCTTCTCCAGGCAGTCATCAAATGGACCTCTCCCTGTTGTTCCCAGAGGATAAATCCCAGGAGGACTCACACAGGTGTGATAGCTGTGCTCTCCATCAGCAGTCCCAGCTTGGTCGGAGGTTCCAGCCAAGGCTCCCTGGCATGGTGGGATCATGCATGCAAAAGGCTTGTTGGCCTCTTTGGTGGTGCTGTCACTGGGGTGACACATGACATGGAAGTGGCTGGTGCTGATCCATCTGGAAAGTTAAATATAAATATAAAATATCTTAGTTAGTTTTGTAAACATAGAGGATGACCTTCAGGAGGCTTTAGTACACAGGCCTGCAGTGCCCGAGGTTGTGTGTGATGGCCATGACAGCCCATGGAGCCTGCCAGGTTTGACTGTCAGCGTTTCTTATGGCACTCAGAGCACAGCCTGGGGTGTCAGAGGCCTCTCACCAATCACGTGTGGAAAGGGATGCTGTTGAAAGTGCTGCAGGTCTTCCTTATTTAACACTCCTGTGGAGCAGAAATATAAAGGCAAGATGTGTTTCAGCTCTTTTCCACTAGCGTTTAACAGGACAATGCAATACTCTGAAATTACTGTCCTCCTCTACAAAAAAAAAAAAAAAAAAAACCAACACAAACACACACACACAAAAAAAAAAAAAAAAAAAAAAGAAAAGCAAAACCAGCATAATCCTTTGTATTTGGAGAAGTACACTTGGCACTTGGTAAGCCAGATTGCTTTTGACCTGGATGGCAAGCTCCTGCTTGTCTGTCTGGCTTGGTTTCTAAGTCAACTCCCATGGTTTGGGCAGCTGCTGTAACCCCCTTTCTCCAGAAGGACAGTAGGCACTTAGGTGAAATCTAGGTCACACAAATCAAGGAAAAAAAAATCAAAACTTGTGTCTGAATGAAAGTGTGGAAAAACTGCATTTTAAAATGAAATTTTTTAAGAGGTGTCTGTCATGACAATTCTGTTAGAGTGGGGCATCCCAAATTTAGAGGTTGTTTAAATTTCCTAAACTGTTTTCTCAGAATTGACTTAAGCAGTTTGCCAAGCTATAGTCACCAGATCCAAATGTGATGCCATCCTGAGCTAAAAAGTGTTACTTGTATCCATAAAACTTTATTTTCTTTATGCTTTGCCTTCCCATTTCCAGTGGTTCACAGATTGAGGTTTCAAGAAGATGATCAGTTTGTGGAGAGTCCCTCAAAGAGGAAATGCATATGGTACTCTTCTTGATGACTTCTGGGATATTGTTTTTATTGCCTTACACAGACTGCACAAAAATAATTTTTCATTAATAATTTATTTATTTGCTCTAGTATAGAAAAATAGTACCATGAAATCTTCACATAAGCCATGTTTGCTTTTTACTCTGAGTGCTGTTTTGTAAAGCATAATGCTACTTTTATAAAAACACAGAACAAGTCTTCGGTCCATTGGGTATGTTTCCGTGTTGCTAGAACAGAAAACAATGAAGATTTCAATGGTCCCAGTGTCTGAGCGTCTTAGCATAATTTAACCAACAGGATGTGTCAAGAAGATGCAGCTGACTTCTTCCAGTGTGTAACATCTTTAAGCCTGCAGCTGATTTGTGTAAACAGTTATTTTCTCAACAATCTCTTATATAAGGAGACTTCCTGTGAATTGCATAATTTGAGGCAGAAAAAAACACAGTGAGCAAAAATATCGCTGGGAGAGCCTAGAGCATGAAAGGAAAACAATGGGTGCTTTTATTTCCTCTGATTGCCAGCAGCAATGTGTGTTGAGAACATTCATCATGTAGGTTTGGTCTCCCAAGGCTATGGCTCCATATTCAGTTCCTTCCCCTCTGCTACCTCCGAGCTTAGTGTCTCCCCTTACCACTAATTCAGGGTGAGGTGTCCACAGAAACTGGGACAGGTGATTGGGAAAGGCAGCAGGGACAAGTGACAGGGATGGAGCTGTTAGCTGTGCATGTTTCTGAGCAGCGGGGAAAGCTTGAAAGGGAGGAAAGATAAAAAAGAGGAAACAAGGAAGTATGAGAAAAAAGAAAATAAATATCAAAAGAAGCTATCAGGAAAAGAAAACTGGTTGAGGAGTCACTATCAAAGACTGATGGGATAGGGAGTATCACCCATAAGGAGCAAAGTAGCTGATTAAAGGGAAATGAGGTGTGTTGTCTCCTTAATCTGGAAGATACTTTTCTTCAAGTGCACACATTCATTTGATACCAGATGTCTGGGAATAAATAAGATTTCTCTGCCTTATTATGACCTGAATCCTGTCATTTCTATAGAAAGAATGACTCAGAATATATGTATTAATAATTTGTAGCATCATCACTACATTTCCCACATAGTAAGCATTAGGTTTCACAGAAGTCATGTAGATGAAAAATACCTCTAATCTAGAGAAAAGCTATCAGATGGGAAAAAAAAAAACCCACAGATAAACCCACCAACTGAAAGGGTGTGTGGAGGGCTCTTCACCTCTCCACTGGGATGTCCCTGTAAGAAGGGCAGGTACTGGGGCTGGGTCTCCATGCCTCCCGCCCCACCACAGCACTGAGAACAGGTATATTCCCAGGTGAGTCTTGTGTCCCTTAGAAAGGCAGAGCAATAACTTAAAACATATGTTAGTGAGAATGGCTGCAGGTTTAACATCATTCTGTAATTCAGACTTGGTGAGAGGTGCCGTCTGCTTCCATGCTGAAGCCTTGCAGCCCTGAGTGAAACTCTGTACTCTGGTGATGCCTACCATGACTATACACAGACCACACTCCAGTGTAACAGCAGCTAAAGCAGTTTTCCAGGTTCTTGACTTTGTCTCACATGCAGCTGAGGCAATGATTTTTCCCTGAGGAGTTGTGTGCCTGCTTGTGGTGGCTCCTCTCTGCCTGCGGTCCCTGTCCTACAGGTGTGTGCTCTACAGAACGCACTGGTTTTGGCCCAGACACAACACCTTTGGAGAAGTGACCTGACTGGGTCTGTTTTAGGGTGCTTTTTTGTTGGTTTTCTACTCCTACCCTCTTCCTGTATGCTTGCTCCCAACTTGCTAGACCTTCGTACTCTTTGCAAAGAGCTTCATATGCTGAGAGGATCCATTTCTTCACACTCCTACACGACTTCAAAGATGAGCTTGATATGGGACATTCTAGATAATAAGAAATCCCCACACTGATTGTGTGTACTGACTTCTATTTTTGAGCTGTGCTATCAAAATCATCCTAGCTACAGGTCAGCACAAACAGAGATGTGCATTTAATTGGAGTGGTAAGTTAGGCCGTATTTAAGAGGAAGGCATGCTGTGTATTTTGCCAATAGCATATTCTGGTTTCTCCCAAGTGCCTCTTTCAGTATGCTGATGACTATTCACTCCAACAAGACAAGCACTAAGACACAAAAACTTAAGGACGGGTCCATATCCTACTTTGACTTCTCTTACACAACCTTATGAGAAATTGTTTAGGTACATATATGTGACTGGCACTGCAGCCCAGCTTATATCCGCCTCTAAAATGATGAGATTTAATTGAATCAAAGGTGAGCTGGTATAGAAATGTGTGGGTGAAAGAGGAGGCATCATACAGATGTTCGTGAAACAGACACGTACTGTAAGCAAATGTCTTCTTGCGAACATCATAAGGAGGAGTTAAAAATTTTTTCATTATGCTAATGCTGTGGGAAGGTCGTGTCATCAGAAAAAATAAAAAGAAAATATTAGTGCATGGGTCAGTTTTAAGAACAGTCTGGAAGGGGGTTTTTTGTCAGTATTAAGCCTCCGGCCATCTCATTTATTTTATAGACCCAAGTTTCAAAATTATGATCTCCTGATGAGAGTGGTAGATAAGCAATTAGCAGATACCCTGCACAGAACAAACTACTTGTTCTGCAGTAGCGCTCAGAGGCACAGAGTGTATCACCATGTTTCCAGAGAGTCATTGTGTGTAATTGATATTCCCTAAAGATGACAGACTCAAGTGGTTGCCTTTTCTTTCTTGCTCACCTTTTTCTCACAGTATTTGATATTTCCACAGTAATCCTCCAGAACTGCTAAAAACAAGGCAATATTTTCTGCCCACAGCTTGCCTGTCTCTGCAGTAAGTCTCTTGGGTTTAATCAAATGAGTGATGAGGTATGAAACTGTGATAATCATAAATAAATACTACTTTATGTCTAAGTGTTCTAAGTGACAAAAAGAGTTGTTTTTATGGAGACTGTCATCAACTTTTATTTTTCTTCCTGAAGAACAGTCTGAATTCCCCTTTTCAAGCTCAGAGGGATGCTTGTGCAGTTTGCCCTTACAGTCCTGGTGAGAGAGTGAAGGTGGATCCACTGCACTGCAGAGGGTCTGTTATTAGCTGCTTGTTTCCCTGATCAAATTCTGATTCAACACAGTGTTGGGAACTGCTTTGTGCTGCTCAGCATCTTTCTGACTCTATATGATGATTGCTGGGTAAGCAAGGACAGTTCCCATGCTGCATCAATGCACAATGCAAGCTCAGTTAGGCAGTCTGCTTCTAGCTACTGCCTCCAAACTGCTGCTTTGGGGCAAGTTATTTCTGCGCCTGAAAGGGGCAGCTGTGTCATGGTGCATTTGACCTGCTTCTGACTGGGGCATCTGGATTGCCAGCCACAATTTGGAGACAACTGCAGAGAGAACAGAGTCTTGATTTGGACTCAGAAATCTCTTTTATGCACCGTAAGGAGTGCAAAGAGTTGTCAAATTTCCTATGAAGGAAAAAATCAGTGAATGTGAGAAAAAATTATTTCAGGTCATTGTTCTGTCTCAGACATACCCCTCATTTACAAAATCTTCTGCTTTAAAATGGGATGCCTCCCAGTCCGTGCTCTGTTTCTTTGTCTCACAACTAAAGGTTCAGACAAGACAGACTGCCTTCAATTTTTGTGGAAGCTCTTGTCAAACACCAAATGTCTGTGTCCAGGTTGTCCCACCTCACTCTAGTTTGGGTCCGAGTTCTGTGAGTTACCTTATGTGCTTTTCAGCAGTTTCTGTACAGGGTCCTGCATTTTGTTTGATTTGGACTTGAAAAAAATCTGAACTCTTATAAATATTTTGACCTGCTGCTGGGCTGTAGAAATCTATTCTTAGAGCAAACGATGCTATGGCAACTGTCCCTGCAATATGACACAGTAACAAGAATTCTGTCTTCTTTTAATCTGTAGATCCCAAAATACCTTCTACACATCCCAAGCCACCTGGCTTTCCCCACCCTCTTCAGAGCTGGGGAAGCAGCTCCTTCCCAATTTATTTTTCTAGTTCAGTCTGAGGCAAAACCATCCTAAGCCAATTTAAGTAGATCAGAAATAACGTACTCAGTCCCAGCTGTCATAACCTATATTGTGGGATATTCCCTTTGCTTTTCTATGACACTTTCCCAGTGGCTTATTGTGATCTCATTTCCCCTCAGGACTTGCTAAATAATCCTTTGATATGGGCTTTATCATACACTGTATTCCTCCTTGTATATCCTATCAAAAGTGAGTTGTGAAATCTCCTGTTTGAATATTTTTCAATCAATATAACATGGCATTTATTCAGAGGTTAACATTTCTATACAAAACCTCCCCTGACAAGACTAGCTTGTGTTTTATGAATTGATTTGCGTCCATTACAAGAGCTAGATTTTTGGGAGCCCATATGTGTCATTTGGTTGGGATGTACCTATGCCCATGCTGAGAGACGGGCTCTGCGTTAAAGAGCTGGAGACCTGGTGTTATAAACATACTCAGAACTAGCCATTACACATTCAGATCTGTTAGCAACAGACCTATAGAAAAATCTGAAATGTTTCAACTCTCCTGATCTATGCTAATTATCTACTAATTTCTCAAGTACACTGTGGGCTTGTACAAGGCATCCTGCTAGTAATTGGGAGCTGCAAGTGCTGTTTGCTTGAGTACCAAGCCACCTACAAATTTCACAGCATTTGGTGAATAACTGAAGAATTTGTATGTTCAGTACATCCCATATGCCATGACTGTCTTCAAGTGGCAATACAATGATAGCAACAATATGGCTATTGAAAACTTCTGCACATAACAGAGCAGTTCATTCCTGATGTAACCCCACTGAGAACTGACCTGCAGGTGGAGAAGCAATGCACAAGGCTGTAGGATGTAGAGTGGCTCTTCCTGCTATCCTGCTTGGGTGCTCTTTGTGCTGCTGCCCTGCCAGCACACCACCCGTGTTTGAGTGGTACTGATTCACTGGGGCATGGCTGATAACACCATTTGCAGCTCTTCAGCTGGGTCCCAAGGGCATTACAAAAGTAAATTGTCATTGCTAAAACGTGGGCATGAATAAAAATACTTGCCCTGATTTCTCTGCCATAATGATCATAATTTCTAATATAAATTATATTAACCTTCTTTCTCTCGTAAACCATGTTTTAGCTCTTTAAGGAGAAAGAAGAGGGTGGCAAACTAAGTATAATGCACTGCATTTTAAAATTTAGTGCTGTTCCACAAATTTCTTCTTTTTATTTGATTTTACTGATCCTGGAAACATTTTAAGGTCACTATCCTCCTTTTATGAAGTGCAATGTATTGATGCTTTTGCATCTAATGCAAGTTTTCCCCACTGGAGTGTAAATCTTCTAAAATGCATGCTGTTCCCATCATGACTATTTCTTCCAGATTTTTGATTGTCTTCCTACAGCACAGGAGGATGGACAAACATTAAAGCTGAGCAGGGCAAAGGGAGGGAAGGGCAAGTGGGTGACAGCGCAGAGTCCTTCTCTTCCCCAGCTGCAGACGAGGGATCAGAGCGTCACCCTCAGCTCCCGGAGCAGAGCAGTTTCACTCCGTGTTGGCACCTGTTAATTGGGGCGCAGGTTTGAGCTCAGTGCTCGTGCCTCAGGTGAACACCTGAGCCATCTGGCTATCCAACCTGCCATGCTGCCATCCAGCAGGTACTGAATCATCCACGCAGCAAGGAACATCTCCAGGAGGAAAGGAAGCAATAGCCTAACACTCAGTGCAAGAATTTGGACCTTCAGCCCCCAAGGCCAGCAGTCTGTCTGCTGGGGTCTGGGGCAAGCTTCTTTGCTTGGGCAGCTTTGGGGTTAATCAAGTTATCCATTTATTTATCTTTTGTTTGTTTGTTTTTCCCCCAAAGAGAAAGCTACATCCCTGGCAGCAAACACACCACTACTTCAGCATGGCCTGGGCCCATATTTTTGGCAAAAACCACATGAGCAGGCTGCAGCCACCCTGCACGTGACATGGCTGTGCCCTGGCAACTCTCGTTCTGACAATGGCACTCATGTCTGTGCAAAAACTCCCTTCTGCTGCACCTGTGTCAATAATTCTTTGTTGTGCATATTCATTTATGCAGTCAGTCTGAATTTTTCTGAAGTTTCTAGGGGTACAGGAGAGGGAAGAAGCATAAACCTGACTGGGATTAACCCTGTTTGGCTGTTCTCAGCTCTGCCTTTATGTGTTTTCCCAACCTATTCCTCACTTCCCTCCTCTTGCAGCCACTGGCAGAGATGAGTTGTCCCAGAGGTGACTAATAATGTCACCTAAATGGAAGGGCAGCAGCTTCCTCCCCTCCACTCCAAAGGCACTTTCTGGAGGAGGCAGTCAAAGCTGCATGGGTTTTGAATTCTTTTGGATGGGCTTCTGCATGCCCAGAAGAGATGTGGGGAGCCAGCTGCCTGGGCACCAGGCACCAGCTCCTGCCACATGTGAGCAACCTGCGTGTTTGTAAATGAGGCAAAAGCCATGGGGGCAGTCCACATCACTGGCTCCCTGGGACTTATGCTTCATCAATCCTTTATGCTTTGCATCATGCCTTTTTGTTGTTACTATCTGTCATGCACTTAGCACGTGTTTTTAACTGGGTAATTATTCGTCCTTAGGCGAAGCATGTACTCCAGCATCTGTCATTAGCAGCACCATGTGTTCAGTTCATGCTGTACATCTTTCAGTACTATATTTGGATGTCTTTGTCATAAAATACCTCAGGTGCCCTGTGGAGACCTCAGACAGCCTTTGATGGACTCCAGACATCCTCCTCATTCTCCAATTATCTAGTTGTTTACCAGTTGGACTCTCAATCACCCTATTATATTAATTGCAGCATTCCAATAATTAGATTTCCTGTTTTTCAGGCCTACGTGCCATTATTTCAGCCTACCACTACATACAGGCCAGGAATGAATGCTGCCAATTTGCATTGCATACCAAAAGCAAACAGAGCAAAGTTCCCAAGAGAGCTGGGGAGGACATCGATGTCTGCAAGGACACTGTGCACTATGGGGACAGCTCAGGCTCCGAACTTCACCTTCCCTGTACAGACTTCTGTGCTGAAGAGATAATTTGTCCTCCAATTCCAATTTAACCAGCAAGAATTGTGATTTCCCAAGCCACTAACCAACTGTATCATGAGTACCAGCAGTGGTAGTTTTGTCCTATCTTTAACATTTTTAGCATTTATTTTCTAAATGCAGTAAGATATTCAGTCTTTTTCATGCAAGATCCCATGGACACTTCTTCATCTTTTTTTTTTCCCCTTCAGTAAATCTTGCCATTCAGAATCAGCTGCTCTACATTTGATTTCCTACAGAAAATATTCGCAATATCATTTTATTCCTATAGAAATACCTTTATTTCCCATAGGAATAATATGCGATAAAAACATTTTATTCCACTGCATTTGTCACATTCAAACAACTGGCTTGGGCCTAGGCATTTCCCTGTCATTTTACAAAAATACATGAACTTGTTCACATTCTGAAAATATTGGAGGATCTGCTTGACACTAAATTAAGACTATTTACTTCCAGATGAACCCTTAGTCCCACCCTGCCACCCCGCCTTCCTTACCCTCTCCACTACAAGGCTTCCTACACCTTGAGTGTCTATGCCAATGAAGTCGGTGGAGGAATCTTTTCTGCCAAATGAAGTCTTACTCATTAAGCAGCAATTTGTTGTTATATTTAGCACTGGTTTCCTCACTGAGCAGACTCTACAATCCTAGAAGGTACCTGTGGTTTCTGTGGGAGCTTTGTGTAGGTTGCTTATGAAATTCTACCTGTTGCACATGTTCTTCACTAAGGACCAAGCTGGAGCAGAGACATTTCCAGTGAAGATTTTGGGTCAGCCAGGACTGAAATTATTCTAGCTCTGGCAAATAGATAGCAGCATGGTAATCAGCCTGGGAAATCCAACATAGCTGACACTAGAAAACACCAAGGGAGCAGGAGTTGGGAGACACCTGGCACTCATTGGGCACACTGGGAGTAATGGCATGAAGTGGTCTGCACAGGACTGTGAGAGCCAACCCCCAGGCCCAGGTAGACTGTCCAGAACAGTCCTTTTTCTGGCCCAGTGTGGGCTTGTGTCTCAGTGAGACTGTGCTTCAGCATAAGGACTGTGAGCACAACACATGCTGGGGGTCAGAGGGCTGGAGTTAGCATGGAGCACCAGTGGGTGAAGGAGAGGTAGAAGGGGCTGTCCTTGCACACTGAAGTCATTCCTCGTAGGAGATGGCAGTTCTACAGTTACTTCACGGTCTTCAGAAATACATATTCGGTACTAACAAAAGTTAAACAAAAACATTTTAAAATAATAGTACCTGCCTTAGTTCAGGGAAAATGAATGATTGGATGGTTTTTTAGGCTGAGTACACTCCCTATTCTTATCAAATATGCAGCATGCTTCCTACTCTTCATATCTTCTACTGCATCTTTTAGTTCCTTTTATGACACTTGTCCTGCTAAGTGCAGAGAGATGCAACTGATTAATTGTATCACAGTAACATTCCTCGATGGCTACACAAACTGTTTCTTCTTCTCCTCCTTCTCCTACTTTCCCAGCCTAAGTGACATTTATTTTTGTACATTGCTGGATATGAGGCCCTGGTGCCACTGGGGGCTAAGCTGAGACCTAATGCCACATTTACCCTCTTCTGAGAAACTGGGAGTCAGAATTTCATGTTTCTCCCTTTTTCCACAGTGAACAGCACTAAATGGAGGGAAGCTACCATTTCTGCAAACCGTTTCTTGCCTGCAATATGAATCTTGTTTCTAAGCAGATTTTTTTTTTTCCTGGTAAAAGATAACAAAGCAAGTCTCCAATATCAATAGAAAATCCTGTGTATTTCCATTCCTGTTAACCAGAACAACTCTTTACCTTTTTCCTGGAGTACGGCTTGGTCCCAGTATTGTCACATGGTTGAGGGAAGACTTGCTGGAAAAAGATTACAGCAGAAAACAGAAAATTATCACAGATACTTGGGAACAGCACTGAACACAGAGCAGTTCTTTTTTTTCTAAAAGGCATTGATGTAAAAAATACCTGAATAAGTATTTTATTAATGCATTGCTTTTTAGTATAGTAATTTTACAGCCTAATTGCACTCTAAAAGCAATTATGTCTTGGAATATGAGCTCTGGATGTAATGGAGACATTAAAAATGTCTGTGTAATTAATGGCAACTTAAAATCTTCTGCATCAAAAGCCCTTTGCATCCAAGACTTTTCATGCAGCTACGTCTGTGAGGCAAATGCATTTTTCATGTTTTCACATGCCACAGTGCAGGTTTGGCAAATGGGGTGCACAGCTGCTGGCTTCCAGGGCTGAATTTCAGGACTGTTGTGGCAGGACCAGCGGCTGAGCCATCTCCCCTTCCTGCAGCTCAGATGCTTTGCAGGTCTGAGCAATACTGCATGTTCTTCCATCAGGATCTGGATGGTGGCACAAAGCCACTGGCGTCTTTGCTGCCAGAAATGCTCTTGACCAGTTAAGTTTTGATTTCAAGCCTGACTTCCACCCTTCCAGGACAGGAACAATCAAAATTATGTTTTTGTCAACCTGATCTTCCTACTGAACCCTTGTCCAAGTGAGTTCTAAAACTGCCATATTAATTGCACACTACAATTTAATCACCGTGTAATCACATTCTTATGATTACTTTGTCCTTTAGGGAAGAGGCCCTCTCCCTGCTGGGATAGAGAGCTGGTGGTAAAAGTTTCTGAGCTTTCTAAAGACTCCAACATGTATATGCACTCTGATTTAAGATAAACTTAGATAGCCAAGGTAAAGCACATGGGGAAACCTTTAAGGCCAGCTAACCTGGCATCAAGCATCCCAGCTTCTTAACAAGTTTTTAGCAAGTATTAGGACTGCTTCTGCCATAATTCCACTGAGCTAGCATGGCTGGAAAAACACACCTGTTTTGGCCATCATGGGAACATGTCTAGGGAACCACAGAATCCTGGAGTCATAGAATGCTTTGAGTTGGTAGGGAGTTTGAAGATCGTGTAGTTCCAAACCTGCTGCCATGGGCAGAGGGCCTTCCATTAGCCCAGGTTGCTCAAAGCCCCATCCAGTCTGGCCTTGAACACTGCCAGGGATGAGGCATCCACAGTTTCTCTGGGCAACCTGTGCCAGTGTCTCACCACTCTCTGAGTAAAGAATTTCTTCCTAATATCCAATCTAAATCTGTCCTCTTCTAACTTTAAACTGTTCACCCTTGTCCTATCATTATCTGCCCACGTGAAAAGTCTCTCTCCCTCTCTTTTTCATAACCCCCTTTAAGTAATGTAAGGCCGCAAGGGAAACTGAGAACATGCTTGAGTCAATTAAAATATATTTTTTTAAGGATTGTGGCTCCACATGTACTAAAACTGCTAAGTCTCTGTCTCTACACACCAGCTTAAAAATAGTGATTTTTTTTTTTTTAATTTTATTTGTGGACCAGACAAAAGTTAAGAACTTTCCTTAGCTGACATAGACCAGGCTCCTAAATCTGCTGGTCACCACTGGCAGCTTGCTAGCTAACACATGTATACATAAATTTGGGGGCCTGCACAGCGACTATGTCTCCCACACACTGGGTATTTGGACATATAGCTGTCACAAGGTATGCAAAGAGTCATCAACCAATTTTGAGGACTGTTGCATAGGCATATACAAACTTTCTTTTCAGAAGGTTATAAGTAGAACTGGTAATTCTGGGGGGTTTCTTACTGAAGCAGTTGATTGTTGGGAAGCTATTTTACACAAAACAGTGCATCAAGACCCTGCTTTTGCAAAAGCACCGTGTTACTCTTCAGGCTGTTTTATGTCAGAGCATATCTTGTTAACCAAAGTAGTGTTTGCCAGCACAAGGGAGGAATGCAATGGCTTTGATGCCACAAAAATTCACTAGAGCTGGAACAATCTGCTTTGATCTGTAATATTCCTACAGGGAAGTTGTAAAAGTTGTAAAGCTCTCAAACCTACTTACTGAGGTAAATAATGGGTCACCATATATTTAGCAATGATAACACAAACCTCAGAAAAATGAAGTATGAAAATCTTCCTCCAAGTAACTATAGAGGGGGAAACAAGAAGGGGTTTGCCTGAATGTGTTCTTAGTTGCTTCTCTTTGTACAGATAAATCAGTGAGTGCTCTGTTGTATTTTCTGGGTTCTAGGAGGTAAGAATGCTCAGAGAAGGTCTGTAATTATTTCACTTAGCCTGCCCTTTGTAGAGGGAGCTGAAAAATAACTACAGTAATCCCATTGGACTTTGGAGAAAGAAAAAAAAAATCTGTCGTCTTCCATGTTCCTCTGCCATCTGGATGGTGTAGTAATATTCTGTGGCCTACAGGCATCTGTAAGATAACAAGGTGGTATCCTAAAATTAGATTAACTAGGCATTTACATGGTGGCAGCATTCTGTAGTGATGAGGTAAAATCAGAACAGATGCCTCTTGGAGATTTCCTTTAGGGCTTCTTTGACAAGGGCACAGTCTCAATTTATCCACAGAGCAAGGAAGAGTCAAATGCCTCAGGCACTTCCATTACGTTCTCACGTAACCAGGGATGATTTCTAGTTACTTGGCAGGTTGCCTTCTGGGTACTTTAGAAAGGTATGGTGGTTTTGGTTTGGTTTATTAGTGGGGTTTTTTTATATAAGAAGTTGTCTACCACATATGGTGTTTAGGCTATGCAGTTTTTTAATATGATTACTGTAGTACATCACTGTAGCAGAGCTCATCTGACAGGTAGTTTTTATCAGTGAAGCCTTTTTCTGCTGGTATGTAAGACTTCTTGAACCCCATCTAGTACTAGTACTGCAGCCAGTAACGAGAAGAAGGTCAGAGGTAAATAATAAATGAGCAAAACCCTCAGGTTTTGCTGAGTATCGTGGTTTGAGCAGGAACACCAGCTCACCTAAAATCTTCACTCAGGAGGCAGCTCACCCAAACCAAGGGACAACCAGTGAGTTCACATGAAACAAGCAGATCTGGTCAGTTGTGATACAGCTCTTGACACTCAAAGCATTGGCATGTCTGTGTCCTGAACAGATTCTTGCTGGACAGAGAGGAGGTGGTCTGAGCAGAAGTAGGTATTTCCACACTCTGCTGGTTTTGTCTAGGATAAAGTTAAATTTCTCCACAGTAGCTAGTATGGGGCTGTGGTTTGTATTAGTGCTGAATACAATGTTGATACCACAGAGATGTTTTTGTTACTGCTGAGTAGTGCTTACGCAGAGCCAAGGCTGTTTCTGCTCCTCACTCAGCTACACCAGCAATCAGGCTCGGGGTGCATGAGGAGGTGAGAGGATGTAGAGCTGGGATAGCTCATCCCAGCTGACCAAAGGGATATTCCAGACCTTGTGACATCACACTCAGTACATAAAGTGAGGGGAAGAAGGTAAAGGGGGGAACATTTGGAGCAATAGTGTTTGTCTTCTCGAGTCACCATTACGCATGATGGGGCCCTGCTCTCCTGCAGAGGCTGAACACCTGCCTGCCCATGGGAAGCAATGAATTAGTTTCTTGTTTTGCTTTGTTTACATGTGCAGCTTTTGCTTTCCCTATTAAACTGCATTTATCTCAACACTCGAGTTTTCTTGCTTTTACCCTTCAGATTCTCTCCCTGATCCCACTGGTGGGGGAGCAAGCAAGAAGCTCTGTGGAGCTTAGTTGCCAGCTGGAGTTAAACCACAAGACATATTCCTGGATGGATTTTCTTTTAATTATTTGGCCTTTCTTAATTGCATCGCATGGTTAGAATTGAAATGCTCAAACTTTTGTTATTTTCTCTCAGCTACTTACCAGCTTCTCTGACCTGTACACAGCGTAGATTTATCCTTCTCTGACTCTCTTGATTTCTTCTAATTATTGTTTGTTGGGTGTTTTGTTGTTGTTATTTTTGTGATGTGGCACTCCTCTATTCTACAGTCCTCCACAGAGTGTTCCTATGGAGTTTCTTCCCTCAGAAGCTCCAGCATCTTTCTCTCACTGCTTTTGCACTTCATCTCTATTCTTGTTCAATCTCTTTGTTTGTATGATTGTTAATATTGCCAAGCACAGTAGTGCAGCAATGAAAGCTCTTCCATCTCTCACATTCTTCTCAGTTGTGACACCTGCTGTTTGAGTTTTAAAGATCTGTTGTTGTCTTTACCCTCTGCACTGAGCTTAATAGATCTTCTATCCCTGTTGTGTCAAAACATGTCCTAAAGCTCATACCATGGAAATCTTTGTGTTCTTTTCTTTTGAAACAGGTTTTTTTTCTAAATGTATAAAAAATGAATCATTAGAGTAATAGTTCTCCTTAGTGTATCTATGCTAACTTTGGCATTCCTCCCTTGTTTTCTGATCAGTTGCTTCACTACTTTTTACACCATCGAAGGCATACTCTGCAGAAAGCTGGAGGTAATGCTTCTCCTGCCATCCACTCTCACACTCAAAACTGCACCTAATGACTAATTGTCTTAGCATGCTCTAGCTTTCCATGCTATTCCCTTATTCTACTTCTGTAAGGACACACCAGTGAGAAAACATCTCCTATGAATGTGCCTTTGTATTTTTGGCAAAATACTTCAGCCCTTACTGACTTTGCACAGTTTACATCAGTGTGCAGAGTTTCATCCAAACAGCAGTAATATCCATTAAAATCTGGAGGTTACCCATTACACAGACTGTCCTGAGCACAGTGATGACTTGCAAGAAATTAAGTAAGGGTGAAGAGGCCTTCTGGCTGGAAAGACTCCCTCTCCAGCTGTCAAGTTCTGATTCAGCCTTGCTGTGATGCTCATACTGGGCACTTCTGAAGTGGTCTCTCAATAGAGATGTTCTCCTTTGTGCAGTTTTGCTTCCTTTAGTCTGCTGACGGATTTCTTTTGCAAGGTGGGCTGATTTCCAGATGCACTGTATATTACGAATCTGCTGAACATAAACACTGAGCTTTGGCTTTTCTACTGCCCCCACTGATGCACAGTTTAGCTTCATTCATAGTGAAATTTGCAGAATTACTCTAGGTAAGAACAAAAAAACATTTGCATCACTCAGTAATATAGCAAACAATCTGATTTGATCAGTTTCACTTGATTTATTTTAATAGGAATAAACCTCACTGCAGCCAGTTAGGGGAAAACTTGTCAGCTACTCTTTTTTGATGAAAGTTACTCCCCAAGAAGCTTGATGAGTTTGAGTTATTTTATATATTTGCTGAGTTTTATGTTATTTCTCCTTATGCTATAGAAAACACACATTATAAGAATCTTGCAACTGAGTGTTTTGATCTAACTTTCTGTGGTTCACAAGAAAAGACATATTTTGGTTGTAACTAAGCTTTATCTATTTTATGTGGTTTAGCTGAAAGATGGTAAATTACACGTGAAGTAAGCATTTGACTAGTTACATCAAAGCTCTGGAGATTAGGAGATACTTTAATGCTGTGATTTTTCTACTCTGAGAATTTGGGTATGAATGATAACTAGAGGTTCAGCTCTGACTATAAAAATCCTTATTGATATGTGGCTCATCAAGTTTCTAGCATGGGACAGCACAGTAAATCACTAATGCTTTGTGAATAAGTGTGATGAGTCTATCAGCTTCACTAAACTGAACACCTATTATTTGCTTTTTGACAGTCATTTCTTTCAAATGCCAGTATTTGGGCATCAGGGAGAGTATGGAAACTCCATGCAGTTGCTCATCTGCAGAGTGATGTTCAACCAGTGCTGTTGGCTTGCTGCCATTCATTCCTTCCCTATTGTGTGGGTGTCAAGCTGACAGTGCCTGAGTACAAGTCACAGTGAGCCTTGGCGAAGCAATGCCATGGAGAAAAGGATAGCCAAAGGAATAACCAAAGACAGTACTCAAGAGCAACACACAGGATAAATCAGCTTTAATGAATGCATCAAGAGAAGAATAGAATTAATTCCTACATATTGAATCTCAGTAACATGTCAATTCATTAGATGAGATATAAACAATTAAGTAATTCAAAAAGGATCTGTATATTAGTGGGGAAAAAAAAATATCCAGCAGTATTTCTGTGGCTGAGCAGTCAAGACTGGATTGCCAAAATCCATTGTGCAGATCTGCTGAACTGCTGATATCTGTAATTTTTACATTTGTTAATATTTTGGCAACTTCCTCTAGACAACATTATTTGTCATCTAACATTATATGTCATCTGAACTCTTTGCAGTATTGTGCGGTTGCTTCATGAACTGCTTAAAAATAAGGATGAGCTATTATATTTAAGTAAATATCTTAATTATATCCAGAAAACACCTGTTGAACTTCTCTCTGCTTTGAAATGCTTTTCATCTTGTAGATCAAAGCCTTACATCTGTATCTGACTTTTATCCCCACTTTCCTAGGGAAAATCTCTAGCTGACATCCCACATTGTCCCCTCAATTCCTTACACATAGTGGGCACATAAATCTCAAAGTTGTGGAAGCCCTGCTTCTCATGTTACAGTGTCTCCCTTCCCACTAGATTTACAGCTGTGCCACAGGGCTCCACACTTTAGTGTCCCACAGGCTTGATGCTTGTAATACCTCACACCTGGAAATGAGCCCAGAGTCACTGGAGGGTATGCTGTGCAGCACCCTTTGATTTCAGCTGTTGGGACCAATATGGGGATATCGGCCAGGTGCTCTGATTTCTCATGCTGTTTAAAACTAAAGCCCAAATCTAGATTCCCAAGGCTCACATGGTTTGTCTTGAGGTGTTAAAGGAGCTGATATTGACAATCACAATATCCAATCTCCTAGGTTCAGATAAAAGCTTTCTCCTGATTATCGGTCAAGAGACAGGCCTTATTCCCATAAAACAGCTTCTGAATCCCTGTTGCACAGGAGAGCCAAACTAACTGAGTGGTCTTACGGTAACTTGGCTGGTTGTGAGATGGAGCTGACGTCTTGGGATTTGCCATGTGGTAAAACCTGGCTGTGGCTGCAGGTTCCTATGCACTGGGACAGGGCTGAAAAGCAAGTGAATCCAAATCTTCTCACTCTATTTCTTCCCATCCAGCTACTGTGAAACACATCCTTCTTATTAGATCTGTCTGCTGTACTTTTATCAGAGTTAGATCTTCCTGGCTAACTGTGCAATAAACTTTAAAAAAAACCTGGCAGAAGCACAGTCTATAAATAAATAAATGTCTTTGTTAATACTTAGAAGAGCTCGGGGACCATATTAGCCTGGGTGAAGTATGAAAGAACAAACAACAAAGGTGAAAAGCAAGACAATGTGTGGAGGTGGCTAAATGGAATTAAACGTGTAATTACGTGACAGGGGGATATGGTTATGAATCACAAACCATGCTGGCATTTTTTAAAATGAGTGCTGAGGTGAAATAGACCACGCTATCATTTTAAATGACACAAATGGGTCTTAACCTTGTTTCTTTCTATCAATCTTGATTGACTATAACTTTTTTTAAGAAGTATGTAATTGTTAGGAATGCATTTTGCTCTGTTTTTCAGAGCGTGCTACTGCTGAAGTGTTCGATGAGTCACCTAATTGAAGAGGGATGTGTGTCATTATATAAGAAAAAAAACAGATTAAAAGTACCACCCAAGTGCCAATGTGTATTATGATTTTGATTACAGTAAATGGACTTGGAAATATTTTTTTTTATTGATCAAAAATTAAATATGTTGAAAATTGGTTGAGGCTGGAAGTTTAGGGGACATTAGTTTAAAAATAAACAGACAAAAATAAAGAAGAAAAAATATTCTTTCATATACTGATCAACTGAAAATTTCAGTGTCTTCTGGTATTTATGAGAAAGAAGAAAATTCTGCTCTTTTCTCAGCCACTAAAGGATCTTGTATTTTCATAACACCATTAAGAAGAAGATGCTTGGAGAGCAAGTGATGTTTCCAGTACAAAACACAGACGCTAGGGCAGAGGATGATTTATAAAATGTGGACTGTAGCCTTAAGGTAAAGATGAAGGCAGTGAAATAGTTTGAGTTATGTGCCTGGGTGTGCCTGCACCACGGGGTTAATGCTAAAGGCAGTTGCAAACAACAGCCCATTATCCTTTTGGTAAATCCCTGACTGACAGTGATGTCAGAGCTATTAAAGATAATGAGCTACTCATGTCTCACAAAGTACTTTGGGTAGACGTAAAATGCCTTATGCAGCATTTCCCAGGGTGGTGGGAGGGGCAAGGAAACCTTTCCCCATGTGGGGATAGTGAGCACTCTGGTGTGGGTGCCTGGAACAGGGACTTGGCCCTGCCTACCACTCAGCCTGGCTCACTTAAGCCTGAACTTTCCACGTTGGACTGCAGTGCTATGGCATTGCCAAGCACACTGCATGCCTGATGCAGATGGAAAGCATCCAGAGGTTTAGGACTGACTATCTGTATAGGTAGGTCTATATGTGGTGGGCTGAAACCACCACTCATGATGACCTTAATCAGACCTTCATTAGTGTGAATCCTCACTCTCCAGCAGCAACTCCTCAGGATGAAAAAACTGTAAAACCGGCTGGTTTTAGCCTGCAATTAGTTATCTCAGCTTCCCACTTCTCAAAGCAGCATTGGTGGCATTTGTAGGCTCTTGAGGCTGATTTACACCCTGGTGGCACTCAAAACCCCAAAGTCTTTTCAGGCCCCAGTGGCACACAGCAGGTTGGGGTCTGCTTGTCAGATGGGCTGAGCAGGCAGAGGATGCATGGGGGTGGGCAGGCAAACAGAGTTTGTAAGGAAAGGAGACATCTCCATCTGTCACCTGCCATCCCTCTCCCCCAGCTGGTCTCTGGAGATCTCCCCCCATTCTCCCAGCCCTACTGGGTGCTCTGAAGGTGATGGGTGCTGCCCTCCCATGGTGGTATGGACTGATCATCCACAGCCTCAGGAGGTACCTGGACTGCAAAAGGCCAGAGGAAACAAAAGCAAATGGGAGACAAGGCTGGTGTGTGGACTTTTGTCTCCTATGCCTGCTTCTCAAGAATTTGTTTTCCTTCTGACAAGGCACCCAGTCCTGCTGCTCCTTCAACTGCTTTTTCCTCCTTAGGAATAAATCTCCCAGAGCATTTCCACTTGGAAGGCTTCAGGTGGACATGAACCTGGTGTAACATAGCTTGGCTGCTGTAGACTACTCTACTATTAATAACTCTTCAGTTTCTTCAAGACTTAAGGTCCCTCATACTTCTCAGTAAGTTATATTTACATGATACTTACGTGACTCAGCAAGTTTGTAAAAAGCCACAGCTGCAAAAACAGAGTCTGTTGGGATCAACAGATTGAATTCAATCAAGCTCCTCTCTCTGCTTTCAAATATGACCATAAACGTTGACACAGATTATTGTTCATGGGCCATAAAGCCAATTTGACCTCAGAGTGTTTTACTTTTAATAAACAGGTAAGGAGAACATACAGGTATTTCTGGGCACAACTATACCCAGCTTGATTTATACTTCCATTTAGAAAAGACATGACCTGAAAGCCATACTGAGAAATGCATGTAGGAATTGATGTGTGTGTGTGTGTGGTGTGTGCCGGTCAGTGAGTATCAGAGTGAAGGCATCTGCACACAAACATTTGCATGCAACACAGAGGGATGGTCTGTGGTGTGCACAGGCTTTGTACAGCTCTGTAGGGCTTGCCTTTTATTTTAGCTGGGCTTAACATATAAAAGCCAGAATTTAACTTTTACATTAGTGATAAACAGTTGCTTGTTTTAGAATGATCTTAGGTGCACGAGTTAATTAAAAATAATAATAGTTTGCCAGCTGCTAATTAGCAAATTATTTAGTCATACAGTAAAGTGTCACTTCTGCATGTGAAGGAGCTGACTTCAAGTTGTCTTGGAGGAGACTGGCTTTCTGCCAGCACTAGGAAGTATATTCACAGAAAAAAAATAAACACTGATTATTGATGAGTACTTTTTCTTTGGATAACAGGAGATCTGTTCCCTCAACAAAATAATGAACCACATCCTCTTCATAAAAGAGATGCATCCTCTCTCTTTTGGCAGCAAAAAGCTTCTGCAAGCTTCCAATGATCAAAACTAAAAAGGAATTGTAAGGTGTTGGTTTAATCTACTTGGTTCTCTGGTTTAGTAAGTTGCATGAAAATTACTGCTCTTTGGACAGTAAATGAAATGCTAAAATGGAAGATAATTTCCCACCTTTGCCATCCCAGTGCAAGCTGCACTTAACAACATCAACACCTGTAGAACCACCTCCCAGAAGTCTTTGCTGTTCTCTAGCTCCCCAAAAAACATTGCACTCACGGTATAATGAGGAAAGCAACCACAGCACCTGAGAAGAAGTTAAAAAGCGTGTCTGAAAATGTTCCAATTCAGGAACAGACTGCCTCAATATCAGTACCATTTTAGGCAGCCCCAAGTTAATTTCGTAGCTAAGAATCAACACAACCTCATAAAAAACACATTATCATAAAGAAAATAGCTCTTGACATTTGTGGAGTGCAAGATGGAAAGTACAGCCTGTGTGTGAAAATAGGTGTATTAATTATAATACTGGGAAAACAACTTCTCATAATGTAGAAGGCCCAGAAAAACAGGTGAAATCTTGTGATTCCAGAGCTGAAATTATGTCAGATTTATGAGGTCTCACTGGGATAAACGATGGCCTCCAGAATTTGGGTAGGCATATATATTACTCATATGCACCAGGAGCACACCACCAGGAAAGAGGTGAAGCTCTGCCTCTGTAAGGACATGAGTGCACCATGATGCCAATACACCTGAAAGGGCAGCAAGCACACACAAATGTGCAAGGGAGCACATCAGAGGAGCTGCTGTGCCTGACACAGTACCTGTGATTGCTTCTGTGTGAAATACTGCAATTGTGTCACTGTGGCCAGTAAACCCAGCTTAACTACCAGGACGGGAGGAGGAATATCATAGCTAATTAGAACTGCAGAGGAGAGAATTTAGGCAGGCAGAATGTAATCCTTCAGCCCAAGATTAGAGATAAAAGTGATGGTTCATTCTCCACCTGAACGGAGGGTCTCAAGGGATACTGATGTGGCCAGCATTTTCCATACCACCTCTCAGGTGAAAGTATGTGCTACAGAGTTTTGTGGTGGATGCACAGCCAGGACTGGATGGGAGAGAAATACACAGTTTCCCACAGCTCCTGACTGTTTTTGAAGCACACATGCTTAAAAACACAAACACAGTTTGGGCTTCGGATGGTGCATGCTTAGTGAGACTGTTGATCCATACAGGCATCAAGACAGCTCTCTGACCATAAATCTGTTTAAAAGTCATGTTTGACCAATATGAAGAGCCAACAGAAAAGTACAGTTACCACAACTATTCCAGCCATTATTAAAAGAAAATTGCTTTTAAAATAAAATTTCAGAACATTCTGTGAGCAAGTTTCAAATAACTGTCTGCTGGATATTACAAAGAAGTATCCTACTGATGCTTCGGGGACTGAAAACTTTTGGCAGCCAGGGAACAAAATGTTAATCTTACCAGTGGTTTGAAACCTGGCACTGGCATATTCCTGAGCTTTGAAGATGCAAGTATGTACTGTGAAAGCACCAGCCAATGCCACCTGCCTTTCTCTTCTATTCCTGCCATACACCCTTGAGTACTGGTAAGGGATTATCAAGTATTTTAGTCGCTAGGATGATAAGAGAAAACATTACAGCATGGCATTTCAATTGGAGGAGGAGTAGGGGATGTATCCTGTCATTTTAACAAAAGAAGAGAGATACTCTCAAGCAAAATAAAATGAAACACTCAATGAATTTTGTTTAATGTGTTATCTTCTGTAAGGTAATCAGTGTGGACAAAAACATACCCACACATGTTATTGCAGCTGAAAGGAAATGTTTCTTTTCCAAGTTGTTACTCAATGCTGGCACCAATTTATTTATTCGAGTTGTTCTATCTTTGATCCTCTAGTAAAAGAGGAAGAGAACCTTTATCAAAAACAAAAGGAGATCTGATTTCCAGCTATCACACGCCAGAAGCAACAGTAGTTGATCAATGAAGAGGAACAGAGACAGTGCCGTGACAGGTGTGGGTTTATACCTGACACATTCCTGCCGTGTGAGGCACTTGTTAAGACGCTCTGGCAGGCAAAGAGCAGCTTGCTGCAAAGTGGTTATTTTAAGATGAGCAGTTTCTGTCCCTAGAGTGATAAAAGTTCAGGTCATCATGCCCACCAGTAGGATGGCAGCAGGTGCTTGCTGTGCCTATCAAGCAGAATGGCAAAATTAGATGTCAGAGTCTCTGAGTGGCATTCTTGAACCTTCTGTGCCATCTTTGCCAAGTAGGCACTGCCTGAACTGATGTAGTTACAGGTAATAAGAGGCAGTGTATCTAAAAGTTGGTGATGGAAGATCAAAATGAAGAAACATAAAGCAATAGCAGTCTCGAGGATGAGAGGATTATGAGATTATGTTTTGTAATTGGTTATTTTTTCATTCTCAGTTGTGACTGAGTGCTGGGAGGCTGTAAAACAGAGCTCAGAGGGGTTTCTTCCATGAATAGACCTTCTCCTCCTTATGGACAGCATGGTGTCCTCATGACTATGTCTGATTTTTGGATGCAATGCCAATTTTGGATGAATAAAATTGGTGCTAAGGATCTTCTAAAATCCTTGCTGAAGTAGACAGAGGAGTTGTGTTGGCCTTATTAATTCTGTCAGGCTCACTTGGCACCTTATGCAGACAAAGTCTTGAAATATTTGTTTTACAGTCTGTTCTCATGTGAATTCCAGGTACAGCTATAGCTGACAGATCTTGACTCTACAGAATTTTATATACTTGTGAGCTATCTGTCCAGAACCAAGAGGAAAAGGAAGGGCCCATGTACTCTGTGGTAAAGCCTTGGGAGTGGGCTGTGGAGAAACACATACAATGTCTTTCTGTTGATAGTATTTTGCATCACTCTGGGGTTACAGTATCTTAAAAAGTATTCCTTTAACCATGTACTGTCCAGTTCTGTCCCCAAAACAAGGGAGTCCCAACTCAAATCAGTGCCCAAAGCCCATGTAGAAAAAGTAAGGCATCCCAAGGCAGAGCTCTGTGGTCTGTAGAGACATTCCAGCAGCACCATGGGGAAAACAAATGCCATGATTTTATCCCTTGCTACTCCAAACTAATCCCTCATAGTGGCAGGACTCAGGACTGTATTACTGAGGCAAAATAATAATTTGACAGAGTTCAATAAACTCAATGGATTTAACAGTGTAACAGTGGTTTACCAAGGTTTAATAAGTTTGGCAGCAAGGTTTTCATTAATTACTGCATGGAAGAAACATAAAAGAAACCCGAGTTAGAACTGAGTTAAAATGATTCATACAGAAACTGGAAATGCAAAGGTTAAGGAATATCTTTCCACTGAGGCATAAGGATCAGACTGGACCCCCTTACCTTCTTGAGTCCTGATGGACCCAGGTGTGGCTAGGACCAATCTCAGTTTCAGACTTGGCAAGTTTTATGTCTAATGGAATTACCTACACAAAGTTTATAATAACTAATATTGAGTAGCTGTATGGATTAGTAATTTTTCCTTAGTCTTAATTCAGCATGATACCAGTCACTTAGTGAGGATCTCTCATGAGTAAGAGATCTCTTAGTCTCAGGCAGGGATCTCAGACCTTCAGAGGCGTCCCTGCACGAGGGAAGTCACCGGCATGTAGTTCATCTGCAATGCAGGGGGAGCTCAAACTGGGCCTATCCCAATGCTAATATTTATAGAATGAAGTAGGTGGTGGTTATTCAATAATATAGAAAAGGCTGATGTCTTCATTTTATCTCTGATATCTTGTTCTGTATTTTGGTGATCTTGCATTTTTTTTTGGCTTCAAAACCATCTTTAGGAATATTTTTCCAAGGCACCTTCACTTCCTTGTACATGAGCCAGCATCCAGCAGAAACACAGGAAAACTGCATGGACTGCAGGAGTACCACAAGGCTCTTTTCCCCCCTGGTGGATCAGACCCATGTAGGGCTTCCAGCTCCAGTATTCATCATAGTGCATTTACTGTGGCCATGACACAGATGTCAAATGGCACAGGTAAATAACTTTGACTGAAGCCTCAGTCATCTGCTGGCATGGTTTAACCCCAGCTGGCAATGAGGCATCACAGACACAGACCTATTCCCTGGCTGCAGAGCACCAGGGGTGCTGGAGCCCAGCACATTTGCAGGACGGGCAGGACTTCATGAGCTGCCTGGGCAAAAATGAGACAACAGGGACCCTATGGATCTTTGTGCAGGGCTGAGCTTTCTTCCAGCTATGGGTTGGCATGCCCTGCATGTAACTCTCATGTTTATATGCCCTACATACAACTTTGCAGTCAACATGATTTTGTTCAGCTAATTCTGAGGCAAAACCAGCTCAACTTTTTCAGTTAAAAAGATCAGTCCAAGAGAGTTGTCAGCCATTGCAAAAACACCTAGTTTTTTGAAAAGGAGCAAAGCTATGGCCTTCTTGTGCAACTAAGAAACGTGCCTAACATACTTCATCCACTCAGATCAACTCATATACAACAAGTCTGCTCCTGACTTGCATCCTTGTGTCTTCTTCACCCTGCCCAAACTCTAATATCAATCACTTCACAAATTTTGTTTAGGTTCTGTTTTCAAAGAGCCAAAAATCTGCTGGGGTCCCTATACTGTCATGTAAAGAAAATAATACAACCATGCTTTGCTTCTGTACTCTCTGTGAACCAGGGTGGGGTATAGGTTACCAAGATCAGTCTTCCAGTCATGGTAGGAGAGCCAGGGAGAGTTTCCTGTGCACTTTCTACAGAGGGTATGTGCAGGGTTGGGCAGTAACACTGGTGAGAAAATATTTGGTTTCAACAGTCATGTAAACAACTTTTTTTTTTTTTTTTTTGGCATAGAGTTGTATATTTCACATTAGAAGTACTCTCAAATACTTCACAGGAAAGTGTGCCTTCATCCTCCCCTTCTTCCTTAGTTTACAAGGAAAATTGTATCTCCTATCATGTAGAACCTTTCCCCTCCCTTTTCTCTGCTTCCCACCAAAAGAATACTCAGGTCATTATGCAAGCATTTGGTTTGTAGGCTGAAGATCCTTTCTCCAGCTGCATTTTTTTGTCCAGTGAAATTACCAACCCTATCTTGAGCTTAAACATGATTGCAACCAACTTCAAATGGTATGCTGACCTTTTCTTTTCCCTGTATGCAAATAATGTTTTTTCCCTAAAACCACATGCTAGCTAGACAAAGACAGCTGAATTCTAATATGCTTCCAGTGCCTTTTGCACAGGTTCATAGAGATTATGCTGAATAAGTAATTTCTGCTTATGCAAGATCTCCTATCACACAGGAACACAAGGCAATTTCCTCATCATTCTCTTTGCAATAAAGAAATAACAGCAGAAGACAAGAACATTCTCCCACGTGTTAAAAAAAAAAAAGAAAAAAAAAGAAAAAAAAAAGAGGAACCAAATATGTAGTAGAACTAAGAGATAGAAGATAGACAGAATCTTCTCAGACATGCAACAGCTCCAAGAGCCCCAGGCCCTAGGGGCAGTGGAGATGCAGGCAGAGTCTGTCCCCAGCAGAACAGCATGGGCAGCCTCTTGCGAAAGCAAGGGATGGAAACTGGTGACTTCTGGTCTATCTGAAGGCCTATAACTATGACATAGGTTCATAAAAATCATAGAACTATAGAATGATAGAATGATTTGGGTTGGAAGGGATCTCAAAGATGGTTTAGTTCCAATCCCCCTGCCATGGACAGAGACACCTTCCACTAGACCACTTTGGTCAGAGCCCCATCAAAGACGGCCTAGAACACTTCCAGGGATGGGGCATCCACCGATTCTCTGGGCAACCTGAGGAGGGCAATGGTATCATCTGTTTGAGCAGCAGGGTATGATTTTGGATCATGGGACTCTGTTTGAAGGTCAGCCTCTGCTTGGGAAGGATGGAATCCATCCCACTAAGTGGGACAAATGTATCTTTGCCAAGAGAATGGCTGCCTTAGTAAGGAGAAAATATTAAAAAAATACAACTAAAATCCTGGATGAGAACCATAAATACCTATTTAAACTCACAAATGTTATTTCAGAGAAAGAAGAGAAATATTTTTGCAGGACAGAGGGCTGAATGCTAAACTAAACATCATGAAAAACAAAGTCCACTGTTATTAAATCTGGTGGAAGCTCCCCAGACAGCACTGGAACATATATGTTGTGGTGTGAATGGGATTTGATGGTACAATGTGACCTAATGTTTCAAAGGCTGGAGTCTGAGGACCAGAGGAAATGTCCCTGGTATTTCCCAGGTGTTTGAGCAGGCAGCTCGTAGTACCACCCCTATGGTGCCTCTGGGTGAGTGCCTAAGGGACCCCTGCCTGGAGCAGACACCTCTTCAGGCACAGAACATCTCACTGCCTGAGTAATGGGTGCCAAACCAAAGTTTGTCTCTGTGTCCTTCTTTGTGATGCAGGTCCTGCACTGAGGGCTTCCAGCTAGCCAAAAAAGAACAGGAAAGGGTAAGTGAATGTGCCCCCCCCAGGGTGCTCTTGGAGGGTGGCACCCCTGTCTGACAGCTCAGCCCTTACTCATGGCACCTTGACGAGTGAGGAATAAAACCTCTGCTTGTGTGACAGCTCCAAACAGCCACTCTACCTTTTGATGAAAGGCACAGGCACCCAGGCCACCTGGGAATTTGCTGGAATCTCTGTCCTGTCCAGCACTGTAGCAGCTTCCTCGTGCATGCTGAGCAAGCTCATGCGCTGGCTCATGCCAGCCCTGTCAGCTGGCATCCTTCCCCCAGAGCAACAGGTTTCCAGCCCAGCACTACCACCCTCTCTGCAGCTAAACTGGCTGAGTCCTTAATAATGGAGGCCACAGCTACACAAGTGCTGCCCTTTTTCAGAGGTGAGCACCAAACAATGGTGCTTGCAAATTAACATCTTTGAGAAAACACCAGAGGCCATGCTCAGTGCTCTCCAGCCAGTGTGGGGTCCTTACCTGGCACCTCGACTTCTTACAGGATTTCTGCTCCTTCCTGCTCCTCTAACATTGGTATACTTGAACCTTCATATAAGGAAGGTAAAATCGAAAACAAAACAAAACAAAACAAAAAGAGTTTACAAGACGAACTATTGTTTGGTGAAATTGTGGTCTGTGATAAAAAAGAAAAGATGATGACACAACTGATATCCAGTATAATATTAATAACATAGTATAATAATAATACTATTATTACTCTCAAGTGTGACTAATTAGACACATAAAAATAGCTTTTCTCATCTCTAGAATATATTTGTCTTTCTAAAACATCCCTTTTATTTAAGATTTCTAATTCTGAGTGATGAACATGTGAGGCAGAGTTTGACAGCTAAGAGGATTGCTTGACAGTGAAGACTGCATAATTCTTGCAGAGCAGTGGGTATGACAGAGAAGGTTATTTTGCAACTAGAGTCCCCAGTCCGTGTTTGTGCACTGCAGAGGGTACTGAACCCTTCTGGCTTAAGGTTTGTTACTGCTGTCAAAATGCAGATATGATGTAATTAATCTACATGAGCCCCTGGAACAACAGCCTCAAGGCCCCCATTGCACAGGGGCACTGTAGAAGCAGGCAGTGACACCATCACCAAAAGTGATGGGCTCGGGGGTTCATCATTAACAGTTGGAACTCTCAGTGTGCCTCTGTTTGGGTCTCCCAGGGCAGGCCTGAAAAATCCCGCTTGGTTTCCCTCACTGTGGGAGGTATGAAATGAGAAGGTTATTTCTAGAGAAGAGAAAGACTCAGCAGGTATGAACTAGTACAGGTCCACTGCTATGAACAGAACTGCACCAGTTTGTACCAGTAGACCAATTCTCTCATTGTCTCATCCAATTTAGCCCTGCCAGGCTGATGTTGCTAGCAGTGTTGTTGAAATGTCTGATAGCAGACAGAAAAAAGTACATATTTTAAAATATGTGTGCGTATTTCTAGAGACTGATGAGGGAGGGTTGGGGGCAGGGGCGTGGAAAAGAAAGAAGACCTAACAAAACCTCCCAAGCTTCAAACTCCCTTGCCTTATTTGCTCACTTTTACTGACAACGTTTTTCTGATGCCTTTCTTTTTAAAGTGGCAGTAATTGTATCATGGTTGTCACCATAACAGGTAACTGGTGTGCTGTATGCACTGGGGAAAGTGGTGAGTGACAAAATTGCACTATTGTGAATAACTGTGGACTGGAAGAGAGCACACTGCTGGAGAGCTGCACTGGGTCTGAAAACACCCTACCTCTTCCCCCCCAGTCTTCTTCTAGTCCTCATGCTATTTTTAGGGTGCTTCAGGATTCTCTCAATTCCTCATCAAAACTCTGCTTAAAAAGCCACTTTCACACCATATCCCTCACAGTATAAAAACAAAAACCCTCCTAAAACCAAGTGCTTACAGGGGCAATTATTTCCTTGGTGCATAATGGTAATTATTAAGGACTTAAACCCACTCAGCGCTTTGGATAAGCTGAGCATGAGTATCAATTTCTTGATACCTTTCTGCAGGAGGTGTAAACTCTTTCCCACTGCATTTTCTAGTTTTATTCAGAGCAGTTATCACATGCTGTGACAGAGTGAAAAATCAATAGGGCTTTTTTTTCCCCTCTCTCCTTGTTTTTCAGTGCAGGTTAAAGTTATCTTTCCCCAAATGCACAACACACTGCTATTGGCTGACTCAGCCATAACTGACTGCTACAGTTGTCAGAAAGTTTTAAATCCTTTAAATTTTAAAGTTCTTTCAAAAGCATTCAGTGTAATTAAAGTTACATTTCTTATAATTTCATATAACAAATAGCAGCCTGTTTAGTATATTTCATGAGCATACAATATCACTTCTCCCTCTCCTTTTAGCGTACAAAGTGTTTTACTGAATGGGAGGTAGCAAAAGATTATCTAAAACTAACTTTATCTGCCAGTCTCTTCCTGTATGAGGGCGAAGTTTACTCTTGCAAGGTGTCATGCTGACTCCAGTAATGTTTATTTGCCTGGGCAAAAAACACCCAGTTCACTAAGGGCGATCAGGGCTGGTCCCTGGGTTGCAGCCTCTTTGCAGCAGCTTCTGGAGATTTGAAGGACATGTTACAGGATCAGCAGCTAGACATTTAATTGTTACCCTTTCTTATTTTTTTCCACAGCCATGTACAAAATAATAGGACTTATTTTCACTTGGTGTATGGAAAAAAATGAAGGACCACCCATGACTTGCCAGTGCTGACCTTTCTCTATCTGCTGCATTAAAGAAATGGATTTTGGCTTTATTCAGTGCTTTTCTTCTGCTCTTTTTACAAATTGTTAATGAGTGAGTTCAGTGCAATGGCTCTCAAGACAAAAAGGAGGCAGATACTGTGTATTTGATATTTTTTACAGTCACTAGGGTGATGCAAGCTGTTTCACTGAATCGGGTAAAGCTGGCTGAAATGCAGCATCCTCTTGTAACAAAATCAGGAATTACTGACCATCATGTTGCTTCCCATTGTGGGCTTCTTTCCCTAGTCCATAGAGGTCACATATGCAGGAGTGCTGTGTGCTCACAGGAGAGATCCTAAGTGAGACCCCCAGCCCCACCGTCCTTTCACATGGGCAGCCTGTTGTCCAGAGGAAAAGAAGAAGTGAGCATTTTCTGTTTCTTACCCAAAATCATGCTACAAGGAAGGAGCTGCCCTGAATTCTTTATAGCACTTAGGCAGAACTGGACTACTGTCTGGGCTTGGGCCTGGGTCCAGGGGCAAAGACAGTGCATTCTCCACTCCACAGAGGGTCTCTGGCACTGGCCCCAGGCGCATCCTCCTTGCTTGATGCTTTTTGCTTCCATCAAACTGATGGAACATCCTCCCCGTCCGCAATGCAGGAAAGGTTTATCCTCAGCAGTGCCAAGAGCTCCTCACCCTGTAAATCCTTTGTTGCTGAAGCTGCCTGGACAAGTCTTCTTGTCAACTGAAAACAGCCATTCCTGTATCCATGATGCTAGATGTTACCAAAGCCTTGGAAGCCCCTCTTGCTTAGCTAGCTCTCATCTGCACCAAACCCCCTTCTATGACACCTGTGATCACATCCATCACTACCCTAAGTCCTTCAGAACAGCGTCCTGTTAAGCATTTCTCTTTGGTCCACAAACTTCGGTCCAGATTCAGTAATGCCAGCTTACAATGCCAGCAAAGCCAGCATTCCTCTCCCTGGGACAGCTGCAGCATGTTGCATCAGTGCCCTTTGCAGTGTCCCATTCAGTGGAGGGGTCCCTACTAAATTCTACAGAGTGGTTCAAAAGTCTAAAAAAGCACGTATTTCAGTGGAATCCTGTGGGACTTCCCTATACATATAATTTCTGGTGTGCTTGACATGTCTCAGTATGGCCATCAAACTTGAGGACACATAACATCATAGAGTGGAATGTGTGGTGGCTTTATTTTTAGTGACCTTATCACTACTGCTTTAAATACACTGAGCAGCACATAAGGATGATGTTCATAAGCAAGGTGCAGCTCTCTGAGTCTGAAACACATTTGCCTCACTACACATCCTAATTGGGTGTCCTGTAATAAAGCCTTGCTGGAAAAGGTCACAGAATAACTGCACAGCTCAGAAAATTCACACGTTATAATCCCAGCCCTTCAACTTCCCTCTTCCTCGTACTGTGCACTGTTAGTCCCCAGGCAGGAGCGTGTTTAGCTCTCCGTCTCCTGTTCTCTTCCTGCTGTTCTCAAACAAGAACAAAACATTCTCCCTCTTGCTTAATTAAACTTGGTTCATGTAATGCTGAGCATGTCACATTTTATCAGAGAGCTCATAGTTATTGACATTCATTTTCTTAGAAAGAAACCTTTGAACTAAAATCAATATATTGCTCGTGTAACAGTCCCTTTGGACCATGGAGTGGGTTGTCTGCAGCCCACACCTCCTTCTAGCTGTGAAAGCTCATCTGGATGCTGCAGACTCTTGAAGGAGTGGTCAGTGGAAGAGGGGAAAGAAAGAAACCTGTGCAGGAAAGCGACCTTATGGTCCTGGTCAATGTCAATTTGAATATGAGTCATCAGTGTGCCCTGGCAGTCAGGAGCATTGAGCATGTCCTGGGGTGCACCAGGCACAGCAGGTGAAGGAAGGTGATTGTCCTGCTCTGCTCTGCACTAGTGCGGCCTCACCTCAAGTTCTGTGTGCAATTTTGGGCATCACAACATAGGAAGGATATAAAGTTACAGGGTTACAAGGATGCTGAAGGGTCTGGAGGTGAAGCCATATGAAGAGCAGCTGAGGTTACTTGGTCTGTTCAGCCTGGAGAAGAGGAGACTGAGAGAAAACCTGATAAGTGTCTACAACTTTCTTGCAAGGGAAGTGGAGGGGCAGATACTGTTCTCTGCTCTCAGACGACCAATGACAGGACCTGAGGCATTAAGCTGAGTCAGGGGAGGTTTAGGCTGGATATTAGAAAAAGGTTCTTCAGCCACTGGAACAGGCTCCCCAGGGAAGTGATCACAGCATCAGTCCTGACAGAGCTCAAGAAGTGTTTGGACAATGCTCTCAGGCACATGATGTGATTCTTGGGGCTGTTCTGTGTAGGGCCAGGAGAGGGACTATGATGATCCTTGTGGATCCCTTCCAGCTCAGCTGTGATGCTATGATCATAAAATCCAAGATGAGAAATGTTTCTCTTCAATTATGTGGGCTGCCCATCATCTCAGTTTGTGAGACCACAGTGAAGATGCTTGACTTTTTACTTGGAAAGGTGAGGAAGAGTGTAAGAGTGTGAGAGCACAGGTGACAGTGCTCTGCTGCAAGGGCATTTCCCATCCCTCTCAGAATCTGATCCTGAATCTCACCTTATTTATGATGAAGCAGGGGGTTACATAATGACAGTGTAGCTTTCTCTCCCTCCCCTTTTTTTCTTTTTTTTTTTTCTTTTTTTTCTTTTTTTTTCTTTTTTTTTTTTTTTGAGGAGAAAATAAAAGTATATTTCTATTTGTCAGAGATGTGGATAAAGTTAGAAAATACAACATAAATGCTACTCTAAATGTAAAAGAAATTATACAGCAACTAAAAAGAGCCAAAGCTTTATTTTAATCTTCTGGTATTTTTTCTAGCTAATTTTATTATTCTTCTAGCTTCTGCAATTTTTAAACATCTGGGATCAGTCACAGTGCTATGATACTGTTCACCCCCCTCCAATGAACTTTCCTCAGGGATCAGCTGCTGCAAAGATGATCACATCAGAGCAGAAAGTAAGGCAACCTAGTTCACATGCAGCCTGTCTCTGCTCACACCTCTTGGCGTATCAGGTGAGAAGAGATGTGACAAGAAGCATGACAGAGAAGGAATCTTGACTCCCTGTCTTCTTCTATCCTGCTGCCATAGGAACAGCCTTGAAGCAGTACTGTTGCTGTGTCTTTGCATGGTGCAAAAGTTCCTGCCAGCACCCTCGGAGACATATCTGCCTGGTTTTCTTCTGGGTTCCTATGGTCAACACCTGACAGAGTAGTACTTTGGGGTACAATGGTCAACACCTGACAGATAGTGAATGCACTTCACACCAGGGTCTCACAACACAGCTTGGACTATACTGTCAGGTGTGGTAAACTGTAGGGATGAATAAATGACAACAGAGTCAAGACCACCCTTAATTCATGTGTTCTTTCTCCTGGCTGCAGAAATTAGAGAAACAGCTGAACAATGATGAGAAATAGTTGGAAACACCCTGAAAATGAGGGGAATCATCTTCAATAGAGGTCTTGTGGCTTCCTGCATGTTCTGGGACAGAGAAAGCCATCCCCCATGTTGTGAAACCACTCACTTGGAAAGGAGGGCCAGAATGTTCTGGTCTGAAATGAGAACCTGGTGCTCTTCTCAGAAATGAACAACCTCTTCTCTGCAATACTGTAAACATTAATAGGAATTTCTCAGACATGCCATTCCTTGGGTATTATTGTTTGAAAAATAGAACTTGCCCAGAAGGAGAACTGGCCTCAGGACAGGCTGTAAAAGTGCATCTTCACAATGGGTCATTTTTTGACTCTAAGTCATATAGTGACTAAGCCAAGCAAATTCCTTAGGGTAAAGGTTACTTTGTTCTGTTTAATTGCACATTTTGGTGCAGCTGTTAGGTGTCAGTGTTCACCACAGCTGCTGGAGCTGATTGCTGGTCTAAATACTGACCAAATCCTGACTGTGCAGTTGGACCTGTTTTATTCTTTTGCAAATACGTAGAACCTAGCCCAGATCAGCAAAAACTAATCCCCTCCCAGAATAATGGGATTCTCTTTGAAGTCATTAAGTCTGCAAAGGTTTATTCTATCTCCTTGTGAATTCCCACACCTCTGTAGGTGCTTATGTTTCCCTCACACCAGGGAGGTCTAGAAATTAATTGCCTTGGCTGGCAAGCAGATAGTCAGATTGCTACCTCATCACCAGCTATCATTTGTCTGTGAGGCTGCAGACTTCCTAGGGGTCTGCATGACTCCTCTGTCTGGATGGACTGTGCACTGCTCCAGCACCACTGTTACTGGGTTGTGACCTTCTTCCCATTGAAAGACAGTGCAATTTTAATGCCTATATAGAGACTACATTTATATTCTAATCCATTTAGCCTTGTCTTCTGCTCTCTGCTTGAGAGGAGAATATGCTTATAGGTGCACATACAGGTATATGTATGCATTTGGACTTGCTAGGACTGTCTGGACCCAAGATCTGCCCATCCACTTTTCACCCAATAGGTGATAAAACAAAAAGTCATGATGTATTTGGGCAATCTGGACTCTCAGTAGACTATAATCTCTCCCTGGATTCAGAAATCTATGGTTAATGTGAATTCTCTAGAGCAACCTCAGGCAGCCCATCATGAGTGTGTGTATGCAGTCCTGCACGCTGTGGGGCAATACTAAAGCCCTACACTTTAATAAAGAGAACACACCTCTCTTTTGCACTGATTATCATTAAGATCTTACATTTGTTCTTGTTTCCTTTTTCACCTGACTCTAAAAATAAGCCATGGAAACAGCTTCTGTGCCCCATCTTGGCCCCTTTCCATTATGCCTATGGGTTTGTCTGCACCTGGTTATTCACTGAAATAGCAGCTCCCGATAATGATACTGCCTTTATATCTGTATATCTATCTAAAAGCAAGCAACAGAACAAAAAGCATCACATGGCCTTTGCTTGGCTACACAAAGCAGATCAAAAGGAGCCAGTTATCCACACTACTCACCTAAATATTTTTCCTTATTTTCACTCATAATGTGAGTGCCCTCCTGAATGAGAAGCTCTAGACAGAACCAGCTTTCCTAGTACACCAGTAGTTCTCATTTCTGGGCAGCAGCAGATAAACTGTAGTGAATACATGAAGTGACATTTTCCTTTTGTGTTCTTTTGAGATTGCTGGATAGCATTTCAGTATTTTCCCTCTAGTACATCTTATTCTTTTCCTAATCACCTCATTACTATATCCTTCTTATTACAGGCAGGCACGAACTAGCAAGCTGCAAGAAAATACGTCCAGTTTCAAGCTGTCTGCAATCAGCATCTCATCTTGAGAGATGATCCAGGTTTCTGGAGACAAATAATTGATCTGTGATTCATCCTTGTGATTTTAATAGGCCAAAATTACACCCACTGATGAAAAACCTCTTAAGAAGCAGGGTGCTTGAGACTGGGATCTATGTTTTGCAGTGTGGGTTCTATTTTGACATTTAAAATATCCTTACACTGGCTTATCTGAGTGAGATAATAAGTCTCTTGGACAAGTAAAATCATACAGATAATTTGGTTTAACTTTTTACAAGAGGAGTTTCTCATATGTGTTCTCTGTTTCCTTGGATACTAGAGATTTCATGTCACAGTTCAGCCACACATACATTTTCGATTCCATTACAGTACCTGGAATATGAATGAAAAATCCCCAGAAATTGTTAAGACATGAACAAGACTTCAGGAGTAACCTCAAGCAGGAACATCCTCATCAGGGTCAGATAGAAGAGGACAGGGAAAGCAGAAAGCTCATCATCTGCATCCGTTTCTTGATGGTGCTCTCCCTTTTTTTCTTGCATAGGAATATCCTCTTTCCTTCCCATTCTAGGGCTGCAGTTGCTTTTGCTTTTGGCATCCACCTGACTAGCAGCTCAAAAGATAATTAATTAGACCATGTGCATAGTTTGGACTGTCACACTGGTAAGAGTGTGACAATAATCCGAAGTTTCACCTTCAAAGCTACACTCAGGTTTACAGGCTGATTCACTAATCTTACTATCCAGGTCACAGACAAATTCAATTTTTTTCTGTTCACTTGGGAATACCTGCCCAGCATTTTTCAGTCATAAATATTTTTCCAGAAAGGGACAGATTACTGAATAATTCCAAGGCTGTTGATATCATTAACAGCAAAGCTGGTTTAAACAGTTTTATAAAATTTGACCAGATAACTTTTAATGAGACTTCTTTAGTCTGGATAAAAGGGCGGGGAAGACCTAGAAAAACCTGGTGAGTTCTTCTAATTTTAGGTGGTGTTTTCTTTGTGTTTAGCAAACCCAGGTGGACCTTTCCCATCAATGTGCTGTGTTATTTTGAAAATTCAGACAACCTTTATCATTTACAATGTCTTACAGCAAGGAGTGATACAAGTTAATTGTGTATTTAGCGAGAAGCTACCTCCTTGTTCTTGTCTGGAACTTGCCTATGTGTATTTCAGTTGATGTTCCTGAAGTTTTTTGTTGGAAGAGACCATGACAAATAGATAACTCCTTTCAGTCACTCAGCAATTTACAGACCATTGAGTTCTGCCCCTTTCCACTCTGCAGAGTCTTAAGTTGTTCAAATTTCTATCAGAGGAAAGCTGTTTTCCAGCTTCACAAATCTTGCTTTTTTCTCTGTAACTTCTCAATTCTTTGACTTTTTCTAAGCTATTTCAAACAAAATGTGTCATCAAAGACGCAGATATATCATAGCCAAACACACAGTGGCATAATGGCATTCACTGTTTAGTACTTAAGCATTTTGTGAACAACTCACATCTTCCTTCCACTTTCTGAATGTTGCTGAGAACTGATTTGATATTTTTTACTGGATGCACCTCTTCTTCTACAAGACCTTTCCCTTTCCTCTTGCCAGGTAAGAGGAAAGAGTTCCTAATTTAGCTGCCTCACTTCAGTCTTTAAATTAATGAGATGAATTAGATATTTAAACATTGTCTGAGAGAAACTGTAAAGAGAATTTTAGCCAGAATATAGTAAGCATCATTATTTACTTTCAAACCCCCACAAGGCACTGAATAATTTGTGCTGCCCAGTGAACACTTTTTTTCTTCCTACTTGTTCAGATGCACAAAGCTTTCTCTCCAACTCTGCGTTTCCAGCCTCCTTCAGAGGGAGGGGAACATATCTGAGCTACACAGTGCCAAGGCTCTGCAGTGGTCATTGAACGGGGAAAGAAAATGCCATCACTGGTGACACCAGAGGTTTATCTTACCTCCTTCTTCACGACAGTGAGGCTGGTGCTTGGTGTCAACATTTTTACTGAGAGTACACCACTGACACCTGCATGCCCCTTAAGCCACCTGAGAATTTCACTAACTCTGGGAGATATTCCGAGAAGCAATCTGGCAGATTCGGAGCCACTTTGCAATGGCAACATCTGCCTAGTGGGAAAGAAAAGTCAGCATGAATCAAGTCAGTACAATGAAAAGCACTGGCAAACCTTCCTACCTGGATTCCCAGATGTGTTCTTGCCCATGATGTAGGAAAGTGGGCTGGGAGGGACCTACCACCTACTAGGGAAGGTCTTTTGTTTCCAAAAGACATCAAGGGATATTAATACCCTGTGGCTTGTTGAGTAATAGTATCCTAGAAAATGAATTAGAAATCACTTTTCAACTAGGCTTGCAAACTTTATTTTTATTGGATATACCACAGAAGAAGTCCTAACAAGGGTGATGACCCCTGAGGCATAAGAAGACTAGAGGCTTGCAGTTGGAGAGGGTTCTTGCATTGTGAAGCCTCTTTAAGGCAGGATCATTAACTCCAATTCCCTCCCAGGAGGATGGTTTGCTTCATGACTAATGCTAAGCACAGTTAAGTGGCACAGCTAGAGTTCTTGGCAAAGCAACATATGGTGTTTTCAAGCGTTATAGATGTTTCATTGCATATGTTTCCCACTCTCTTACCTTGTGACACTCAAGAGCACCACTTTGCTCTGTTTATTACTGCTGTGCTCCTTTATACCTTTGTTTTCAAATGTTAATTATTGACAGTACTGACAACAGAAACTCACAATGCAACGATAGGTATACCTGTAAATGCACCTTTTTGGGGATTTCTTGTAATTGAGACTCCAAACTATGCAAAAGCTTTTTGATGACAGGCTCTCTTGCTGCTTTCCCTCATATTGTGTACTCACGAGTTGGGAACTCTTTGTGCAAAGCACCAAGGCCTTGGTTTTATGCCAACTAGAAACTCAATACACGCTTTGACTGCTTGCCTTGTGTTCTTTGGAACAACAGCATTTTCATTTGCACAAGTAGCCTTTACATAAATAAGCTTGGCTCAGAGGCAGGCAGGAAGATACATACGCACAGAAGGCATATAGACCAGCCACACCAAGCGGGTCTTACCAGTTAGTACAGCGTGTTTATTCAGGGAATCACATTTGTCCTCTCTGGAAAAGCCATTGTGGTATTTTCTGTAGAGTCTAATGAGCCAGTCCCAGAACAATCCTTCTGAGTCATCAGTTTCCATTTGCACAAACCTGGTGTTAAATGAAACGATAGGCAGGCAGATAATGATTAATCCAGGGAAGATACAAAACCTATCAGATTACATTAAACAATGGTCAAATTCAGATGGAAAATGCCTCCCCCTCAACTCACAAAAAGGAAGAGGGTAGTGTATTCCTTACTACGAAAGCTCTTTGTCACAGCTTACTTCCTACAATTTACAATTTATTCAATTAAAAGTAATGAGAAAAATATAGCAGGTTAAAGGTGAAATTGCTTGCCTTGTTTCATCTGAAAATTTCACCTCAAATCAAACTAAATTAGCATGACTGTAGGTCTAAGATCTGTGAATTGTACAGGTAGAGAATGTGGATTGCATGCTACCTATATGCTAACATATGCATATCACAGGATGGTGAGACACTGGAACAGGTTGCCCAGAGGAGTTGTGGATGTCACACCCCTGGGAGTGCTCAAGGCTACATTGGATGGAGCCTGGAGCAACCTGGTCTAGTGGAAGGTGTCCCTGCCCATGGGAGGGAGCTTGAACTAGACAGTCTTTAAGGTCCCTTCCAACCCAAAGCATTCTATAATCCTATAAGAACTTGTTCACATTCACAGGACTGATGGTAGAGTGAAATGGAACATTTCAGAGAGCTACTGCGGAGTGGCAAACTGCACTTACCTGGACTGCTGAGAACAGAGATGACTCACCTCAGAAGGCAGGCCCAAGTCAGGATAGTGACTGTCTCAAGCCCTAAATTCCAAATGCTGTGGCATGTAAGGACCTGGGGTGCTCTCAAACTTCTGTAAGGGACTGGTGGGACATGATCCCAACCCCATAGAAATCCAAGAGGTTTTCAGCCCTTCTTCTGATGAGTTTTAAATCCCTCAGGATAAAATAAAGCAAGCAAACACAGTACAGCTAAACTAAAAGAAAATTTTTAAAAATTACATGTTGTAATCAGTCATCAAAGCCACATCTACAAATGGGAGAACAGCAGAAGAGTAAATCATAGCCAACTAAATCAAATGGAACCAAGTGCAGTAAGATAGTGCTATTGCTCGTTCAAAATCAGACTGACATATAACTTTTGACTGGTCAAAAAAAGCCATATGGGCCTATTTCATTCACAGTGCTTTCTTGACAACAACCACTTCTTTCTGAATTTTGAACTACAGAAAAAGTGTAATCTAGAGTGCTTAGTCACTGCAGTATATATTTCTGAAGTTTATTTTTCTTGATTTATATCCATGTTTACAATGATTTGTGGATTAAAAAAAAAAAAAGTCTTAATTTGAGTCTGATATTGACTGCGTCAAGTCCCTATAGAAGAAATAAAATCTAGATAATATATTTTACTTTAAGGTGATATGAACAAATCCAGTAACTTGCTTGTATTCCCTGATAATTGATCTAAGTTCATTTTCTGTTTGGGAAACATTTTATGTCAACTACTTGTTTCGCTCACTAGATAAGCTTGGTAAACGATGTGATATGATCAAAGCAAGGTAAATTGAGCAATGATGCTTGTGGGTGAACATTCTATCTGATAAACATGTTTTTGTACTGACGCAAAGCTCATTTTCTGCAAAGCTGAGCTTCGTAGCCTAATGGTACTTCATTCCCCCTCCCCCCAACAAGTCACAGGACTTTCTTCTTTCCTGCCTTTTTTATGTATAAATAAGGAATGCATATGTGATGCAAACAAATTCAGGAATCAAGTCAAAAGTATCACCAAATGTGCCCCCTGTTTTGGTTTCAGAGTAGGAAACTTAGAGTAGCAGGTCTGCAAGGAGGATGTTGACTAGCTATTCCCATCCTAAACCATAAATACATCTATGGTTTACTAAATGTCAAGTGATGGAATATTACCCTGTGATAATAACACCATAGTTATAATAATGCTACCACATTAATAACAATAATAGCACATAATTATAGTAAATATATAATATATATTTATATATTTTTATATATATTATATAAAATAATATAAATAACAGATCCTGGGGAAAAAATCAATGCAAAACTGGATTCCCATGAAAAAGAAACTGACACTGACAGAATGCGTAACACATATTTGCACATACACATTCACCTCGTGTGGACTTTGCCTAGCTGGTCTGTTCATTATATTAACATCATGACTAACCTTCTCATTAATCATTTAACCCAAAATCCCATCATTCACCCCCCCACAACTTCGTCTCTAACAAAACCCTCACAAGCACAAAAACTACCCCTTGAAGCTGATCATGAATTTAAGCTTCTTTGACCAGTTCACAAGCCCATCTGTCTTAGGAATCCCGTAATTCTTCTTTCAGTATTGTTCCCTACCCTACTACTTCCCACACCTGACAACGAATGAATTGCCAACCACCTTTCCACCCTGCAACTATGATTCTTCCACCTAATTACAAAAGAACTGATGATCCCCCTAAACGAGGGGACACAAATGAGTTTTAATCCTAACATTTCTAATAACACTCCTACTGATAAATGACCTTCTAGGTCTCCTATCATATACATTCACCCCCACCACTCAATCACACTGAATGTATGTTTTTTACTGTCAAAGTCAACAGCTCTGTGGTGCAAAAGTTACTGCAAGACCCTTCCCATGAGACTCCTAAACTGCCTTTATTTTGCCAGATCAGATTGTCAGCCTCCCAGTCTGGCCCAAGCCACTCTCAGTAACTTTCACAGTGTTTTAGAAAAAGTCCCCTTCTGGTCAAAGACATAGGAAAACATGTGTTTTAAACCCTTGATACGTTCTTGAGATCTTCTCTTGTGGCAAGTCTTCATGGTTTCCCCATTAGCTGAGGATGTTTCATTTGAAAATTAGTTTCTGATTCTGTCTTTTTTTTATACAAAATAAATATATCTAATGATGAGCCAATTTGTAGCTACCCTGGGTAGGCCTGTGAAATGTTCTTTATGATGCTGTACGCAGAACATGTACAGGTTAGACAGAGGGGCAGTACCTACCGGCTTGCTCTCGTGGACGGAACCTGCGGGGCTCTCAGAGGCAAACTGTGCACTGCCAGACCTCTGTCAGCCACGCAGTCAGAACTGCTGGGCACAGCAAGCAGCCCGCAAACACCTGCAACTTTACTACCCAGAAATTTCAGAAATGGTGACTTTCTACCTCTGTAGAGGTACCTCTTTTCCCTGGCAGCCAGTAATTTCACAGTATTTACACTGAAAAAGGTATTAAAGGTATATGGGAAACAAAACATGCGTATCTTCTATTTTAAGTTGCAAGATGGTCACCCTTCATTACCAAAGAGACATTTCAGCACAGTCTGGAGCTTTGGCAGCTCTAACAGCTGAGACTGTGTCTATAGCACTGTAAGCTTGGCTGTGTGTCATTTCAAATGTACATCATAAAAATGCTTTTGTAAAGAGTTGTCAACACTGAGCCCATAGAAATGTTGCAAGACTAAACTCCTGATACAGTTATAGACTTAGCAATTGCAAATTTATTGGCAAGTATTTTCAGATTCATTTTAATATGTCCTCCCATTAAGAAGAGGACAGAACAATTTGCTTCTTTGCATTTAGGTCCAGGTATCTGAAGGAAAATTTCATCTGTATTGATATGGTCTTCTCTGATTGTAATAAATGGGATATCTACACACTTTCTGTGAGAAAGTGAAATTTTCTAATAGAAAAGTGCCATGCAAATTCAGGAAAGAAATTACCATAACTATATACATTTGCATTTGCAAATATCTTTTGTTTCAAGTGGCTTTATGGGTCCTAGCTTTTGGTCAGGCTTAGTCTTTGCATGGGCATGTCTAACGCTCATGAATGTATTTCCAGTCAGGTCCCATGAATTTATCTGCACAGAAGGTGCAAAGTCACAGGCACCTTTAGCAAGCACTGAAAGCAAAATGGCATAAAGGAAAGCCTGCTATGAAAAGGAAGGGATTATATTATTATTGTTATTTGTCAAAGTAATGTTTTTCAAATACTTTCCAGCTATTACTTGTATCCAAGGCTTTGTTGCAGTAAAGCCATAAAAGGACCATCACTGAGCCCAGAGGGTGCTGGATCAGGCCTTCTTGATATATTCTCCCACACCACAACATTTGAGGCACCACTTGAATAGTCCTGGCTCTTTTTTTTTGTCTCACTGGCATGACATCTGCCTATATAATCACCAGCTCTCTTTGTGGCAGCAGTCTATTCATTCCTCAGCTAACATTAAACTAGCTCTAACTAACCAGAAAGAAATTAATTACTTTAACACCTCAGGCTGCAGCAGCTGGGTCTTTAAACAGGATTCCTGTCAGATCTGTGCTTGTCTGAGACACGCTCTACTACAAATGCACTGCTGTAGGTAATAGGTCCCTTAACAGCACAGTTTCTAGCTGGGTCTACCAGATCAACTGTGTAGAGGTGAACAGGAGAACACCATTCAAAAAAGGTGCTGGTTAAATCAGAATTAGCCTACTACATGTACTTTCTGGGAGACAAGAGTAGTTAAATAGATACCCAAAAGTTAAAACTCTGATATTAGTTGGTCAAGCTGAAGGAGCACATTTGCAGCTTCCTAAGCCAGCAGAAAGATTGAGCTGAAGTAAATCATTTTATGTCTCCTGTGAGCTGCACTCAGTTGAAGGAAATAAAAATAATCCATATTAACCTAATGACGTCTTTTATTTGCCAAAAGTAATTTATATTTTACTTAGGGAAGTCAAGTTTGGCCTATCTAACATGTTTGGGCTCTGCTGGCAAAGGAAAAATAAATAAATTTAAAAAACAAACAAACAAACAAACAAAACAGGTAAGAAAAAGCTAAATCTTCAGTTAAAGACATCAATAAGCTAAATTTAAAGGATGCCACTCATAGCAGGAGTTATATGATGCAGAGAACAATAATATTTTCTGCAAATATCTGTCAGATGCCTGTAAGGGGGTACCTGACAAGCACATCCTTAGCATGTCTGCAGTCCTTTTGTCAGCTTTAGAAGCTATTTTGGGAGAGCCATGTGTCTCCAGGTGGTCACCATCCCAAGAGCAGATTCCCACCACAATCCCAACACAGCAGCCCTTCAGCATCCTCTGGGGACAATTTCCAGATTTGTCCTGGCTGGAGCTTCCAGGTGATGGTGGGCACTCTGCTGCAGGGTGGTTATTCCCCTGTGGGCTTTGGCTGTGGTTTTCCAGCAGCCTTTCCCTTTCTTATTTCCCCCTGAGGTAGCCCGTCAGAAGCTCATTCATTACCTTGAAGGGATTTGCCACATGCAAGAACTGAAGGCAAGTCTTGTCTTCCCTTATGAACTGCCTTGCATGTCTCTCATGTCATTCTTCTGCTGGGAGACTAGATGCTAACTTCTATGGTTGACTCATTTAATGCTTTTAACATTTTGATCGCTATTTAAACATACTTTCAAAGTGCAGCAGCAAAAACAAATAAAAGCTAGAAAACAGAGGCCCATGTATTTATTTAGATAATTTGAGCTGCTGCTCAGACGTTGTAATATTGGATGCATTTTAGAGCAGACATTACAGCAAAATATTGATTTTTTTCTAGGTATTGTGGAATTGTGTTAACATTCTTCCTTAAGGTAAGTTTCTGGAAGACATTTAATATATTGACAAAAGGCAAGAAAAATTAAAATGTCATTAAGACTACTAAAAGAGACACCTTGAACAGTAGAATTAATGTTTCTTGTCCTGATTTACATTGTAATAGGTCAGGTGTTACATTCTTACTTTTCTACAGACAGAACTTTAAATTGTATTTAGAACTCAAACTTTTGCCAATATCAATAAGCATGAGAGGCCTATACATTTCTGGATTGTGCATAAAACTTTCAAAATCTGAATATGCATTCTATAGGACCATTTCAATATTAGATCATTTGATTAATTTCTCTATCAATATTGTTAATTTTTTTTCCAGAAAACAGTTAAGACTTTTTTCAGCTTAAATGTTTATGTTAATCTTTATATTGGATTGTATTTTATTCAAAACATAAACACAATTATGCTCTGGTCTGCTAACCATTTAGGCAATTATGATGATAAAAGTAGTCAAGCCCCCTAATTCCATATGCACCAAAAGTGTTTACCATCCAGTTTCTGGCTATGTCATTAATATTTTCAGAGTATGCGGTTTTCTGGAACAGTTCTGCAAGCAGTGCATAAAATTTGTAATACTGATCCACCTCTGGCTTTTAGAAAACAGGCTTTTGCTCAGCCAATTCAAGTGAAAATGCAACAATAACTGCTTTAAACCAGCTTTTCAATTATATCCACTGGGAGTACAATGCAAATGCAGGTAAATTTATCAATATTGATATTACTAGCCTTTATAATAAGGAGAACACCTGCTTTAGTTCAAAGATGTAGGATTTGGCTTTGGAATAAAAGAGCCCAAGGTGGGTCTACCCTCCATGGTACAGGTTTGTGTAGAAATTACATCTATGATTTAGCCCCAGATTAACATAAATTTTGTCATGACACTATGTCCAAACCCACTTAGAAACTGTATTTCTGTTGTGAAAAGGAATGAATTATTTAATAAAAAGAAATTTGATCCTCATACACTCTCAGCATAGTATAGCATATCTGAGACTCAGCAGGCACTGTCTCCATTTTGAAAGTCAACAGAGAACACTTATTTTTCAACTAAAGCATAAGATTTTATTTTCCATTAGTTCTTAATCACTGTAATAAAAGGTAATTTACTTATGTCTTTCAGTAGCAGGCCAGTTCTATAAGTTAATGTAACACACTAAAATGTAGATGAGTATAATGCACAGGGAGGATTGTAAAGACAGAGGTTACTGCCATTACATGGGTGCTTGCACAGATACTCTGGGGAAGGGCACATTCTGAAGCTCCAGATAAATACTTAGAGTTTGATGATAACACTTGGCAAAAAAGGGCAGTTTAAGAGTTAATCTGTCCATTTTTTTTTGAGTGCTTTGAACCTATTTTTACAAGCTGGTACAGGAAATATGAACATTTAGTGCATCCATCTCTGGGTCCCCAGCGGTCATGTCACCACACCAGCTGTGTGCAAGGCTGCCCCAAGCCACAGCAGTGTGGGGAAACTGCATAGACAGTGTCCATGCCTCTGAGGCAGACGGCATACATGTGTGCAGTCAGCGTAAACATGTTCTCAGGACTGGTTGTAGTATGAGAGAAAATGGCATTTACTGAGAGAAAACAGGTAGGCTTGATGCTTTTTCTTGAGCTCTGACAGCAGCTGCCACCTCAGGTGCTTCCCAGAGAAAGTTTACCACACATCAGGAAGAATGCTTAGACATCTCAGACACAGGTCTGGGGTTTGGTCAATCAGTACAAGTTTGTATCCATTTACTTGTGGATGCTGTGTTTAATGCAACCTTTTTTGGGTCAAATGGAGCCTAATTCAGAAAAAGGGCATATTGAGAGCCATGGCCTGACTCACTAATTAGCACATTGAACCACACTATGATTGAAATGTTCTAAGCTTTGCTATTATAAATAAAAAGCAACGAGAAGAATCTCATGTTTGCATTTTGGATTAATATTAGTTCCTGTGTCTTAAGTCTCAGGAGTTGCACTGGGGTTGCACAAGCACCTGCAAGTTCCCTTGCCATTGTTCTTTCCTCTAATTGCTCACTGTGACCCAAGCAGTTATCTTTCTTTTAATTTCCTTGCTCCTCTGCAACATTTATAAATATAGTTTTAAACTTTCTGGTACACCAGACACAGCAATATAAGGAAAGCATTTTGACAATATACAATAAAGACAGATAAGATAGAACTGTTAGATAAGGAATGATAGTTAAGCTTATTTTTAAAAGTGTTTAAAACCAGAACATATATATGTATCAGTAGGTTCCCACAAGAATGTGTCCTGAGGCTACCAATCAAGTACTGGGATGGGGATTGTGTAACATATTCCTCAGTACCTTGGAGTCTTAAACCACAGATATTTGTTTTATGGGGGACCTACTCAGCTGTCTATCAGTTATCTATGCATGTACGTGGTTATGGGATTTGGCACTTGGACTAGGAATTAATACCAACACACACTATAAGTGACGTGACACAGCAGACAGGCACAGGCTCAGTCTGAATGGGTGTACCCATGGCCAAGAAGTAGCTCGTATTTCCTGCAGATGGTCCAGCAGCAGTGGTAGGAAGGGCACTGTCAACGTCTGCTTCTTGATCCACCCAAGTACAATCTCATCTGATAAAAGCAAAGCCATGTAAGAGCTTTAAATATGTTTTGGTCACTTTCATTTGCATATTTCTGGGAGTGAGTTGTGAAACGACACTTAAGAGTCAGATTTGAAAGGCTCAGCATTTCCTTTTGACTTCATGGCCAAAGACATATCATTGTTCCTTTCCCTTTATCCTCGCAGGAGCCTTTCTTAGTGCAAATACAATAGGAGCAACTGTGATGTGAAAAATAACCTGGCAGACACTCAGACCGCATTGATTGCACCCATAAAGAGACTGAGGGCAGGATGGAAAGGAGAACCACAGCTGTTGGTTTGAAGGTAAACTGTTCTGCATGGTGGAACTCACCATGCCAGATCCCAAACAAACACAGCAGTTTCCAGGTATGGAGTCTCTTGCATTTCCAAATATTCTGTCCTCCAGCTGTGGGTTGTTAGTAGATGGGGAATGAAAGGGACAAAATGTCAGCTCTTTGCCACCTGGGAGATGGGTACATGGGGAAAATCCTTCTGGGTCATTTTAGCTGGCTTTGGGAGAAGATAAAGTGACCTCTAACACATGGCAAGATCTAGTGCCACAGGCACAAAAGCAGAGTGTTAGAAGGATTGCGTTTGTTTTGAAGAGGTACTGAAATTCTAGTGAAGATGTCCTGCTGTATTAATAGAGGCCTCCAACACAAAGATGCAAAGATGCTAAAGCCATACATTGTAGTTCTCCAAGCAGGGAAACTTTTCAAATCACATTACATCAGCAGTGTCAGAGCATCAGTGTGACTCACTGCATGTTCATTTGCCACAGGGGTATTCCCAGGTCCTAGCAAATGGTACTCATTTGAGTGCTCATTGTGTTGCTGTGACAGAAAAACACCAATTTAGAAACAAAAACCTGAAAAGGCCAACAGAGGTACAGCCAAAAAAAAGAGAACAATTTGTCTCAAGCACAGCAGGGGCCAGACAACTCATACTACCCTGTCATAAACTGTAATTATCCTCAGCTTTGCAATTGGGATACTAAAGGTTCTCAATAGTGGCATGCTCTGATAGTGTAATCTGACTTGCAGGAATGGTCAGGATATAGACTTGGTCCCCTTAAAAGAAAACATAATGGAAATAGCTCTTGACAGAAGTCAGAAAGAGAGACAGTATATAAGTCATTCTAGAATTCTCCAATAAATAAAATGACATTATGGGGAGCAGAGGGGAAGAGAGAGATGAACTTTGTTTGGAAATGAAGAATATCACCTGAGAAGTTCTGTCAGAGCATATAACAGTTTGCTTAATGGTGTAATTGTGCAGTGAAAAGTTTCCAAGGGGAACGTTGAACTTGAGGGATGTTTTCCAGCCTTTATCATGTACCAATTGATAATATGCTTCTAAATGGATTATTGTATACTCAGAGGTTTAATATGTCTCTCAACACAGCTTCAGCTAAATATCTGTAAAGGGTGTAGCTTTTTTTTGTTTGGCTTGTGTAGTAACGGCCACTTGTTTATTAATATGGCACTCATAGTGTGTTCATCACTTTACAAACACTTTACAATGTGCCTTTCGACAAGAGAAAAGCCCTGGTATCCTACAGCTCATTTTGGGTTCCATCTCCTGAGAGTACTGAAGTACCACTCAGACAGAAGGCAAGGAGGCGAGTGGTAGGGACAATCTTTTGTGCTGCCTTACAGCAGCACAAAATGGGTACAACCCATTTGAGTGGAGTCTGGAAGTGTTCTTTAAATTTATGTGGGAAGTAGATGGTGCCTGTGATTACTATCCACAGGAAACACAGGAAAAAGTGGAAACTCGTGGATGCTATTTTCAGCAGTGCTACAGAACAGCCTACACCAGCACACCTGGTTGGCTTTGTGATCACACTGCTCTCACCAGCATTAAAACCACTTGTAATCTCAGCTTGACCTTTAGAGTTTGGGTGATGCTCATACACAAATAAAACCATCTAATTATCCTGGCCTGTCTGCTGATGAATTATCCTTTCTATTAATAGTAGAAAGGATATGTATTATTCTATAAATATGTTTGTATTATTCTATCAATATGAAATATACTGTACTATGTATTCTTTCCCCAATCTAACAGAAAGTTCTGTAACACATATTTAGGCCTTTCACATTTCTCATGCCTCTCATCTCCTGAAAGTATATATGACAGGCTGCTTCCTCTCAGAGGTGTAATCAGCAGCATTACCCTTTCTTACAGACTTCATTAAGGGAAAAGATCTCATTGTATGACTTCCTGCATTTCCTTATCAGTGCCTGAAGCATGGCTCAGCCTGATGCTAGAATTTGTTTGTGAGAAGAAATTAAGCATACATCTCTCACTTTCTCTGTTGTGCCCCACAACAGAGTGTGTTGTGCCTGTTTTTTTCCCAAGCAAACATATTTCTGTGGATTATCTAACAGAGGACTAGTGTGACCTGCAGGCTTGCGGTCCATGTTAACAAGGATAAGATACTATACACACACCCATGTGTTTGCATATGTTTGCATGGGGTTTTTTTTCTAAATCATGTGTTTTACAGTAGTGTCTAACAGCAGGCCCAGCACAAATGCAAACTTGATTATTTATTTGACCTGGTGTTCTGCAAAGTAGACATTGAACAAATGCTGACATGCAATTCTCAACACAGTTGTTCCTAAGCTGTGTGGCAATGCCCCAGCACTATCCACACAAGCTCCCCAAGCACTAAACACTGGATGTTCCATGTAGGGGCCAGTGGTGCCTGTGTGACCTGCCTCAGGCCACCCAAGCAGCTGTTCTAGAGGCAGGAGTGACACTCTCTGAACCCCTGTCACTGTTCCAGACTCACTGCGTCACTGTACCTCCACCATGAGCTATTTCACTCCAGCTGTTTCCAGCACCTTGCGCATTTGATGTCACATTACATATGTAAAAATTGTCTTCACCTACATTCAAGCAACTTCTTGATAGTCTGTTCATTTTCACTGAAAACAACAGCTTGATATTTGGCAGTTCTGTGAACAGGCAGGAACTAACAAAAGTGCTCTGTTTTCACTTTCTACTTTAAAAGGCACAAAAATCTGATATCCCAAGAAAAGCAAAAAGCAAAAATAGGAAAGAATTAAAATTACAAGAACACAGTGTAGTTACTATTCTCAGCTTGACCCTGGGTCACTTACTAATATATCATTTTGAACCCCTGTTAGCACAATACTTGTCTGACATTGGAGGTTTCCAACAGAAGAGTAAAATGTTCATTGGAGTAAAAACGCTCCTGGGATTCCTTTTCCTTTTTGGCTCATTTCAAACCTTTTCTAATTTTTGGCTACTGCAGAACAGGAATCAATAATCATTCTAAGATAGCTATGCAATGGTAGCAATCCAAGAGAAAAAAAAATGTTTATGTTACATTATACTTCTTGTTGGACAAATATGTAAGAGGATAATATCTTCAAACACATCTGCAGGTCATCTACACGGAGTATTTTTTGGGTTCTCCTCACAGCTTCCTGGAGCTATGCTGGGAACCGCAAGACTGGTGTCAGTCGTATCCAGGCTACCAGATCAGTCCCTGTGCATGTACCAGGTAGTCTCCCTGTTGCCTATCTACTTCTGCTTTCAAGTTTTTCCACTGGGTGTCTTCTCGCTCTAAGCACTATTTTAAAATCAAGGAAAATTAAAACTTAAGACAATATGAAAGACTTTAAAGCCTCCTGAGCTCTCTGTTTCCTCTCTCACTGCTTGTCAATGCTGCTTCTGTAGCATTAGGGGGTGAAAAACCTGTCAAAAACCTTAGCAAAATGCATCAAGTTAGACACAAATGCTTTTGGTGGCAACTTGTTCATACAGCAACATTCCTACTGACTTTACTAGGGCATGATCAGGACAGAAACCAGGGGTATTTATCGCACCATAACATGACTTTGAAACTGTACACTCCACATGAGAGATACTAGGAAAGAGCAAGGGAACAGGACAAGGTGTTGAAGGTCTTCACCATATCCTTTCTTCTAAAATAGTACCAAGATCCTATCTTTTGCCCACCAAATTTTACTTTATCTTTTGCCCAAACATTTACTTGACTTAATATTGGCAGAGACTGGTACTGTCACATTTTACAGCAAACTGTTCTGAAGCCAGGTATAAAAGTAGAGGCAATATTTAATATTGTCTGGAAGTTGCTTCTCTTTGATAACTGGGTGTTGGTCAAAGAAAACCCAGTGAATGTGAACAAAACTTGCTAGCGAGCTTGTTTTCACTGCAATAGTCAACCCATGAAACCCACAATGTTTAACTCCATGCTACTGAAATCTGGGATAGCCCAGTGAAACTGGGGTAGCCTTATGGTGGCCATGAAAATAGTAAACATTGTCCTCGTTTCAAGTTTATTTCTTAATCTGAATTTGGACAATAATTTTTTTTTCTGTAAATGGACTTTTTGTTTATCTGTTCCTTTTTTAAATCACAAAGACTTGTTTCCATGTCAACTAGCAGTGAGTGTGTCTTGCATCTTTCAGCCATATACCCAGAAAAACGAAGGCAAAAATTGTGACTGTGATTGACATATGTGTTGCTGTACTGGTTGTGCAATTACAGTCCCAAGTCACACACATGCTCATTCAGCTGCTTAAGCATAAGGACTTACAGTAACTACAAATAAAAAATGTAGAAGTACAGCATTCTAAACTGTAGCTTTTTAATTCTGATTAAAAATTTAACTCTGATTACTAATTTAATCACTCAACTCTCATAGCTACTGCAGCAAGCTGTAGCAACCAGAACTGAGAAAAATAAAAGTAATCATAAAAATTAGGAGCTTTAATGTGCCTATTATGAAATCAGTGCTGAAACTCTTAAACACTTCCAGCTGTAGCAATGCTAGGCTCTGCACTTGTGACAGACCAGGCGGTTCCCTTTATTTGTGTATGTCAGTTTTGCTTTTGTGCGCAAATATCCTTGTACTTGCTCCAGTAAAGGTCAGCTTTGCCAGCCAGTCATTTTCCTCATGCACCTAGGAACCCATTTCTTCTTTGCAGGACGTGCTTCCTCAGAGAACCTTATTGATAATACATTCTCGTTTATCTGCCTCTGACATATCTGAGGTCTTTGGAGCTGCTGAGTATGGCTGGAATTAGTAGACTCTTGGCGTTTAAGTGGCAGGGAGAAGAAGAGCTCCTGATAGCCCAAAGCAGGCTGCCAGTTTTTTGCAGAAGCCAAAGAAAAGCCAAAAGAAAGTCCTTCACACTTGACTGCATTAATAATGTTATAGAAGAGCAGCATAGGTGCTGATAAACTAAAAACTCATGATGAAAAAGAAGTGGCAGAGACAGCTGCTGAGTAAGGCCTTAAAGCTCCAGCATGACTGATGTAGTAGTGTGACCTACAGAGTTGTGCCAGTTTCAAACACAAGCAGCTGCTAAGGTTGTTGATTGAATGTACAAATGTGTACCAGGGATGGCATCCAACTTTTTTTGCTGTGTTGAGATTTGGCCAAGCCTAAAATTTTCTGTAATTTTGCCAGAGCACATTTCTGTCCTCTGCTTGCCAGATCTAAGGACAGTATTTTGGAACACTAAGACTTGAACTTAGAATTAGCACCTTCATCACATTCCAAATGATCTTCAAGAAAACCTTTGGGGCTTCAGCAACACATTAGGAATTGTTTGTTTACTGCCATGCCTGCAATCACTTTTTGCTTGTTTGTCTCAAGTACAGTTGTGGGAAACATTTTCTTCCTCCTTTTATAACAGAAAAGGGAGATGAATAAGGATGTAATTACAAAAGAGACAAGAATGGGAGTTAATGTAAAAATTCATTAAAAAGTTCTAGAGAATGGGGAGAAAAAAAGGAAAAACAGAATTGGAGTAAAAAAAATTAATAAGCTGAATAATTATCCAGTTTTCATTTACATAGGTATAAATCAGGAGAAAGTGAAAAACATTAAAATTTTGTGCTTTTGTTCATTTGGAACTCTTGGGTTTGTCCAGGTTTTTTTTTCATTTCCCCTTTGGTCTTCTACTTCAATTTTAGTGTGAAATCTAGACTTCAACCAGGGAAGGGAGGGGAAGGAAGGGGAGGGGAGAGGAGGGGACGCAAGGCAAGGTGAGGGAACTTATTTTAATTATTTTTCCTGCTACCTATATTCCTTGCCGTCATGCCACCAAGCACATACCTAAAGCACAGCTTTATGCGAAAATGAGTTAGGGTGAGTGGAACAGGAACTCATCTGGGAAACAGAAAAGGAATCTTTTATAATTGCACCATCTAGTCTGGAGCTCCTCGATTTCTGGGGCAAGTTAAGCAATGGCAGGAGAAGGTGCTGAGGGACACTGACACTAGGCTGCAGCTGCAGAGCAAGAAACCTTTGTCTGTCCAAGCTGTTAGACCTCCCAGCACTCCAGGCCAGGTCTCATCCACGAGCACCCTGTCCTTATCAATTAAAGGGAAGCTAGTGGTCTCAATATGTGGCCAGATCATCCTGCAAAGAGAGACAGAGACAGCCAAAGGGCTGGATGCAGGCTCTGCTACATAGAGACACTAAAAGCTTGTTGTTGGTTTCTAAAAAACACAACACAACAAAACAAACAAAAAACCCCACCCAAAACTATGCCTTTAGTAGCTACTAGGTGCTTCTCAGATGACACCTGGTGGACAAAAGCTAAAGAGATGGAAGCAGCCTGCCTTCGTAGTAAAGAATTGTACGATCCTTGCTCACATCTGCACTATTGCACTTACTGCTGGTGCACCTATCAGGTGCCCTCCCAACTCTGCTCATCCGCCCCTCCTCACCAGTCTATTATTACAGTTCCCCAGAATAAGCACATGTCATCCATGTACCAGCAATAGCTTTTTTTTAGCACTCGCTTTCATATTTTCTTTTTTATTATGACTTATGCCTTGAATTTAATTCTGATCTGCAAATTCAAGGCAAGGATAGAGTGGACATACCATTTTCAGAAACAAAAACACAAGGAAAGCCCATGTTAGCAGCAACTGGGTGTTTCTATTAGGTGTAGGATAACTAGACAATGTTGTGAATGCCTTGATAAGTTTATAGTTGTACTCAGAGAGTTAAAGGCTTTGATTTTTTCTGATCATTAATTTACTTGTCCTCTTTTAAACTGCTTCGATTTTAATTCTCTAACAGTGTCTGTATTTTTGCTTGATACAACTGTCCTAATGCATTCCTGATGAGGTCTCAGAGGCACCAATTAAAAAAAACAACACTCCAGTGAGTGAATACTTATTTCTCCTGGTAAGATGGGTGGATGACATGAATGGGAATATGAAGTTCTGGTGCAGTCCTTTTTATCTCTTTTGCTTGCAGAATTTCAGAAAATATCAAATACTGCTGAACCAAGGCTGCAACAGAAGGCCTCTTCCATAAATAAAGTGACTGTGATCAATTGTTTTACTGCTAGCAGTGCATCTTGTAGGTTAATGCCCTCTTTTCCTGTTTTTTGGGTTTTTTTCCTGTTCTTTAAATCTTAACAGTTTTATCTTTTTCTTAGTGTATTTCCATGCTTTATTTTTTTTGCAAAATTTTGAAAGATTTTACGAAGCAAAACACACAGAAAAGTTAGGGATTCGTGGCCTTCAAAGACCAAACTAAGCTAAGAAAGAATGTGGAAAGGTCAGGAGGTAATTACGTAATTATCTAGCTTGTTTCTTCTCGATTTAGATTACTTGTTTACAGAAAGGGCACAGTGGCCATCCAAGAGCCGTGGCATTGTATTTGGTCTGGCTGGCATGGAGTTAACATTCCCTGCTGCAGTGCACATAGAGCTGTGCTTTGTGTTTATAGCCATGACAGTGTTGAGACCACTCCAGTGTTTGGCTACTGCTGAACAGTGCTGAGGTAGCATCAGGGCTCTCTCCCCAACATCTCCCCTAAAGGCCAGTAGGCTTGGAGTGGGCAAGAGGTTGGGACACAGCTCGGACAGCTGTCCTAAAAGGACCAAAGGGACATTCTGTGCCATATGATGTTGTAAAAATAAAAGCTAAGGTGTGGTGTATATTTTATTAAGGTGTTTGTCTTCTAAAGGAACTGCTATATGTACTGGGGCCACACTCCTTCGTAAGTGGCTGGATATCACCTACTAATAGCAAGGAGAGAATAAAGCTTTTTGCTTCTCTTTGCTTCTGAGGAAGGCCTTTGCCTTTACCTTCAGTAATGAGTTTTTCATCTTATTTCTGCCCCTGTTCTGCTGAGCAAAGTGAGTGACAGAGCAGCTTTGTGGACACCTGGTGCCCAGTCAAGGTCAACCTACTGCAGGCATATCCTAGATGAGATGAGTCCTGCTCCACCAAGGGAACGAAGTAATGTCCTGGCAGAGCTGGTAGCCAAGGTTCATCTTTATACCAGCATCACAACTTGATGTCTGACTCCACGGTGCTCAAAGCCATAAGTAACAAAGTCTAACTCGGCTCCGTTATCTGAAATATCCCTGCAAATGGTTTCCAGTACAACTATGAAAAGTTCTTAGGATTCTGAGCAACTCACAAGTAAAGGGTGTGGCAAATAATAATAGAGATTGCCCATCCAGAAACTGGTGAACTACTGAACAGTATCTGAATTATACTATGAGTGGGGACACCTTTCCAAAATGCTTGCTGAAAACAGGTGCTTCCAATGGAGCAGTCCAGTGGCCAATTTGCTGATCATAGAAACAAAACTTAGAAGGGCTGACAGTGACTAAAAGAAAGCAAATACTAACACTACCGACTTTTTTCCTCTTACATCCAACAGTAAAGGCCAAGACAAAGAAGACTTGGAAGCACTGTCATGAAAAGAATACTTTTACAAGCCATTTCAGGTAACAAACTGTGAGAACACTCCTCTTTAATTTATGTTGACAACTATTTTCAGGTTTTGAACGGTTCTCTTTTACTTTTTAATTCCTGTTCAGCAAACACAAAGAGAACAAATATTAGTACAGCCAAAAAACACCAAGAGGAAAAATGTATCAGGAAAGTGCTGTTAAAAACATCAATTAGGCAAAAAAAATGTCTTCTGCTTAGGCCGCTCAGGCAGCATCTGTGAATGCTTTTGTGTTCCGCAGCTGGGAAAACACCAGTTCCTAAAATCTCTTCAGCTAGCAGAGCCACTGAATGATTAATTATTTCTATTCCGCAGGAACGTTAAATGGCAACTCATTTTAAAGTTCGATTCGTAAATACATGAGTGAAAAACATGATCTTGAGAGCCCCCCCCCTCCCCCCCCAAAAAAAAAATTACTGAATAACATTCTGACAGGATAATGAGGGCATATTCCAGTTCTCCCCGAAGAAAGCAATCAATATAAAGCCTTAAGTCCCGACATAAACGAAACTAGGGCCAGTAACACCAGCCCTACGGTGGCTGAGGAAGGGGGGAGGGGGGGAAGGGTTAAATCGTGTGAGGAAAAGGCGCGGCCGCCCCTCCCCTCAGCGCAGCCGGCGGCAAGATGGCCGCGCTGGCCTCGGCGCTGGCGGCGGCCGCCGGGCAGCAGCAGGTAAAGACCTCCCGGCGTGCCGGGGGGCGGAGGGATGAGCCTGGAACAGCAACCCGCAGGAAGCAGCGCGGGCTTGCGGGGCTGGCCTGGGGGCGGCAGCCTCTGCCAAAGCAAGGCGGTGTTGTTGTTTCATTGCCCTGTTGAACGAGCGAGCGCCTTTTTGTGCGCGGTCACCGGCTCGCCGTCGCTCGCCGCTCCGGTTTCGTACCTGTGCGGCGGGAAATTAATTGAGTCGCGCCAGCGGAAAACCGAAGTGATGTGTCACTCTGCACTGTGGTGTTGTCTGCTTAAAACTAACGAACGAGCATTTAAAAAAAAAAAATACTGGTTGTGAATAATACTTTATTTTGTTATCTGCAGAATGAGGGCTGTTCCAGCACTGCAGGTGCTGGTCTGCAATTTCAGAACTGGAAGATGAAAGCTGAGCCAGCTAAGAAAGTTGAATTCTTAAGAAGTGCAGAAAAGCTAAAAGCTCAGTAAGTTAAACACTTCATCATAAGTATGTTTTCATGGTGTTCTGGAGGTAGCAATAAAATCAACGTTTAAATAAGAATATATAGGAATGAAATCTTCAGGCAAAGGTTTCCTTTTCAGGAGCTCAGACAAATTGTTGTGGTTTTTACAGCAGTTCAGGATAGGCTTACGAGCTCAAAAATGCCTTGTTGTTCTAACTGCTATTTGGACTTTGGCCGGTCATCTTGTTTAGTAAGAACTGCTGCTCTAGGTGCACAAAAAAGGAAGTGTGTGTGTGTGGCACAATTGAGTTCTCAGTTTTCCTACTCAGCTGCGCTTACACTTCTGAGGAACTAAAGCCCTTAAGACACACTAACAAAAAGGGAATTGCAGCAGCATTACAACAACTCCTTCAGAGAAGACTGAAAGACTTCATCTGAAATATTTAGGCCACTGTTCTGGAAAATGAGGGTTCAAGACAGCTCAGGCACAGAAGTGATTTAAATCTGTTTCCCCACATCTTCACTAAGTGCAGGTAGCAACTATGCTGGTGGCTGAAAGAACAGGGAATTTTCTTCTTGAATGGATGAGCTTTATGAGGAATAGTGATTGAGGAATAGAGGTGTAGCCACCTGGTTGAAGGAGACCTTTGTAGTTATGAATCCTGAGTGAACAGTGGCACTTGAGTCTCACAGCAGTGCTTTACACTGTCTGACTGAATTGACTTCACCTTGATTACCCTGGATCCTGTTTTATGGCTCCAAATTTGACTGCTAAGTAATGTAGACGTTCCTAAGCAGCTTGAAACCAGGCATGCCATTGTGGCTCATTGTCCCTCTGTAGTGTTGTCTGTGCTGGGGCTCCATCTAGGTGTGCCACTGTATTAATACAGCCTGTCTGCCTGCACTTTTCAAGGAAAGTTTGCATAAGGCTTCCAGATCGTGAGCATACACATAGAATTTCAGGCTGTTTCAGTGTGTGAACCACTGCGTGTCAGTAAGGTGATTTCCTTATTACATTCTTTCCCTTGTTCAAGTTCTTGAGTTACTTTAGTGTGAAGTCTTGTAACTGCAGAAAGATTTTCCTTGAAAACAGTTGTAGGAACAAACCAGGGATTTGTAAAAAATCTAAGACAGTCCTGTTGACATAGTTTCAGCTGCACACTAACCTTGGAAAATTTTGGGACTTTGCTGAGTATTCGTGTCCTACTCAGTGTGGCATCCTTTTTTTCTAGGCTTGCAAATATAGAAAAAGACAAGAGTGGACTTCTTTATAATAGGAAGAGTGATTTTAGGGTAGAATACAGAATACTAGAGGATCTAGAACGCAGCATGACTGTCAGCAGAAAAACAGAAAGTAAGTGGGGTTTTATTCAGATTTATTGTTTGCCTTTTTTTCTTTAATCTGCTGTTGCTTTAATATAAATGGCTTTAATGTAAATGGTTTAATAATCAGTAGTGCAGAGAGATCAGTTTAGGTGGAAGCGACATACTGTTGGACTATGATCTTTTAGAACATGTACAAGAACACTCAAAATTTCCATTTACTTCAGCATGGTCTGTGTGCTTTTGCACTTTGTGTTGTCTTAAGTAGGAACCAGTAGGGTCATATCTTAGCTACATCTTGTTACATTTAGGAATCCCTTATCCTTTTCTTAAACCAAATCTTTTACGATGGAAGATAGAGCTCCTTATTATCTAAGATGTATCCAGAACTTCATCCTCCTCAGTATTTTATTTATGGACTGAGGAGGAGCCAAGTGGTAAAAAAGCAAATTAATGCACACATGCTTGGAGTACACAAAAACATTGATTCTACCCTATTTAACACAGCAAACAAATAAATCTTGCTGAAGTAGTGCATTCACATACACTTTCCAAGTTTGCTTTCTCTTCACAGATGAGTGTTTTGAGGCCTAGGGTCAAAGTTGCCCTCAAAACTCTAGAGAAGTTGTCATCTACATTGGCAGTATTCTCCAAACTCCCCCTTGGGAATGGGAGCTACTGATTTTAAAATCTGTTGGTGCTGCGTGGGGAGGTACATGGACCATGTGGTCAGCTATATGCAGTTACAGATATTACAGCAGATTCTTATGATCAAACACAATTTGTGTCTCTGCTTAGATTAAATCCCCAGTTTATTTTGGATACTTCATTGGTTTTGTTCTTGTGTGGAATTAATGGACAAAGAAACTGTTAGAATTATCAGCACCTTATTTTGTTTAACAGAAGCTAAAATCCTGCAGCAGCTATCAAAAATACAAAACAATGTGAAGAGACTTCAGCAACAATTAAAGGATGTGAAGCCTACACCAGAATGTAAGTCACGATGACAGATTTAAAAACATTTTCGTCTACAGACAGGTTTCTTGCATAAGTTGGGCTTGTTGTTGTCCTTCTATAGCAAATGCTGCAACAACTTGTTCAGTTTAGATGTTCTGAAACTTTTGGGAAATGGACACTAAAAGAACCATTCGCTTCTGATACTCCACTACCTCATGTGGACCTTAAGTTGAGGCCCTCCTACTAGCTGAGGGCTTTGTGATGCTAGATAAAATGCATCCCACTTCATTTATTCCGTATTTTATCTACCAAAAAAATCATTATCTTCTTAAGGTGTGAGTGAAGATACCAAGAACTAGCAAGGCATGAAAACTGAAATAAGAGTTTTGGATTATATAACTTTACCAAAACCCAGGTTCGTTAAACTACATGTTCAATATGTATGCACAAAGATTTATGCTGGTTTAAAACAGATTCTAAAACTTTTTTCTGCCATTGCAAGAGAAATCTTCTCTGGACAACTGTCTTACCATCTTTCTCAAAGTCAGGACTACAGCACGCTGACAGCACAGGACAAAGTCTTACTTTGATGTTTCTTTGTCAGCTTTGTAGGAGTAATGACCTGCAGGCTAAATAGGATTGCTACAGCCTGGGATAAACCAAAATCACTAACTGCATAAACTGTTTATAAACTGTTATAAAACAAACAAAAGCAGAACTCTGTCCTGGAAGTCTCTGCATTTCTGGACAGTGCTGGTAAATACTGGATCCTTCTTAAGTTATATGCTTTTTTCTTCTTTTCCTCTTGTAGTCGTTGACAAGCTCAAGGAAATGATGGAAGAAATTGAAAATGAAATCAATGCTTTTAAAGAGGAACAGAGGCAAATGTATGTTTATACATGCTTCAGCTGTAAGAAAAAGTACTTTCATAAGACACAATGAAAACGTCTCATTAGTCCAGCAAACTATTCTTTAGATTTACTCTTTTGCCGGTGATTCCTGTGGTATGTAAATCAAAGCAGGAGCTATCAACGGTAGAATCCTGATAAACTGTGTTTTAGAGGGGCTCCTGCAGCATTCCAATGTAACAACCATTTGCCTAAGAAAAGACTTTTCAGAGAAAGGCTGCAGAAGAGATTAGATTGTGGGGGTTTTGCTGATGACTGTTGTTCTGTTTTCTGAGTGGGTTTGTGGGGATTTTCCTTTCTCTCTACTGGTGTCAGGAGGGGATTGAGTGAGTTGTGTGAGTGCCATGAATGTGTGCTTTCAGTAAAAGGGTAACTTAATTCTCATTGTGTAGTGCTTTATTATCAGATCATTACAACTGTGCCATTACCACTGCAGTTCTTAATCTTTGAAGAACAGCTTTTGTGTGGCATTGAACAATTCCAAAATTAATTTTTGGTGAATGGACAATGAATACGGGATTTTTTTGTTACATTCCAGTGTTTGTCACTTTTCAGATATGAACAGCTTTTGAAGGAGGAAAAAGCTACCATTAATGAGCTCAGTCTCTTTGAGAGAAAAGTGGAACTGTGGGCGTTAGGCAGCTTAACAACAGAAAAAGTTTTGAAATTACCATCAGCCAGGGTTACAGTTGATAAAAGACTGGAAAATCATCTACCCCAAGAAGTAGTAGAGTTTGAAAGGTTTCTTCAGCGAACAGGAGGGCGGCAAGGAGGCTGGGATGATTATGATCATCAAAATTTTCTGAAAGTACGGACTAAGTACAGAGGAAGGCTGTCTTACATCGATGAAGCCCTTCAGTATCTTGGTGGAAGAACAAAAGAAGATATTGAACAACATGACAAATGGTATCAAGAATTTCTAATTTTACATGAAAGAAAGAAAGAGGTAAAATAACCCCTCTAGGGCTTTTGGAGATTTAAGAAAAAGCACTTATTTTTAAAATGCATACATTTCTTATTTTTGTTTCTGCCTCTCTGGTGGTAGTGCTAGGTGGATTTCTGTTGGTGTATAAATGAGGTCTTTGGCATCTTCAACTTGCCAAAAGTACTTGTCTTTAATAAATAATTACCAATAAGCATAAGACCTAATAACACACTGCAGAGGGCTGTGTATTACCAAAGTATGTTATAAATGCTTCTGGTGGTAGTGGTCTAGCAAGTTAGATGCCAATCCCAGTGCAGTAAGTGATTCTATCTGAAATCACAGTTCCTATTACATTTGTCCCTAAGAATGTCTGTCCCACTGTATAGGCAATCTACCTATGCCAGACTGACATACAGAATCATGACTCTCTCAACAACTATCCATCTGAGTAATAAAAGATACACGGACATAAGAACTATTATGAAATAGTAGGTTGAATTGTTAATTTGAAAAAAAATAGGAACTGAAATATGTTTGTATTGAAAAAGCATGTTACACCAACATTCATAACTACCCAAAGTTATTGTAATTGCTGTAACTGAAACAGGTTTAGCAGCTGTCTATTACAGCTGCCCACGTGATCCATAAAATAGAAAAAAAATGTGAGAAAACATATGTAGGTGCTCCTTTGCCTTAAGTTTTGCCTTCAGTAGACTTCTAATTCCTATCTGTGGTTTGTGTCTTGGGAATATATGTTTTCATCAGATTGAATCAATATGAATATGTAAATTTTCATTAAAACCTTGGATTTTTTTCCTACTGGTCTCTTGCAGTCAATTAAGAAATGGAAAGAAAAGCAGCAGGCAGAAAAAGAAAGAAACATGAAGGAGAAAGAGAAATCAGAAAAAATGCTCAAGCAAAAATGGCGACAGGACGAAGAAGCTCAGAAGCAAAAAGCAGAAGAAGAAAGAAAAAGAAAACAAGCAGCAGTTGAAGCATGGAAGAAGCAGAAAGCAATAGCATTTGCAATGGAACAAGCATCTCAACTAAAACTAAAAGAAGAGACAGAGAAAAGGCAAGAAAAAGAGCGCCAATGCCACGTGAAGTTACTGTTGGAAAAGAATACCTTGCAGAAGAAAGTAAAGGAGGAACTTGAAAAGCTTGGAAATGAGAAGAGAGAGGAAGCTGAAAAGGAGGAAGGGAAGAAAATTGCTGCAGAAAAAATTTCTAGGTTTCAGGAGCGTGTGCGTAATTACATCTTCATTTATGCATATGTTATATATAAATGTTAAACACTTTTTAAACCCCAAATTCCATAACATAAATTGATTCACTATGAGAACAGCATCTACTGCAGACAAGAAATAGTAGGAAACTTGATTTTAGACACAGATGTTCCTTTTCCTCAATATCTAAATTCTACAAGATTACTCAAGCCCACATTTCTTGCTACACATATAAGTGCTTTTATTTATTACTTCAGTGTAAAAATGGGAAAAATTGCTTGGGCTGTGGTGTTCTCCATGGTGTAGAAAATGTCAGAGGACCTGAGTGTTGGATGCAGAGATAAAAAGAGATGTTTGAATATCCTTGCAGTTTTCAGTAGCTGTTAGGTAAAGTTGGATCCCATATCAGTGTAAGTGCAAGTACTGGAGAACTGATATTATTGTCAGCATTCACATTAGAGTTTTTTAATAAAAAGAGTTTAAACTACTATATTTTTTTCCAAAGGGATGTAACTATAATTTGTTTGTGCAGGCCAAGCCATAATAAGTAGCTACCTAGTGAAACTTCCTGTACAATGGTAATAATTTCAAACCAAAAAATAATTACCTGTGAAAAGGCTGCATATATATCTTTATATCCTTTGTTTTACTTCCAAAGAAAAGTTCACTTTTCCATTCATTATATTTCAGGATCTACATAAACTGGAGCTAAGGCTTTTACAGAAACAAGCTAAAGAAATAGAGGAGCAAGAAAAAGAAAAGAAGTTGGCAAAGTTGAGAGAGAAGGTGATTTTTGTTGTAATCTGAGGTGTATGCAGCTTGGTGGTTTAAACAAACTTTTTTTTCATTGATCTGAAAAGCAGTAGTGTTTAATTATCTAAATGATTGATAAAACAAAGTAATTCATGTTATCAGGAGACAAAAATGCAGCAGGCATAGTTGTTCTTGTGTTTAAAAACAAAACCAAAAAAGATGAGCATTTATTTATCTCGTGGCAGTACTTACCAGGGTAAAGCCTATAGGTCATTCAGTGCTGCAATATCAGGCTGGCTTGTATTTTTTGAAATGGTTTCTATCATTGGTTAAATAAGTAGACTGGCTTCCGGAAGCATTTTGAGTACACTGGGTGTTGAAAGAATCTAACCTTGTAAATTACTAAAATCTAGTGACAGCAAGCAGTTGTTGCGCCTCATACTGATTTCATGTTTCACCCATTCCCTGGGATAGTATGAAGGGAAATGTCTCGTTCTGTCTAGCCAGCTCTGTTTAGTCTGCACCCGTTCCTGTGATGAAGACCCAAGGAGTGCAATGTAAATCCTTCTGTGATCAAGGAAAAAGATTTTTGCTTATTTGTTTCATTCTGAGGTCGAGATTCGGGTAACCAGAGACCGATCCGGGTTGCACAAAGCTTCCAAGGGCTTGGAAGAATGTAGGGAGGAGATGGCACCAGCAGCTTCAGAACCACTGTTACGCGTTGTTCACAGGTAAGGAGGGGGCCATGGACGTGTAGCCTGACAGAGGTGCAGTTAATGTACGAGCTCTTTATACCTTTTTGCTTTGTTATCAGGGCTGTCCCAGCCTGGAGAGGAGGGCTGTAGCTGCGCCCCAGCCTGTCCTTGCCACAAGACGAAGCAGCAGACAGCACTTTTCGGGAGCCGGCACAGAGTTGGCTTGACACATGACGTGCATTCCCTTTGTATTTCGAAAGTGTCGGGTTGGGAGTGCCACCCGTGGGACCGGCCAGGCGTGATGTCCCTTGGCATTAAAAGCGAGTTTCCCCACAGCTGCGTGGGACAGCCTCCTCGGGGTGGGGTGGGTCGTCACACTGGCGCTGGCCCTTCCCTTTCCCCTTCCGCTTTGCCCCTTCCCCCGTTCTCATGTTTCCTGTTCCCCGTTGCCTTTCCCCGCCCCGGGGCGGGCCCCGCGGGTGACGCGCTCGGGGCGCGCCGGGCGCGGGCAGCGGCGGCGGGATGGAGATGGCGGCGGCGCCGGGCGCGGGGGAGCCGGAGCGCCTGGACTTCCTGCGGGATCGGCACGTGCGCTTCTTCCAGCGCTGCCTCCAGATCCTGCCCGAGCGCTACTCGTCCCTGGAGACCAGCAGGTAGCAGCGGGCCGGGATCTCGTGATTCGGGCGGGCCGCGCACCGCCGTGTCCCGCCCGGCGCCCCACGCCCGTGCCGGGATGCCGCCCTCATCGCCCTTTCCGCCGGGCGGGCATTTCCATGGGAAATCCCTGCCAGAGGCTGCCCGGCGTCCCGTGGCCGTGGGCAGGGAGCCGCACTGCCGGGGCCGGAAGGAAAAGCCTCCCTGTAAATCCGGCCACCGGCAGAAGGCTCCCCAAAAAACCCGGGTTGATACAGGGGCGTAGTCTCTGCTCGCGTAAACTGCCCGATATCCCCACGGGAAGACTTGTTGATCCTTTTAATCTGTTTGCAATCCAGTGCTTAATCCGCCCTGGAAGCCATTTTAAAATAAGTTACTTAAGCTTTTTGTTGCTCTGGGTCAACACGCAGAAGATTCTTGTTCATATAAGAGAAATACATTAAGTTTTCATTTCTTAGTGTAAGAGATAAAATACTAGTGAAGTATGTTACAAATTAGAGGGACATTTGTCCCTGTAATGACTTTAGAATGTACTTACCTCATGTTCTTGGAGTCTTCACTAAGGTAATTGGTGACATCTGAGGCACAAGAAGAGCAATAACTTGATTGTCAAGCTTCACCTGATAAAAACGTGGAGATATGCAGATGGTTTGATATCTTGCTCAACCAATAAAATCATCAGATGCTTTTCACAGTGTCATCTTCTGCAGGTCATTCTGTGAAGAATGCTGAATGGCTTTGATCAGGTCATCCTGCTGAATCAAGCTTTATTTCAGTTGAGAGCACAAACACTTGGCAGAACCGTGTAAAGACTAGCACAGATAGTACCGGACTCTGTGTGGAGAGGGGCTAGCAGAGGGCTACAAGGATGATTAAGGGGTTGGAACATTTGTTGTGTGTGGAAAGGTTGAAGGATCTGGGCCTGTTCAGCCTCAAAAAGAGATGACTGAGAGAGGAACTTACCAATGCATTCAAATATCTTAAGGGTGAGCAGCAAGAGGATGGGGCCAGACTCTTCAGTGGTACCCAGTGGCAGGACAAAGAGCCACAAACACAAACTGAAGCACAAGAAGGTCCATCTGAATATGAGCAGAAACTTCTTTGGTGTGGGGTTGACTGATCACTGAAACAGGCTACCCAGAGAGGTTGTGGAATTTCCTTCCCTGAGTTACTCAGAACTTGCCTGCACATGATCTGGACGGCTTGCTCTGGGTGAACCTGCTTTAGCAGAGAGAGGGTTGTACTAGATGATCTCCAAAGGTCCCTTCCAACCCCAGCCGTTCTGTAATTTTGTGAAATTTTGATTTCAGAGCTTCAAATAATTTATTCATTAAGAATTATTGGGTGTTTCAGTGTATTTTCTCAGTTATTTTAAATGACAGCAAGAGGAAGTCTAGGCCTCCTATACTTTTAACTGGTGTTAGACCTTAAAGTTACAATAACACGCAGATGTGTTAAAGTGATAAATAACTAACCTTACCCCACTGACATATGAAAATGCTAAAGAAATGGGATATGTCTGGCCTAGAAGAGGAACAATCTGATCAGCCTTCTATTATTGAGAAACTAACTACAGAGAAAGATGGAGGTGTGCTCTTTAGAAGGGACCATGGTGATGGGGCGGGAGACCATGGGAATAAGGTGCTTCAGAAAGAACTGTGTGGCTGTAGGAAAATATTCTTCACCATTCAAGCAGTTAACCATGAACAGCTTGCCCACTGAAGTAATGGAGTCTCCATTGTGGTCTTGGCTTGTCAGGGTCCTGGGAATCTCATCTGAGGCCCTGTGTTCTGCAGAAGGTGGCATCAGTGAGAGGAACTCACTGCATTGCCAAGCTTGTCGCAGTTTGCCACTCATCTGAAACAAGTTCCAGTTTACAGAAAGTCTTCCTCAATCTTACTGAGTAATAGTAACAATGATTGTTTGAGAACTCTAGAGAAATTAATTAGATGTCTTGAGCTTTAATTTGATTTGTGGCCATAGTAGCCTCAGTACTTTGAATGATCAGTGGCAATGTGTGTTGCACATAATAGCTGTGCAGTATTGGAAAAACACTTGTTTTCTGAAAATTGGAACCATCAATTTGACACTATTTCATGATGCCTTAATTTTTGGCTAATGAGCACTATCTAAGCTTTCAATTGGAATAAAAATCATGGCCCTGTAAATTCATGCATTTTCTGTAGTTGTGAAGTTTTTACTCAGCTACAGGTTTTTTGGTTCTCTTACAGTGATTTTTAGATCAGTGTTCTGCAGGTGTGCATGCATGACTGTTGACAAAAGGGAGGGATTAAAGCATAAATGCATCATCCCCCGTGTGATCTCAAGGGTACTAAGTTTGCCTTTTTTGCAAGGTCAAGGTCGCTGAAATTAGCAAACCTTAGGCAAACCTCTGGAGCTGATACTGCTGCGTAAAGAAATGCTTTTAAGCCTTTTATTCTTGCTTCCCCTGTTCTTGCCTTTGCATGGTTCCATTGTGAATTCAAGGGGAAACTCAACTAAATTAAAGAAAGATGTGTTAAATAAATAAATAAATAAAATAATTTGTCAGATGCTTTTTGTTCACTGCACTGCAGCATTTGTTGTCACCAGACAAGGGTGGTAGAGACTGAAATTTTCCACACTGTGCTGGTCCATTCTGGCTTAGGCTGTAGATTTTCAAACAGTAAGGGAGAACAAAGAAAATTCATTTAATGTTCTTTACTCAACTTTTTGGCTCAAAGCCTTCATAATTATTTTTATCTGCAGTTATTGCATGCAACAGTAGTTGCAGCAAGAGTGCTTTTTAAGTGTTCTGACTGATAGTGTTTCTTACATACTGATTGCTAGTACCGTCAGGTTTCGCAGGAAAATCAACTCCTAGTCTCTGAAGTCCTTCAGACTGTGGTACTTCATGGTGCTCTTTGTAGCACACCTAATCAGTTTTGCAGATCAGTTATTTCAAACGTGTTTTGAATTCTGTTGAGAAACTGTAGTCTTTGTTCATGCCTGAAGATGAAGAGATCTGAATGTGTCATCAGAGATGTCCTGTTGACTGTCCTCTGTGGAAATGGCTGTAGATAAAGGTCTTACTCTTCATGCCATGTGTCGCCTAAGATGCTGCTAGGACTTGTTTTTATTGGAACATATGTCTGTTAAGTTTCTGTGAGGCAGGATAGCCTATGGAGTAAGGATGCAGTGTCTAGGTGGCTGTATTGGGACCTCTCTGTGTCCAGTGGTGCCAGATCTTCTTGCCCATCACAAGTAAATTCCAACACACTCAGGCTGTTCCTTAGTAATGCTGGAGACAGACAATCAACTCTGAATAAGTAAACTGAAACCCAGCTATAGGTAAAACCACTTTTTAAATTCATGTATTTGACATATATTTTTAACTATAGATGAGATTTACTGTCTGTATTTTATGCACAGCTTTGTGGTTTGGGACCTACTTCACAGCAGTTTCTAGGGCTGATGTTGGCGTGTTGTTTGTGCTTTACTGGAAGTAGCTCAGCTGGGTACAATAGCGTGAAATGTCTTTTAAGTAGTTCTAGTAGAAGGCTGTCAGTGTTTGTGAAAATCAGAACATATAGGCAGTGCTTCAAATAATTTATTTAGCTGAACAGTAAATTCCTTGGAGTTTTTTTATAAAAGTAGAGATTTTGTTTGAATTAGTGGTTTATTAACCAGGGTCAGATTTTGGGTTAAAAGAGATCTGATCAATGCAGTAGTTGATATAAACCTTGAAGTGTTCATTTTGAACTTTGAAAAACAATTTTTTGTCATCAGAACAGTTAAAAGATACTTTTGCTCTACATAAAAATACATTTGTGTCCAACGTACTTTTTTTGGCTTTCTCTACTCAAAAGAAGTATTTGTAATAATAATTGTCAAGACACATATTTTACCAGCCCACTGGTAGAAATGCCACCCTTGGAGGTTGTACCACTGTGCTGAGATTACCACTGTTTTTTCCTTGGTCTTACTGTTTGGAGTTCTGATGAACCACATGCAGGAATTAAGTGGCTGTAGAGGCACCTATCCACATCTGTCTCCTTGTCTTCAGAGCTGCCTACTGCTGGTGGCCAAGGTGGCTCACCGGCTTGTGAGGAAAATGCAAATTACAACTTGATCTGCTAAGGAAAGCTGGTATTAGCTTCTGGTTTTCCTTGACATGCTGAATTATAGTTTCTGCATATATAGCAGTTGTTTCACATTCCACGGTCTTACCTGGTGAAAGGAAAGCAAGAATTTCTGGAAGGATAGGCAGACACAAGTGTGGGTGGCAAAATATACATCCAGCTAATTTTAATCTGAGTCAGAACTTTGGGCTTCCAAGGTACCATTACATGAACATTTTCTCTTGTAGCAAACACCCTGAGAGTGCTGTTGCTTTGGTGCTCTATCAGAGTGAGTAATGTAGCTGTTTGAAGGGCCATGCTCTGTGTTGGTGGCTGCAGTGGTTTGAGATAAAAACAAACACTGCAAAGAAAGTGCTAGTTAGCAGGTCTGGTAGGACACGTTTATGGAAGGAGACAAGTTGTGGGAAAGAAGTTTGGTGTGCGAGCTACTCCACTGCTCTGTTGGATACCTGGATTTGGTGTACTTAATTTTAGATGTTTAATGAGGTAGTCATCTAGGTTGCTTTATGCCCAAGCGCAAGAAATAAGTAGCTCTAGATGTTAATTCATCCTGTGTGCATATGTTTGCATTGTTTGCTTGCAAGCTAGGCTTTGCTGTTTGACACTTGAATTCTAAGCATCTGGAACTGGGTTTGGGGCACAATGAGAAGCAGCTTGCTGTAGTTAAGGGTTACCTTGCATATGCAGTTAATTCATATTTAGGAGATTATTCATGTAAGAATTTTTCACAGAGAACTAGTGCTCCATATATTAATAACATAGTTTACTTTGTAGTAGGTTGTTGCATACTTTTTCTGGTAAACAGGCTCATAGGTTAATTTTGAATTGGCATATCATTATTGTATAAAAGAAGGGGCAGCTTAAATAAAAAACCTTGTTGAGACAGAAATGCCTGCAATACAAAGAACATTATTTTATCCAGTAGATAAATTTCATGTTTTCTGAGCTAGTCTCTGGGTTGCACCTCTGTCAAAGGCTGAGAATGCATAGATGTATCTGTTTCTGCAACGTTTTGTTAATTTCCCCATGATATTTATGGTGGGAAGTGTAAGTCTTATCTTTTTCTTTTAGGTTGACAATTGCATTTTTCGCTCTCTCTGGTCTGGATATGTTGGATTCCTTAGATGTGGTGAACAAAGATGATATAATAGAATGGATTTATTCCCTGCAGGTCCTTCCCACTGAAGACAGTGAGTGAGTTTTTAGTTTTTTTATTGATATTAACATCTTTACTTTTGCTTTTTACTTGGGGAATAGTGGATGGCTCTGGTTTTTATAAAATACAAGGTTGGCTTTCCTGAAGTGCTGTCCTGATAATTTCAGATAGTGATGTCAAGCAAATCTTGGAAATAGATCCCTCACAAGTAATAAAGCTAGAAAAAGCAGAAATTTGTTTGAAGATAAGCCAGTATAAAATAGTATGATGAAGTTGCACCTTTGGGCTTCTCAGAGGAATGTTTCACCTGATTTTAAAAGAAATGCATATGTTATGGAACTATTACAAGTCTAATATTACAAGTCTAAGGGTTGGACTTGATGATCTCGAAGGTCTCTTCCAACCCAGTTAATTCTATGATTGTATATTGAATTCCACTCCTATACCAGGAGTTCTGAGCATGGGTGTGGTTTTTTGGAACAGCTTTTGGAAAATGGGAAGTGTAAGAGTAAGAAGCAAAAAGGATAAACACAGTCCCTACTTGAGAAAATAAAATCTGTTCTTTAGAGCTGTGAAGGTTGAATTTACCCAAGGTTTCTGGAGGGAGTAGTGCTGTTGCTGTATCCCAGCTGTCCTCAGATTGGAAGGTGCACAGCAGATCCAAGCCGGAGAGGGAGCCCACAGGAAATGTCTGTTTCCTGGTGACTTGACAGAAGTTAGGGAGGTGTTCTTCCTGTGGGCTAGGTGGTATTAGCAGTTTTTTCTGTGGCAGTGCGGTGGAATAGTGACCAGCAGTAGAGGGGGTGGGAGGGAGGGAGATGTGGGTGAGGCGCTGCTGCTTTACAGCAGGCGTGTTAAATGCTGGTGTGGGTATAGCTCCAGACTGGAGGCTCTCTAGAGCCAGGTGGCTGTCTGCAAAATCATGAACATATACTTTGGATGGCTGTAGAAAGAAAATTGTGTGTTTTCCTATATTATTTAGTCTAATTATGTACTACAAATTAGATATCTAAAATCTATATGCTGCAAATAAGGTCTCTAAAATCAGTTTTATGAAATAAAAACATTTTTATGAAGCAAGCATTTGGAAATCAGGATAGCTGATGCTTTATTTTTGCAGTAATAAAAAGATCATTTTTCTTACTCTGGAGACTTAGAAACCATCAGATCCACCCCAGAAATTAGTTTTAATAGATTTCTTTTGTCTTTGTTGTATTCCAGGACTGATTATAGAAAATTAGGAATTTGGATCAGATAATTATTCCTGACATTTTTAATCATGAGGAGATACCTGTCCCTTCTGACTTTTATCCCAGTCTTCAGGAGTGTATTCCAAAAGATCAGGGAAGTTTGCAAGATTAGAGAGAACAGGCATTTTTATTTGTTTATCATTGATAGTATGCACTGATTTTTCAGAAGGGTTCTACATGACCAGTGTTTGGAATATTCCCACTGTCAAGAGCCTCCTAGGGAGAGGAGTAAAAATCTCGGCACACGGATATGGAGGCTGACAGTCCATGGCACAGCAGAGATGTTCTCCTTTTTTTCCTAGCTATCATCCCCTCATAAAACTACAGTAGAGTAGTTTTGGGGAGGTTGCTTTTGGCAGTGCATTCTGTGCTTTCTAAATAATAAACTCTGCTTTTTACCATAAGAATAAGCTTCCCTCCAATCCCGTATTTTCATATCACATTGTAATAACTCTTGTTCTTCTTACGTTTTGGTAATAACACTACTCTTACGTGGTCATTTGACCCCTAAAGCTTCAGCATTATTTTTATTTTGTTTTTGCTTCATCTACTGGACAATAGACGGTGTAAAATGTAAATGATGCCAACAGCAGAAAGTTGAATATTGGATGACTAAATGTGAAGAAGAGAATGTCTACCTTCCTGTAGTGTCTACTTTCAATAAAATGTATTAACTTTCTGGTTTTTAATCCTGGGTGTGTGCAATGCTTGTTAATTGGCAGCTTCCCAGTAGCAGAGCTCTTACTCCCTCTTTTGGCCTGTTTGAAGAAGTGTTTAAACTCTGGTAGTCTACAGGAGTTAAGTTTTTGGTTTCAAAATGATTGTGCATCTCCAGTTAGAGATGGGTGCCTGCTAGATGGATCAGAATCCTTCTGGGTAAAAAAACCAAACAAGCAACCGCAATACTTTGCTTTTAAAGAAGCTTACTATTGCAGCTTTTTTAACATTCATTCTGATAAATCTGTTTTTCTGTGGAATATTGGTTTTAAACATTTATATTATAACAGTGTCTTATAATGCAGTTTCTGCAGTGACAGATTTCAGCAATCTAAAGCAACTGTGTCATATTTGATATAAGTCTTTACTTAGTTTGGTTCTGGGACAGAAAACCAATTTAAAACCTACGTTTTGAATTGGAATATATTTTTACAGAATCTTGGGATTTGTTTTTAATTATGTCAGTGGTCGAATTTCTAAAATGGGCAAAAAGAATTTCTGTAATTCTTTTCAGAATAAATAAATTTCTCTGCTCTTCATGTTTGTCCCTCCAAAGGTTCCATTATCTATAGCATTTTTGTTTAAAGCATTTTTTTAAGATGTCAAATTCAAATTATTTTGAGGACTACTGCTACCTTACAGTCATTTTTCCAGTGGATGTGAGACAGAACAGTTGATGCTTTACAAAACTTAGTACCTGCTTATTTTTATCAGTAACTATTGTAGTATATGTAGTGGCTCGGATAGAATTCACTATTTTTCCTAGTAGCCCCTAAGCTGCTGTTTTGGGCCTAGAACTAAAAAGAGTGTTGGTAAACAGCAGTCTCTTAGCTGTTGCAGAGTAGTACCTGCACAGCATCAAGGCTGGCTCTTTTCCTCTGCAGTCCTTTTCCCCCAGCAGATACAGCTGGGGGACACAGCCAGGACAGCTGACCTGAGGGATACTCCACACCATCTGGCATCATCTTCAGCAATAAAAGCTTGGGAAAAGAAGGAGGAAGGGGGCGATGTTTGTGGATCTGGCAGTTGTCTTCCTGAGTAACCCTTACACCTGCTGAGGCCATGCTTTCTGGGAAGTGGCTGTACACCTGCCTGGCTGATGGGAAGTAGTGAATGAATCCCTCCCTTGCTTTGCATGTGCCCAAAACTTCTGCTTCACTTATCAGACTGTCTCTGTCTCACTCCCTGTGTCTTCTCCCTTTCCCTCTGTTTTCTTGTCCTGACACTGGAGGGGGAAGTGAGGGGGTGGCTGTGCGGGTGCTCAGCTGCTGGTCGGGGTCAACCCACCACAGCAGGGCATTACAGAACCTGGCAGAAAATTCAGGATTTAGTGGTTTAGAGCACTTCTTAGATAGGGTCTCCCAATATCCTGTGGTGGTTTTAAGTAACATGTTTGTATTTACTGCTGTGTAATGTATCTGATGGCTAAAGAAAGCTTCACTTCAGAGGTTTGTAGTCTTTGAAATTTTTATGTGAAACTAAAGCTCTCTAATGCAAAGTGGTGAGATCTTGATCTGGCTGAGTAAGAAAGCAAATGTATACTCTGTCAACCTAATTGAAATGCACTAAAGGAAGATAAAGGTCTGTCCGTATAGTATTCTTCTGTGGGTTTATTGCAACTGTGATTCAAACAAATAATGTCCTTTAGGTACCCTAATTTTAGCTCAGCTGTTTCAGAGACTGTCTCAATACCAGTTTTAATTAGGAGGGAATGACATGTCACATATGCATGCTGACCCTCACACAGAAACACATCCTTAGCTGAATGCTTCAACTTATTGCCACCTTCTGCTGGTTTGAAGGGCCCCTGCCTTCTCTAACTCATGCTAAATAGTTTGGCTTTATATTGCATAGATTTTGGCCGTGGTTACCTTTCCTGCACTTCCAGTAAATGCTCTGCTTAGGTGTGTGGCTAATATATATTTTTGTTTTGTTTGTGTGTTCACTGCAGGAAGTTGAAATCTTGAAAAAGTTCTTTTTTCTTTCCCTTTTTTCATTTTGAGGAAGGTGGTGCTCTTTTACAAGCCTTACCAGAAATTATATGTATTTAGACTAAGACGTATTTTTTTGAGTTTTACTGAAATTGGAAAAGCATTCAGAAAAGACCCTCTTTCAATTAGCTGATTGTTCTTAAGATCCTTATGATGTCAGAATTTTAATTTTTTTCCTCTCATAGTACAGTTCTTTGATAGAACTTCAAATTTATTGTAACTATCTTAAAGTGCAACTCACAGCAATTTAAGAAATATGTATCCCCGTTTCTTGCAAGCCAGTTCACCACTTTTAAAAGAGAGTGAATCCAGAGCTTTGTACTCAAGTAATCTAATTACAGGCAGCAGAGACACACTGCTTGGCTTTATTCATCCACCATCCTCCCACATAGGAACACTGGCATTTGTTTGACCCTGCTTGAGAGCTTGCTGAAGTGGCTGGAAAGCATGTATCTATTTATCTAACAGAAGGTTAGCTTTGTGTTGTGATGGTGAACTGTGTTGGTTGGAAATGCCACTGCGAGCCCACTAAGGCAGAGGGAAGGAAATTGTACTTTTTGACTGCTGGATGATTCACTAGCTTTGCTTTACTAAGAAATGGAACCAAAAAGAACACTGAGACATGTTGCATTTGTAAGACTGAACCCATAGAACCCATGGATAGCAGACTGGAAATCATTATGCTGCATGACAGACCTAAACCTTACTTCTGTCAAAGACTAGGTTTAGATTTGTAATAATGATTATTTCTTCTTGTGTTGTCAGTACTGAAAAAATGTATAAAATGCCATTGACTGTTTTTTGAAATCTTTGTTGCATGTATGCTTTTGGATCATAAGTTTCTTGAGCAGAAATACGAATTTTCTTCTAATATAAGTTTCTTTAATGGCTACATTTGAAGTATTTATCTGGATATATAATGGACTTCCATTTTAGAGAATGCAAGTCCGCATTTTATGACATCCTCTAGTGCTTGGTCTTACAGGAATAATTACATCTTTAGCTCTAGTTCAGTGAGAACTTATGTGCATTTTTATCTGTCTGTACTGTCAGGGTCAGCCTGTGTTAAAGTTGTGATTTTTTATATATATATAAAAAGGTTATAATGATGTATGTAACCTTGCTTCTGTACTTAGCAAAATGAGGAAAGCCTTGCAGACAGAGAAATGAATGGGTAATCTAAATGTGAAGAATTAGTGGTAAAAGTTATTAATCCTTCCGTGCAAGAGAAATCATGAAACACAAAATGTCCTGTCTGTACAAAAAGAGCTCCTACAATAAGTTGTCTGTAGTCATCACTTGAAGCTCTGTTACCTATCTTTCTGGCTTAAGCTCATACAAGTAACAGGGTTTTCACAGTAAAGTCTCAGCCCTTGATTTAAGTATGCAGCCTTTTTGTTGTGGAAAAAGATCAGTTTTCTTTAGTTGTCTAATGTGAAAGTTTTTCCAGGTGGGTTATGTTCAGCTTGCAATAGCTATGCAGCAATTGATGGAATGTTTATTACTTTTGCTCTGTCTTCAGCTCCTTCAGAAAGTGGTTAAGTAAGGTTGACGGTGAAAGTGAACACTAGGTGGTACCGTTTCACAGCTGCAGTTGCACTGAGCTTCAGCAAGCTGTGCTGGGGCTGAACTGGTCACTCCAGCGATTTTTTACGAGGGGCATAAACTATGGTCACACCCTCTTAATTAGGGTATATTTAATTTCTGCTTCTGATTCTGACAGCCCATTTGTGGTCAGGAAAGGAGACAAGAGTTTGACTAATACTGCTAAGCTATCATAAAATAAGAAGTGTAAGTCCTTTGCCCCAGCATAGTCAAACCAGCCTCCCAGAAGGTGAAGTTTCACATTATGAAGTTTCTTTCATAAGCTGAAAGACAGCAGTTTTCTCTGAATCCCCTTTGGTTCCCATTTGATTTTGAACTTTGTTTTCATGGTATGCTAAAAAAAATTTCTAGACATGACATCAGTGTTCCAGAGTCATCTGGTTAAAGTGTTTTTCACTTCCTGTTTTAATGCTTCCCTTATAAACTCAGAATTCTATTTTTTAATTCATGTGTTTTGACTAGGTATTCAGCAGCTCCTGTAATACTGAAGGTCTAGGAAGCATATACTGCATGCACATTAGTGGATTGGAGGAGGGGATAAAATTCCTTTTGAAGTTTCTCTTCTAGTAGTAACAGCATTAAAGGGTCATCCATTTTAAAATTACAGATGCTGTTTTCTAGTTGATAGAAGTTTAGTAGTACAAGAAAGGTTTTAAAATACTACATGAAAATTGAACAGCTAAAGGGAGTAATGGATCATGATTTCATTCATGTACTTTATTCTTATCTCTTTTCATGGTAGCTGTGAATTCAGAAGCCAGTCAGGGTGACACACTAACAGTACATGACACTTGGGTTTCATGCTGCCATTTCTATCTTGGTAGTTAATAATAAGCTACAGTCTAAAAGGATGAGGATCAGTATTTCCGGGATGAATCCTTCCAGCTAGCAGTTGAGCCCTGTTTGACTACAGAGCTGTCCTAATTGTAGCATGTTTTCCTTTGCAACAGACAGAATAGCTGTGTGCTAGTAGGCTAGCAACTTTTCTAGATGAAGGGTTTCCACTTTAGGACCATTTCAAAGTGAGTCTTCTAGTTTGCTTAGGCACTTAGGACACAGATTCTTTTTTTACTGAAAATGGGTCAAGTGAATGGTGATTTTTTTTCCACAATGTCGCCTGGGAAATTTGGTACTTAAGAGGCTGGAATTCTAGTTCTTCTCTTACTGATTCATTCACATTGTGTCATTTTTGAAATTGTGATTTTTTTTTTCTTTTTTTGTGGACAGTATTTTGCAGGACCTTGGATTATTCTTTAATTTATTTTATTGTGCTTTCCAAAGGCTGATGCAATATGAAATGCAGGCATTTGACTCTAGAAGCAAACCAACAAATGTTCTCTGCTGAGAATGTTTAGATTATAACAAAATAAAACAGTTATGAATTTTTTTGTCTGCAGTTACAGAGACTTCTTCTATTTTCTCTTTGTGGGTATGACTATGCCATATCAATTTTTAGTGAAGGCTGAAGTTGCTTTCATTACATGTGTAGAATCATTAAAAAGTAATTTTGATTGAACAGTGGAGGAAGTGGAGAACTGGAGATGTTTCACTCCATTTCAGTTAGATCCGAAGACTTGTCTTGTAGTGAAGCTTGTATACTTCAGCCAAGTTAAAGTTCTTAGGCTAGTAAAAACTTTCTAGTTTAAATTTTGCATATATGCAGAACATACTTAGAATTCGAAGGTAATATGGTGATAAAGTACACAAGAACTTGTAGACCACATTATACAGTGAGTTTTGTAGGGCTTTCAGCTTTATAACTATTCTTTTTTTTTTAGTCTGGTGCAATTTTCCCTAATATCCATGAGGATTTTTAGATTAAATGCTGAAGAATTAAAAAAAAAAAGGGGGGGGGAAGAGAATTTAAAAAATTTAAGAACACCCAGGTGCTGCTAATCTATAGCATTCACTAGGCTTTTATTCAGAGACTGAGCAGTAAACAAGTGAGTTTTTGCCATGCAAAAGCAGGATTGAGCCCTGCAAACCTGTACCTAACTCTAGACAGTGTGTGGTTAACACTTCTGTATGCACGATGCTCAGGTATTGTGAGAAATTTGAAACAAATTATACTGAATCACCTACAGAAATGTTTGATAGCTACAGTGTACTAAAAGTGCAATTTGTTTGCCCTTGAACATTTTGCAGAGGATCTTAGAACAGTTCTGCTTGGGAACAGATGGCATTACCAGGCAGGAATCCAGGGAGGAATAAAAAAATATGTTAACTCTGGGCATTTTCCCAGGGGAGCAATCTCTTTTTATTTTTTCTGGAGAGCATGGAAGACAATTCTTTGTTGATCCAGTGGCTATATTTTCACTAAATTAAAAAAAAAAATAGTATCTATGCCTTGTGCTTTGTCATTACAGCATGATTAGGTTTGCTTGTAGTTTTCTTGGTTTTGTTTTTCTTTAAATTGATCATTGGTAACAAACTCTAGTTATGTTATGAATAGTGTTGGACTAATGGGTCTTGATTTCAGTAGAGAATTATGGTTTATAATGAATGTTTTAACAAAACAAGTTAGTTGAGTATTGTTTTAATCTTTTCCAGGATCAAACTTGAATCGCTGTGGATTCAGAGGCTCTTCGTATTTAGGGATGCCATTCAATCCCTCCAAGGTCAGTTAAGAATGTGTGTGTGTGTGTGTAATATTTTCGGTTAGGCAATAAATGATCTTGTGTCTTTTTTAAAATAGAAACTTCACAATTATAGAATATCTGGAAGGCAGAGATTTTTTCACTGTTAACACACTAAAATGTTTTCAGAGCTTTTAAGAAACGTGCATAAGAAACATGCTAAAATGATACCTAGGACTTGAGTTTCCAAATCAGGGAGGAAATTGGCATTCAAATTGTGGCTTGTCTCAGTGCAGTTTTTCGTTCTCTGGTCTTTTGCTAACTTAGGGAAACTTCTCTAGCTCAAGAACTGTCACGTGGCAGAGAAGAGCAGAACAGCCTCATAGTAAGTGGTGCAGTACATACTGTTCTTTGGTATCATACAGTAGTTTGGGCTGGAAGGAACCCTTAAAATCATCTCACTCCAATCCTTTCACCACAGGCAAGGACACCTGCCACTAGACCAGATTGTTCAGGACCTCATCCAACTTTGCCTTGAACAGTTCCTGGGATGGGGAACCCACAACTCCCCTGGACAGCCTGTTCCAGTACCTCACCACCCTTACAGTGAAGAATTCATTCCTAACACCTAATCTAAGCCTACTTTCAGTTTGAAGTCATTCCCCCTTGTCCTGTCACTACGTGCCCTTGTAGAATGTCCCTCTCCATCTTTCTCATAGGCACCTTTCAGGTACTGGAAGGCCACTGTTAGGTCATCTTGAAGCCTTCTCTTTCCCAGGCTGACCAACCACAACTCTCTCAGCCTCTCCTTGTAGAAGAGGTGCTCTCTCTAATCATCTTCCTGGCCCTCCTCTCATCATGCCACATCCTTCTTGTGCTGGGGACCTCAGTGCTGGATGCAGCACTGTGGGTGAGATCTCACCAGAGAGGAGTAGAGGGGCAGAATCCCCTCCCTCCCACTGCTGCCCATGCTGTTCTTGATGCAACCCAGGTTACAATTGGCTTTCTGAGCTGCAAGCACACATTGTTGTCTCATGTCCAGCCTTTCCTTCACCAGCACCCCCAAGTCCTTCTTGGCGACTTCTTCTCCCAGACTGTACCCTCCCAGTTTGAGACTGCCTCAACCCAGATGGCAGCAACTTGCACTTAGTCTTGTTAAATCTCATGAAATTCCCCTGCATCCACTTCTTGAGCTGGTCCAGGTCCCTTTGGATGGCATCCCGTCCTTCAGAAGTGTCAGCAGCACCACTCAGCTTGGTGTCATCTGCACATTTGCTGAGGGTGCCCTCGATCCCTCTCTCTGTGTCATTAATGAAGATACTAAGTATTACTGGTCCCAGTACAGACCCCTGAGGGCACCACTTGTCACCGATGCCCACTGGACAGTCCACCCATCAAATCCATAGCTTAATTAAGAGAGAAGGGTGTTGTGGGGGTATCAGGTCTGCTTTAAAGCTCTATCAGTGGACCTCTCTAACTATCCTGCTTCTTTTAGAAAGTAAATCCTATCTGATGCCAATATGCATGGTGCCATATAGGCCATCCCATTGTCAAAAAAGACCTCAAAATTTTGACCGTGTCACCAGCCATGTAGCCATGTATGAACAGACTGGGCCTTTCTGTTTCTTCTGATGTCGCTGTCTGCAACTGGTATTTCCCTTCCTGTGTTGAATCACACATTGTACCTGATACCCACTCAGATGTAAGCAAAGCTCTGTTCATCCTATAAGAGACGATGCTTTGAAGCCCAGGGAACCAAGAGGGTTAAACTTTGTATATGAAAAGAAAGTGCCCTTAATAAAAGAGAGAAAGGAGGTTAGCAGAGGTTACTAAAAGTGTTGCAGAAGATTTTATGTAGCTGGATGTGGAAAGTAGAGGCCAGTGAACAGGAAGGACTGTGAAAGAGCTACAGTAGTTCTGTCCTGTGTTTGAGAGTAACTTTATGCTTCTGAGTAGCTTGTGGAAATGTTAATCTCTGTTGGAGTAATGACTACATGTGCGTCTTTGCATGGCAAGTCAGCCAAGTACTTATAGCAGTAATACTCAGAAGTTGCATAAGCCGAAAATAATTGTGAAGACAGTTTTTTACATGTCTATGTTGAGCACTCAGCAGCATGTGACAGGCAAGGTAATTTGTCTCTTGGTTTGCTTTGGTATTTATCCTGTTACACACTACAGGTGATGTCTGCAGTGAGATCTCACTGTAGTAGCAAGTTTCAGTTGGAATTTACTTCTATGGCAATCCAACCACACACTGAGCTTGAAGGAAACAAGGAAAAAATTCTGCTTAAAACCTAAACAAATTTGGGATCTGTAGTGGTGACTTACTGGGATAATTTGTTAAAAAACCCATTTAGATACAAAATAGTAGACAATTTCAATGTAGTTGTATAAGGAAAAGACTGTGTTTACTCAGCAGAAAGATGATTATCTTTGATAACAGTCATCTAAAGAAGGTGGAGGTTGTCATGCTTACGTTATGGCATAACAGCACTATATAATGGATAAAGACATAATTTTACCAAACTGCAATAATAAAAATATATCAGTCTCATGTTTCCTCAAACATTTGTGTCATTGCCATGTGGGGTAGTATATTAAGTCAGTGTATAAAGCTAGAAGATTTGATTCTGAATGTAGTTCTGAAATTTTGTAATGGGCCCTGAAGACAAAAATTCTGTAAGACTGACAATGCATTGTTTTCCCTTCTCAGCACTTTGTGGTGTTTTAATTTAGCTGTCAACCACCAATAGTATGTGCTTCATACTTAAATATTCTCTTTACAGGAAATGTGTTGCAGTCCATCGGTGTCTTAGAATGTGTTAGCCAATCTGCAGAAGGAAAAAAGGGGTGGAACCATGTAACCTGTGGAAATAAGCTATAAGGTCATTATCTCTAGAAAACTGTTTGCACATGGATGTGCTTTTTATTCAAACGCTGCAGTACTTTTTTCATTGTATCTACCATAGAAGGATTACATCTGATTGATTTATTGGCATATAAAGGTTTAAAGCATTTCCAGCACTGTTGCCCTGAAATGTTCTGAAATAACACAAAAAAAACCCCCTTGGAAATCACTGCCATGACTTGGAGAAATGTTTACGGTCTTGTCATTATTCATCATTAAAAAATGTTCTATTAAATCTGTCTTGAAAAATAATTTATGAAAAAGCCTGTGTTTTGGGTTTACATTGATGTTTGATAAAATTTATTATGTGCCACTAGAGTGATTTCATTCTTGAACTCTGAGAAAGTGGCATACTGGAGGTAGCCAAATCTGTGCTGTCACTAGGGACCCTTCAAAATAACAAAACAAACCAAAGCAAATGTTAGAATATCCAGCTTTACTGAATGTTACAAGGATAGCTCATTAGGGTTTAGTTTGGGGGTTGTGGTTTTTTAGCTGTTACCCTTTTGATGTTTGATGGTAATGTCTTTGCAGTTCTTTGAAACAGTAGCAAAAGTGAAACAAAAGCGTATCCACTTCACCATCTCACCACACAGCCTTTGCTAACCATTACAATCTTAACTCTAAGGGGAGCATAAGAGTCACTCTTTTATCACCACATTTAAAACATAACTCATTTTAGAATTAGAAAATAATTATTTTTTTAAATGGCTCCAAGTTCTGCAGTCTCTCTGATTTGATGTTATGAGAATTTAAACTAGCTTTTTAGTTTAGGGGTGAACAGTCTCCTCAGAGTTTCAGGTGGGCCTAGATAATTTCAATCTCTTTAAAGTGTTGTAAATCAGTTTTAGGGCTAGATTGAAAGCCAATACCTGAAACTTTTATGTAAGATTGTAGTAAATAACATATGCTTTCACTTGGGGGAAAAAAGATTTCTTTTGTGTTCCTGACACAACATTGTATTTTCTCAAGGCTGCTACACTGATACTGATGAAAGATGAATAGTTTAAGAAAATATTTTGCAGAGTGACTCATATAAAAGACAACAATAAATAGAATATAAAAATAAATAGAAAATAACAATAAATACTATAAAGACTCAGGGAAGCCTGGGTCAAAGCATCTCTGTATTACGTATTTTTTTTAATATTAAGCAAACATATCTGTATTTTATTTTTTGGGATTCTTAGCAATCTGGTCTAGTGAAAAGTGTTGCTGCCCACAAATAGGGAATTGCAACTAGATGATCTTTAAGGTCCCTTCCAAACCAGGACATTCTGTGATCCTACAGAGTGGGAAATGGCAAGGTCTTGCAGAATAGTTTTGAAACAAGTAAGAATACTGTAGCAGAGGCACCTCAAATTAGAGACTGGAGACTGTGTTCACCAGTGGATTGCAAGTTTTACTCAAATTGGCTAAATCAGCTGAAATCATGTGCTTTAGATGAACTTAAGTCATTATAATGTGAAAACCACACTTCTACAGCTTAGGCTACCTGCCTCCAAGTGAAGACAGCTACCCACTGAACATCTGGAATAAACTTAAAATACACTGTACCTTTAAATCAAAACAGGCAAAAGATTGTCCAGTAGCTATTACATACACATGTACTTAGAAATTAGATTAGTGAATACTTACGTATTTTGAAAGTATAATTATGCTTCTTGGCTGTAACCAGGTGTGCTGGTTTTGTGGATTTACCATCCAGCATCCATCTCTGTGCAGACATGTCAAAAACAATTATCTCAACTCTGTGTGTGGATTTGCTCCTGGGTAAAAGAATCCTTTCTTGGAACAGCAGCATCGGGTGTGAGAAGAAGGTTTTTTGAAAGTGGGGCTATGCTTGTGCAGGTGTGTGTTTATTAGTGTTTGAAGAGATCTTTCCCATGCTTTTTCAGCAGAGAGAATTTCTTAGCTCTCTCTGGTCCAGGGTGCCCCTTTCGCCTTCTTGCTTACACACACACACATACTCTCAGATGTGCTTCTATCTTCTTCGGGCTCAACCCTGGGTCTCCTATAGCAGAGTCTCAGCCATTGGATTTATAAAAATTAAATAATTTAATAGAGTGGTACAGCAGCAGGTCAGCTCAAGATGAGTACCTCCAGAAAGGCACCCAGAGCAAAGAAATCCATGGGCAATTATACCCTTACAACTTACACATCCACCTCTCACTCATCCTTCACGTACCTTGTATGCACCCCCTGGTCCGATGGTAATTTTTGGTCTGGGATCTTACTGGTTTCTTTTTTTGCCCATGCAGACAGGCTGCTCTTGTCGAGTTGCAGCTTCTGCAATTGATGATTGCAGTCTCGTCGTTTGCATTTCTGGTGCTCCTGCTTCCTGGCAGAGCATGGAAAACTAAAAAAGACCTAAACACAGGATAAACATTACTTAACAGCAGCCCAAACAGCAGTGTGTTATCAGTATTGTTCTCATACAAAGTCAAAACACTGTACCAGCTACTATGAAAATTTCTATGAAAATTAACTTTATTTCAGCTGGAAGCATATCTTGGTGTACTTTCAAAGCTTGCTACCTGAGGCTTCATCCAGCTACTCATGCTCAGCAAGCAAAGCTAAGCAAACAACAACATCATAAATCACAGTATTGTAACTGTGTATATCCCACTCTACTTAAAACTTACTAAATTTATGCTAAATAACTGGTATCTCTCAGCACTACCCTCCAGACCCACTCCTGTTGTGTTATTCCTTCATGCAAACATAACTATACTGGATCAAGTGTATTTCTGGTTGTTCAAGCGTTTAACACACTCCATCCGCAGTTTAACAGCTTTGTTGTTGCTAGTTTCTGAGATGTAACTTCTACCATTTAAAATAACTTCATTCTGTTTATCTATGTTCTTGGCCCATGAATCTGAGCTGCTGACAACCGTGGTTTTTTGTTGTTTAGGCTGACAGTTTGCTTAGTTGCAGCTGTCACTTCAGTCAGCAGCGTGAATGAGGCAGAAATAGATTTAACTAAACGTATTTTTTTGTTCATAATACAGAACTTAAAAATTAACATAGTGCTTTGACTATGGTGCCTTTGATAAGATTTCTGCACAATATCTGAATTATTTTCTTCATCATAGCAGAAGCAGTCTAGCAACACTTCCTCCCACCTGTGCAAATTTTAGATGTATTGGCAGTTATCTCATGAAACCTTTGAGGTCTGCTGTAATTTCTTGCATTTGGGGAATCCGTTCTACTCCTGTTTTGTGATACCGAATTGGCACAGGGCCAGTTACTACAAATTTTAGGAATTTTCAATTTTGTGCAAAAACCATATTCTTTTCTTGGGTTTTTGGTTTTGAAGGTTGTTTTATTTTTTGTCTGAAGCATCCAGTTGTCCTGATTGTTGTCCCCTCAAAGACATCCTGTTATGTGGGCTTTGTGTTCTGTTACGTAAGTGTGTGAAGTATATATAGGTGTATGTAGGTACGATATAAAATTTTTTAAGTAGTATCACAGTGATCTTGCAATAATTACATGGAACCTAGAAAATAAAGTGAATTCCAGTAGACTTAGAACTTTAAGAGTATATTATTCTTACGGTAAATACTGTTTTAATTTTTTCTTAAACTATGTGTGGTGAGCAAAGATCTGCTAGGCTTTCAAAACCTTCCAGAATCTTACAGTAATTCCACATCTGAAACATCATGTTGGCCTCTGTGATGTGCAGTAATTCCTGTATGATCTCATACTTCGTTCTGATCCTTCTGTGTTTAATTTGATTTTATTGAAATATTGGCCATATTTGTTGGGATTTTTGGGCCTAACCCAGAGCTGTCAAGACATTGGATGCATACCAGTATTTTGGACCTTCTGTAGTGTCCTCTGGCTTTTGTAGTAATTACATGTCTAGATACCTAGCAGTACACTGATTTACCATATAAAGAATTTAATTACTTGCCACATCATAATCCTGTGATAAGAGAAAACTGTTAGTAGCAAAGGCAGTTGTGTGACTTTTGAGTAGATGTTCTTGAACACTGACACATCTCCCTGATTCCCCACAAAATAACATTACAAACCCATCTATCCTAGCAGTCTTTTCTGCATAAGGATTTGTTTGGTGTTCAAGGACAGAAGTGAGTGGCAGTACTAGTGTAGCTGTGGACTTCATGATTGCATGTACAGGCAGCAGGTGCTATTGTACATATAGCTTTATATGTATCCTACTAGTATCATTTGTGTTCTTTATTGAAACTACCAGACTTGCAAAATTTTGCACAGTTCAGGTGTTTCTGAAAACCTCTGTCTGCAAAAGCAGTGTGCTACTGCTACCTTTTGGGATATTTGCACAGGAAACAAGTATGGATAGAATTTGTCTGTTGTCCAGAAATGCTGTAGTGCTGTAGTGATTGATGCAATTTGTTAGAGGAGGATGGTGTTATCAAGGGTTCCTCTGGTGTTATGTTTTGTGATCACACAGTATACATGCTTGTCTGCAGCCTATTTTTACTGCAGCAACTAGTAGTGTAGAAGAAATGCTAAAATAATTCGCTAAAAAGTAAGGGCTTAGTTATTGAAACATATTTGTAGGCTACTAAGCCTTTAGGAGCGATGTGGAATTAGCATGTGTGTAGAAAAGTAGAATAAAAAAATCGAAGTGGTAATTTTTGAGTTACTTTATAATAATAATGGCCAGTCTTCGCGAGCGAAGATCCGGGGAAGGTCTTTCCACCTTCCAGCCTGCGCATTGGATTTTTTAGGTGAGACACAGTGTGCGCGGAACTGAGCCCACCCTTTAATCCTAAGGTTCATCTGCCGGGGCCAAGCGAGCTTGGACGGTGGCAGCGAGGTCCTTAGGACGTAGGTGGGTTGCCTTTAAGGGTTAACGAGCTCCATCTGCCCGGGGAGTGTCCCTGACTGGGAATCGAACCCGGGTCTCGGCGGTGATAGCGCTGTGCCTTTACCGCTAGACCACCAGGGCCTCCTACTTTATACAGACACTGAAAAGATTGTCGTTTAGAGGAGAACATTGTTTGACAACTGTAGAGGTCTTAGAAAATTTCCTGAAAAGCCAGGCATATTTCTTTTAGTTAGAACATTTGGGTAGAGTTTTCATAAGTATGGTTCTAAAAAGCAAGTCTGAATATACTTCTGTAAACCCTCCTTGCATAGTGAATATAGTCTTCCTGTGGAAATAATATATTCAAATGTATGTACAAACTATTTCACTGTACATATTACTGTTCAGTTATTCCTGATTTCAGTATTTATTTGGAGATAAACTACATATAAAAGTGTGTGAACTGCCATGGTGAACAGTTAACCTTGATTCACAGGCTCAGTGTGTTTCTTTGAAATCAGCAGAGGCATATTCTGCATTTCCCTTCTAGGTTAGTCCAAGGAGGAAGAAATCAGGTGTTCCTCTGATTCTAGTTTAACTTAAATTATATAGACGTTTGCAAGCTTAATTTTCTTCATAGTTGCTGATGGGAACTGCTGGGACATTTTGTAAGCAGTTGATCCTAATATCTGATAACCTCTCCACAGATTTTTCACTGGCTAGTGTGTGTCTTTTATTTCATTTGACAAAAACTGTGAGAAGCTTTAGGATCAGAACTGGGACATGCCTGGGTGCCCATCTGTAGGTGACAGTGCTTGAACAGGGGGTTTGACCAGACAAACACCAGAGGTCCTGCAGCCTCTGCCACTCTGGTTGTGTGTCTGTGACTGGGGGATGTGCAAGGTGTGAGACAGCAATTGGGGGTGGGGGCACTGGCAGCACAGGGAATGGAGTGGGAGCTGTTGAGATTTGTGCTCCCTTGGCATCAGAGGGTCAAGGGGTAGAAATAAAAAAAAAGAAAAGGTGCAGCTCTCAGCCCTCAGTCTTTTGCTCTCCTGTGTTGCATAGCTAGAGCTTTTCCAGTACTGCTGCAATCATTTACTTTGTTTTCTGCCTCCCTTTCCCAACAGTGTTTGATTCCCTAGTGTGAGAGCAGTCCCTTGCTGTCTAGTGGGTAATTATTTTTCTTCCAGTTTCCTATTAGAAACAAAGCCTTTGGGCTTTGGAAATAAGCATGGCTTGCCTGAAAAATACCAACTACACATAACATAATATTAAATTCAGTTTTATACTGGTTTTTACTTTGAATTTTTTAGAATTACTTGCAAAATAAAAATGGCAACTAATTAGGCAGTAATGCCAGTAATATGATTTAAAAATGTCTCTACTACTCAGTATTGAAATAGCTTTTATCCTGTTTAAAATAGTTGTCTTCCACTTGCTCTAGACAGAACCATCCCAAGTATCCATAGGCATCTTATTACATGTAGTCTCTGTTTTCATGAAGTGGCACAGTTCAAGTTGTGCCTGAAAAATACCAGAAAGATGAATAATAGTTTTAGCACAGCAGTATCAATCCCCTGGCCATTTCTGGGATTTATATTGTGTGACTAGTCAACACTTAACTCTCATTTTAGCTTCTCAGTTGCCATTCAGTGATCCTTGTGGGTCCCTTCAAGACAGTATATTCTATATTCCTCTGATTATTTGGTATGCAAATACTTTGTTTAAGCTCTGATTATTGTTTTAAAATAGACATGAAAGCAGATGAGTGGCTAATTTGGTATTGCTTCAATTGACAGAGTGATTACTAATAATCTCTCTTACTGCTTTCTACTTGTAGATCATTAGGTTGTAAAATCTTTGCTGAGGGGACCTCCAGAGGTTTGGCTGTTTAACATTGCTTACCCAGATGCCAGGCAGCTAATGCCCAGTGTTGTGTCAGGATAAACTTAGATACAGTTGAGGACATCCCATCTTTTTGCTTAATTGTTGCATAAATATAACTTGTGGCAGAGCTTTTTCCAAAGCTTCCTTCTGACCAAGTGTTTACAAGGGTAACAGAGCTATGCAGTAGCTTAGGAAAGCTGAGCAGGATGCCTTCAGTTTAACCATAATGAGTCAAGGGAAAAGAAATTAATTTACATCTTAATTGGAAGGAGAAAAAGCTTGGCTGTAATAGAAGGTGTTGTGATGTTTCAGTGTTTTTACTTTTTTCCCTGGTTTTTCTAGGGTCCAGGTGTATCTCATCCCTATGACAGCGGGCACATAGCAATGACTTACACAGGTCTATCGTGTCTGGTTATTCTTGGAGATGATTTAAGTCGAGTAAATAAAGATGCCATACTGGCAGGACTGAGAGCTCTCCAGCTGGAGGATGGAAGGTAAAAGATATTTTATATTCTGCAACTCTCTGGATGGTTAATACGAAGCCACATGTGGAAGGAAACCTAAGAAACACATTTTTTATGAAAGTAGCTATATAATATTTTTCTTATATTAGAAAATATTTGGTCGGTAATCACTATCAGTCACAGAACCCATGCATGTGCTGACTTCTTGCAAGTAGTTAAGTCATCAAAGTATATTAACAAGCCCTTTGAACCAGGGCTTTTCAGGCAGCAAATCTTAGAAGAAACAATTAAAGGTTTATTTCTTGTCACAGGTAATTCAACTTTTTATCTATTTCTGTTTATCATAGAATCATCTAGGTTGGAAAGGACTTCCAATATCATGAAGTCCAACCATTAACCCAGCACTGCCAAGTCCAGCACTAAACCATGTCCCTAAGCACCACATCTGTTGGTATTTTAAATACCTCTTATACAAGTATCCAAATGACAGCATCCATCATCATTTTAAGAGTTTCTGAGATTGTGTCAAAATAACCCAGATACGATAATTTTAAAATGCTCATGGAGTTTGGAAAGGTTATAACCGTAAGAAATGAAAAACTGAATTGAAGGCTATTTTCACCATTTGTGTTAGTATTAGCAATTAGATTTACACATGCATTGGAAACCAATCATGAAGATAAAATAAGGAAAGAAAGCTTTGTGAGCTATTAGGATTCCTAGAAAGGCAAAAAATTCTGCCCAAAGTGGTAAATGTCAAAATGTTGACTCATGTATGAGTATATACTATAACAGGTATGAATGAATAAAATAAAGACCAGTGTCATTAAATTGCTGGAAATAGTCACCCAGGCCCCTAAATGTTAATAGCTCTATTCATTTTCCTTGGCTTAGAATCACATCTTCTGAAAAGAAAATCTAGCATAGCTTTGGGTTATATTTATAAGACTACTCTAAATAGAAGTAACTAATCTTTAAAGAAAACACAGTGCTGAACTACTTTTCATATTTTCTGGTGAAACAGGCGACACAGTGTCTAAGACATAAATGTTTGTTTCAGTTTCTGTGCTGTGCTGGAAGGAAGTGAGAATGATATGAGGTTTGTGTACTGTGCTTCCTGTATCTGCTACATGCTTGATAACTGGTCAGGCATGGATATGAAGAAAGCTATAGATTACATCAGAAGAAGTATGGTGAGTGTTCACAAAATGTTATTTCTTTCTACAGTTTAACATTTATAGCTTTATTTCTTAACTGTGGCTAAAAAATCTCTTTGTCCAAATTGATGTATTATGGTAATTCCTTTATTTTCTCTTCGCTACTTTAGCAAGTTGAAATTGACAAAGTACACTGGGTTTTTTGCATTTTGTATTTTCATTGTAATGGGTGTGCTACAAAGATAATTTTATCTTATGTGTTTGTTAACTGCAAATTAAATCTTTTAAAAATCTTTAAAATCATTTAAAAATATAAAGCAGGTTTTTGAAAACTGGGGCCTGTGCTTCTGTAACTTAGAAGAAGTATGTAAAACACTGTGTCAATAAAATCCTCACATTTCATTGAGCTGTAGGCCTGATTTTTAAAAGATACACGGATTTAAAAGAAAAACATTTAAAGGAAAAAATCATTGACGTCAGTTCATACTTAAGAAGTGTTTCCAATTATACACTTCATTATCTATTTATTAGATACTTGGAATGAAGGAAAATACACATGAATGTAATTCTGTGTGCAAGCTGTCTTCATATTTGGTTGGAGTTTCCCCATGATATTTCATTAGTTTAATTGAGTTTCATTTTCCAAGATTAGAATAAATTTTGTTTAAATAAGCTGAGCAAGCTTGAAAACTGCAGTTTCTTGAATGTGAGTAAACATGCAGTAAACTGTTTTGATCCAAAAAAAGACCCAGATCTATGACAACATACAACTTCTGCTGTAAATTAGTAGTTGCTGCCAGCAGTGAGATTGTAAAATTTATGTGAGAAACAAGTCTAAAAAAGACTTTAATTTCCTGCTTTGTATCAAATTGGTTTTTATTTCTTGTTTATTTTTAAAGGAGGTAGTTGGATGCCTAAGGTTTTTTTACTGTACATCACAAGAAGCTTTCTGGCACACTGTCATGGTCTTTGACAGACCAAGGGGATTGAGACCAGGGCTCAGTCACAGAAGCATATGGACCTGCAGTCTCTTCACACTCTAATAGCACTTTTTACCCACCTTTCCCTCTGTTTTCTTTCGCTTGTTCTTCCCCAATCTTCTTTGATACTTCCCTTTCTCACCACTGATCCTTTCCCCAGACACTCCATAATAAATTATGCACACCCCTGTATTCCCTGGAGAACACTCCCTAAAAAGTTGGTGGTTTTTTTATACAATCCTGAAATTTTCTTCCCCTGCATCTCGTAAGAGCCCCAGTACCCCAGTAGGTGGTAGCTCACCTTAGTTATCATAAGTTCCCAGAATGAGAATATCCCTGCTGAATCCTCTTGGTGGGTTTCACCCAGGGAGAGTGATTTATTCATTTTCACAGTCTGAGGGAGGAGCCAAGGCAGAGTGCTTACTTTTACTGATTAGGTCAGGAGGATTTTTCCTTCTCTGATCCTTTCTGGACCTCTGTGTTTATTGAGATTAGCCTTTAGTCGAATAGCTTAGAAGACATAGTATAGGAGAATCAAATACTAAGAAAGAACAGAAAACAAAACAAAAGAGCAAATACCTAATTTTGTAGTTCTGTACATCACATTGACTGTTAGTTAGCATTTTGAGCATCTGAGTGCAGTTTTGGTCCCAAAAGATAAGGTGGAACTGGACAGGGTACGAAGAAAGTTGAATTGAACTGTGAAAAGTGTGATCCAGCTTATGTAAAAGGAGCATTTAATATACTAAGGACTCTTCATTCTAGAAATGAGGTTATTAAGTGCAGTGTGACAGAGGTATGTAAAGGAATAAGTAGCACTGAAAAGATGAAGGGAGGAGGAAGCAACTATTTCTTTCTAGGACAAAGCTAGAGAGTGTCATATAAGGCCATTAATAGAGCAGGCAAGTGGAGATTCTTTGAAAGTTTGAGCTTTGAAATAGCACTGGAGATTTACTGTCTACAGTGATCTTGAACCAAATTTATGCTTTGCTTCTAGAACTTAGCATTAATTCTTATACCTGCAAATTCCAATTGTTATGTTCCTATTGGGAAAATTGATACCCCTTAAAAAAAATTAATAATTGAAGCCAGAACAGAGCATGGCTTCTTGGAAGGGCTCGTAGTAATACTTCACTTAACTAGTGACATAAAACTGGAGTCTGGTCATGGTCAAAGTCGAGAAGCTACTGTGGCTTATCATGAAGATTGTGTCTTTTCCAGGCTAGCTCAGAGAGTAGTTTACAGAGATCCTATCAGCAGCATTCTGTAGACAGCAGTAACCTTAGCATGTACAAATGTGTGACAAAAGATGCTGTATTTTTGTCCAGGTTTGCTGTGAATTGGTAGATTGACTTTGCACTGTGTTCAGTAGGACTTCTTTAAAACCAGTGGTGTGCTGTTAATTCATTCTAGGGTTGGTATGCACATGTGCACTAGTTTCATCTGTGTTTTCTGGGTTTGCACTGCTTGGTCAGACCAGTATTTCAGTGCATTAATTCAGTTGCAAGGTGTCTGGTACTTCTAGGAAACTACACACAACCTTTGCATCCTGCTTAGTCACACTCAGAGCTAAAGATGTGTCTGAAGAAGACTCAGACATTCAGGGATTCAGACATTCATTGTGAAAATCATTTCACAACAGTGGTTGTTCCTTTCATTCATCTCTTTCCACCACTCTTCTTGAGATGTATTCCAGTTCAATTACCTATCCTGTGAATGAAGTATTTCTGAAAGTGTATCTCATGAATAAATACAATGAATGTGAAATGTGGCATCCAAGAATGTGAGCTCGATTTCTCCCATTAAGATTTTGTAGATGGTGCTAAAAATAACTTATGTTCAGAACAATGAAAGTAAATTCTATTTGAGATTATTTCATTTGTTACTCATTGTGTAGCTAACTATGCAGTGAATATAGGTACAGACTCTATTGCAAATGCTTATTCCTATTTTACTACAATATCACCTCATTCTGTCACTTTTGTTAATTATAGAACAAAAGAGATTGCCTTGCTCAGTAGTAAACTGCTTTGACGGAAAGGTGTGGTTTTGATTTACTATTGTACGTCATCATTTGCATGTAAATGAAGCACGTGACAGTTAACAGAACTTTTTCCAGTTTTCCAGATTGGCCCTACAGATGAAGTGCAACCAATCTGGACTGAGAGTAGCATGGCTGATTAAACACAGTAATCTTTGTAATAAGCTTGTGGATTTTTTTTTTGTTCTTTGAAATTTGTTCCCTTCATGATGCAGTATAAGAATTGTGAGAGATACAATTCAATACAACTGAAGGAGGGAGCATGTTTCTGTAGTTAGGCATATCAAGAACAGCAGAAGATTGGTACATTTAACAGGGTTTAAAATATTGAAAAGAACTGAATCTTTATACAGAATGGATAGCCTTCTTGCTATTGCTCAACTAAAAAGTGTTTATGCAATGCTGATCACAAAAATAATTCTAGACCAGTTTTACTGTCAGTAAAATAGTTGGATTCCAATCACACAATTTTTATCAGCATAGGTTGATATTTGTCTTTCATGTCCAAAAGTCAGGTGTATCACTAATCAAAAATCAACAGACACTAAGATGCTGAAATATTACATTACTTCTAGAGACTCTATAATGCTACTTTTTGCAACATTACTTGTTGGTTTTTTTTAAGTAGAGATATTGCAAGAAGCTTAAGTGTAGCATCTTCTTGTGCCAGTATAGTAGAGTCTAATATAATTATATTAGTCTGTTGATATAATTAAGCTGGTTATGAGACTTTCAGACTTTGAAGCAAAGATTTGCTTCAAATCCCAACTGGATTTGCACATTTTCTGAGGATAGTATTTCATTATGCGGTTTTTATGTTACAGTAACCCAGAGCCTCTTTTGCATACAGTTTCTTGAGGTTTTTCAAAAGGACAAAGAAATAGAAGTATTTCCCTAGTTTTTTATTGCACACAAGTCCCCAAAGAACAGCTGCTGTCTGTAAATAAATGGTCATCAGTTAAACCAAAGGTCAACTTCTGTCTATTAGAATTGCAAGCTAATTGAACAGCCCAGTATAGTGGACTGCCTGGGATACACTCCTAACAGCTTTTTTCCGGAGCTGATTACTTTGTCATACATAAAGCAAACCACCTCCCCTTACAATTGCTGTTTTTAGAGTTAATTAGCTTTACCAGCATAGCTTTGCTAATCAACTTGCCTTTGCTTAACAATTATTGGGTCTGTGAAGTGTGGTAGAACATTTGCATTGCTTTCTCAAAAGGCAGTGCCTAAGAGTTCACACCGTGTGCTTTAACATTAAGACATTTATGGGGATTACTTAAAATTAGCTGGTTCAAATTTTAGAAAGTCATGCTGCAGCTTGAAGTGTATGTGTCAGATGTTAGTCTTTTTAGTTGCTTAAACTTGCAGCAACAACTCGCAAACTGAGCAGTGTAGTTTTAATGTAGCTTTGTTGTCTGCTTCTGTTTCATTTTTTGTTCTCAATGTCATCTTTAAGAGTAGATCTACAAAACAATCCTTAGGTAATTCCTAAATGCATGATAGGTCCTGTAACCATTCTGGTTAGGACTGTGGGAGTCATTAGTGGTTTGTCAAGGAGTCCTGCACCTATTAGCCACTTTTGAGTGTTTTGGAGAAAACACGAGAAATTCATAGTAGAGGGGATGGGGGAAAGATTTTGTATTACTGCTTCTGGTTCCCTTCCCCTTGTTATTTTTAAAGCCTGATATATTTGCTTCTTACTAAAGTGTTTCTTGGATTTGAATATTATACACACAGTAGTACCTTGAATTTTTGCATATTAGCCGACTTTAGGGTTGGAGACAGATTATGTTATTAATTTAGTTTTGTTTTGGTTTGATTACTTACCCATTTTTTCTTTATAAGGACAAAAAAATGGGTTTGGGTTTTTCTTTTATGGATATCTGCATCACATACTTTTACTTTTTGGCAAAGATGTGTTTACCCATTTTCAGACATGCGTCACAGCTAAATTAATTCCATGAAAGTCATAAAAGCTGCCTGCGTTGAAACAGGTCTGCTTTGGTAACCGCTTGGGGCCAAGAAATTTTGGAAGTCCAGAATTTAGTCAGTTTAAATGGTGCTTATGGTCTGATGACAATTTTGCTAATAAACTAAGAAATTGCGATGTCTGTGAAAGTGATGTGGTACTAAACCAACTGGTTTGTGGGATTTTTTTTTTCTTCAGTCCTATGATAATGGCCTGGCGCAGGGAGCTGGACTGGAATCTCATGGTAAGAATGTTAAAATGTTCTAAACCTGTTTTTAAGGCTGGGATTGAAAATGCTGTAAGAGATGCAGAGTATGTCATACCTTTCTTTCTTTTATGATTTTAAGGAAGTGGGATGAGGAGGAGCAAATCCAAAACATGCTTCTGAATATGACATCTTCTTCCCTTAGTTCCAGCCTAATATCAGAACAGATGGGCTCTTAATATATCAACTCCATTAATTTTACTTCATTAATATTTTATTGAAAGGTGTTGGCTGTAGTTCTTATCTCTTGCTGACAGAGCAAACTTTTTCCACACATGCCATTGCTACTCTGTGGATTTTATCTGCAAGAGATTTTGTGCAATGCACCTGATGATCTCCAGTTTCAACAGCTATTAGTAAAATCTAGAAACATTTTCTCTCATAGATCACAGAATCTGTTGTCAGCTCAAATCTTGAAGCAGCAGTTAGTTTTTGAAGACAGTTGGTAGTTCTGAAGGTAAGAATCCATAAGAGACTGCTGTTTTTTAGCAAAATGTTTCTATTCCATGAAGTAGTGGTCTGCTTGTGACAGAGAAACTATTGACTTTTATATAAGTGATACTAAATCTAGTGCTGTGGTCTATTTGACTAGGTGGGGATTGGTCAAAAGTTGGACTCAGTTATTTGGAGGTCTTTTCCAATCTGCATGATTCTATGATTCTATCAGATGTTTACTATCTTTATCATTATTGAGCTTTGATTGGATTCATCTGTTTTCTTCCTGCAGAATTTCTGATGAAAAACTTAAATTATATCCCTACATATTAAAACAATTAGTTAACTAAGTTTCTGTAGAGTGCTAATGATAACAGATAGCGTTACTTCAGGAGCCTTCTGTTGCATCAGAATGAGCATAACCTTAGAGCTCCTGGGGTCTTCCAGGACCAGGACAGTGTGAGGAACTTTGGGCCCCAGGTCATCTGTCAACAGCTTGTTTATGGTAGAAGCACAATTTATAAATATTACAAATATGAGAGTCCAGAAGTCTTTTCACAGTATTAACTATGCTCTTTAATTTTTTTTTAGTTTCTGCTTACCAGACACTTCTGTCTGTTTATGTCTTCTGGGAGATTGTGTCTGAGACTGACTTTGGCATCTCTGCTTCACTCTGATTGCTGGCATCCCAATAGCTTTCTTTTTTAAGTTACATATGAAGAAATGTTTCTGTTGCAATGCAATTTACTTATTTCTGGACTGCTGTGTAGTGTAAATTGCACAGCATTGAGTGAAAACAGCTTTAAGAAAATTAATTCAGGTTTATTTGTGCTAGAGCTGTGTTGAGGGCATTTTTTCCTCTTTGGCGTACCTGCTGAACTAAAGTGTTCCTATCTATTTGGATTTTAGACTTAAAATTAACATTTTCATACTCCTAAAAATCCATTGATTTAATTATTAACACCTTAGTTAAAGTTCTGACTGAGATCATACAGGCTTTGGTGAAAATCTGGGTATCAAAGCATTGCAAATACCAGATTCTCTTCTCACAGGTGGCTCTACATTTTGTGGTATTGCATCGCTGTGTTTGATGGGTAAACTGGAAGAAGTTTTCTCAGAAAAAGAACTGAACAGAATAAGAAGGTGGTGTATAATGAGACAACAGAATGGCTACCATGGACGACCCAACAAACCTGTAGACACTTGCTATTCCTTCTGGGTGGGAGCAACATTGAAGGTAGTGTACAGAATAGCTACAGGATGATTATTGACTTGTTTTGATTTCTTTAAGCATCATTTTCTCTACTTGAAAGAGTTAGATGTTTAACACCAATGCACTGAGGGCTGTAAAGGTCTTTCATCTTGCAAAAAGGCAAGATGAAAGGTTTACCAAATTACTGCTTTCTCTGCTATCACTGCTGACCTCTAAAATAAGCGCTATATTTTAGTATTAAAAAGGATTTTTTATACTAGGATTTAGTATATTACTGTTATGGTCTAATTTCTTTTCAGCTCTTGAACATATTCCAATATACAAATTTTGAGAAAAACCGAAATTACATCCTGTCAACTCAAGATCGCCTTGTTGGTGGATTTGCCAAGTGGCCAGATAGCCATCCAGGTAAAATTACTTTTCAGTATTATGATGAGTATGTTCTAAGCTAGAAATACATTCCAGCAGTCAGACGTCTGAGAGGCATAAAGGAAGTTGTCTCCTTCAACAACAACAAAATATAAAGGAAAAAAAACCCCTCAAAATATAATAAGATTTTCATGATTGAAGTGGAAAGAGGGAGGTATAGTTCAATTTCTTCACTGCAAGGGTTGTTAAGCACTGGAACAGGCTGCCCAGGGAAAGGGTGGAGTCACCATCCCCGGAGGTTTTTAAAATATGTGTAGATTTGGCACTTAGGGACGTGGGTTAGTGCTGGACTTGGCAGTGGTAGGTTAAGGCTTGGACTCTGATCTTAGAGGTCTTTTCCTAAATGATTCTGTGATCGTTTTAGTCAAATATGAATTCAGTGACACCTCCACAGATTATTGCATGTCGAGAATTTGCAGGGGGCGCATGAACTTCACATCCTCTTTCCATCTTTAGCCTATGATTCCATGGGCTGATAATCCAATCTAACAGCTTGCTGCTACCCAGAGGAGGCAGACTCGGCAAGCTGTAGTGCCGGTGTAAGGTGTGCAGCAGGAGCAACGTGGGATGAGAAATGGTGGCAGTTGTCTGTTGATCAAGCTGCATGAATTACTACCCTTAGGGTATTCTCTCAGGAAGGGGTGAACCTGGGAAAAGTAATTACTTCTTTCATTCCTCTAAATCTTGCTGTTGGCAGCTACTGGCACTAGTTTTGGTGTTTCAGTGGTTCATAATAGTTCAGCTGTTCATAAAATTATCAGCCAAAAACACTTCCATGAAAAAAAATTTGTTTTCTGGACCAAAGTTGTTTCCAGATGCTTAAATTCTTTGGCCGTGGCACTCAGAAAAAGTAAAGTAGTGTGCAAGTAGTTACAAGACAAAACTAGACACTAGTTCATGCTGGTGGCTTTGGGCAGAACCTGATTCCTTCTGTCAAAATTCATATTTAAAATATAGCACCTGATTGTTTTCCTTAGATGTAATTATTCAGGGGTGTTTGAATAGGAACATGTGGCTGTTACAGCCTGAGATAATTTTATTTTTCCTTTTCTATCCTTTCAGATGCTTTACATGCCTACTTTGGGATCTGTGGTTTGTCATTAATTGGAGAATCTGGTATTCGCAAAGTTCATCCTGCCCTGAATGTAAGCACAAGAACCTCAGAGCGCCTTCACCACCTTCATCAGATCTGGAAAACACGGACTTTAAACAGTGTTCAGACGACACACACCTCTTTATGTGACTGATTTAGACTTGAATTTAGTTCTGGTAGCATAATTGTAGCCCAGGGTTAAAAGCCATGTATAACCAATGTGCTCTTTTAAGTGCTGGAGTCATACAATCAGATCTGTGTTGCTGGCACCACTTCAGTAGGGAGTTGCCTTCAGCAGGTTATTCTGCATTGTGGAAAAAGGAGATATTTTGATTATATAGAAGTTTGTCACCGCAGACTGTAAATGGCTTTTCAAATGGCTTTACTTCTAGGAAATCCCTTGAGGCGTTTAAACTTCATTTCAAGTTTATTTTTTTAAATTTGTGCATACTGTGTCAAAATATATAATGGGGACATATTTTCAAAATCTGTTTACATATCATGCAGTATAGCACAGAACCTTTTAGTTCTTTATGATTTTACTATTTGACATATTTTAGCTAGAGAATCTCCTATATTAAGTCTCAGTTAAAAGTTACCTTTTATCATAAACTTTCAGATTCCATAAACTTTCTTTTAAAAAACAAATGAATTAATTAAAAATAAAATTATTTTATTCAATATACTGGACTTTTAACGTTGTGTGGCCTTACTAAATGGATTTCATAACTCTTCTGAGTAGCTTTTACACAGTTGCAGTGGATTGTTAGCCAAACAAAGAATTTTCATCTGAAATAGTTTCTTCATGTGAAATTCAAGAAGAGTGTGACATATTGATGTGTGTCAATAAGAGATACTTAAGCACTTTTGGAAGTGTACCTGTGTGCAAGAGTAGCATTAGAACCTGTTTCCAAAGACAAGCCTTTGCAATACATTAAAACTGTACAACTGCACTCTGGTGATTTTTTCATATATATTTCTCTCTCAGTCTCAAGTAATACCAAGTTTCTTAACCATTCTGTGTAAAGAGTGAAACATTGGACTTTAAAGTACACAGCACTGGTGTACGGTTAGAGTGGTGTTGAACATCCTCAGCTGCTTTAGTAGTGGTGCTTTACTTTGTGTGCTTGAAGTGCTGTTTAGAACTGAAGCAAGTAACCTTGCAGCTAATGCATTTTTGGCCAGTCAGTTTGTGCATTTCCAGTGTTCAGTAGACACCAGGATGTCTTTCTGCTTGCGAGTTGTTGGGGCACATTCTTTTTTGTAAAGGACTTCCAAACACAGGCAAATGAAGACTTATGAAAAGAGTTTAAGTACGCCATTTGCCACTGCTGAGCCCAAAGAGACAGGACATAGACCCTTTTGGTCAGCAAAACAACCTTCAGGAATAACCATTGTCCTGATTTTGCAATGCAAGGCAAGGGAAAAGGGTAACATAGCTTCTGTCACACTTGTGTCAGAGAGATCCAATAGGCATCTTTAGGCTACCAGAACAATCCCAGTGTCCAACCCTGTTGCAGCCTTCCTACCTAAATATATTGGTTTTATTTCTATAGCAGATTAATTTGCATGGCAGCATTGGGAACATTAGTAGTGCAAGTGAACTGCTTGGAAAAGCAGAGGAGGAGCAGGGGGTGGTAAAATATGTCATTTGGGCATGTGCCAGCAGGCACTTCCCTTGGGAGAGGAGGTACTACATGGCTGTAAAAACTAAGAAGTTGGGAGCAGTGAAACCAAGAGAACTGTGGGGCTGGCACTGCGGAGGGGGAATGAGGTGCTTGAGTATAACTGGTGCAGAGTAAGATAATTGAAAATTGGGATATAGGAAGAGTGTAGGCAAGAGAAAACTAAAGAAGGGCAAAGGAGGAACACAGAGCTTGGGAATTGGTTTTGTTTCCCACATACTGAGATGCTCAGAAGCTCAGCTACAAATAAAAATAAAAAGTAAGATACCTAAAAGAGGGGACCTATCAGACTGGGGGCTCACTACAACAGTTCATCTGGGAATCCTGTTTTTCTGGGGAGGCTTAGTGGGATGTTGGTCAGCAGGGGCTGAAGTAGCTTCCCTGAACAGAAGACTCTCAGGTCACAGGGGCCACCATAGCTGAAAACCCATTTAAAATGAAACAAAAAAAATCTTGGAGTAAAATTGTTCAAAATAGCATGGTATTTGTTTGTCTTGATATCAGGTGGTGGCCACAAGTTAAATCATGATAGAGTGAGGTGGAACATGTAGTTACAAAGATGAGATGTAATTGTAGCTACCCATACCTACCATTGTCTTTGCTTCCATGGTGAACCATCTACGAGTTTTTTAGCATTTACTACATACCCTGTTAGAGGAAGTAGCTTTGAATTTCAGAAGAGTTGAATAAGATACTCTTAGTATGTGCTGGGAAACAACCCAAATATTGATTCTTGCTTAGCTTCATGAGGAATTATGTACTTGATTATTGTGGGGCAAATCCATACTTGCAAAATTCAAAATTGTGGTTCCTGAGTTTCCTTGTCTGTGACCAGCTTCTCATCTGTGAGCAACATCAGAGAAGCAGAAATAAGGGCTAACAGTGAAAAATCACATTATGTGAACAAGAATTTCAATTCTCCCAGCAAGTGATTTAAGAGTGTTCTGCTTCAAAAAGCAGCTGATATTTCTTGCTTTGTTTTCTGTATTTGTAAGCTATTTTGGGTTGTTTACATGGATTTTACATTTCAATCTCCTTGGCCCACAGTTACTCTGCAACTTTTTGCTTTTTCCCCAAGTAAAGAACAGCATCTTTCAGGCTTAATGTCGACAACAGAGTTATCATTTTCTAAAGATTGCATGAGGCATATTTGTTTTGCATTAACTCCCAAAGTTTGATTGAAGCCAACAAAATGTGTATGCCTTCACCCCACTCTATGTGATTACTTTAATTGGTTTGAAATCTTCAATCTTATTAACTTGATGAAAAATCTGTATTAATAACCAATGTTCTATGCATGATTTGACATTTTTAATGCCCCAGCTGATGTCAGGCAAACAAATGGTGAACATGGAATGTTCCTGTGGCGCAGACATTTTGGTTCTGACTGTGTATTGAATTGCCTCTACCATTTTTGTGGTTTATCATGTCTTCTGACTAGAAAAATGCTAAACAATAAATCAATGGACAACAGTTTCACAGATAAGAAGTCCATGACCTAAAATCTCTCTTAAAATGCATTTGTCCAAATGCAGCTAAAACTTAAATGGGAACTGTGAAGCTTAAATGTCGCTAGAAAAAGCAAAACATGTGATTACTACCCAGTGTCCTGTTACTACATGCCCATGTCAAATGTCTCCAGCTTTCTTGTGGATCCCTTCAGGTCCTGGAAGGTGCTATAAGGTCTCCCTGGAACCTTGTCCTTCCCAGGCTGAACATCTCCCTTCATAGGAGGGATGTTCCAGCCCTCAGATCAGTTTTGTGGCCCTCCTTTGTACCTGCTCCAACAGGTCTGTGTCCTTCATATGCTGGGTATCCCAGAGCTGGACACAGTGCTCCAGATGAGGTCTCACCAGAGTGGAGTAGAGGCAGAATCACCTCCCTCAATCTGCTGGCCATGCTGCTTTTGATATGGCCCAGGACGTGATTGGTTTTCTGGGCTGCAAGTGCACATTGCTGAGTCATGTCCAGCCTCTCCTCTACTTGCAACCCCAAGTCCTTCCTGGCTGGACTACTCCCAATCCATTCTTCACCAAGCCTGTACTTGTGCTTGGGATTGCCTTGACCCAGGAGAAGACCCTGCACTTGGCCTTGTTGAACTTCATGATGTTTGCAAGGCCCACCTCTCAAGCCTGTGCAGGCACCTGGATGACATCCCTCCAGCATCTTGTCAGCACCACTCAGCTTGGTGCAGTCAATCCCACTGTCCGTGTTGCCCACAAGGATGTTAAACAGTGCCAGTCCCAACACTGACCCCTGACAAGGGTCCACTCATCACTACTGGGACATTGAGCTGTTGACCACAACTCTACTGAGTGAGACCATCCAGCCCATTCCTTACCCATCAAGTGGTCCACCCTCTCCAATTAGGGATGTCATGTGGGATAGTGTCAGAGGCATAAATCCAGGTATGTGGTATCAGTTGCTCTTCCCACATCAACTAGTGTAAGCCCTTTTTAGAAGGCCACCAAAATTATCAGGCACAATTGGCCTGTAGTGAAGTCATAAGAAATCAATGTTTTTATCTTAGCCTAGTTTTTAGGAGATCTGCTCCATGATCTTGCCTTTCACCACAGTGAGACTGGCATCCTTTAAAATATCTGTGTGTAGGTACAGGCTCTGTACTTGGGAATGGGACAGGACAGAATTGGCCATTATTACTGGAGAACAAGTTGGATTCTGAGGAAGGAAACAGTCCTGACTCACAATTAAAACGGGAAGTTCATCAAGGAAGAGAAAATCTTTTTGAGAACCATCTGCAACCTCTCACTTCAAGAATTTAGAAATGTGCATGGGAGAGGAAGTGTTTGTGGGTAAGTAAGGAGTTTTCAACTTACCAGATTAGGTTTTTTATATTAAACTCACAAATGTAAGGAGGGAGATATTCATGTGGCAGCTCTGTTGTGACAGATTTAGTCAGGTATGCTTGTGAAGGTAGCTTCCATGGTAACTTGTAACAAAGGTGATAACCAGGCTCTGGTACAAGGACCAGGAGCAGTGTGTGCACCATGCAGTCAACTGCCCTGCATGTTCACAATCTGAGAGAGCATAGAGGCCTTCGTGAGACTGCTTCTACAGCATCCCCAGATTCCCATTCAAAACTATCCCCATGTTCTCTTTGTTCCCTTTAGGACAAAGGCTCTACCTCACTCTGGGAGGGAGGATCCCACCTTATCCTTTTATGTGAAATCTGCAAAAGGATAATTTGAAATGACAGAATAGAAGTCAAGGCAAATTCTCTGTTGTTCATCAGCCTTCCTGAGTGCTTGTAGGATAGGAGTGATGCTTACAGTGCCTAGAAAGCTAAATATGCAAGATTGCTGTTGAAATTGCATGCTGTCTTTGGCTAATTTTAAGGTTTCCCTAAGCACAGAGCTATATTTATTTTCTGTTGTGCTATCCAGGAGACTTCATTTAACAACCCTCTTCAAATTATGGCCATGCCTTACTAAAATAGGCTCATTTTGCAGAATTTTAATCTTTGTCAACCTTCATACTGCTTATTATATGCCTTAAAGCCTTCTTTAAATTCAGACTCATTGTGGAGAAGAATTATATGGAAAGGCATCATATGTCTAAACATATTGTGCAGGGAACATTTGTCATGGGGGCTCTTTCACAGCAGGTCAGACTAACAACTGTTGGGAATGGCATAGGGACGGTTTGTTTGTCCTGCCTTGGGGCTCTTTGGTGGGCCCTGGTGACTACTGGACTGTTTCTTGCAGTTCTTTAGTTCCACTCTAATATTTTAATATTTTTAACACCACTCCCCACAGCACTCAACACAACCACACCCACCCACCCACCCCCTCCCCCGCCTTTAAATTCTTAAATTAAGGAAAGTTTTGCTGGTGGGTCAGTTTAACACAGAACCAGTCTGTGAGGCACATAGATGGGAAGTGGGACGGGGGGAATGTTTCTATAAATAGCACAGAAATACTTCTGAGAAAATGGTAAGTCTTAGACAGATTGGTTATATTTGCACCCTGGTCTGTATGCTCGTACTTGACAGATCAGCTGTCCTCAGGAGGTGCTGCCTGTCCAGCATCCTTCCAAAGTATCCTCTGAATTATGCAGTTCTCCAGTGAGGCTGAGGAGGGGAGTCTGCTAGGGAGGTGTGTTGATGAGGCTTTCCAAGAGAGGCACAGGGCTCTTGTATATATTTTTGTATATGGCTCTATATATAACTCCCTGTGTATGGCCAGAGTGAGTCTGCAGAGCACAGATAAAATGTGCCCCCTGTGACTTCCCAGTTGCTATAGATAGCTTCCTCCATAGACCGTGCAAACTACCACTACCACCAAACTTTTCTAATGGCTCCATGCCTTGATATCTTTTTTCAGCATAAAAAAACTCCGGCCTCAAGCAACTTCCTTCTACAGAATGAGGAGCTGCTGGTACAAGTGAGGACTGTGGTAGTTGGCATCTACAGGAAAGGTGCTAACCGTGTTAACAAAGTGAGCTTCCCTGGCCATAAGCCAAGTCTTGTCTTCTTCCCTTCTGCCACCCCTGGATTATCCTAGCCTTTATTAAAGACAGGAATGAGGGAACAGCAGAGACACATGTTTACCTGCCCAAGATGCACCCTCTGCCCCTGAGGAGTGTTGCCAGCTCTGAGTATGAGCTTGGAATGACAGCTATCGGTGGGAGAGCTGTTCCCCAGCCCTGTAGCAGCTGCCAGTGTGCTCTTGTGTTCAGTGGCCACCAGCACAGGACGCAGGCAGGCACCGGAGCCTGAACACTTGTCTCATGGGATCCCATGCACAGCAGCAGATAGGCTCCCAGCACATTTCTCCTTCTGCCCCTGGACAACTTTAACTCTGCATTTCCCTTACCATCTGCCTATATTTCCTCGGGACTGTTGCAGGCTTTCTCACCTCCTGTGACTCCAGGTCGTGGTCCAGGAGCCACAGAACAGAGAGGCTTCACAGTCCTTGTGTGAACACAAGCACTCTGCTTTTGCCTGCAATGGAAACCTGAGCAAAACACTTAGGCCGGCATTTGAGATGTTACACAGTGTCTGTTCCCCAGGGGGCAGTTCTTTAAGCCAAAGACTCCACGGGCTATGGAGAGCAGCAGTTCCCACAGTCTCCCTTCTATAAAAGGAAATTGAAGTCTGCAGCAGCTGTTGATCTGATAGCCAGCCTGGACTGGACCTCCCTCCCATCCCTAATGCTTACTCCAGCTACCCACAGACCATCCATCCTGTTAGAATAACTGCACTTTCTGGTGCTTTCAATGCTAGCCAGATTTGGAGAGAACAGAGGTGTAAGGGAAGGCTTCTCTTTTTTTCCAACTTCCATAAGAAAATGTCCTGATGTCGATCACTCTAGTGAAGGTCTGTGCACAGCAAACACTGGCAAATGAAGATTCAGACACTTGAGAGGTGTTTTGTCTCGTGGGTTGAGACAGCTGTTGCCTAAACACTTCTGCTTATCTACTTCTGTCAGTCAGGAACAGATTATTCTTTATTGTTTTAAACTAATGGTAAAAAAATTAAGAAAAATTAAAAAAAAAAAGTTAAAATGTCCTTTTGCCTACGTTTCAGTTCAGCATAAACCCAGTAAAAATGTAATAAATAATGCAATATTCCAAACTAGTAGGAGTTTGTCTTGTCTTTAACCTTATTGAAATCCTCAGCTGACAAGTTGTTTGGGAGGTCATGCATTTGACTTTCCTTCACAGGGGGAAGTGAGCATATCTCTGTGAATTTAGTGTGTCATAACTGAATTGGAGGGAAATCTGTTCCACTCAGTTGAGCTGGTGCATCTGGAAGGCCTTTTTAAGTGTGCCAATGAGAACTGCTGAAGTTGTTGAGCAGCCTGTAGGAGTCAAAGGAATTAAAAGAAACCTTGATGGAAAGCCAGAGAAATTTCCTTTTCTAGAAAATCCAGTACAGTGCACAGGTGCTTGTGAGGGCTGTGCTTCTGCACATGGCCCACGTGATGAAAGCAACAAGGCTCACACAGCAGAGCTCGTACCAGCTCGCTCTGCACTGCAGTGTGCGAGGGACAAGCACTCAGAGCTGCAGCTCTGCTGCTATGCCCTGTGGCTCTGCACCCTTACGCTCTTTTTATTCTGCACTGCAACACACATGGGTAATCAGGCAGAGTCATGATTTGAGGGGTTGGACCCTAAAAACTGCTGTCCAGCCTTCGCATCAATCTCAGGTCCAGAACAAATTGCTGACACAGATCCTCTTCATGCTCCACACAAGGGACGTGTCACTGTGCTTCACCCTCAGCTTTTTGTTAACACTACAAGAAACAATTTGCTTCGTTATGGTTTCAGATAAATTCCCTAAAGTGACATTTCTGGCCTTTTGCTCTGCCATGCACATCCCTTTGTATATGTAACCCAACTCTGTTTGAGCCAGTTGTTCTTTGACTGGTTACCAGCACCTTTGTCAACTTTCACAGGGGTAAAGAGATGCAGGAACTCCATTAGTGCAGTGCTGCCTGCCCAGGCCAGCAGAGACAGTGTTCCTGCAGGCAGGTATTCCAGCAGCATGTCATCTGCTAAAGTGCTGATCCCAGCTTGACACAGGGGTGAAATGAAGTTACTGGTGCGGAAGGTCTGGAGAGGCTCAGGTGCCCTATAGGCACACATGTAGAGGGGCAGGTTCATTCCGGTGCCCTGTGATGCCACGAGGAGGGTCAGCCTTTGTCTGGCACAGTGAGCTCTGCACTGCTCTGTGCAAAGTCAATCCATAGGGAGCTTAATCCAGTTTTAGTGGGGATTAAAGTTTTCATTAAGCCATGGGTAAATGCAGGGGAAGAATTTTGTTGCAGCAATGTGGCAGGCCATTTTGAAAAAAGGAAAGTTAACTCAAACATGATCCTGGTGTAGTTAAGCTGAAAGAAAATAGCAGGAGCCCAGCTGACACATTTAAACCTTGAAGACATGAATTGCACAAAGTTTGTCCCCTTTGTACAGGGATGTAATAATCTCTGAAGGCCAGCTGAGTATGAAAAGCTTTTGTGTCTATGCTGCACTCTTCAGAGCCTTCGCTGTTACAGACCTTCCCCTTTTGCAAAACACACAAAAATCACTAAAACATACATCACAACATTTGCATGCAGATCTCAGCAGTGCTTATCTTTCCCTTATCTTTCCCTGATTTGCATGTCTCTGATTTCTTCATTAGACACATTCTTTAAAGTAAATTAATAAAATCGGTACATTAATAGACTCAAGCTTGCTGTGTTTTGCTCAATTAATATTTGTTAAAACCCTAGATATCCAAAATTCTCTCTATATTGACAAACTTGATTAAGTTTGCAACAAAAATGGCAATTCCATTATCTATTCATGGTATGCATCATTATGTACTTTAGCTTATTCCTCATAAATATCTAATAACATACTCAATACATTAAATATTAATAGTAGTCTACATACTTAACCCATATTTCTTAAATGAGCTTGTTCCCGGGGGCATGAGGTACTGTACTAGGGTTGCATGGGACAGGCTAGGTAATTTTTCAAACAATACAGTTGTAATTTTAAGTCGGTACTTTATTCTGTGTTTTTCTGTATCACAATCACTGAATGAATATGTTTATGGTACTTCAACAGAGGTCTTCAAACAGAGGAAGACAAAATATCCAGAAGTAGATTCTCCAGGGTCAAATAGGTCTGAGCACAGTAGAACAACGTATCTGACTCCAATATATTGCGGATTTGAAATTCACTTTTTAATTTTATTACATTTGCCTATGCCTGAGGATAACAGCAAGAAGTATGGGAAATGAGAGGCATGAGTGAAGGTGAGAACCTTTATTCTGCCCATTAGCATAAGAGTTGACTTAGCCACAGTGCAGCAGTCAAACTGCTTCAGTATCTCACTTTGTTTATTGGTCGTATTTTATCTTATGGGTTTAGTGACCTTCACGTTTTTGGTAGTGTCTATTAGAACAAAGTATATAAACATACCTAAATCTCTGTTTCAGTCTATGGTCATGGGGAGAAAAATTAGATCATTAAGGAATCTAGAGACATTGAAAGGGCAAAAATCACAGAGTCCAGAAGAAAATGAAGATGTGAATTGGCAGATGCATCACAGTGAGAGATTTGGGGATCCCACGCAGTCACAGGCTAAATCTGAATCCTTGGTGGGATTTATTAACACAGTTGTCAGGGCAAAGGTGCAGGAGTTTTCCAGCTAAAGGTGGACCTCAACTAAACTGTGGAAGAGACAGAGAAGAAGACGGTTTCCTGACTGTTCATCAGGAGAGTCCAGAGAGTTGTGCTCCTTTTTCTACCCCAGAGCAGTGCAGGTGAGAATGGGGGAAAAAAGAACAAGAAGGAATGGAGTTTAATGCAGGAAAAGGTTTAGGTCTGCACGCAAATATAGTGGTCTTTGAAATAATTTGGTTACATTTGTCCTGCTTGCAATACCTTTACAGCCTTCAGAAGGTCTCATCTGTTTCATGGTAATTTTTTTCTGGTAGTGACAGTTCACATCTACATCACTCCCTGTGGAAGAAAGAAGCTTATCTAAAATTCATAAACTATTTACATGGATTCTCTTTCATATTGCTCAAGTTAAATGCAGGCCTCTGAATGCTGTTAAGAGAACAAAAGCAGGTCACAATCCTTTTCAGAAGCATACACACTTGGATACGCATTTCAGAGGTGTTTTTTTCATTATTTCAAATGTTTGCTCACATGTGCAATTTAATACTGAAGCAGTTCATGCTGAACACCAGTACTGCTTTTCCTGGTTTTTGCACCTTTAACATCATCTTTCTTGTATCTCCATTGCTCTGGTATTGCAACGCTCAGTGACATCAGAGTTGTCTGAGACAAAAGTACATCTAACCAGATCCATTTTCCCCATGCATACTATAAAATTGAAGCGTTCTTTCTCTCCTCTGTACTGAATTATTTGTGTTAACCCTTCCCATATCACCACCTGCAACTGATTTCAAACACTCTTTAAGTAGATTTCCTCAGGTAATGACGGGGCCAATAAGTTCAAGCTTGGTGTAATAGGGACACAGTGGGAGAAGACCCACCCCACCATGGTGCTTGAGAGCTGCCAAGGGTGCATGCTTGAGTGGATTCCCTGTGCAATGGAAGTGGGAAAATATCGCACAATCCTAGAGGAACAGAAAGAGAAGAGCATCTGAGTAGGCTTCACTGCTCAATTTAGTTCAGAATAAGAAAGTAAGACAGAGAAGGTGATCAAACAGAAAATCTAGAAACGTTGTTGTTGTCCTAAGAGAATAAACATAATTCACAGGTCTGAAAGCACAAATTTGTATTTTAATTTGTATACCAACAGGCCATGTATACCATGTGTTGCATGATATTTCAGGATTGCAATACAGAACCAGTTTTTCCACTGATACAAAATCATATAACTTAGTTTACATCAGCTGACAATCTGACTGGGATCCTTGTTTTTTTGGAGACCTACTTCAAGTTGAAGTGATAGAAAACACGTAAAATTAACATAATATGACATAGTCTGATATTGATAATTTCATGACAGCAGAAGGTTCAAATTAATTTTCAGGTGTCCTGGTTCCACAGAAAGGAACAAAGCTAAGAGATGGAAAAAAAAGGAGGAAAAATGTGAAAAGGAATTGCATATCTGCAATTTATGTGAAAGAGGTGAGGAGCTCCCAGCTATTTCTGTCATACAGCCCACCTCAGTAAAGGTTGTGTAAAACACAGCGATCATTCCCAAGAAGGGTGAAAGTCCTTGAGCCACCAGCTGCAACATGAAGTTTCTCCATCTGTCTCTGGCCTTCCAAGAGCACATTCCCCTATCAGCCTTCAGTCACTCAAGACAAAGGCTAGCACAGGTGTCTTCCATCCAAGGGAAGGTAAACATGGGCCAGTAGAATGGCTACAGGAATCAATATTTGCTGCAGAGGATAGTCCCAAATTCCTATCTAGTCTCAATCTATGGAGGCAACTTGTGTTAATTATACTGAACAGTCCACCGGGTTCTGCTTAGGCTTGCACAACTCTGCAGAAATACACTTTTCTGCAGGGCTGATCACAGAATCATAGAATCATAGAATCACAGAATCATAGAATCATAGAATCATATGGGTTGGAAAAGACCTCCGAGATCATCGAGTCCAACCATTGATCCAACACTGCTGTGGTTACTAGACCTTGGCACTCAGTGCCACATTCAGTCTCATCTTAAAAACCTCCAGGAATGGTGAATCCACCACCTCCCTGGGCAGCCCATTCCAATGCCTGATCACTCTCTCTGTAAAGAACTTCTTTCTAATATCCAACGTAAACCTCCCCTGACACAGCTTAAGATCATGCCCTCTTGTCCTACTGCTGGTTGCCTGTGAGAAGAGACTGACCCCCACCTGGCTACAACCTCCTCTCAGGGAGCTGTAGAGAGTAATGAGGTCTCCTCTGAGTCTCCTCTTCTCCAGACTAAACAACCCCAGCTCCCTCAGCCTCTTCTCATAGGACTTGTGCTCGAGTCCCTTCACCAGCCTGGTTGCTCTTCTCTGGACCCGCTCCAGCACCTCAATGTCTTTCCTGAACTGAAGGGCCCAGAACTGCACACAATACTCAAGGTGTGGCCTCACCAGGGCTGAGTCCAGGGGAAGGATCACTTCCCTGGTCCTGCTGGCCACACTGTTCCTGATCCAGGCAAGGATGGGCACACTGCTGGCTCATGTTCAGCCTCCTGTCAATCCAAACTCCCAGGTCCTTTTTCCACCTGGCTGCTCTCCAGCCACTCTGTGCCCAGCCTGTAGCGCTGCAGGGGTTGTTGTGGCCAAAGTGAAGGACTTGACACTTGGCCTGGCTGAACCTCATCCCATTGGAATCAGCCCAACTCTCCAGCCTATCCAGGTCCCTCTGTAGAGCCCTCCTGCCTTCCGGCAGATCAGCACTCCCTCCCAACTTGGTGTCATCTGCAAATTTACTAATGGTGGACTCAATTCCCTCATCCAGATCATCAATAAAGATGTTAAACAGGACTGGGCCCAGCACTGACCCCTGGGGGACACCACTGGTGACCGGCCGCCAGCTGGATGCAGCCCCGTTCACCAGCACTCTCCGGGCCCGGCCCTCCAGCCAGTTCCTGACCCAGCACAGAGTGCCCCTGTCCAAGCCATGGGTTGCCAGCTTTTCCAGGAGAATGCTATGGGAGATGGTGTCAAAATCTTGATGGCAGAGAGTGCTGTCATGCAGGGGCCAGGATCATCCCAGCTAGAACTGCTTCAGAGGATACCGTTGCTGAAGTTGTGAAATTAATGCAGAAGTGTTTTGTGGCAATCTCCTGCTTCTGGCATCCTGAATCCTGACAGCCACCTGAACCTGGAGTGCTAACAGAGCTAATGCTGAAACAAAAACACTCCAAGAAGAGATCATGAAAGAACCATCAGCTTCTTCCATCTTCTCCTGTATCCTTCTTGCCCTGACTGAGTTCATGACTTGAGCTACGTTTACATCTCTTTACATTTGCATTAATCAGTTTATGGAAGTGGGACATGAGGAGGTGAAGGGAGAGGAGCTAGGAATCATCCCTTCTGTCTCAAGTCCTTGAATTACATCCCAGGCTGTTCATAACCTGCAACACCTATGAGAAACAGAACAAAAAAACCCTACCACCACCACCAAAAAAACCCCAAACAAAACCAAAAACGAACAAACAAAACCACAAAACAACAACAACAACAAAAACCACACCACAAAACAACAAAAAAAAAACCACAAAGCAAAACCAACTAACCACACTGTTCAAGTAAAAGAAAAAAAAAGGTGAGAAAGCAGCTAGAGATTCAGACCACATAGTTCAAAATGAACTGGTGTGGTTAATGGACAAAGAAAGCAAAACAAAAGCTTTGGAGTAGACCCGTGGTATGTGCACCACAGAAGACCTTTGTCTCACAGGTTTTGGCAGATGGTCCTTGGGAGTCACTTAAAATGAACATAACAAATCTGCAATGAGATTCAGGTGCAGATGTGCCTCCAGCTGAAAGGGTTCCATTAGAGTAAACAGATACATATTGTCTTCTTGCACTGTGGAGCAGTAAGGGTTGTAAATTCCTTGGCCTGTCATTACAGAGCAGTAGGGTCAAAGGTATGTTTGCTGCTTGGTGCTGGTTATCATTTGGAGATTCACACTGATACTGTGGTACAGCCTTCCTGGATGTGGGAGTGCCGCTGCTGCTGAGCCACAAGCAGCATGGTTTTCTGCAGATGACTACTGGACTTGAGCAGCTTGGGAGAAATAAGGCATTCCTTCAGGCAGTCCCTTGTCCCAGCCTTGGCCAGCCCTGTTCTCTGCCAGAGCCCAACACCGACCCAAAGAAATTACAGTACTGAAAATTTCCTACATGACTGCCATTTGGTGAGCTGAAATTAGATCAGAGAAGCAAAATATCTCATACTGAGCTGAATTATGTATTGAAGACTTCTCAGCTGTGTGGGTGATGGCAGCTGACTGTCCCCAGCACCACTGCCCATTGTTTATTCCCAGGGTGTTTGCACAAAAGCAAGAAGTGGAGCACTGAAAGCCTGTCTATATCATAATAACAAGCTATTTGATTAATGAGTCATTTGATACATATAATTGTACAGTATCTAGTAACAGAAATGTCTGGAGCTATTCATGAGTCTTGTTTCCTGAGAAAGGCAGAATATTCTGTTTCAGTGAGTAACCTGAAGGAAGAATCTGGGATAACATTACTACTATATCAGTATGCTCAGGAAATACAGCCTCTGAGGGGACACATTATACTGTTATAAAATACTCTTTGGTATGTTTTCACCACAAAGGGGTGATATGCTCCATGGGCTACCTGATAGCTACAGCATAAGAAGAGCTTGTTGCCTTCCACCTCTGAGTTTGGAATAGAGCTGGTGAGAGAGCAGTGTAAGGCCATTTACTTGTCCCACTCCCCCAGATCTTGAATGTGGCTGGGACCTTTGGGTCTCAGGAGGTTTGAGACTAGAGGAGGAAGAAATGAGCCAGATACTGGCTGAAGTGACCTGCAGTGTCTCAGCCAGAAGCAGGGTATAGCAGCATCATGGAGTGGGGACAGGCAGGGAGCAGGAATGCAATGCCTGCCATGTCTCAATCACCATTCCCCAGCTTTTCTCTGGGGCTCTCTTGCCCACTGTATCTGGGTAATTGTGCCTGCCTCTCTGGTTCTCCTCTCTGGTGTGAACATTTCAGTGGGACCTTAGGGCTGCCTTCATCAGGGAGTGGAAGGTACTTGAGCTGCTGGGACCAGTTTTTCTGCCACAGTTGTATAGAGGCATCTTGTATCCATCTATAATGGGAGATGAGAAATTTTTCTGGGATACAGAAAAAGAGATGATAGGAAGTTTTCCTTCTGTTTGAGTTACCCCACAAACACACCACCAGCCAAGAGCAACCACATGAGGCAGATCATACACAAAACTACATACATTACATTAATAGATGTTCTTCTCTTCAGATGTGTTTAGACACAATTTTTCATCTAAACAAATGCATAGAAAGTAAGAAAACCAAATGGAGCCCAGAGGCAAATGCATCATGCTGTACCTCAGCATACATCCCACATCAAGCTGTACTTTGAAAAGAAGCATGCCCACCTTGGGCGTTGGCCTTGTGGGCATGCACCAGCATGAGCTACATGCAAGATGAGAGTGATTTATACAGTACCACTAGGATTTTGGTTACACCTACACAAGTAGGTGTAACCCTGCCAGCTTTAACACAGCTGTTACGGCCGCAGCATCTGATCAGAGGCGGTGCTCCTGAGCACCTCCAGGTACCTGACAGTCCTCCCGCGCTGCTGCAGGGTGAGAGGTTTTCGCGGGCATCCTCAGACCCGTGAGCGGGTGGGCGGGCGGAGCATCTGTCGCGGCACGACGGCCCTCCCCCGGAGAGCAGCGGGGGCAGGGGCTGCGCTGCGGGGCGAGGTGAGCGGAGGGGCGGCGTGATCCCGCGGCACGGCTGCGGGGCCATGGAGGTGACAGCGGACAGCAGCCGGTTCTCCTACCTCTTGGACCTGCTGAAGCGGGACAGGGTAAGGACGGAGCGCGGTTCGGCATCCCCGGGACAGCGCGCAGGGCGGGGAGCACAGCCCGAGAGGAGAGCCAGTTCCCTCCTGGAATGGTTTGTTTGGGGCTTTTCAGCGTGGGGTTGAGGGGATGAATGACTCTTATTTAGAGCTAACGTACTTTGGAGGCTCCACTAATATTTGCCATGTGCTTCCGAAGCTGCAGGGTGAAAAAGTTAAAAGAAAAGATTAAATTTCAATGTGAAGTGTCCCTCAGCCCAGCACACTGGGGCATCGGGCGCCTTTGCAGCCCTGCTCCCTGTGAGGTGGTCTGCCAGCTCAAGGATGTGGGGCGCTAGGGCCGGTACACCCCTGTCCCTCTGGGATTCTGCTGTGAGAAACTGGCCGCGAGCAACGCTGAAGTGTCTCCCTCAGGAACTGATTCAGAGTTGGCAAGTGTTTTGAGGGAAACTTGCAAGTGGGTTTTGTTGAAAAAAGGAAGGAATCCAACTTTTTGTACCTGTGAACTGCTGGTATATATGAAATCCAGGGAGCACCAAAGACTCCACCACGGTAGGTTTAAAAAACCTGAAGCAGTCACAGTATTTCTAAACTTTAAAAAAAAAGTGTAGCAAATAATGGTGATATTGGAAAGATTGTTTCAAATGCATTCTGGTGGTTTTCTACCATATCTCCAAAGGCTGCCTTCACAGCCTGTACTTTGTGCACGCCTTTCACCTCCTCCCTCTCCTCCCTCCCTCCTCTAAAAATTCTGGATGAACCTTTAAAGCAGGTGAATGAAGGGCTTCCTGTGTAATTTTCTTCTTCTTCTTCTTGCCCAGGAGTAACCATGTCTGGGGCATGAAAGGAAAATTCAGATGGACAAGTCTTGTTACTGTTCATTTTACATAATAAACAAAATCATAAAGGGTTTCAGGCCAGAAACTCCTTTAGCCTGTAATGGAGCGCTATGTGTGTCCCTTTTCCCACAATTAAACAGTTTGTATTTTAATCAGACACCCTCTGGAAGAGCCTATGGCTTGGTAGACAGCAGAGTTAGCACAGTAGTGTGAAATACACAAGTTTATTACAAACAGTGCAGCCGTTTATATATGGACAAAGATGTTGCCAAGTCCCATCATCACAGATACTTGATGTACTCGAAGAAAAGAGGAGCGGTATCAGCTGTGTGACCTTCACAGACTTTCCATAGTGGCGGTCACTGCTTGACCCTCTCCGATGCCCAGCTCTGAGACCTCTTGCTCTCCACATTTGCCTTTTGCATTTTTTCCCTTCAAACCAGGGTTTTAGATTACATCTACTTTGTAATTTATTGATGTTAACCAGCAGCTTGGAGGTGTTCTGTTGGGATAATTAAACTGCTTTCTCAGATAGCATAAATCATGTCTGCAAAAGGACTCTTCTGCATGGTAAACTGTATTTACTTGAGGCCAGGTATTGCTGCTTAGAGGTTCCAGAACTCCAGTTTTCTCTTTACCATTCCCCCTTATCAATAAAGTTTTCACCACAAAGCCTGAAAGCATTAACATGCTCTGACTTAATTGCTAAGCATCTTGTCTTTCATTGAACAAAGAACTATTAGAAAATCAGGATCAATAAAGAATGCTTTACACTTGCACACTCACCTCTCCATACGTAGGGTCCCAGCGGGTCACCACAGGTAGGATGCATCAGCTCTTAGACCCTAGGCATGTGACATCTTTTGGCAAGCATGCTGTTTTTCCACTTAGCTTGCAGCCTCTGTCAGGCCTCTCAAACAGGGCAAATCATTATATATCACTTTTCCCTGGGGGAATGTCACTTCAAAAACCTGTTATCTCTATTAATGATCTGTACTAATTATTCCTCTGTGACCCTCTTTCACACACACAACTTGCATATTGTACTTAGAACACAAAGATGCATGTAGCACTTTTAGTCCCAATAAGACAGTCCTTGTGTAATCCATATATCCACAGCATCTGTTTAGGCTCACTACACCATTCTCCAAGATATTCTGGGCCTCCAAGGCACCTGTCACAAATGTCACAGAAGCATCTGAGAACTCCAAAATACCCCTATGAGATAGATTAACAACTAACTGCATTTTGTATCAGAGGCACCGGGGAAGAAGGAGAGTATGTGACCCTCTTTCAGGACTCTGAAGTATCAGCTCAAACAACAGCAAGGACGAACACTCAACCACCTCAAAATGATGTAACATTCCAGAAACAGTCTTAGGCTTCTTCCAACCCCCCATCTTTACTGACCCCCCCCCACTTCCTCCCTTTGAGTTGACTTTTGCAGTAGTCAAAACACACACATACCCACCTCCAATTATTCACCCAAGCTCCATTCCAAATTGTTTTACTTACACAGATGTATGGGTTTGGGTTTTTTTAATGAATCTGATTCTCTTGTAATATTAACTTCCAATAATTTTTAGGTGATGTAAAGAAATATTCATGTTCGATGGAGTAAATGATACAAATACTTGTCATCTGTTCTGTAGAACCATTTTCAGGCATTTTTCTGTAACTGAATAAAATCAATAAGCTGATATGTGTGAGTTTCAGAGATAGACTAACACTGACACTGTCCCTGTGCACTAGCTGTTGATTTCATGCTCTATTTTTAATTTTTTTCCCCTTCACTTATTTGTTTTGTTTTACCATCTATTTCTTCCCTCCACATTGTTTGCAGAAACAGACAATCTGTGTTTCATACGGAACAGCTTTAAAATAATTCTACAGAAAAAGCATGTGGAGAGATATATACTATTAAAAACAAGCCCTAAACCCCATATGATATAAACATGAGAAATATATAAAGATAATTTGAAGAGCATTTGAAGTTCTGCATGTGCTCCACCTGGAACCAGCAGGTGACACTGATTTCTGTCCCTTCCTTCTGCCTGGTTCATATAAAGGCTGATGTAAAGTTCTCTTGTGGTAGTGTTTCAGCTTTTGTTTGGGTGAAATTAAGGGATAGAGCTATACAGGGGTCCAAATTCGAACCACACAAGAAGCTGGAGAAGGAAAATACAGCATAATTTAGTAGTGGGGGCTGGCAGATTGCTCTGGGCTGACTGACTCAGCTGAACTGGAGCTCTGTTCCTCACATTGTAGAAGATAAGGATTTATGTATTTCTTGCTTATATGTAGGAAAGCACTTCTTTGGGGTTTGGGTCCCTGCGAGGAGAATAGTCCTTTAACAGTGATTTGTTCAATTTACAGAGTGCCAGACTGTGTATATATTGTGAGAGGTGTTTGCACAAAAAGGCAACTTTGGTGAAAGAACATGTAAAGATACCTTGGAGTTCAATTTCAGGTAACATTAAGTTAGATACTGCGGAGGACCTGAGCTTGAAATCCAGCAGTCAAGAGCAACTGAAATCCAATTTGCCTGTCTTCACAGCTTTTAATCACAGTTACTTAGCTGAGTTCGTTGGGCTGTGTGATAAAGGTGTGTTTCCACACCTTAGACGTGTCCTCATCATTTCGGTAGCGGGTTCCCTGAAGCACGTACAAGTGCATAGGATATAACATGACAAGGGAGAGCTGACAACCTCACCCTCTGTGACAGGGCTATCTACAATCTGAAGTGAAGGAAGGAAGACTCCCCATGTGCTACATGTGTACCATCCTTATTTTTCATGTAATACCTTTATGGTGTCAAAAATGGAGTCTGTGACTGATCTTCCTGTAAATTTGATTTTATTCTTTTTTTTTAATGTAATTGTTTTATATTCAAAATCCTTTTAGGAGTAACCTTTATACTTCCTTTCTACTTAACAATAGTCATTTCTTTGCAAGTATGACTCTCTCTTAATTCAGAGCTGGAAGTTATTTTGATTTCAATATCATTAATTTTTATAAAGTTTTTTCATTATAATTTTTTCATTTGCTTTGCAAGTGATTACAGAGAGTGAAGGGAAAGAGCAGAGTCCTCTGTGTTGACTGCTGCCTGTAGCTGCTCCTTGGATCTCCTGCAAGTACTGCTTTCCAGGTGTCCTAGGCACGAAGCAGATTATTCTACATGTGGCAGTATGTGAAAAATTAAAGATATTCTGAGCCAGCTTAGCACACTTTTAGATGTTCTAGCTACAAATCCTACCTAAAGCTGGTTGCAGTCTCAATATTCTGACAGTTTGATGAGCACAGTCTTTACTGACTCAGTGCTCTGTGCATAGCAGTGTCGTGTGGGACCTTCAAAACTTGTTCAGTTCAGCTGATCAGGTTATGGGATCTGTTAGGAATTCTATCCAGCCTTGATAGTTATGGGTCTGTGGGACATCTTTGCAGAGAAGATAAACAATCCTGAATCAAAGGAGTAGGGACTGACACTTTCGTTTTACGACAAGAGATTTTCAAGTCATAATAATTTTGAAACGCCCAAGGTCTATAGATCCTTGCTGGCTGTTGCATGGTTGAAGGGTAACCCTTGCAAAAACAAAGTTAAGCCTGTATTGCTGAGCCAAAACAGGAACGTTTCTCTCAGGCAACATAAATTCTTGCCTTATTGCTGAGCTAAAAACAGATCTTTCAGCCTGTATGATTGGGAAAATCCTGTGGATAGGGGTAATCTTCATGAGGTTCAAACTTTCAGAACTAAGTAGAGAAGCAAATTGTATCACTGACAATTTACAAGGAGTGGGATGCAGGCTAAAACCTCTCTGCATTCACTCTGGAGGAAAATACTTACATTGCACAGAGAAAAGTGTCTATGACTGATAGCTCAATCCCCAAGTCAGTCAAGTTAGCTCAGGAAAAAATCCATCTTCATTCTGCATATCTCTGCAGTTCCATCATGGAACCGACTGACTCTTGAGCCATAGTTGCAAAAGCAACATGAAAATAAATGTCTTGGAAAGCTTTGGTCTGAGGACCTTACTACTGAAGGCAGGGGAGGTGTTGGTAGAACCTCCGTGGTGCCGTGGGGCAGGCTTATGTTGCTTCATGCAGTAGGACTGCAACTGCAGTATGGGATTTTTACAACTTCTTGCAAACCAGTGCTGCATCCTTCTCGAAATTATACTGATAGTTAAAGGGAACGAGCACTTGGGAGATTGTTGCATCACAATTCTTAAATTAACAATCATGTTTAATCTGAGGGAGGAGGAAAAATAGGATGGCAATCACCACCCATTCCAGTTTCTATCTTTTTCTGCTGTCTTGGGAATGCAAGGCATGCCATAATACCTGGTCAGACCCTGCCTGCTGAGGGGGCTGGAGTGAATTTTGAAGGATGTGTTAGAACTATTTTGACACTTTCCAGATATTACTCCATGCAAAAGGAGTCTCTTGAGAGCAGAACAGGTGTCCAATTGAAACACACCTTTGGCTGGAAGCAAAGCAGAAGGGTAGGTTCGAGCTCTGTGGCAATGCTGGTCTTACCAACCCCTTCTGCAGTGGCTAAGGGCAGGAGCCTTTTCTGACACTGTTTTCTGCTCTTATCTTTTTAATGTATCAGTGATTCCTAACTGCTGTGTTTTCTTCCCAGTACCATAAAGCTAATGCAAATTTTGGCAGTGCAAATTTAGTGGTCCTAGGCTGGGGGAGGCTAGCAAAAAGGTGTGAGTGCAAAAGGGGAAGTTTTGACCTTTGGAGGCCTTTAAGGACATTTTCACTCATGTAACATCTTAATGTGATGGAGGTGGTAATTAAAATCCTGCTCTAAAGTACCCTGAAGCCAGAGCAAACAGGCACACAAACAAGATAATACCTTAATGATCTATTAAGGGATTGAAAAAAAAATCACTCACAAGTCCTGGCATTAACAGTAGTTGGCACTGTGGCCCATGTGAAGGCTGTGAGAGGACAGGAGAAAAATGCATGCTCCAGGTTTGTCCACACAGTAACACTCACCTGCGCTGGCACTTACACCTCTGGAAAGAATGCAGAGTGATTTTCCTTTCTCTGCCACCAAAGACAAAATTTTTTCATACTGTTTCCAAGGCAGCCAAGGGGTCTTTGTTCTAATCTGCAGCTGATAATTTATCTGGCCCAAAATCAATGACATCCAGTGTTAGCAATGGGTAGTGTGCCATTGTAGACAAGGGCTTTTAAAAAGCTGCAGCCTTAAAGCCTGCCTGTAGCATCATTTGGGGAGAGTAGAAGGATAATATAATAATATAAAAATAACGATTCAGGACTTGCAAATTGTTAGTCAAAACATAGTTGGAAGGCTGACAACACATGGCCTTACCAACTCATTCTCTCCCCTTCTCAGTTAAGTGACATGTTTCAAATTGAATATGCATACTGTTCATTTACTGGCATTATCAGAACAGTTTGAAGCACAGTACTCTCTATTTTTATGAGAGTGGTTTCTAAAGTAAATGTGAAATAATATCTTTATAAGTCTTCTGTAGGAAGTTCTTATTTGTAGTGCTGGACATGCAAAAAAATTACCTCTGTCTTCATGATTTCTGAGTGGAATTTTCCCTTCAAATTTCATGTTCAGGCCACCAAAGTACAGCTGTAAATAATACCCAAGTAAGACATTTTATTTATGGGGTTTTTTATTGACTCATAGGAAGGGTAATTTTGAGGGAAAATGAACTTATTATCCTGATGTTTGTTTTTTAAATAGGCAAGTAGGTCAAGTTTAGAGTTTGTCAAACTGACAGCATTTCATCATTCACTCAGTTCAGGCTTCATCTGTTTTAATTAACTAAACCTCCTTCCATTGTGCAATGTACAGACAGTGTATGCTTTCATTCCAAGTTTCCTAACTTTTTTTTATCCCTTAGCTTAATGCTGTATTAATTATTGCATCTGCAATGGTGGTGTCCACACCCTTCCCAAAATCCAGAGATGCTGGAGAGTTAAAAGTATTTTTGTTTGTTCTGGCAGATGGTTGAAAAGGGTATTTACTATGCCTTTTCCAATGGAAACACACTGTAAGTGGAGGATAGGGGATGCCGACAGTCATAACCTCTTCCCCATCTCTTTTTCATCCTGGTTGCCACAAAAGCTGTCTGGTGTGTGCCTCCTGCATCCTTAAAGCCTATGGTCAAACTACCTTTCCCATTCTGCATTTATGGTGGTGGTGCTCTCCCCAAGGACAGCCACACACCTTTCTGACATGGATAGACTGTGAAGAGCTGCCTCTGAGAAACTGCCATGAACAAGTTGAGAGATTATGGCTAAAAATCAATGACCAGACCAGTAAAGGGCATCTTGTGGTTGAGATCTACTGCAGACAGTGTGACTAGGGGAAGACTGTTGATGAGGACTTTTTGCTTCAGTTATGGGGGGCATTGTACTCATAGGCTCTCATCCTGATGGGGAGTTTCAACCACCTAGATGTCTGCTGGGAAAGCAATACAGCTGGTTGTAAGCAATCCAGGAGATTCCTGGAATGCATTGAGGACAAGTTTCTGGTGCAAATGTTAGACAAAGCATTCAGAAGAGAAGGGTTACTGGACCTGGTGCTCACCAGTGCAGCTGAGCCCATTAAAAAAGTTAAGATATGAGGCAGCCTGGGCAGTGGACTATTTGGCCGATAAGGAATTGGCTGGATGGATGCAGCCAGAGAGTTGTGGTCAACGGCTCTATGTCCAGGTGAGCGCCAGTGGCAAGTGGTGTGTGTCTTGGGACTCTGTCTTGGGACCAGTGCTCTTCAGTATCTTTATCAGTGGCACAGACAGTGAGACCGAGCATAATGTCAGCAAGTCTGCAGATGACGTGAAGCAGAGTGGTGCAGTTGACACAAAAGAAGGAAGGGATGCCGTCCATGGGGACATGGACAAACTGGATAAGTGGGCCCAGGAGAATCAAACCCAAATGCAAACTGGGAGAAGAAGTCACTGAGAGCAGCTCTATGGAAAAGGACTTGGAGGTTCTTGTGGATGAAAAGTTGGACATGAGCCAACATTTTGTGCACTGACAGCCCAGAAAGCCTGGGCTACATCAAAAGCAGCAGGGTGAGGGAGTTGATTCTCCCCTGTTGCTCTGCTTTAGCGAGACTCCATATGAAGCACTGTGTCCAGTTCTAGGGTCCTCAGCACAAGAAAGACATGGACCTGTTGGAACAAGTCCAAAGGAAGGCCTCAAAAGTGATGAGGGGCCTGGAGTACCTCTCCTGGAAAGACAGGCTGAGAGAGCTGGGACTGCTCAACAGGGAAAAGAGAAGGCTTGACAGAAACCTTACTGTGGCCTTTCAGTACTTAGGGAACTTATGAAAAAGAGGAAGAGTGAGTTTTTAAGTGGGCAGGTGATGTAAAAAGGGGAATGACTTCAAACTTAAAGATAGGTTTAGATTTGATACTAGGAAGAAATTCTGCACTATGAGGGTGGTGAGGTATCAGCATAAGTTGTGCAGAGAAGCTGTAGATAGCACCTCTCTGGAAGTGTTCAAGGCCAGGTTGGATGGGAGCCTTGAGCAACCTGGTCTAGTGGAAGTTGTCCCTGTCCATAGCGGGGGCTTGGAGTGAGATGATCAGGACAAGAGGTCACAGTCTTGAGCTGTACCAGGGAAGGATTAGGTTGGACGTTAGGAAGAATTACTTCACCGAAGGGGTGATTAGACATTGGAAAGGGCTGCCCAGTGAGATGGTGGAGTCACCACCCCTGGAGGTGTTTAATAAAAGACTGGATGTGTCACTTTGTGCCATGTTCTGTCTGACATGGTAGTGTTCGATCATAGGTTGGTCTCGATGACCTCAGAGGTCTTTTCCAAACTAATTGATTCTGTGCTCTTTAAAGTCCCCTCCGACCGAAACCGTTCTACGATTCAACGATTCCTTGACACGGGCACCACGGGAGGTTATCAGTGGCAGGGGCTGAGCGGGAGAGCACTCGATGCTCCGGGCCGCCGGGACGGGCGGCATTTCCGGTGCCGCTCGGCGAAAGACAAGAGCCAAAACAATAGGAGTGAAATCGGCGGCTGCGGCGGGGGAGCGGAGCGGAGCGGCGGGAGCGGCGGGAGCGGCTGGACAGCTCCGCTCTGCGGCGGCTGCCGCGGCCGCCCCGCCCCGCCCGCGCTGCCCCGCGCCCCGAGACGCGCCCGCCGCTCCGCTCCGCGCTCCCCGCTCGCCATTTTGCGCCGGGCGCCGCCGCGGGCGCTCCCCGTCCGCGTCCTGGGCTGACGGCGCCCGCCGGAGCCGGCGGAGGAGGAGGAGGAGGCACCGGGATGGAGGGTGACCGGCCGGAGAGCCCGGTGAGCTCGGGTGGGGGGAACCGGCGGGGCGCGGCCGCCGGGGCGGGGTGCCTCGTCCCTTGCGCTTGAGGTGCGGGGTGGGCTGCGGCAGGTTGCCTGTCCGTCTGTCCGTCCTCATGGGTGTGTACCGGCAGCTCCGTCGCCGCCCTGCCGGGAGCGGCGCCGGCGGCAGCCCCGCGGAGCCGGGACGGCGCGCAGGGCTCGCCCGGAGCCCTTCCGACGGGGCGCGGGGGCAGCGCTCCCGGGAGAAGCGCTCCCGGGAGAAGCGATCCCGGGGGAAGCGATCCCGCGGGGAGCCCGGGCGGAGCGGCGGCTGGGCTGGGCTGGGCTGGGCTGGCTGTGCCTGCGCCCGCCGACACCTGATGCTTAGCAGGGCGCGGGGCCGGGGGGAACCGTGGGGGCCGCGGAATTGCTGGAGAGCTGCACCGATTCACAGGCGGCTCTTTGTGCGGCGGATAAAGACGTAAATAAACGCATAAACAAATAAATAAATGATGTTCCGCACTCGGAATTATAGACCTAATGAAGTCAAGATACTTTCAGCCCTTAAATGTGAATTAGACGTGAGGAAAGGCTGTTGTTTAACCAGTACTGAGTATCTGACACTTAGTATCTTTTTCTTTTTTTTCGTTCCTGAAAAGCGAGCGAACAAGCTAAACGTATTGACTCCTATTGTTAAGAAGTATGGTTGCACTCGTTTCACTAGGTCCTTGAGTGGAATTAAGACTACTCCCCTCCTTTCCTCCCCTGCAATGCAGACATGACCTAAAGATGAACTGAGTTTGCCTAGTGGCAGTGCTCACTTCAGTTGAAATGAGCGTTGTCAGTGTTTTCATAAATGTTAATTGAGATTTGTTTGCAGCTTTAGCCAGAGAAGTGCCTCAAACCAGATAAAACTGTGTGCATTTATTCTACAGAGATGGGATTTTGGTGACAGAGCAGTGCCATAAATCTTGATGGCTCGTGTTTTCCTGCGCTTACACTTCTTTCTCCCTCTTTCTATCATGAAGGTTGCCATTAAGGGTATCGAAAGAGAGCTTATCTGCCCAGCATGCAAGGAGTTGTTTACCCATCCACTGATCCTTCCGTGCCAGCACAATGTCTGTCACAAATGTGTGAAAGAAATACTTTTTGCGTTTGAAGACTCTTTTGCTGATGGAGGCTCTGAATCCTCTAATCAGAGTAGTCCTCGAATCAGAATCTCTGCTTCTAGCATGGACAGAATTGACAGGATTAGTAGATCAGGTATGTAAGAATTTGTGCATGTTTTCCTAATTTTCTGAGTATACTGGCTTAAGATGACTGGTATCTGCATTGGTAAAATGGCTTCCCAGTACTCCTGCTGCGGTTAGAGACATGACTTAGGGATAGTGCAAGTCTTGTTCATTTTGAGTCAAGAACAATGGGAATATTTTTAAGGACAATGCGCTCTGTTTCGTACATAATAGATTTGTCTTTGTGGCATCCTGTAAATCTTTATAACTATTGTGTTTGTTTATTTCTGTATTTCACTTACACCAAAATGCAATAGCATCACGTTCAGTAGCGTCAAGACGTAGATTTCAGCGATTTTTATTGCCTGTCAGTAGCACGGTTGAGGTGGTTCTCTCGGGCTTCAGCCAGCCTCGGTGTGGTAGTTCTGACTTCCTTCTGAGCCTGTAGAGACTTTGCAACTTGTAGTTTTGTCCTGCCCACTTCATTATGCTTACAGTAAATAATTTCCCATTGATTATGATTATTGCACAGTTGCAGATTTGGAGGATAGATGACTCTAAGCAGACTGCGCTGACAGTTGCTTTCAGTGTGGTCTGCTCGAAGCTTTAAGGAGCACTTAGCTATAGGATTCCTCATGCCCTTTGTGGTATCATGTTATAAAGATTCTTACAGCTGTCTGTGTAATCCACAGATGAGTTGATCTTTTTTTATAGAGACACATTGAAAGTGCTTTGTGCATGCTGAACTTCTTGAAAGAAACCCCATCTTGGCTTTTAGGCCTTCTTCTGACATAATTATCCACTTTAAAACCACACTTCCTGGTGCTTTGGAAGAGTCACCAACAAGGCAAACTCTAAAGCTCTCTCTTGCATTTCCTGTTACTAAAGTTCATCCGCCCGAGTTTTCAGAGTTCAAATGTGCAATTTCACCCACTGCTTTTAAACAGCTAGTGAGTTGTTAGTATTGGTACTCCTTCAAATAAGTTTGATAAGCAAAAAGCCAGCTCTTGGTATTTCCCCCTGCCACTTTCACCCTGCCCTGAGATACATGCACACAAGTTGTTGCAGGAGTTGTAATCTTTAAATCCACAGTAGTCTGTGGATTTAAGCCACCACAGTAAGCCACCATCCCAGCAAACTGATGGGAAGATATCTCCTCATCTGATCTGCTAGTAGAAGAGTGATTACTTTCCTGAAGAGTTGTCAGATGAGTAGCAAGAGAGGGTTGAGACTTGGACATAATGGGCTTCCCCCCAAAGAGCGTTGGGCAGATGCACATCACAGGACAATTATCATCTCAGACAGTTCAAATTTGCAAAATGAAAAGCATATGGAAATGGGAGCTTTAAGGAATACATTTGTAAATTCAGGTTATACTGTCTTCACTTCTAATTTTACAGGCATTATAGCTTCATTGCTGTATGGGGTGTGGGATTTGCTCTCAGACAAGTTGGTACCAGTAATGGTCAACCACCTTGCGATTTACATCTGCACATTTGTCATCTTGCACCCGAAGTTCTCATAATGTGCATTGCCTTACTTAATTTTTTTTGTGATGCATAGGGGAATTTGTAGTAAAATAGCTCTACAGGAGAGAAAATGTTCTAGAAAACATCCAAAGTATGGTCTCAAATGTATAACAAAAAATCACTAGAATTTCTGGTAGGCTTTTGCAGTGTATATCACTGTCAAGTCGTTAGTGTCACATGTGAAAATGGATATGACACTTTCTTCCCACTGTGTTTTTTCTTCTTCTTTTTTTTTTTTTTTTCCCATTTAGGCAATCCCTGTTGTCTCCATAAAGAATATACTCTATTTTAAATGGTTTTGGCATTTAAATTCTTGAGATCTAGGAGGAATGGTTCATGTTCTGTATTTGTTGTGCACACACAGCTTGCATTTGCAAATATAGTTTATCTTAATGCAAAAAGGATGGAGCTGGTAGAACTCTCTTTTTCACATGGAGTGTGTGGGCTGCTTAAAATCCAGTGTGTCGGTTTAAAAACACTCCTCTGTTTATATTATATTTAAAATAACTTTTAATTTAAAAAATCAAGTTGCATGTGAAATGAAAATGAAGGATATTTCTTAGTGCTAATTAATTTTCTGTAATGTTACTGTAATTACAATGTTAATGTAATTAAAGCATGTAATGCGTTTATGTTGACACTTGTGCAACACTGATAGGTAATGCAGAAACTGAATGTTTGAAATATCTCTCCCTGTCCCCCTCCCCCCCAGTCTCTTCTTTCTCCCTTTTTCTGTTCTGCTTAAATACTACAGTTGTTTCATGTGCTAGGAAATTAAAGATTCTTGCCTTTCAGCCCTGCAGGAGTTTAACAGCCACAGGAGAGAAAACAGTTGATGCTTTTCATTTGAACCATTGTAAACCAATGGTATATCATTTTTTGGTGTCTAAACAGCTCTCTGTTCATTGTTTGCAGCCTCACAGAGGAGGTCTTTTGGGTGGAGAGGTAGAATTGCTTCACTTCTTGTGTTGGCTACAGATAGTCTAGCATTTAGATCTCAAGTTAAATATTGTTGGTTAGCATATACCTTTTTGTCAGTGGTCAAGTCCACAAAAAAGCTTTTTCAGTGAGCAAAGGTACAGCAAAGAAGTTCTATAATGACAGCTTTTCATTCTGTGTAACACTGATTTAAAGGTCAACTGGACTGGAATTCAGTTAAGAGTTGCATTATATTTTTTATTTTTTGTGTGTGTATGACTGAATATACATCGATGGGTGCAAAAATGCACACAAAACCCCAGTAGTCACCACATCACCTCCCCCACCCCCTTGCTTTTTAATTTTCATGAGTTTACATGCTCAAGTTTTAGTGAAACTGCTGTCTTACTGGTAGTGAAGTGTAATTATTAGATTGATCTTCCTAACCTTTAAAGGTCATGTTTGGCTATCACTTTCAAATGGTAGGTATTATTGGTTCTTCATTGTATCTGAACCTACTCAATTTGATAAAGAATGGGATTGAAATTTACACCATGGCAGCATATGAGTATACAAGGAAAGCTAAATATTTTAACCTTCAAGACTTGTAATGTTTGGTGGGCTTAATGAATGACACAGTCAGGTTGAAGGATAGCCAGTGTTTTAAGTGCATCTCATTTCCAAAAGCCAGCTCATCTGCGCAACTCAACCACTGTGTGGACTTGTTAACATTAATACTGGAGTTTTTTTTAATGTGATGCTCTGTCAAAAACAGAAAAAATCCCCAAACTCCATATTGCAACAGTATTGGCAGGCACGTGAGTGATCCATAGGAATATGTTATCCTCCACGAAAGATGCGAGCTAAACACAAATCCGAATTTCACTCTCAGGGGAGGACAAAGCAGCTAATTACAAGAGAAAGTTTAAAGTGCTTCAGTTGAAGGCTGAAAGTGTCATAAAACAAAGATACCATATGACCCTGTCAGTACAATTGGAAAGCTGTCCTCATCTGCTCTTTCGGCAGAAAGCACCCTTGATTTGTGAAAAATTAAGGTATCTGAAAGTAACATTTTAGAGCTACTGACTTTTCTCACAGTTTGTATTTTTCTTTCTCTCTAAAAGTTCATCTAAAAGCATTAACTGACTTAGGGGAGGTGGTAATATGCATTTATGTTGTAAACCCTCCAGTCTTTTAAGATAATCCAGTTGACTTTTAAAATCTTATTTTTTTTAAAACTCTCATACATTTAACTTCCATGTCTTCCACAACCATAGAATTCTGGTAATACTGTTTACTTGGAAAACACATTTTTATCTTTAAGATGTCTTGTCCCTTTGCAAACCATTCACTGCAGCTTGGACTTTTCAGTTCCTTGGGAATAGGAAATTTGAACATTGCCTTTAAAAGATTGCTCTTTGACTTGAGTCTTTGCAACCTATATGGTAATATTTGTGAGTTTGCAAATCATGAGCATATGTTGTGATAATTTTTGTTACTGATTGAGCAACTTAGTGCAAGTGGAGCAATCTGTTTACAAACCACAGTGGAAAATTTCTTGTGATGGTTCCTAATATTTTAAAAAAATATGTCAGAAAATACAAGTTTGTTGCAAACTGAATTGACAAAGTGTAAAAGAGAATATGGGATGGATCTAAGTTTCACTGAGCTGCATATATAACATGTCTACAAGATCCAGGGGTTGTGCTGCTCTTTTTTTTTTCCATGTGGTTTTTTTGTTTATTTGGAATTTTTTTTTATGTATAAGTAGAATTTAGTTTTGGCAAATTGGACACAAAACAGATAATAAGATAATACTTAAAGTAATTTATTACTTAATCAGTTTTTTTTTTTTTAATAAGAGTGTAGAAACCCTCTAAACAGAAAGCAGACTAATTCTTATGGCATGATAATATTTAAACACTTGCTAGGCAGAAAGAGAATGTTTCCTTTCTCTTGAGTGTTGAAGGGACAGAGAACTCCAGGAAGCTTAGCAAGTAAACTTTGGGGATTTAAAACAGGAAAAAAGCCCCAACCTAGACCCTCAGAATGCTGTCAATGAAAAGGGATGAGACATCTGCAGGTGCATGGGACTTCCCTGATACTGGATTGCTTTCCATAAGCAGTGTCACCAGTCTTTGCAGAGCATGGCTCATGATGACAGTCTCATTTTGGTCCACCATGGGCAGAATAAAAGGTCTCCATTGGGATGGATATGAATTTCAGATTGTATTTTTAAACTTGACCACTGCACCATGTTTGGTTTTTTTTTCTTGTTATCTTGCTTAGTCATTGTTTGCTCTCTGCTATAGCATATGTACCACCACAATGTATGATTTTCTTAGTTTCACCAAATGTATGTACTCCAGATCCCTTTTTGTAGCTGTTGTCTGCATGACACTGCATGTGAAGTCATCTTTTTGTTGTAGAAGTCTGTGTAGAAGATCTCTCTCTGTGTTCCTGTGTGCACTGCTAGCTTGGAGCATACATTGGAAATACAGTCCATGTTTCACTGCTCTTGCTGTGCCTTGCATGCCTGTGTTGCTGTGTATGCCAAGTTACAGGTACTGAAGGATGTGCAGTTTGGGTAATTAATTAATTTCAAGTAAGTACTGAAAAAAAATAAAATTAGGGAAAAAAAGTCTCAGCTTCCCTTACCAAGACAGTTGTACGCCTGTGCCTTGTGTTACCCATCCTGTTCTGTAAATGCAGTCTGGCTGTTCTGCTCAGAACCTACAGAAAGGCATGAGACTAGCTGACTTTGTGACTGTCAGTTAGTACACACTTACTTATGCTCTGGTTGTGGCTTCTTAGCTGACAATCATGCATAACTACCATGGGTCAAATTTCAAAGATACTTAAAGGAACTAATTCCTTATGGGAGTATTGGTTTGATGTTTTCTTAAAGAGACTGAGAAGGGCATGATAGGAATGTAGGTTTTGAATTGTTAGGTGAAACACCAACAGGAGGACAGCACAAGGCAAGTGTCTTGGGTAGGACACTTAAGAAAGGAATAAAGCATCAGCATATCTAATGGGAAAATATTGACTAAATACAGTGGAGAACAAATTTCCCTTTTTGAAGAAGAACCAGTTTCAACGCTAAGAATTCACCTTAAAGTCATACCTCAATTAATGAATTTGTTAGTGTCGTGGTTTCGGCTGGAATAGAGTTAATTATAAACTGCAGTATATACTGGAGTGATAACAATAATTAAAAAAAATTAGTAATGAAAGAGAGAGAGCAATAAAACCCAAGAGAAACGAGTGATGCACAATGCATCCACTCAGTTCATCCACTGACAGGCACCAACCTGTCTCTGAGCAGCAATCCACTCCTCCTGGCTGACTCCCCCTAGTCTATATACTGGACACGACATTCTATGGTATGGAATATCCCTTCGGCCAGTTTGGGTCAGCTGTCCTATCTCTTTTCCCTCCTGCTCACTGGTAGAGTATGGGAAATGAAAATTTCTTGATTTAGGGTAAACACCACTTAGCAACAGCCGAAACATCAGTGTGTTAGCAATGCTGTTGTCATACTGAATCCAAAACACAGCACTGTACCATCTACTAAGAGGAAAATTATCTCTAACCCAGCTGAAATCGGGACAGTTAATTATACCAACATGCAGTGCTCTCAAAGGGGTCTTAAAACAATGTACCAGCTACAGAAGATGTTTTTTTTGTTTGTTTGTTTCTTTGTAAGGGGAAGCTGGGAGGACACAAGACTGAAGACTGGCTTAGCCTGCTTCTAAATTACATAAAGGATTCTTTCTGATAGTTGTGTCCTGTGCGTTTATGAGTGAGACATGGGATGCACTCCCTGTCTGATAACCTCAACAACATTACTTTGTAAAAAGCTTTTGAGTCTGTGTGAGCCATCCCCCTGACAGACTCCAAGGGCTCCTTAGGTTTGTGGCTTTTCTTGAGCCTGTGATTTTATTTTGGAGAGAGAAGAAATTTGGTTGTAGCTGTTTGGTAGAAGTGCAGTTGCTCTGCCTCTTTTCCTTTTGAAATGAATAAAGATGGATGTACCCTGTGTAACAGTGGAATTTTCTGGGAATAACTAGTTTTGCTCTGGGAATAAGTGTCTTTCACTTCAACATGCTACAAAGCTGTTGCTCTCTACATGGGCAGTCATTTAGCCTAAAAACCAACTGGCTTCCACAAGGTTTTGTGTTTAGTGCTTCAAAAGCTTAAGTGCATCCAAAACTAGATGAAGAAGATAGGATTGGCACATCTAAATTTATCTTAACATAGAATTACATTTTCAAGGAGTAGTTGGTAATGTCCCTTGGAGTCAGACATTACACCACCTTGTCATGGTAATTGTATTCTCTTTGGCTTGGCAGACTGCATATGAATTGGTGTTGTACTAGTTTGGACAATGTGTTACAGTAGTTTGGTTCATATCTGTATGTCTTTTAAAATCTAAACCAGTTCTGTTTATGCTGCTTCTAAATTCGAATTTGGTGTCTACACAGGCAGAAAACGCAATTCACTGACTCCTAGATCGACTTTGTTTCCTTGTCCGGGTTGCCAGCGGGATATTGATCTCGGAGAACGGGGCATCAATGGCTTATTTCGCAACTTTACTTTGGAAACCATTGTGGAAAGATATAGACAGGCAGCCAGGGCAGCCATTGCTATTATGTGTGATTTCTGCAAACCTCCTCCTCAGGAGTCTACAAAAAGCTGCATGGACTGCAGTGCAAGCTATTGCAATGAATGTTTCAAAATACACCATCCTTGGGGAACTCTGAAAGCCCAGCATGAATATGTAGGACCAACCACCAACTTCAGACCCAAGGTAAGTATACCACATCTTACAGAATTTGGGTTGCAGAATTCTCATGTAGCTTTAGACATATCTGTGCAATGGTAGTTGCTTTTTAGGACCGTTGTTTTATTGCTGTTATTTACTGAGTGAACTATAAGGTTGTCATTGATGAGGACACTGAGAACATATTTGAAGAGGACCTCAAAGTAAGTTTTTTTGCTTTGTGGAATGGATGAATTGTTGTTATTTGAGTCTTTTTTTGTTGTTGTTGTTTTTTTCTTTTTGATAAGACTTCATGATCTTGAACATTTAAAATGGCACTGCCATAGGGAGGATATGTGGTAAACTTAAAAAGCCAACACACCTGGCCTCCTCCATGCCCCCTTAAGGCACATTCCCCTTGGATACTTTGTGCCTGATCCATCATGAAGTATCTTCTTTCTCTCCTTCCTAGCATCTGGGCAAATTTTCTAGTTTACACACTGCTACTACTGTTGCTGCATTCAAAGCAGAGTGATTGCAAAAGTGCTGTTACGTTTGTTTCTGCTGCTGAGTGTGGTGCAGTACATGACAGTGCCTTATTGAATTCAAGTTGCACAACAGGAGAAATTGTCACAGACACCATCTCTCTAACAAAGGACCACAGTAGGTCTTAATGTCCCAGCACATGCTTTGTGCCTCTGGCTGGTGGCCTTGCTGGAGGTCCCACAGATAACAGAAATGCTGATGGTCAAGGAGTCCTGATTAATTTTGATTAAATTAAGTAAATTGATTAATGTGCATTGTGTAAGAAGGTCTTGACTTCACAGTACCTTTCTTCTGAGATTGGAAAAACGAGAGCCTCCAAAGTAAGCTAGCTACCAGATAGTGAATATCCAGAAGTCCACTTGGTGCTGTTTTTCTTGAGTCTAACATTAATTCCAGTTAAAAATTGGCATGAGCTTCATGCACTTTCCCATGTGCTAGCGCACATATTGTATGAAAGGTCCCTTTATGGGGTAAATGAGAAAGGTGAAAGTTTCCATGTGGTCTTCTAGCTCTTGCTTTAAAGTGCTGTACAGCTCCTTAAAAACTTTTCTTCTGTGGTATATAAGCTTTCACAGCTGCAACATTGCTATGTGAAAATACTGAAGGCACCTTGTGATCCTTAGGTATTCCTAAAGGTGCCATATGATTTATACTACATGCTAAATTTGGGATTGAAAATCCCAGACTGAATTTGGGATTGAAAATCAGTAGTTGAATTTTGTTGAAGTGGAGCAAAGGGGGAAGGAGTGGTTTAGATTATTCTGATATTGATATGTTGAATATGTCTGGGTGTGTGAGGTTTAGCTTTTTTAAGTAAATGTGAAGAACAGGGGGGAAAAAAAAAAGAGAAACATAGTATAGGTAAATCAACTAGAGATAGATCTACTTTGTGGAAAATCTTCCCTACGGCAGTAAGCTGATCTTTACTTTGCTCTTATAGAGACTTCTTTGAGGAATACCTGAGCTCTACTTAAAGAAAGAAAGTGCATTTTTCACTGCCCTGCATTCTGAAGACCTGAGCTGAAAACATGAAATATTTGTTGGTTTCCTAAACAATTGTGACAGTCATCACTTTAATTTTCAATGAGACTGCAGAGCACTTTGTATTGTGTGTGGTGGGGATGGGAGAAGAATATACTGGGCTGATTGTTCTTGATTTTTGAGAGAACTAGACAAGGTAGTCTGCTGACCTCTGCTGTCTCTATGTCTCAGGCTGTAATTCTTACTTATATGAGGAGATGAATAAAAATACATGTTTTCTGTTAGGTGTGGGTATACATGGCTGTGGAAAAATAACTTCCACAGACTAACTGAATGACTCCAGTTTTTGGAGATGTCTGCCTGCAGAGCTGATTTTCCTGGCAGTTTCCTTCTTTTTTTTTTTTTTTCCCCTTTGTTTTTTCCTTCCAAATCCAGTAGTCAGTGATTGCTTATTGCATATTTGGCTTAATGATAGTCTCAATGTACCAAGGCGCTAGTGAGATTGGTGTCTTTGGGCTTTTCACCATACCTTTAGATAACAACTGAGGTTTACAAGTTGGTTTTGGAGAAAATGTGCAGTTTTAGTTTGTTGTGTCCATATTTGTGCTACTCACAATTTTCTATTTTTGTGCCCTTTCCTGTCCTTTCTGTGTGTGGGCATCTTGAAACTGCAAAAATTCCTCAAGAGCTGTTTTTTGGTAACTTCTATGGAATAGGTGGTCCAAGTGTTGCCTTGTAGCGCTCTGGAATGAGGCAAAACATTGTTTCTTTTTTTTTAAACCAATACACACCCCTTTTATATGGTTTTATCTGTTGCTTGAACTTGGATTTGAGTGGCACTTTTTTTTTTCTTTTTGAGCAATTATTTCAACATGTTCAGTTTTTGGAAGATGATTTTTTGTGGACACCAGTTTTTTTGCAATGCTGTTTAAGCTGGTCCTGGAATTAGCACTCGGTGTGAACAACTTGTAGTTGGAGTCAGAAAGACTGAAATACTGGAGCCTTTTGTCTTTAAAATAACTGTGGCTGGTGATATGGTTTACTTTGTTGCTCCAAGACTAGTGGCTATGTGGTTTATCATAGTCTTAGACTTAAATTGTTAAAGTGTTACATCAGCTCTTTAAGAAACAGTTCATATCTGTTTCAAGAGATGCTGGCATGAACTTTTTTTGGTTTTTTTTTGTTTGTTTGTTTCTTTGAGAGGCTGGGTATGTTATACATTGCATTTACATCTCTGAGCAGGAGTGTAGGGAGCTGGAGGCGTGCAAACAACTTGGGCAGGGATTAGCAAAAGGGTTGGTTGCCGTATGGAGGCTACATGGCAAGTTGGGTACACAGACATTGTTAGAGGTAAACCTTGTGAAACTGTGTGACGTTGACAAATATAATATGTGGAAGATAAACTGACTATAAAGAAAATCCACTGATGAAATCACAGGCTGCTTTGGGTTGATTGTTTTGATGGTTTGTTGAGCATCTCGGTTTTATTAAGTAAATCTGTATTTTCTCTGCTCTTTTTTCCCTCCCTGCCCAGATTTTGATGTGTCCAGAACATGAAATGGAGAGGGTAAACATGTACTGTGAAATCTGCAGAAGGCCTGTTTGTCATCTCTGTAAACTGGGTGGATGTCATGCAAACCATAGAGTAACAACCATGAGCACTGCCTACAAAACCCTTAAGGTAAAAGTAAATATCATTGGACCTGGCCTTAAGAAGAGGAAGAGTGCTGAGCTTCTGGTGTAAGGGCAAACTCCCTCTGGCTGGAAGCCAAGACTTGTGTTTAGAAGACCCTGAACTAGTCTTGAGGCACGCTCTTGTGCAATATTGGTTAATGTATATATTAGTGTGACAAAGTGCATGTCTACTACACTGTGTTTTCTGTGAGGCTTAAAACATAAACCCTTACAAGTGCTTTCCCCTAATCTTAGCCATTTGTACAGCAGTACATACAATGCAGAAGGTTTAAGCAGTTAATACTTCGCAGTCAATTATTTTTTTTGTTATAAATATTCTAGTATCTTGGGGTAACTGATATTTCAGAAGCATTTCTGAAAAGTTTGCATCAGAAGTATCTATTGGGACCTTGAATGTTTCTGAAGTTGCATAGCTGTTAATTTCCTAAGCACAGCACAACAGGGAAAACTTGCAAACATTGCTTTGTTAATAAACGATGATTGCTCCTATTTCCTCCTTTACCTTTTCTTCCTGCCTTGCTCACAGGAGAACAAAAAAAAAAAAAAAAGATCAGAGTAGCCTGCCTTGTGCTCTTTGGCCTCCTCAGCAGTTTGCAAGGCTTTTCCTGTACAACTGCTAACTCTTGCATCTAAGGGAGTACAGAGACACTCATAATACTGTCATTTGATCCACTCCTTTTTCTAACATATTTTACTACAAGCGAGTTAATAACTAACAGCTCTTTTGTGTAAGTTTTGTTAATGTCCTGAAGCCTTGTGTTCCTAACCTAAGAGAGGGTGACTCCTGGCTGGCTGGAGAGGAATGAGCCTGCTCACACTGTTGCCTCTTGTCCTTCAAGGCTGTGCCTCCAGTCCTGCTGTCCCTGTGCAGTCACTGCAGGTCACCAAGCAATTCTCCACAGGGTTGCTGCTCATGACTGGTGGCAGGCTGTTGTCCTTGTGGCTATGTAAACTGAACACTAGCTGGATGACCTGCCTGTGATGGTTGTCACTTTGTGGTGGATACCCTTATTCTGCCATCTTGCTGTTTTATTTCAACAGGAGAAGCTTTCAAAAGATATCGAGTACCTCATCAGTAAGGAGAGCCAGGTGAAAGCTCACATCACACAGCTGGATCTGCTACTGAAAGAAACAGAGGTAAGAGTGGCTTGCAGGTTGTCTGGAGATGACCCTTAAAGACACAGCAAGGACTCAAAACTGTTTTCAGTGAAACATTTCAAACTTTATTTTTTTTCAGTTAAGAAGTAAAGCAGTTTCTGAACAGATTATGTTAGTAGTGAGTCACACAAGGTGACACCTAACCCTGTTAGTGTGGGAAACAGGGAAATGACACAGAGGAAAGGTAATTTTTGTGTGCTGCTGAAAATTTAAATAAAACAAAGCTTAACTGATACCTTAACCAGTGGCAGGTGCGTTGGACATGTGTCACTTGTATATTAACAGTGCTGCACCATTTAGACTGCCTGTTTACTGTGACGTCAGAATTAAGGGCAAAATCTCTCTGCAGAAGAGTCACAGCTGGAACCTCACACACAAGCTGAAAAACACAAAAGCAGAAATTGGAGGAGTTCCTGTGTACCTTGATTGCAGATTGCATCTGTGCTTTGCAGTTCCTCTTACCCAGGGTGGTAGTCAGCAGTGGCACTGCAGTTCAGAGGGTATAGGTGAGAAACTGGACTGGATCCTCAGTTCAGAGTAATGGAGAAAGGTGGAAGAGCACCTAGCTTCTGTGCATGAGGACTTCAGAGACTGACCTGTTTTTAAGTGCTTTTTCATGAGCTGTTTTGACAAATGTAATGCATAACTCAAGACATAATCAGAGGAATACTTTCCTGCTCTTCATTCTTTGTGTTCAGACAGTAAATGCTGACTAGTTTGGGTGCAGTGCTGATCTAATTTTCAGTGCTAAAGAGCATAACAAAGCTCATTAGTGTTGTCTGTGAAAGGGATGATTAGATTACTATGATATCTTGAACAAACTTCAGTATATTTCTCTACAGAACCACAGTGCTGTGGAGTCTCTCTAAAATGTCTTTTGTTTTCTCCTAGTGCAACAGTGAAAGAGCTAAACAAGAAGCATCTCAGAGTTTTGAGAAATTATATCATGTCCTGGAAGAGAAGAAATCTGCAGCTCTTAGGGCAATTGAAACTTCTAAGAATATAAGGCTGGAAAAATTACAAACGCAAGTGGAAGAATATCAAGGGCTCCTGGAAAATAATGGCCTTGTAGGATATGCTCAAGAAGTGCTTAAAGAAACTGATCCCTCTTGTTTTGTTCAAACAGCAAAACAACTTCATGTCAGGTATCTTAAATATCTTATGTTTGAGATACAGGTACTGTTCCAGGACTTCTGTGCAGTTGTACTCTTTTGACACCTGCTAGCAAAGTGCTGAATGCAGTACCTTGTACTGCAGAGGCTCAGGAAATGGTCTTGGTACTGTTCAGTCAAAATTACTACAGTAGAGTGTGCATTAGGAAACAACACACAGCAGAGGAAGGGCTCTGTCCTGCAACAGTGCCTAGCCCTGTTCAGTGGGACTACAGTGGAAGGGTAGTCTGTTTGGCTCCCTGACAAATTCCTTTGCTCAGAGATTGTATCAGGTACTTGCAAGTTAATCTAGCAGGTTTCTTCTGGCTTTAAGTTCTTTGATATTTATGTTCTCCACTAGCCCTTCACATCTATTTTGTTCTTTGAACATAATGCTCCAAATTGTTTAAATGCTTTCCCTGCCGAACAATTACCTGTTCATTATATTTACACTGAGATACAAAAGGCCTTTAAATTTTGCATTTGAATTCTGTCTAGAGAGACAAAAATTTCTGGGAGACATCAGTAAGTTCATGAAAGTGGAACTTTTTTTAAAGCACAAACTAGCATTTTTATTTTAAGGAATACCTACTTGAATTCCCTTTTCTCTCTTCTGCTATTCTCCTGCTTCTGTTTTCAGAATCCAAAAAGCTACTGAATCTCTGAAGACCTTTAGGCCAGCAGCTGAAACTACTTTTGAAGACTTTGTGGTGGACACTGCTAAACAAGAAGACATCCTTGGTGACTTGTCCTTCCATTCTAATGGTAAATTCTGAAGGCATCAACTCTTCCTCAAGTTATGGCTTTAAGGGCTTCGCTGAGGAAAGGCAAAACTTACACAGGGCAGCAGTTGCAGAGCTCAGTCTTGTAATTTGTGTTGTCCCTTCTGTCTCTGTAATCCTGAAAGCATTACCTGGCAGCAGTGTTATCTTCAGCTCTCATAAGGAAGTTAAGATGCCACTGGATTCAGTACCAGTTTACACTTACTTCCAAAATATTGTAGTTACATCATACTCGGTCTTCCTAGAAACTCTTTATTGCATGACAGGAAATAGTAGGTTTTAATATTTTTTTTTTTTAGCTACCAGGAAAAAAGTCTTGAGCCTTTCAAAGTAAAAGTAAAAAATAAGGGATTTATTTAAGTGCACAAACAGAGAACCACCCTCATCTACTCACTTTAACTGAGTGAGTCAGATTCCCTCCTTACACAGGGCAGTAGCCACTCAGCAAAGGGGTGTATGGTTAATTCTAAAACAATGTACATCTAAATTTGAGGGTTTTTTTCTTGTTTATTCCAGGTCTAGAAATACCAGAAATCAATGAAGAGCAGAGCAGAATGTACAACAAAGCTCTGATCAGTTGGGAATGCCCTGGGAAGACAGACTCAGCTGACATCTATGTTCTTGAGTATCATAAGCTTAATAGAGATGAGGAGAATGTGACATGGCAGAAGATTGAAGTTTGTGGCCAGACCAAAGTAGTGTCTGATCTAGATGATGACAGCAGCTACGCCTTTAGAGTTCGAGGATATAAGGGGTCCATCTGTAGCCCTTGGAGCCGAGAAGTTATTTTGCGTACACCTCCAGCTTCAGGTATTGGGTTTTCTTATGTCCACAAGGTGGTAATTCTGTGTCTGTCAGTGTTAAGAGCTCTAAGTACTTTCCAGTAGGTCCCAGATGTCCATTACACTGTTACCCATTGCATAAATGTTTAGAAGCACTATTAAAATTTAAGAAGGTAACATACAGAGACTGTTAGCTTGCATGACATGCCTGGTAGCATTTAAAAGTGAGGAATTCTAATGCTGGTGTGACTTAGAATGTAGTTTATAAGCTTAGAAAGCCAAATAGTTAACTAAGCAGAATTTTTTTGGGATACTGTTTTTCAGTTTTCAGTTTTCTGTTTGACGACAAATGTGGATACAACAATGAACATCTCCAGCTGAACCCAAGAAGAACTTCTGTGGAAAGTAGGGCTGGATTTCCTTTACTGCTGGGATCTGAGCGCCTGCAGGTTGGATGCTACACAACTCTGGATTACATCATTGGTGACACTGGGATTGCCAAAGGGAAGCACTTCTGGGCCTTTCGTGTGGAAGCCTATTCATACCTGGTGAAAGTGGGAGTTGTTCCTAGCAACAAGATACAGAAATTGTTCCACAGTACCCATGATGTGACCAGTCCAAGGTAAATTGCAGACTCTTGCCTAATGTATATTTTATATAAGGAGATGGCTGTTTAAAAAATAAATTGAGGGCAAGTCTGGTCTCCGTACACAAGGTGAACCTAACCAGTGAAAAGTGATTTGAAGAATATAGTGTAAGCAGGTTGTCCTGTTCATCCCTACTGTTAGCAGAAAGATGTTCTGATTATCCAGAGTCCTATTTTGTTTCTTTTTAGGAAAGAAGTCAGATTCCTGTAGATTTTAAGGTATGTCAGTTAAAGCAAGAAGGTTAAAAAAGAAAGTGTAAGTTCTAAGTTTGAAGCAATGCTTAATTATCATTGGTAAGACTTTGCCTTAATTCCCTTAGGGAATTCCCTTTACTAGGTTTGGCAGCCATTCAGAGGTACAATGTTCACTGGGTATATTTGCATATTTTTCCAGTAGCTTGCGTGGTCACAGTGCATTCCAAGTCACTGGCTTATCTCAGGCTATATGCTCACATACAGTACTGGAGTGCTACAGTACTAAGCACAAGCCAGAGTACAGTGGGCAAACCAATAAAAAGATATCCATCTCTCAATTGCAGCTGTAGTAAGCCTGGAACTGCAGGCTGGGAGGCTATCTCCTGGCAATTCTTTTTCCGAAATTTAATGAATGTATTAGCTTCCAGCTGTGTAGCACACTGGAAGTATGTCAGCTCAGTCTGGAGCTGATTAAAGTCAGATGGAGTATTTTTTGCAAAGTGAAAAATTAGATCCAAATTTTTGATTTCTTTTTCCTTATCTGCACACGTATCTGCAAAACTTTAGCCAACTGGCCTCAAAGCCCACCCAGACTGAATCCCCTGGAAACCTAGGTAGGGATTGCCTGCACTGAAGAATGTGTGCTTCTTTGGTATGTCTTTATCAGGGGACAGAGGTCAGGATAAAAACATGTAGACTGAGCAAATATGGCTAGAACCTTCGTCAGTAACCATCCTGGAAGTGGTCCAGGAAAGCCTTGAGACAGAGCACTTCAAAAAAAAAAAACCTAAAATTAAACCACTAAACCACTAGCTTTTGTGGTGAATTTTAAAGATACTGTAATATAGCGGCAGTATGACAAACTCACTGGACATCATTTTGTCTCTAAGGATCGGTCATATTTGCTAAATTACTTCTCAAGCCAACTAATTTACTATACCTTTAGGTTCTTTAATGATTGCCTCACATAAGTACATTTAGACACATCCGCTCCTTAGTGAAGTCTTTTGTGGTCTCGTCCTTATTAGAGTTTATTGTTTGAAGTGGCCCAAGTGAGTGTAATCCACCTACTAAATGCGTCTTCCTTCCTGGCTTGGGTATGTGTCACTAGTGTAAGCAAAGCCTGGTGGGATGAGTCCTGTGACTGTTGTGCCATGTTGGATGGTTGCAGGCTCTTCAGGAGGGAAGGCAGGGCAGGCAAGGCAGTGGGGTGGTGTATGTAATGCAGGGACTGGAATGTATGGAGCTTGCAGTTGGTGATGGCACAATTGAGAACCTCTAGGTAAGGATTAAGGGACAAATAAAGCAGGTGTCATCCTGGGAGTCTACTACAGGCCACCCAGAAAAGATGACCACGCTGATGAATTATTCTTTAAGGAACCAGGGGATATCTCTCCATCACCTGCACTTGTCTTTAAGGGGGACTTCAGCTTGCCAGTTGTTAATAGGGAGCATTCCACAGCTGGCACAAACAGGTCCAGAAGATTCCTAAAGCACCTGGATGCTAGCCTCATGGCACAGGTACTAAGGGAGCCAACTAGGAAAGGTACCCTCCTTGATTTTTTCCTTTTTAACAGTCTTTTAGAGGTCTTGTGACCCTTTTAGAGGGTCTCGTGAATGAGGTGGTGATTGGTGGCTGTGCTGGCCACAGTGACCACAAAGTAATCGAGTTTAAAATCTCTGTTGTGAGGAGGAAAAGTGCCAGCAAAGCTTCAGCTCTGGACAGGAGGAGAACAGACTTCAGACTGCTCAGGGGACTACTGAGTCAGGTCTCCTGGGAAAATGCTATTGAAGATGCTGGTCATTTTTTAAACAACACCTTCTAAGGGCAAAGGGCCAGGCAATTCCAAAAGCAGGCAAGGCAGAAGGCTGGCTTGGCTGAGCAGGGATCTTCTAGAGTTAAGGCAAAAATAGAAAAAGCAATACCAATGAAAGCAGTGGTATCATGGGAGGAATGCAGAGCTGCCACTCACTACTATGGGGAGACAATTCAAAACCTGGTTGGAGTTGAAGCTGGCCAGTGTTGTGAGGGACAATAAAATGAGGTGTTTTTTTAAAAAAATTTAATATCCAAAGGCAGTCAGAAATAATATTGGCCCATTACAGGATGGGGATGGTTACCTCACTAACAGGGACACAGACAAGGCAGAGGTGTTTCGTGCTTTATTTACCTCAGTTTTCAACACCAGAGTGATGGGCTCTAGGGGTCCCGGAACATGAGGACTATGACTGTGAGAATGATCAACTCCCAGCCAACCCCCCAAACTTGTGCAGGATTTTCTGAGTCCCCATAAATCTGTGAAACTTGAGGGTATTCACCCTTAGGGTACTGAGTTGGTTTGTGTCATTGTGAGATCTCACTGGTGTTTCCACGGTCTTTAGAGGTCTCAGTAAACTGGAAGCTGTTTAATATCCTGGTTTTTGAGAAGGGCAGGAAGGATGACCCTGGTAACTACAGGCCTGTCAGTCTCACTTCAGTGACTGGTAAAATTATGGAGAAGATTATTCTGGGAATTATTGAACAAGACCTGAAGGACAGTGCAGTCATCAGTCACAGCCAGCATAGGTTTACTGGGGGAAGTCCTTCTTCAAAAACTTACTTTCCTTTCATGACAAAGGTAACCACCTAGCTGACCAAGGGAAGTCAGTTGTTGTAATCTCTTTGGTTTTCAGTAAAGCTTTTGATACTGTCTCTCCCAGAATCCTTCTGGATGAAACACCTAGTGCACTGCCGCATAAATAAATTGTGTGTTGTGTAAGCAACTGGCTCATGGATTGGGCACAAAGAGTTATAGTGAGTGGGGTAGCATCAGGCTGGTGACTGGTCACTAGTGAGGTTCCACAGGGCTCTATCCTCAGCCCCAGTTCTCTTCAATATCTTCTCAAATGACTTGGATGCAGGACTTGAAGGTACATTAAATAAATTTACTGCTGATACCAAACTGGGAGAAGATGTTTACTCCCTTAAAGGCCCTACAGAGAGATCTCGACAAATCAGACAAATCAGACAAATCAGAGGTCTGATTCTTAACCCTATGAAGGTTAAGAAAGACACGTGATGAGTTCTAAACCTGGGACAAGGCAACCCTGGATGTACAGACAGACTGGGAAATGAGGTGCTGGAAAGCAGTGCCATGGAAAGGAACCTGATGGTCCTAATCAACAGCAAGTTGAACGTGAGTCAGCAGTGCCCTGGCAGCCAGGAGGGCCAACCGTGTCCTGGGGGGCATCAGGCAAAGCATCACCAGCTGGTTGAGGGAGGGGATTGTCCCTCTCTGCCCTGCACTGGTGTGGCCTCACCTCGAGTCCTGTGTGCACTTTGGGAACCAAAATACAAAAAAGACATTAAGCTGTTAACATCCAAAGGAGGGCTACAGTGTTGAAGGGTCTAGAGGTGAAGCCATACAAGGAGCATCTGGACAAGCATTTGACTTGTTCAGCCTGGGGAACAGGAGACTGAGGGGAAGCGGAGGGGCAAGTACAAACCTTTTCTTTCTGGTGACCAGTGACGGCACCCAAGGGAACAGCATAAAGCTGTGTTGGGAGGTTTAGGCTGGATATTAGGATAAGGTTCTTCACCCAGAGGGTGGTTGGGCACTGGAACATGCTCCCCACTGAAGCAGTCACAGCGCCAAGCCTGACAGAGTTCAAGAAGTGTTTGGACAATGCTCTCAGGCATGTGATGTGGTTACTGGGGTTGTCCTGTGCACAGCCAGGAGTCAGACTTTGATGATCCATGTGCGTCCCTTCAAACTTAGGGTATTCTATGATTCTATGATATTCTTTGAGGTTTTTGTGGGTGATTGTGTGGTGTTTCCTGTCTTTCAAACATGTTTTTTCCAGTTCACATCACTTCAGAATTTGACAAATGCACATGGTTGTTTTTCTCTTCCAGATATGAGCAAGACAGTGGTCATGACAGTGGGAGTGAAGATGCCTTCTTTGACTCATCACAGCCTTGCACGCTGGTCACTTTAGGCATGAAAAAGTTCTTTATCCCCACTACACCTGCTGCTCCCAAGGATCCAGCAAGCAGAATCCTTCCCCTGCCGTCGTGCCTGGGCATTTGCCTTGACTGTGACAGAGGCAGAGTAGGGTTTTATGATGCAGGCCGTATGAAATGCCTTTATGAGTGTGAGGTGGATTGCTCTGGCATAATGTACCCAGCATTTGCTTTAATGGGTGGTGCAGCAGTTCATCTTGAGGAAGCTGTCATAGCAAAGTACGGAGAGTACAATGACGACATCTAGCGCAGTAGTCTCTTCCCATTGCTGTTTCAAGATGCAAAATGAAAGCAGAAGAATTCTACCTTAGTTTTCGGTCCTGATTAATTATATTCTACCTACATGTTGCTCACAAGCCTCTGGCCTGTGTTTTTTTGAGATAAAGAGTCCAGGCGCTTTCCACACTAAAGAAATTCTCCTGCCTTTCTTGTCATCTATGCAGTGCTGTCCTCCAGAGACTTTTTTTATGGGGGAAGCAGGGAAGAAGTTTGACTAGCAACCAAAATTTACTCTTCAGGACTAGCAACCAAAACTTACTCTTCAGGGGTAGAAATCTGCCTTTTATTTAACTCAAATCCTTACATAGTCAGTTTTGTATTTAATGAAGTCAAAACTGACAGTTTGTGATTGCCATTCTTCTTTTAAGAAATCTGCCTGAATGCCTCTGAGGGGTCAATGCTTTCCAGTTAACCCTTGAGCACCAGTTGGGCCTTTCAGCACAAAATAGTATTTGAAAAAATACAATATAAAACGGGAAGAAATTAGAAATCAGAAATGCCGTTGAACATTTAAGTTATATTGGAAAGAGGAGGGTAAACTTGAATCTGATTGCATGCTGTATACCTTTAATGTGATTGTAAGCTGAAACTCAAGTTCTGGCACATGGTGTCATATAGTTGGTGGCCTGATGGTAAGTTTCTTTACTCTTCCAGACTTTTACTATAAGCTATTTAAAATAACGTGCAATTTTACCTTAAATGTCAGAATTTGGAGTCAAAACTCAGAAGTGTTTGCATGTATGAATAATAGTACCAGGTGTTTAAGCAAAAGCAAGGGAGTTACTGACGTGAGTAATCATATGTGAACTTGAAAAAAATCAGGTATTTCTTTTAATACTCACTCTTATAGGTTAATTTTTTATCTAGTAACAGCTTGGGTTTTTCTTAGTAAGATTGCTAAAAGTGCACTGATTAAGTTTTGAGACCTAATTTCTGCCTTAAAGGATGTCTCCCTTCAGATTTCAGTTCCTGTAATGTTAAAAACTGTATCACACAGTATTTTTTCCAAGAGTCATAGAAACACAGAATGGCTTGGTTTGGAAGAGACCTTTAAAGACTGTCTAGTTCCAATGCTCATGTCATGGCAGGGGCACCTTCCACTTGACCAGGTTGCTCAAAGCTATGTCCAACCTGACCTTGGGTTGGGACCAGGGATGGGAAACCACAGCTTCCCTGGGAAACCTTCTCCAGTGTCTTAGCACCCTTATTGTAGAAATTTCTTCCTTATATCCAATCTTAATCTAAACTCTTTTAGTTTAAAAGCATTGCCCCTCATCCTGTCTCTACAGGCCTTGGTAAAAATCTCTCTCTCTCCCCCTCACTCCATCTTTCTTTTAAGCCCTTTTCATATATTGAAAGGTTGTAATAAGGTCTATCCAGAGCCTTCTCTTCTCTAGGCTGAACAACTCCAGCTCTTTCAACCTGTCTTCACAGGAGAGGTGTTCCAGTCCTCTGACAATTTTTGTGTTTCTCCTCTGTACTGGGAGCCCCAGAGCTGAATGCAGTACTCCAGTGGGAGAATCACCCTGATGGCCACCCAGCAGCCCAGGATACTTTATGCGCTGCAAGCACACATTGCTGATCATGGCCAATTTTTCATCCACCAGGATGATCAAGACCTTTTCTGTAGGGCTGCTCTCCATCCCCCAGTCTGTACTGGTACTGGGGATTAGCTGGATCCAGGTGCAGGACCTTGTGCTCAGTCTTGGGGTACCTCAGGAGACCCACATCAAGACTGGTACCAGTACAGACCCTTGAGGGACACTACTCATTACTGGTTTCCACTTGGGCATCGAGCTATTGACTGTGATTCTCTGGATGTGGCTATCCAGCCAATTCCTTATCCACTGAACAGTCCATCCAATCAAACCCATATTTTTCAAGTTTAGAGATAAGAATGCTGTGGAGGATCCTATCAAAGCCTTACAGAAGTCCAGGTATATGGTATCTGTCACTCTTCCCTTATCCACTGATGCAGTCACATGGTCACAGAAGACCATCAGGTGAATCAGGCATGTGAACTCCTGTTGGCTGTCCCTGATCACTTTCTTGTCTTCCATAAGTTTTGACTTACCTTCCAGGTGGATCTGTTACATGATCTTACTGGACATGGAGGTGGACTGCCTCTATTTATAGAAACCTATATATAAAAAAATAGGTTGCTTCCACTGTCAACTTGTGGAAAAGTAAGGATCTAAAGTGAAGGATGTTTCTGATAAATACTTGGTGCTTTCTAATTTGGGGATATGCCTTCTAATTTGGGGATATGCTTTCTAATTTGGGGATAGTGTTGCATCTTGATGAATGTGTGTGAAGTATGCTTACTAAGTACATGTATACAGCTGTAGAGCTGTGAAATGGGACCTGAAAATCACAATACAGTTAAATGAATGTAGGCCATAATGCAAAACTTTTGTGGGCTTTGCTGTCTGAACTGTTGTATTGATCTGATCTGTACAGATCCACCCCTCCCAGTGTTCTCTCTCCTAAGCCTCTGACTGGTGGCCACTGTCAGAAAAAATTGACAGAAATGTTATCTGCTCCAAGGTGAGCATGACAGCCCACCTGGGGCTAGAAAGGCCCAGCAAGGGCAATTTCTTGTCTAGGTCTCACCTGCAAGTGTTTCTGTCTTGGTAATGCTATATGTGGAAGTGCACTCCTCAGCTTCAGTGTGGGCTTTGAAAAGAAGCATGAAAGAAAACACTTTCATGTCCCAGACAGCAGATGTGAAGCAAGGGATATCTTCTGGAATTTTCTCCTGCAGGAGAAAAGGCAAGTTGTCCCCCACTAGTTATCCTTTAGGTAATTTCTTTTGTGATAGGTGATTATCATCATAGCCTTTCATCTCCATCATTCCTTCTCCTTCATCTTTCCTGTTGCTGGATTGAAGCCATTGCCCTCTTCTCTGAGGGTGACTGAAGAAGCCCTCCATAAGACACTCTGTTGCTGTGAGGGATGAAAACATTTTGAGTTTTCTGTCTTTCCATAGCCCTAAAACTGTATTTGCCTTTTTTAGTTGGTAGTAAGCTGATTTTGATGAAGATTCTTCTCCCTTGGTTTCCATGCAATCCTGATGTTTAGTTGTAAACAAGCTTTGCACATAGGGGTTTCCCCACCTGATGTGTTGTTTTGCATTTGTTAATGTTGATAATGCTTGTTTTTCTAGTCACTCAGTTCTGAGGGCCTTCTGCAGCTCTTCAGTCACTTCTAGACCTGGATATTTCTGACTAGCTTCAGAGGTAACACAAACATGACCATTTTTTTTTGTTGTTGTTTCCGGGTCTTGGAGTAAATTAAGTTGTAATAAGACACAGCAAGTCTTTCTGCTTTTAAAACTTTTCCTTCCTCCTACTTCTTTTACCCTTCAATATTTATTAAACCACGAGTCAAACACTGAAAACTCTTACATACTGGTACACTCTATTGAGTAAGTGACACTTGTTTGAGTGCAGCGGTCACATAGACCCAGGAGAAGGGATTCTCACTTCAGTAGCTGTGACTTCTCCTAGTGTATAATTGGCATTTGTTGGTTCATCTACCAAACCTAACACTGGCTTAAAGCTATATCATAGGGTTGAACTTTCTGATTTCTTGTTTCCAGACCAATTTTCCCTCCTTAGAGAAATGTTTCACTTTTGATTCCTGAGTTTCAGAAATTGGTCTAAATTAGAGGGTTTATGTCGTGGTTAGCGCTCCGCAGTTCCACATTTACAGTCTTTATGAGCATCTGGATCAGTATCACCAGATAAAGGCCTTTTGCTACTTTATGGAAATATTCGTAAGTGGAAAACTCTATCTTAGATACGAAGACAGTGTCTCAGACTCATTGATTTATAAAAGGGGATTACTGGTTTGAGAATATAGAAATAAGAAATTAAAAATGTAAGGGTTTTTTTTTCCTACTGTAGTTCTAAATTCATTTCGGATGTGTTCTGCTATGCAATTACTTACTCTGGGGGACAGAAACTGATGCTACTTTAAATATTTATCTACCTTTTGATATATCTGTTTGTATTTATCTCATTCTGAGTTTAAAGATTGGTTTCGCTTTTGGTGTTACTTGAACACTGCTTAGTATGCATTCCAGACAGTACTCTTTGGTGCTTACTTCAGCTTATTAAATAAAAAAAACCCCACACTGTCAAGAGGCACTGACAACATGCTGTGATATTTTTTCCACTACCATGGAAGTGTCAACTTTCAAAAATGCAGTTCAGCAGTACTTGCCTATCCAGATAATTATTTTTTCAAGTTTATCCCTACGAAACAGCACTTTACAATGTAGACTAAGCTAAAAATGGTGTGGTAATGTGTGGATCTTTGTGCAATATAGCTGTTTGGTGACTATGGTGTGACTTGCAAAGCTTCGTGCAGGTGTGAATCATGTAAACACTTTTTAGATAATCTAAAGCTTTAACAGAAAGGCCTTGTTTAAAAATAATCTGAAATGTAAAAGTGGTGTCTTGTTTTTTTTTTTAATAAAAGTTGAAAATACAGTGTATTAGTAATTCACATTATTACGTCCCAGCTCTGAAATACCCTTGTTGAAATAATGTTTCCTACAATGCATGACAACAGGTTACTTGAGGGGAGAAAGCACTGCTTTTGGTTCTTGGGTCTGCCCATATACCAGTACCTCTGATTTTAGGAGGACTAAAGAGTCTAGTTTGGACTAAGTACCAGGCTTTTACTTAAGATGCTGATGTTAGGAACTTGGCTGCCTGAGCCTCCTTCCCCTTCAGGGAAGGAAAATGTGCACCCAGAAGGAACTTGGCTCTTGGGCATTTTCGAGGGGACCTACACATTCCCCAACAGAGGAAGGAGATGATACTTGGCTCTCCCACCTGAGCAGCTCTGCCAAGAAACGTCAGGTTGGATGGACCTGCCTTACTCTGCAGTTCTGAAAATTAGTACCACTGCTTAAATCTGCATACATTTGAAAAATTCAGTATTTACATTTGTCAGTGATGCTGTTTGCAGGATGTTTTAAAGTTCCAGCCTCTGGTGGTTGCTGCCTCCAGGCCAGCTGTGTGAGCTATGATAGAGGTTGTATTCACAGGGAATGTCCTGTGAGCTATGTTAGTGCAGTTAAAGCAGTCAATGCACTTTGGGTCTACTTCTGGCTATTCACATTTCTCTAACTGGTAGTGTAGATGAGAAGATGACTAGGATACTGATATTTTTCACCTACTTCACCAGGGTTTTATAGTCTTCCTTGATCCTACCCATTTTTTGGCTTGTGACACCATTTGTACCCACATGAAACAGTAGTAGTGGGTGGTAGCCCATGGTCTTGACAAGTTGGGGTACCCTCTTGGCAACATACTTCTTGTGCCTCTCTGTCAGGCTGGCAGATTGGTGCCTCTGCACTCCTTAACAGAGTCACCTTACCAGCAACTTTTTGATTTGACTGCCATCCTCAAGGCTGTAATTCGAAGGTATAATGACAGGTTTGTTTATTGCTTGAGGCACAGTAAAACTGCCACTGTAGAGACAGAAGGGTGGCTGAGGAAGCACTTGAAAAAGGTCTGTGCTAAAGAATATTCTGAGTGCCCCATCAACACATGAATGCACAGCTGTCTCCTGCTTCCTGGGGTGCTTGCCATCAGGGGAAGGCTCAGATGGTCTTTGGCTCAGCTCCTATTCAGTACCAAGTTTCTGAAAGCTTATTTTGAGGTTCAGAAAAACAAACGATGCATCTGTGTGAGAGGGAATTTCAGTTTGCACTGGAGTCTCAAATTAGAACGAAGAGGCTTTGACTTGGCCTGAAGGATATTTCTAGCTCCTTGGCAAAATTGTAAGGCTTTTTGTGTATTTATTGCCCAACTATAAACATTTCACTGAGCAAATCCAACTTAGCCTGAAAGGATCCATTTGTTCTAGCTAGCCTGCCTGGTTTGACAGGCTTAGTCCTTGTTCTTAACCCTTTTATTCCTCCTGCCTCCTGTCTCCCATAAAACATTTGTAAGGGAGAAGTGGGGGGCTCAAGCAGTCTAAAAAAAATACTTTTCTCAAAATTAATTTTCTACTGTCTATGTATTAAATTCTCTCTCTCTTTCTCTCTATCATGCCCATATCAGTTCAGCTTTGGTACAGTTATTGGATTTTCTACTGCTCTTTTCTCAGACCTGAAAACAACTACAGTGTCAGTATTCTCTCATCCTCTGTTCACAGTAACGATATGGGAAGGAATTTAAAAAAATACAGAGCTGTACTTTTATACTTGTAGAGATGCAACCTATCAGATGATGGTGGAGAGAAAGTGTCCTGGGTAGATAAAAAAACTCACAATGGGGGAAAAAATAAAAAAAAAAATTAGAGAACAGGAAAAAGAACTATTTTCTCTCTCAAACTCTCTGGTGGCTCTCCCTGGATGGTTGAGCAGGAAAGGGAGCCAGGCAGGCAGAGGAAATTTCCAGTGGTGCTGCTAAACATGGACAACCTGCAGAACCACTTGGCAGGTTGTCCAGAAGTGACTGTTGCTGGGGTTGGTGGAGGTGGTGCAGCCCACCACAGCAACTTGGTGGGCTAAAACAGGGGAAAGTTCAGTGTGTTCCTCCCAGTTTCTTCCTAAATGGCATGATGTACAGATGACTTCATTTCTGGCCAAGCTTTAAAAAAAAGAAAATTATGTTTAGATTCTGTGTTGATCTCAAAAAACCCCTTGTCTTCATATCTATCTATCTATCTATCTATCTATCTATCTATCTATCTATCTATCTATCTATCTATCTATTCTTTCCTAAAAAGAGAACTGTGGCATAGCTTTTAAGGGCAGAATTTTTAGTAAAGCAATTTAAATGAGTCATCCTACTTTGCTATATAGTATACCACAGAACCACCATAACTGAACTGGTGGAAGAAAAAAATTTCCTTTAAGAAAAAGTCTCATAAATACTCCTTAAAAACTGAGGTAAGCAATGAATGGTGATTAAAAACTGAGAATTCATTTGAGAAGTCATTTCAAAAGAGAATTGCAGGATGTTGAACTAACTACTTGACTGGGGAAAAGGATTCATTTCATTCCTCACTAAACCTACCTGTATCTAGACATCTGGATATGTGCATTTATTTTTGTGCTTTAGTGAATGTATCTTTTTTCCAGGAAGTTCATTGGCTGCTCATGAAATTTTTAGGAAGGTCAGAAGACACTGAGACTCATTCAAATAATATCGAGAATTATTCTTAGGGCTATCTTATTCAGGATTTTGCATAATGCTGAATTAAGTGTGCTCACTGCATCCAGGTATTTAGACTATTGAGGTGACAGGGGATAGTAATTTCCTATGCACCTGAGAGTACACAAGATGAAGGGATTCTCTACTGTGGGACAGAAGGACCTGGGTCGTTGCTGGTGGTACATCTCCTGTACGTGCAAACACTAAGTCAGAAGATGTGAGATGTGACGTACTCCAGTGGAGCTGACAGGATTACTTTTCCTCGTTTTTTTCCTTACTAAATCTGTGGACTACACAGACACTTATCACCTTCCTTCCTACTGTTTCTTGGGACTTACTGTAAGGATCCAGGGAGCCCCTGGTGGTCTAGTGGTTAAGGGAGCGGCGCTGTCACCGCCGAGACCCGGGTTCGATTCCCGGTCAGGGACACTCCCCGGGCAGATGGAGCTCATTAGCCATGTAAGGTAATCCATCTACGTCCTAAGGACCTCGCTGCCACCGTCCAAGCTCGCTTGGCCCCGGCAGATGAACCTTAGGATTAAAGGGTGGGCTCAGTTCCGCGCACACTGTGTCTCACCTAAAAAATCCAATGCACAGGCTGGAAGGTGTAAAGACCTTCCCCGGATCTTTGCTCATGATGACTGGCCATTATTATTATTATTATTACTGTAAGGATCTGGAGTTGGGAATGAAGTATAGGGGACACCTTTCAAGTCCAGTTCCTGTATCTCTGCCCTGGCAGAAATACTCCGTGGCCATGTCCACAGGATACCCGTTCAGGGTCTGGATCCCCACAGCAGGAGAAGAACCCTTCTTCACAGACTACCCAGGAGCTAACTAGCAAAGGAAGCAGGTTTTGTTCAGGCATTCCAGACCTGAGTTGAATTTTTCACTTCTTCCCTTATTTAGAAGGTGCTATATATCAGGCACCCTCTGATACTTCAGGGTATTTATGCAGATGTGAATTCATTCATGCTGATTGTATTAAAACTTTTTCCTACCTCAGAGGGAAACAGGCAAACTCTTACACAAAGTAAACGTAACTTAAACTGTCAATTTATCTTATTTTAAAATGATGATAGAGTCCATTTTAGAAAGCTATTGAGACAGAAAAATGAGCATGGAGAAGGATAAGAGTGGGAGTTGTTACGAGAGAAAAATCATGTATAGTACCAGGTTTGTTTTATTTTCATTTTCTTTCAGAGAACTTTGTTACTGTCATAGAAAAGGATGGAAAATGTATTTTCAAGATACTAGAGAGAAAAGAATGTACCAGTACCATTTCTCTCTGCAAATCCTATTTGTTCTCCAAATACCTTAATTCCATATGTATTCCATTATAAATAGATTCCATTCCATTAATAGATTTTATTTGGGTTTTTTTGCTACTTTATCCAGTTTGTGTTTTGTCAGGTTCCATGGAAGCAGGCTGGCCAGCTTGGAGCACCATCCAGTTCCCCATGCACCAGCCAGCACCTAGCAGTCACAGCACCCGTATCAGTGCATTACTGCTGTAATCAAAGGGCAGTAACATACAGCATACAGATTTGTGCTGCAAATGCATCCAAGAGTAACTGAACATGAGTTTATCTTCCAGCACACTTTTCACACTTTTGGTGAGAGCAGTCAGTACAACAGCACGCATTGTTTTGGTGGGCTTTTCCTCGGGGCCCTGCCACCGTTTTTTGTTGTGTCTCAGAAGCTGCTTTTTCAAGCAGAGTGAGCAGATGCCCTGGCTGCCCATCCTGCTCGCTCATGCTCCTCTGGGGGCTGTTTTCCATGAGGGGGATAGCTGCCATGCCTCAGAGCTTCAGCTCTCCCTGCTCAGGGTCTGGAGTCCCTCTGTCAGTGCTAACCTGGAAGTTTTTCCGGTTTAGGAAAACTCCCCCTGGTGCTCTGCTCCATGATCCTCTGCTCCAGAACACTCCTGCCCGAGCTAGCTCCAGGTTCATCCTAATAAAGCCAGTTGCATGTATTGGTGAGCCCGGAGCATGTAGTAGGACAGTAAGGAAGAAATGCTCAAGTATTAATAAGAACACATACTAAAAACATACTGATGGATAAGTAGAAACTAAAATAGTTGGGAGGGATGGTCTGTGTGGTTTCACACAGCTGTTGGAAGTATTTCCTGGGAGACAGGCTGAGCCTGCTTTGCTCTGCTTCATGTATAGTGAGTGTGTGCTTTACTTTGTACAATCTGCAGTCAAACAAATACCCATTTACTTCTGAAGGGAGAAGTGAAAGATTTAGGTTTGCATAAAGTGCTCTTTGACATGGGACCAACCTAAGCTTTAATGTATTTTCCAGTGCTGCTGGTAGCATTGGGCTGTCCTCAACAGAACATACAAGAAGTGCTAAGGCACAAGGGCTGGCTGCTTTGAAGTAAATACAGGAAATGGTTCTTCCACTTTGAAATGCAAACCCAATGACAAAGCCACTGCTTTAGAGGCTGCCATCCTGTTCCCTTTGATATGACACATACAATGCAAATGGATGGTGGAGAGCCACAATCAAAAGGCTTTGAAAAGCAAAGGAGAGAGAACATATTTGTATTTTCCACAGCTGTTATGCTAAGCAATGCACTGCCTGTTGAAACAGAGTTCAACAAGTAGGTTTGCACAGAACAACTTGTTGGAAATTAGGTTAAAAACTTACACCCAGTATGACTCAGTGAGTGATCATACTGTGTTTCACAGTTGACATCAATATGGTTCTCATTTGCGATGTGTTTGCTCTAACAAATTTAGTTTTGGCTTTGCCAGCTTTGACATTGAGAAATCTACTGGAAGTTCTTAAGTTGTCTTTAGGGTAAACTCTGATTTAAGAAAAATGTTCTTTATCAATACAAAAAAGATTTTTTTTAATCACCAGTTGACATTTTTGCTTGCTGTGGATTTAGCAAAATTTGAACTTCTTACACTTGGTTATTTCCTTTTAAAAGGATACAAACCTTTTTTTTTTTTCCCCTGTGGTTCTCTCATTTCTCTCAAACCTACAACTTTTTCTAATTATAATACAATATCAAGTTTTATTTTAAAAAAGACAAAACTCAAAGTGAGCTATGAGTTCCATCTTCCTGAACTGAGACTAACAAAGTAGATGTCTGATGCAGACATAATTATTTCTTCTTTTCAGTGCAGACAGGATTTTAATCATGTTCTTTAACCCAGCATATCTGTTGTTATAGCCTGAATTTATCCAGTTTCCAAAGCAAATTTAGGTTTCATTCACATATGTTTTCTTCATACGTGATTAAGCCAAAACATATTCAGCCCCAAATTGGTTGAAGCTATGAAGTGGACTTTGTTCCAGGGTTTTCCTGAAGCAAATAACAAATCAGAGCAAAGCAGCTTTAAGTCAAGATAAAGGATATAATTATAAAATTTTCAGAAAAATAAGTTAGTGTTATAACCTCATCATACAAGAGCCTGCCAATCTTTAATTCTTTTTTCTGTAACTGAGTTACTAGAACATTTTTATCTCTCTACCCTTCCACTTTGTATAGCAGGTTTAGTCTAAATGCTTGCATGTGTTGTCATAGATAGTGGCAGAAATATTTAACAGTTAATATTTAATTTAAAATATATATAATATAGTTAATATAATATTTAATAGTTAATATTATTTTACTTCATTTAACAGCTAGGAATTTCTATCTTGGTAAAGTGTAAGACTACAATATTGCAAGTACCAAAGTATTTGTTGAAGTGGAAGGAAACCCCTATTCTACACCTTCATTAACAAGTTCTGATTTGATCTTTGGGTGGTTATCATTTGACAGAGTTAACATTAACAAGTTAAGATTATTTAAGTTTTATGCTAAATTTTGTATATTTAATTATTAAAACCTCTTGCTGGATTCAATAGAAGAAAGAAGAAAAACATGTGTTGAGGCTCAGTTGGAAAATACCAAATAATCTTTCTCATTTTGAAACACAGCTAATCCCCTCCAGGAAAGCTCAGCTCCCCTGTGTTTAAGAAAGTGTACTCTACTGACAAAACATTGACTGATCATTTCCTTTTGCAGAATATCTTCCACACAAAAAGGCTGTCAAAGATAAAACCAAGCAAATGGAACAAAGCCAGCTTTGAGAAGGTAATTTCAACCCATCTTGCTTATATTAGTTTCAAGACCCCATCACTGCACTTCCGCAGCTTCATAAATTCCAGAACAGACCCCAAAAGAAGCCAAGAACAACACATTTCGTTCAACTGCAAATTAGCTTTGTGCTGGAGAGATGCAAGTGTGTGCCCACATGGATGTCACAGAAAGATGAAGGTCTTAACAACAAACATGAAAGCACATATACAGCATATTATGAAGAAAAATAAGATTCCTCCAAAGAAATAATATTAGTCTTCTTTTTGTTGCAAAAAAGTTTTTCAGTTTTTCTTACTCACCTCCATGTTTTACTTTTCATTGAGTGACCATTTTTAAACACAGTGATATCAGGTCATTGAACTCTTAACCTCTGAGATCATGACAGCATGATCATCTCTGCTTCTACTTGTACACTCAGATTCAGTTTGAAGTACAGTTTCTTCAGCTGAAAAGCCAGGTTTTGGTGGCACTGTGCAGTCTACAGTCTTCCAGATCTGAAAATTAGTATCATTAAGCTATCAACTTAGTTCCTTTAAGATGTTGCCATTAAACCATGCAGCTGATGGTCACAACACTTCCTGAGAACTGCTATGGGTAGAGTGCAGCCAGAACCCTTTTTAACAGGATTTCTGGTGATGTAAACCATTCAGTTCCTTGTTCTTCAGAGCTGTTATATTTTCATCATACTGGAAAGTAATAGGTAGAAGGTCTAAGTTATTACCTTCCCCTATTTTGTAAGAAGTGAGCAGTGAAGTCAGCTGTAGGAGATCCACTGAATGCATGAAACTGTAGCACCAGATGTCCATTTTCTGGACCATTGGCAGGGTTCTTGTTCATTGCACCTTACACACAAAAGTTGCAGCCCTTTGACTGGTTTGTTTTTTTCTACCATTTTGCTACCAAATCTAAAGGTCAACAGGGGGAAGAGCTGTCCAGACATGCTGGGTGAGAGGGATTATGCTGGATGCCCTCCCAGCCTGTCTGTGAGGCAGATGCCTGGGATGAATTGTTAGCGACAGATTAGGTGAGACCACATGGGGATCCCTTCTGCAATAGTACTAATGGGGCCCTTCCTGCATGGCCCTGACATGGCTGGCCAGCAGCTGAGGGGCACTGCTGGGCCTGGGCCAGCAACCTCCCCACAGGGGCCACCTGGAGATCCAAAGGAAGGCTGTGGATTTGTGCAGATAAACAACAAAAGTTTAGATCTGTCTCCTTTTTTTTTGACCTGATGACAGACCAAAAGGCCACAAAGAAAAGTTAGATTAGGTCATGTAAAAGGCCAAGAAACATACATTTCTACTTGGGGTGCCATGACAGGCAATGGGACTGGGATAGGAAAGGAGAAAGTTGGAAGTAGGATGCCTGCTTAGATTGAAAACCTGGAGCTGCAATCAGTACACTGTGCTGCTCAAGGTCAGTTATGGGATTGCTGCAAGTGGTAAAGATTTAGATTATTAATTTGTGATGTATGGATAGAGGAAGCTCTCTGTTAGGGTGTATTGCAATGCAACCAAATATAAATTAGCTGCTATAAAGGCAAAGCATTTCTAAATGTCAGTGAGGAAAAAAAAAAAAAAAAACCAGTTAGAAGGTCAAAGACTGACAATATCTGAATTCTCCGTGACAGAGGGTGTCTGGTCCCAAGCACCCACAGTACCAATCAGTTTAAAACTCTGTTGCTTTTAAAAATAAGATACTTGCTTCAGCTCCAGTGTGTCTGGCCATCCGTCTGAGATACATGGGGAATTTTAGGAGTGTGACCTTACCAGTGACCTTGAAAGGAGTTATGTGAACAGTGTATGGGTAGATGCAACCCAAAACGGATCTTGCTGAGGAGCACCCGAAATGAAATCCTACCATAACCAGAGCCAGAGGCAGGCCTGTAAGCATGATGGGAATTCCTATCAAGGGGCAGCAGCCCCTACCGACACAACCCTCAGTGCCCTAAACAACCCCACCACCCAAACCATAAAAGGAAAAGAACAAACAAACAAAAAGTCCAGAACATAAACAAACAAAACAAACCAAATAAATAAAAAAAACAAAACCAAAAACCGCCAACCCACCCCCACGCATTAAAAAAAAAAAAAAAAAAAAATCACAAAACACCACAATTCCCCACAACCAAAACCCTCCCGTTTCTTTTCCCGGCTTGCTGCTGTGCCGCGGTGCTGCCGGCAGGGGGCAGCTCTGCCACGCTCCCGCGGCCGGCGGAGCTTCGGGGATGCGGCTGCGGGGACAGCGCCGAGCCCGAGGGGATGCGGGAGCTCTCACGGACAGCTTTGTCAGGGGTGAAAGGGGCGCCTCCACCTCCCGGGGATACAGCCGGGGCATCCCAGAGGCTGTGCCCCCAGAGCAGCGCCTGCACCAACCCGCAGCTGGTGGGCGGCAGCTGAGACAGCGGTTTGCAAAGCCTCACAGATGTGGGCTCTGGTTGCCTTTGCCGGATGCTCGGAGAGATGTCGAGCCTCATGGGGAGTACCTGACAGTCCTTCAGCCCCTCTAAGAGCTGAGAAGCAGAAGAGAAATTGCTTTGCCATCAGATTCCCAAGCAGAGCAGAAGATAGCAAAGCCAAGTCGCTGCTGGATTGCCGAAGAGCAGCTGAGTCTTGGCTAACACAGGTCCCCCATGAAGAAGGGCGATAGTGAGTCTGTGCAATGCTGGCCCAAATTGGGCACTGCCCTGGTGTGGACATCTGTGGGCTATCCAGGTATGATAGGAGATGCAGGATTACCAGTCCTGCACTCTGTCTACTTTCGTTGCACTGGTACTGAGACAACTGTTGCAAAGTGCAAGAACAAATTTTGGCGTGTATATACGAGGTATACATTAGGCACACATTTTTACAGGGCTAAAAATCTCCTGTGCCCTACTAGTTCCTTAAGTAAGAGAGATTTCAAAGGTTACCCAGCAGAACATGTAAGACAGATGCAGTAAAATATAAGGAAATGCGTTCACCTGGCAGTGTTGAGGATCAGGCCTATGGAGAGCAAAAGAGATTCCTACCTGCATTTTGTTAATGCACCTACAAAACATGCTTCAGACTTACAGTTTTGCTCTCTTTTAGAAAAGCCAAAAGCACTCAGCTTTGTGCCACCATGAGTAGGAGCAACTAAAATGGAGTGTTGCTCTGGGCACCAGGTCTGTTTCTCAATTGCTGGATCAGTGGGTGAAGCATGTGCACTTTTTCTTTTCCTGAAAGAGTGCTGAGCTCCTTCTTTTCCTGCAAATGCTGAGTTCTGAGCAAGCTTTTGAAACACCATTTTTTTTCCCCACTTGAGTAAAGTTGAACAGATACCAACTACCTTCCTTTCTGCATCCCTCCCACATTTGTAGTAGAGAGATTGTGTCCTGTTCTTGGTGCCAATTGTTCCTACAATGCCTATGCACTGCCTTTGCTCCCCCAGGCCTGTGCAGAGGGGACAATATGGTCTGTGGGCAGCAAGCCGCCCCAGGTGAGACCAAGTGGAACCTTCCTCTGGCTGAGCTCCGGTTGTCTCAGCTGGAGGCTGTTCTTGGCATATGTTCACTACGTTCCCAGAAGGACATGCAGCTTGTTCTAATACAGAACACTCAATTCATAGTCACTGCGCGTCCAAGACTATAAATAATTGTAAGAGCAAAGAACTTGGAGAAGACCACACCACCATTTCTTAAACTGGTAATGAAAACGTAGGTGAAAAGAGGACACAGAACCCATTTACACTGCAGGCTACTCAGGCAAGAGAATATTTTCTAAGTTTGCTGTCTAGATGGGGCTGTAGGCATCTAAAGCAGTTCTTGTATATCCGAATGTCTGAATCTCCTCCTAAGCAATACAACTATTCAATTTTGGAAAGGAGACCAGCTCGGGGCTGTCTACTGGCAACTATAACAGCAAGAGTATCTTTGAATTTTGTACTTTCTTTTATACAACACACAGAAGATAAGGTGTTTTTTTTCCATGATCAGCTCAGTAAATGATTTCTTCAAAATACCAGGATAATTGATGCAGAAGGGTCCCTGCCACACTGTGAGGTCATCACTGATGACAATGTCCAGACACAGGGTTACCTAACGTGCTCTGAACCTGCCCTCATATGGGAGTTTCCACAGACTCCCTAGACAGTACTGGTAGAGTCCCCGTCTCCTGCAGAGGCATGGCTTGCCTGATAAAATTTTATGTATGATGGACTTCAACAAATCACCCTCTTTTCTATGCACGAGTGTGCAGAGTTTTTATAGATCTTTGTCACATCCCTTCCTCCTTTGTAATTTCTTTTTTAAATACGACCTTCTGAGTCAACTTCTTTAAAAGTCTTCAGTCTTTAAAAGTCACGCTTTCTAGGTTGTTGATTGCTTCCCCCACCCTCACCAAGACCCTCTCAAGCACCTCCTGTTTTTATGGAAAGACAGCCCCAAAAGTGAATCCACAGCAGACAACTGCTTCACGTGTCTCATATATGCAAGCGTGTGGGGTATAGTTTGAATTCCGTATATCTCTGTTCTCCCAGACTTATTGACTTCTTGCTTGTAAGTTTCAGCAGATATATGTATTTTATTTTTCTTAAACAGGAAAGAAAATTAATGTAAGAAGGAAACTGCTTCTCTGGTGGCAGTGCAGAAACCTTCTAACTACTTAGACATATCAAAGTTATAAAACTATAATTTCTGAAGGTGTTGAGCAAAAGACTGTTATTTCACCTGGCATTACTTAACCAGTCTCACAACTTCTAGGACTTGATACCCTCTGGTTTTGGAAACTGTGTGCTTGAAAAGGGTCCTGGGAGAAGAATGAATTGTTTTGGAAAGTTCAGCTATTGCAATGTCCCTGAGTATTTTGTCCCATTTCCATGGGACCCAGCATGCTGACTTTCTGTTTCCCTGTGTGTTTAACTGCTTTTCCTGTCTGTGCTTTTATTCTTGGCTTATTAGATTAACCTCACTTAGTAGCATCCTGAGTTTACCCCACAATTAGCTCAGAAGCTGTAGTCATTTTTTCCTCTCTGACACATTCACACTGGTTTCCCTGAAGCGTCTGTGTCTTATTTAAAGACTATGCCACCAGCACTGTGTCATGATTAAGTGAAGAAGGGATCTGTTTCAGGTCAAGGCTGCTAAGTGACATTTTGTGTAAAGAGCAATGATGTAATCCTGTATTACAGTTTTAAGCAGCAAAGCTGATCTAAGATCCTTCTGGCCACACTGCCACCAGCTGCCTGACTGGTTTTTTTACACCCTCAGCCAACTGTTTTTAAAGGGATGGTGACTGATACTGAATGGATGAGAATGAGGAACATGTAATGGGAAAGTGTAAACTTTTTAGAACATGAAACCATATAACAAAAATGTAACATGCAATTATGAGCTAAATACTCTATAATCAAGTATCAGTACAGGCACAGTGATTTCTTCTTTCTCATTTTTTTCTTGGTATGATTTATTTATATTCTGATCTCTTCTAGTTGTCTTTGCCTATAAGCATTGCAGTCAGGTTTGTGGAATTCTCTTCATTATTATGCTGTAATTTAACTAAATAAACAATTTTCTGTTAGCCACACTAGTCAGCTACTGGGAACCTTAGAACTAGTGATCAACACTGACCTTCAGACCAGAGTCCCCTCTAGCAGCCTGAAAGTCCAGCATCTTATTCAAAATAGGTGTTTATATATTATTCAATATAATAGGAATGATTTTACTCCCCCAACTGATTCTATAGGTCTTTGAAAATCTCTTCTGTCAGTGATATTTAGTACTGTGTTGCTAACTCTTTTGCCTGCTGATGCCAGCTCATCAAATAGTGGAGAACTTTGTTACAGTTTTGTGCCTGCTTCAGAATCAGGGTGCAGCAGAGGATGTCCTCCACAAATAGCTGAGTGGTTATTTTACTTTGGAAAATATAACTAAAATAGTCCTGACAGAGTGGCAAAAGAGCTCACAACCCTCTACAGGCACCTTCCCAGGGAATCCTGACTAACCATGCAAGTCAGGCTAAACTGAGTCAACAGGTTCCAGGCTGCAGCGGTAGCAGAGAGGCTGTGTGAGTGCTGGCTGAACAAGGGTGGTTGCGGAAGGCCACCCTGTCTGGGGGCACTGCCTCAGCGCCAGGGAGTGACAGTCATGGCACAGGGCTCTGGGGAACCTGGCAACAACAGTTAGTGATGTACAGCAGAGATATTTTCAATCTCCATAAGAGGGAAGGCTCATTCAGAGTGTGTATGTGTGGTATAGTGGTAAACAACAGAAAAATTCAGTAAGCTTGACCTGTAACATCTCAATGTGAGATTTTGCATAAAAGTGTGGGGTTTGTTTTTCAGGACAGTTCTGAGCCCCACGTGCTTTTAAGTGCGTGAATCGTGAATGGGACCTTACAGCCAGAAAGCAGTAGGAAACAACAAATTACTTGCCAAGTTCCAAGTTTTCTTATACAGTTGCAGATATTTTACATAAATACACGTTTAATATTCACTTTTGTGTGAGGACAAATGTTTATCACTTAAGAAAAGCATTCTCTGAGACATATTTCTTCTTTGTTGTTTATAAAGATACCTTCATAGTGATCATTTAGCAAATAGGGCTATTTGCTATGATTCAGTTAACACTGGAAAATCCTAATTACAGGTCCATAGGCAAAGGAGACTTTATAAATATTATGTTATTTGTCTGCTTCAGGACTTGATATTACCATGCTAATAGTTTGTGAAAGTAGCTCGTAAGAGGAAAAAAATGCATATTAAAAAAAAAACAAACTCGCATCATGAAACTTTGTTCATTGTTTGAATAACAGTGAAGTGTCCCAGCATCAGTCAGTGTTGTACTGCTTCCACAAAGAAAGATTTCATGAAGATGTTGGGCTTTGTGAATGACAAATGCACAACTGATTCCTATCAGTTTCTTAACGAGTATATTCACAGCTCAAATACAAGAGACTGTATTTCAGATTAAACAAACACTAGACTGTAGTGCCATAATCAAATGCTTGTGTGTGCCAAGCACCTGCTTAATCATGCTCAGAAATGAGTTGCTGCAGTGCTTTTCATCACTGCATCTCAGTCACTTGGTTCTTTGCTGATGAACTTTCCATTGTATCTTTGGGGCCTTTTTCGCAAAGTGAATCTTTTATGGATAGAGCAATATTCATGGGATGGAGACACTTTTTTTACTGAGATAACTTTTAAGTATTTAGTGTCCTGGCATGGTATTTCATTCTTGTAAAAAAATGCTCTGTAGGCTGAAGTGCTTCCTCATCATGCTATACTATCATTTTGGCCAATGAGTATGTAAGCTTCCCTGTTAGTCATTGTCCTAGGTTCCTGAGGATTCCCAAAATCACAGATACTGAGACACGAAGAGTATAAGCAAAGCAGCTTTATTCTGTTACTCACAATAGCAATTAGTACATACCAACCCTTGGATTTCTGAAAAGCCACTGAGCAGGAGAAGGACAGGGAGCATGGTACTCGGGAGGGGCAGGCAGGCCATGCACCTTCCGGGGCATCCATGGGATTGAAGCAGTGTGCATCTCATCCTCCTCACCCGTCCAACCCAGAACCACCTCTTATATCCCCCTACCAGGAGAGGCATTTTCCAGTTGTGATATCGGCTCACGCGTGGCCAGTGCGCGAACTGAGACCACAATGGCTTATGATCCCAACTCCATGCCAGCACTGGCTCTGTTGTTTCTCTTTGAGAAGTCAAGTTCCCACCAGTTAACCTAATCCATTGTTTCTCTTTCCAAGGGTCAGTTCCTGTCCTAATCTGCTGTTCTTCCTTCCAAGGTTTAGTTCCCAACAGTGAAACTATACAATATTTTCCCACGCCACATTGACAAGCATAACCACGGACCAACTGTGGCAGGGCCTCAGACATGACTCACATCCCTGATATGCCACTGCATGGTCCATGGTTGGAATTCATCGATATTCCACCATACAAATAACAGTACCATGTAACATACTACCTATTAAAGATCATATTAATGACACTAAACAGGGAATATAACATATAATACATAAAACCCCAACACCTAAGGCACAAAGCAATACCAATCCTTTCTTTAGCCAATCCCAGCCCCATGTCCAACTGGCAAATGGATTCCAGCCGGTATTCTTGATGAGGTGTGGAGTGAGTGTCCACATTTGTTGTAGTTGTGAATGGATGGAGCTGGAATGGTCACTTAAGTTCACACAACATAACCCGTCAAAATCGTCACACCCCTGTCCTTGCGCTAAAAGCAAAAAATCAGTTACTGCCCGATTTTGTAAAGTAGTATGTCTAATGCTGTCTACATTGATTAATAAATCTAAAATAGCTGCGCTACTTGCATTGCTAAACTTTGCTAACCAACAACCAAGTTTATTTAAGCTAGTGAGGGCCTGTGCAATTGCTACCCCAGGAGCCAGCCAAGAGGCAGTAATTACTTTGGCAGCATCCCAAAACTAGGTTGTACCTTTACAATCAGGAGTAAAAGCATGTATGTTTTGTGTGTGACAATGGTGCATTTGGTTTTGTTGAAGCCATATTGCAACAGCTGTGTTTGGAGATAAACAGGTTAATTTCCCCAAAGTACATGGGCCACCTTTGATTGATTGCTTCTGGCACTCCGGCCCAGGTTTGGTCCCTGCAGATTAAAAAGATACCTGGCGGGATTTGCATATGTGTGTTAAAACTCCTGTTTGGACTTGCAGGGGTTGAATTACACCAACGTGAAGCATTTTGATACCATAGTATCGTGGCATTGACCCACCAAAACATAGTGTTATTCTTTGTGCTGGTAAAGGTAAAAGTGGTGCAGTCATCTGCATTCAAGGTGTTCAGAATCTGCAACTCCTGTGATGGTAAGGCTGGGGTTTTCCAAAGTTGCAATAGGTGTGGCCACAGTCTGGTGTCTGGACAGGCCAAAGATGCAGTGGTGCTGCTGCACAATTGCTGCAGCTCCAGGGTGGTGAGTGGGATGCTGATCAGACACCTTGTGAACGGGTTCTGGGCCATGGTGGTACTAAGCATAAGGTATCTTGTCTGGTCACATTAACCAGAGTCACCCAGACGTTTTGATCCAAAGGAGCATGTGTTTGGAATAATCTGTTAAGACATAAACAAAAGAGCTGTTATTCTCCTCCTCCACCTTCAGCTACCTTTCTTTACTCTCTCCAATGTAGGTGTTGAGTGGGTACTCGGCACCAGTGCTGCTCCCCTGGAACAGTAAAGGTAACTGCCTGATTCTTTTCTGCCACTGTTACTTCGGCAGAAATGGGGTCAGGTTCCATAGGAGGCTGATACCTCCTATGGAAAAAGTGAAATTGTGAAGGACCTTGAATAGAGATGGGGGGCATAATGCAAAAGAGGATTGATCCAAGTTTTCCACTGGAAAGAATATGAGTAGAGGATACAGTGTTTCGAACACCTAAAGAGAGTGGTTCCCTAGGACCACTTGTACAGGATTTAACACTATGAACACTGGCTACTAAAACAGGGGTAAGTAGAAAACACAAAACCACCTGTTGATCCTCTGAACTTTTTATCACCAGATCTGTTTTTAACCATTGTACTTCTCCTGGATGAAATGTGAGTGCAGGTTCCTGTACCACACATAGATATCCGTTTTCTGCTTGGGCCTGATACACCTGACCATTGACTGGGAACCTAATGGGCTGTTCTGGTCCCCTTTCAAACTGAGCCTTCTTTTGAGTTATTCTGTACAGGGGCTTAAGTAACACTGCTGGACCAGGCACATATGACTACCAATACCCAACAGCCCCTAAAAAGCACTGTGCCTCCAGCTAATCCTCTGGGCTGGGCCAGGTTCAGATACTAGCTAGGGCTTCCTGTGGGATTTGTTGAACTCCCTGAGTCCATGCAATGCCTAGGTATTTAACTTCTTGAGCTGGACCCTGTATTTTATTGGTGTTGACTGCCCACTCACAGTGCTGTAATAATGCAAAAATAGCATCTTCTTCTTGTTGTACCTGTTCCAAACAAAGTCCTTGAATAAAAATATCATCTATATATTGTAAAATTCGTACCTTAGCAGGTGAGGTATGTTGCACTAAAGTGTGATGTATTACCTGGTGACAAAAAGTAGGACTGTGCTTACAGCCTTGGGGAAGACACGTAAAAGTGTACTGGTTTCCTCCCCAGGTAAATGCAAACTGATGTTGAGTGATACGAGGAATAGGAATCTTAAAAAATGCATTAGCCACATCAATTACAGCATACCATGTTCCTGGATGTGCCTGAATTTTGTGTACTAATGTAACAACCTCAGGCACAGCAGCAGTTATGGGGGGATGTTTTCTTGTTCACTGCCCTATAATCAACAGTCATTTGGCAGCTGCCATCTGGGTTTTTTTTCCCCAGCCCGACGGGGCTATTGAAAGGGCAATGTGCATAATGGACAACTCCTGCTTGTAACAAATCTTTAATTGTCACTTGGATTTCTGCATCTCCTCCTGTAACCTTATGCTGTTTTATGTTCACAATTTCTGTAGCTACGGGAATATCTGCTTCCAGTGCTATATCAGTCCCACAGTGATAGCTCTGGCATGTAGCTGTGGTGTGTTACTGAAAGGCCAATAGGTACCACTGATTTCTAATGTAGAGCCCCACAACACATCCACACCTAGGACGTATTCACCAACTGAGGCAACCATAGCAGAATAGTTATGAGGGTCCCAACCACCAATTTGCATTCTCAGTTTGTTAAGCTTCCCTACTATGGGTTGATTGCCTAAGCCCCACACGGGGGTGCTCTGACTCTGCATTTTGTCAGGATTGCCATGTATTGTTGTGACCTCCACCCCGATGTCTACAAGTGTGTGGACCCCTTGTTTATTGGCCCTCGACCACCAGATAACGCAGCGAGTAAACAGAGAAGGGTCACGATGCAATACATGACAATCGAATATGGGGGTGTGGTTTATTTCATATTCATTCTTTGAATCATCTGTAAATTCTGCCAAGAAACATGGGGTCCAGTTGCTCTTATCCCTTTCTTTTTATTCCATCTCTTGGCTACTTGAAAGACATACTTTTCGGCTAATGTGGCACAATTTTTCCCTAGCTTTTCCCCTTGTTTGACTGCTTGCTGTTGTACTAACATATCTGCCTTTAGCTGTTCTATTTTTGCATGTAGATTTGTCGTTTCAATTTTGTGTTTTTATCTTTTATGACCTTGTACATGAACAACAAACAATTTGTTATTCGGCCAGCGTGATTTAACCACTCCTTTGAACAGATATGGGTTGTTTGTGCAAACTCTCCCCAGTACTTCAACACTTCTTTAGAGTCTTTAGCCCCCCATGGTTCAGGCCCAATATTTGTACAGGTTTCTAAATTGTCCCACAACGTACTCCACGGCTCCTGTGTCCCCCTCAGTCACTCCATTGGTGGAGCTGCAGCTTGTGGTTCCTTCTTATGGAACATCTTTACCAATGCACTGGGACATTGTCATGACAACAGAAAAAGCAATAATGAAAGCTTTGTTCTACTGGTATCATCCGGCAACATCACAAACACAAAGGACTAAGAGCTATGTCTAACTGAATCTGAAAAATGCTTCAGTTATATTTACAGCATCCACACTGTGCTACCGATGAGTCTATGGCACCTGACACACCGTGGACACAGAAAAACACTACAACGTTCCCTTACTAGTCTAGGCACCCAGATCGAGTCCTGACCTCCCATATACTCAGCACAGCATCTCTTCTTGCAGCTACATGCTCCACTGATCAAGCCCTGTCCACCTCTGTGTCAGGACAGCGCCTCTTGGTGCAGCTTGCACTGCAATGACCAAGCCCTGTTTCATATTATGGTTTGTGATATGGGAATCCCATCCTCATCACCAAAATTATGTTCTAAGTTTGGGAGGATTCCCAAAATCACAAACACTAAGACACGAAGAGTATAAGCAAAGCAGCTTTATTCTGTTACTCACAATAGCAATTAGTACATACCAACCCCTGGACTTCTGAAAAGCCACTGAGCAGGAGAAGGACAGGGAGCATGGTACTCGGGAGGGGCAGGCAGGCCATGCACCTTCTGGGGCGTCCCTGAGATTGAAGCAGTGTGCATCTCATCCTCCTCACCCATCCAACCCAGAACCACCTCTTATATCCCCCTCCCAGGAGCGGCATTTTCCAGTTGTGATATCGGCTCACGTGTGGCCAGTGCACGAACCGAGACCACAATGGCTTATGATCCCAACTCCATGCCAGCACTGGCTCTGTTGTTTCTCTTTGAGAAGTCAAGTTCCCACCAGTTAACCTAATCCATTGTTTCTCTTTCCAAGGGTCAGTTCCTGTCCTAATCTGCTGTTCTTCCTTCCAAGGTTTAGTTCCCAACAGTGAAACTATACAATATTTTCCCATGCCACATTGATGATCACAACCATGGACCAACTGTGGCAGGGCCCCAGACATGACTCAGGTCCTTGACACAGTCTTCTTGGCCCTAACTAATGCCTTCTGCATGAGGAATGATAGAAGTACTTTGTACTTTCATGATCATGAAAGATCACTTGTGCCTTAGTTTCGCCACCTTAGAGGGTCCTGTGATATTCCATGTAGGTTTACCTGGCAGTGAAAGTTCCTTCCTTGTTGAATAGTATCTATCCATGCACTGCATACTCAGGTCTTTGTGCAGCTACACTAGGGGCTTCCTCAGGCTTAAAGCTTATACACAGAGGTTTCTACAAAGTTCAGAATATGCCTAAAATTCAGTACTTGCAGTCATAATGACCAACAAAAATTGAGCTGGTAATGGAGTTGCCAACTCACCTGGCATTTCTATTGCTAAGTGTGGAGGAACTGCTCCAACAGAACTGGAGAATACTGCAGTGAAAGTGGAGACCACACTCAGTTATCTTGATGTAGCCCATGAGATTCAGAGAACTCAGGGCTTACCTGGTCCATTTCTAGGCCTGTCAACCTGAAGGGGTTGGCCAAAGGTTGACACCAAAGGATTTGGATCAACACTCCTTTTACAGGAGGCAGAACCCTTCAGTGAGATGTGTCACCATATTCATTTGAGGAAAGATGCCTTATTTCTTTACTTTGATTACTCTGTGAAAAATGACTGGAGCACACAAAGAGTGCTGGAGGGAATGAAATGAGGGTTTTGTGAGCTGAGTGTCTATGCCACAACACTTAGAAGAACTAATGTTTACTTAGATGACTAAACAAAAAGTAATACCATTAGACATCAAGAGTTGTGTTCACTTACAACAACAATTAACATGTCCCTGTTCTGTTAATAACTGTGCACTTCTGCATGGCAGATCTTCAGTTTGGATGCTGATGTCCTCTCTAGATTTGCCAGCACTCTGGGGCTCTGTTTTAAGGGAAGAAAAAAACAAGGTTCTTCTCTTACTCCCACCTCTGCCTAGAATGAAACTCCATGCTGGTGTCTCCTGTCTCCTAATTCAGGGACTAGCTCAATCCATTATCAGCATATGTAATTACCCTCAAACAATCTTGTCAAAATTCAACTGGCCAAGAAAAGCATGTTTGTCTGAATAGTCAGATAAACTTCAATAGTTTTGCTCCTTAGCTTGCTTCCTGGCACAGTCTGGGTATGCAAAACTCATTCTCCAGGCAGTCAATACATTCTCTTGCTGATTGAAAACACGAGAACGAATATTAATTAAGGAAGGAGAAGGCCCCCTGCAGCCAGTATCACAGCCACCAAACTGACAGAAAGAAGCAGTCACCACTGCTTTACCTTTCAGGTTTCCCTGTATTGTTAGGATTACTCTTAAAGATGGTTGGAAGGTGGAAATAAATCTTTTTCAAGACTCAGGCCTGTTGCACGCACGGCCACTACCCTACAGTCTGGATGAAGGACATAGTGGCCTAGTAGATAAACTAAAAAGAAGTTAAAAAGTTCAAGTCACTTGAAGAGAGAACATCCCCAGTCTGAAAGGCTGCCTGGGTCATCATATTTAAATAGATGTTTAGTGCAGTGTAGTCAATACTGTTGATGTCTTTAAATAGAAAATGATAACTAAAGGATAATAAAACCATCAAACCAGCTGTTATCAGCAATGGATGTCATTGACTAAGATACTCGAGCACGGAGGAGTAAGTGCTGAACAGGCAGCAAGGAATAATTTACCGTGAAAAATACATTTTATTTGCAGTTACCACATACTGACAAAATAAACATGAAGTCCGGGCCTAAAAGGCCATGGCAAAGAGCTTCACCACTGACTTTACTGTGACTGAGATGCTCCTCACTCTACTCCCTCTAGCCTTAGTGGGTGCAATGAGCCATACTACGCCAGAGCCTTGGCGTCAGGATTAATTTATTTCTTATCATGTCTTCACTGGAAATGCTGCATGACCCTGTGTAGTTTGATTTTATGTTACATAACAAAGTGAGCCTGACCTCTCAAACTCCCTCTGAACATGTCTGTAACACACTCAATTTGCTGTATTGTCTTGAAAGTTAGAGGTAAGTCTGTTACATGAGGAATCATTGCAAATGGAAACACAGCAACTATGCTCACCTGAGAATATCTCTTCCTTTCAGTCATTTTCATTTAATGGTTGGGATTTTCAAGCCTTCTGACATGCATTTATTTTATTGTATTAATTATTTAATAAGGACTAGTTACTAGTCCAGTTCCACTTTTCCCTCCCCAGTACTCTTTTCTGATACACCAGACTTTTTCCCTAGCAATGCTATCATCATTGTTAGATCCAGAGAAAGAATAGTTTTGATGGCTGTAGTTGTTGATGTATTCCTAATGAAGAGGGCCCTTTTCAAAGTAATGAGCTGGTGTTCAGAATGAAGAGGAGACAAAGCCCAGGGTCCTGAAAGGAAAATTAACTTAGAAGAAGTCAGAAATTTAGGATGACTTCAGCTGGAAGAAAGATGTGTGGACAGGGGTAAATCCAAGAACAAACAGCCTGATAATGCTATAGAATCTGAAGAGTCAGGTGTTGATTCAGAAGAGTAATATGGTGTAAGCAGTGCATAATCCAGAGTCAGGACAAATTATATTTGAGAGGGTCTTACGTATTTTACTCAGTAATCTTGCATTTCCCCTAATCTGCACCGCATCCTAAAGGGCAAATCCTCTGTCATCCCTGGGGTATATTGACTCAATATGCTTTTCCAACATTTAGGCTCTTCTTTACAGAGACAAGTGACAAGCCTGAGGAATTTTGTAGAAGTGCCTGTTGCAAATTCCTTAACATAAGGAGACTGCACCCTAATATGCACTAAGATTTGAGGAGAGCATGGCCAGGAGGGATGTATGGGAGTAATAGGGATTAATGAGGTACCACCTCCAGCTGGAGCAGACAAACACTCTCTAGGTACAGAAATGCACAGGTTGGAGGTCCAGGTTCCTCCAGCCTCTTCCATCTTTTTAACTCCAACTACGGTACCAAATGACAGAAAAATGCTTGTATTTGGACTAGACATAACTGGGCCATGTCTACAATTTCTTGTAAAGTTATAACTGCATATGTTCCAACAATCTAGGGACAGGATGAAAGTCATGACAATATTTTTAGAAAGGTAAGTGAAATGACCTGAGTAATTTTAGGTCAATCTTGCATTGATTTGTGGCCAAAAGATGGAATGGTTAAAAGATTGAAGCAGAATTAATGACAGTCAATAGGGCTTAAAATAAAATTGGCCTTGTCAAATGTACCTAATTAAATTGCTTGAGATCACAGGTTAGGTTGATTAAAAGTACACTGGCTTTCTTGGGCTTCACTTTTTTTGGATATATGCCACTCTGCTGCACTGCATTGGCCATTGTCTGCTTTAGGGTTTTGTGGAGGTTGCAGGTATTGTCTGTAGTGTGGTGGTATTCCTTTGCAGCTGCCTGACCCTCAGCATGCAGCTGACCAGGTAACCTTGCCTGTAAGTCACAGATGCCTCGTCTGAGGAGGCAAGCTGAGTGGCCCTTTGGAGTGCAAATCCCACCATGTCTGCAGCATAGACGTATATTTTTTTCCTTAACAACTGTTATTCATGGAATTGCCATATTATTTTCTTATCTAGTGTGGATGCAGTTACTCATTTGGGTTGTTGTGGTGACTTGTGTTACACTGAATTTAGGTACTCTTACATTGAAATGGATGGTGAAAATGTATGAGGTTAGGAAAGCAACATAAGAATGTTTTGGAGTCTGATCAATGGCCCTACCAAGGGATATTTATCAACTTGCTCTATAGCTTACTTTCATATTGCAAAAATGCTTATATGGAGTATTGTATCTAACTCTTTGTATTCTTATAATCTATTCAGGAATATCATAATGAGAAAGCATAAAAGTCAAAATGAGAAAACACAAGCCTTGAACAACCCTCTATCAAGGGCTAAGATAAATAAATGGTTAGTATTTGATGAGGCTTAGGCCAGTAGGTTGATGTCTTTCTCCAGGATATATGTAGATTGACCACAATTTTTGGATTTGTGGCAGAATTTTTTTTGTGTCCTTTCATAATTTCTACTGGTTTTGGTGTCAATACACTCATGAACCAACCAAACCTACAACAGGCAGCACCTACCGATAATTACAGAAGTACTCATCTTCTCAGGTCTGATACTTGACTGAAATGCCTGAGGTCATACCAAGATACACACGATGCTCAGCTCCTAAGGTTTTATTTAGCACCATCAGCTTATCTGGGGCTACAGTCATTAACACTAGTTTAATTTTTCCTTATGAGAATGCCAATTCATACCATTTCAAGACAAACACTTCAATTACGTCAGATGTCTATTTTGAGTATCAAATTTTTATTAAAGCTAACATGTAATCTCTGGGGAAAACAGAATCCTTGACTTCCCTCTAACTTCAGTAAACTATTTACTTACTATTTCATAACATGGCTGACTAAATTCATCTGTCATACTGCCCCTGTAATTCAATGTTAAGTTCAAAAATGATGAAAGAGAAACAAATAATGGATCTTTTCTTGTGCCCTAAACCTCCAAGGCCATTTTTAAACCACTTCTTTGACTATACTTAATGCTTTAGTATAGAAAGAACAGAGATACACGAAGACAGTTAGCTGTTTTGTCAGCTCTGCAAGGCCAGATTTGACATAGACAGAGGAGTACAAACATACACAAAGTTCAACCAGTTGAAAGGATAACCCTTTCAGAAGTTCATCTTGCAACATTTATCTAGGGCATGAAAATTAATGCATTCCAGTGAGATTCCTATAGTGATACTGAGCTGAAATAAAGATAGACTATAGTTTTTAAGGCAGTGAGAATTAAGCACATCCTTAAAAGTTTTGTTGACTACAAATGTACTTGAAAACTTACCTGAATAGAAATAGTGAACTAAATCATGGCCTGTAAGATTTTTGATGATATTGCATCCATAGCAAAATATTCTCTGAAAAAAGCCCATAACCTGTTATACCTCTCTGCTCAGTTCAGCATCTCTAAATACTTTCTTATTTTTTACCTCCTGTCATCTTATACTGAAGCAATAAAGAACAGACAACCAAATTTGCTTAATAAATTATAGTCTGAATTTCTTACCTGTATGAAGTAGATATGCAAGATGCATATTGATTTCTTTAAACAAAAAGTTCAGATGTAGAAAATTCTGCATAATTACACCGTCATAAAATTTGCTAAAACATAACAGTTTACTTAAAGAAGATCAAATTATAAATTTTTAAGATCCTCACATATATTATTACTCTCCTGAGTACAATGCTGTCCCACAGCCTGTTCTGCTTTTCAGTGCCATGCTGAGGGATGCAGCAGGACAGGCAAGGAGCCGGTAGCTGCAACTGTGGCTCCAGCTGAGAGGCTCCTGAGAGCTGGTGTGTCACCAGGACAGCCTGTTCCAAACCTTGCCCTGCCCTTCTCCAAGCCTTGGGCAGCAGCAGAGGCTCCCTGTCCCTGCAAGACTGTGTCCAATGTCTGCTGCCTGGGGGGTGTCCTTTCTCATCCAGGTGATGTCCTCCCTCCAGGTGCCACACCTGCATGGTGACACTCAGGAGACAAGTAAGCACAGCTTGGCCTGAGCACAGGGTTGCCTTTCCACCCAAAACTCACCTGGGGAGCGTCAATGTCTTCCTCTGCTGCCAGATGGGGCCATTGCAGGTCCTTGCTTGGGATCAGCCTCCAAGAAACACGGTGTGCTTGGAAAGCAACCCTGTGGCACGACGGGACACTGGTCAGCTGCACCCCCCCAGCACCAGCTGCCTGAGCATGGCACAGCTGTGACCCTCTGCCCTGCTACGCAACACCCTTCTTCCCAGTACCACCAGTGAGGACGTGGAAGCATTCCTGGGGGCTCCCCAGTCCCTCTGTTTGCCGAGTGGCACCGTGAACCCTTCCTCCCTCCCACACAAGTTCACTCTGTTAGCCACACATCCCTGCTACCCCAGTACAGCCAGGGGTGGGCGTGGGGGGGAAGGCAGCCATTCTCAGCTTTGAGAAATCTTTATTATGGTCTGCATTCATTGAACTCAGGAGAGCACCTGATTTCATTATGATAATTTTATAACTGAAACCATATTTTGTATTGATACCTTGGAGGTTTTGATGTTTTGATTTTTTTAAATTTTTGTAGACCTTAGAAGTAGTTATGCAGTAAATGTAGATTTTAGAGTAGCAGCATATTATCCCTTTACCCTTTAACACACCAGCTCAAACCCCTGTTACCCATTCCCATACCAATTCCCATGAATTCCATTAGCCTGTTTAGTCTCTTTTTCAAGGTAGAATTGTAGAAGAACACCCTAACCCTACAGAAGAAGTTATAGCCATAGACTCAACAACCTTCAGGCCTAGAATTCTGGAAGGCCTCCAAGGACATTACGTGCTCTGAGGAAGATGAAGATGAAGAAGAGGGGGTCCCAAAATGCCCCCAGACCCAGGGGTCCCAAAATGCCCCCAGACCCAATTTCCAAGACGTGTGGTGGGGGCAGAACCTGGGTGGTGGCTGGATGGGGATTGGGTGAAAATCATTATAAAAACTGTGAACATCTGTATTCCAGGAACATTGGGGTATTCCAGAAAGCCTGGGGGCTCATTGAAGCCTTTGTATCCTTATTTTATCTCCTACCTAATTTGGCTTGGAGTCGTTTTTCCCCACAGCCATTTAGGCAACATATCAGAGTATTTTTTGTGAATAGTTACAATATCTACTTATTTAATTCAGTGGTTGTGTTTACTGAGAGAAGCGGACCCTAGAGATAGCAAGGATTTATCATTCTGGACCTGAACAAGTGATTGTGCATGACTTCTCCTGTGCTCTTCTCCCTTTCAAATACATGTGTCTGTTTTTTGCAATTCTGGTCTTTTGGCCAGTTGGTTCAGTGTTTAGTTCAGAGGCATGTTTTATTTCTCTAAAGTTGTTACAAGAACTTGCAGTATTCAGTGATCTACATCTGTATCACAGTCAGATTCCCAATGGACAAAAAGCCAGTGAGAAGAGCTCTGCTGAACTCAGAAGTCTTTGGATCGAGTCTTCAGTGAGGGGAATGGCAAGAAAAGAGAAATAACATCCTAATTCTAATTTTGAGTGAAGAAAGCAGGTTACTAGGTCATTCTAGTCAGCTATCTGATGGGAATTACTCTTTCATCCTTTCTGGAGTTTCATAAAGCTTTTTATCTAGGGTGTAGGCACAATTCATGAGCAGCTGAAACAAATGAAGAAAATATGTAACAACAAAATAGAGAAGACATCCAAATATAAAAGACTATAACACAGCAATAACTGAAAAATAATAGAATAATACTAGAATAGCTGAGGCAGTAATTCACTACTCTTAGTCACAGTTGTAGTTAAGAATATTAATAAACCCAAATAGTTGCATCTATTAAGTCAGACTCTATATTTTAGAAAGAGATTTTTGTCATCAAAGACTAAGTCAGTTTTCACAGATTGTAAGGTGGAATTGCTGAGACCATAACCAATGATCTCTGCTTCAGGCTTCCTGAATTTCTACCTGGTGGTTGTGAAACATGTATTGGTTTGCCAGAATTTGGCTTACAAAAGCAGTACCAAAGGAGGAAGGAGAAAAATAGCAGCCTGTGGAAAATCTGAGCTTTCAAAGAACATCCCATCAGAGCAGAGAGAGAGAGGAAGGGAGGGAGAGATGGGATGAGACTGTGGGTTTTGAGAATCACTCATGTAGGTTGCTGGAGAACACAGAGTCCTTTGGGAGATATGGCAACCAAACAAATTACTCCACTTCAGGAGAGACCAAATAGATTCTGCATCAGTGTGTGTCTGTGTGGAGCAGCTCAGGTAAGTAGGAGTGCTAAAACACCTATACATGTGTTAAACAATAGAAAAACTGTGGGAAATAAGATAGCAGTGCTCCACAGACAGCCCAGTTCTGCACACATATTAAGCTCTGAATGTTGACAGATTCAAAACCAGCTCACCCTATTCTATTGCTTGCTGTAGGTAGATAAGATTCATATTTGTGGTTAGAGGCCTATTTAACTTATAATTTGATGGTCATCAAATAGATCCCTTGGAACAGAACCTTATCTTTCATTTTAAAGAGTGAGCCTCTATAGCTGTGAAGAAATTAAAAGTCTAAAGAAAAATATGAGCTGAAATCAGTCTCCCTGACCCCCCAGAGAACTGAAACAATTGTAGTGAAAGATGTCAAGTGCTACATCTATCTCAATAGACCAGAACTGCAACCTAAAAACGAACATTTAAATCTCTGCAATTATAAGCCAACCACTCCAATGAGAAAGTCTCATTTGTCTCCAGGCAAAAATTTCCCAGATACTAAAACCTCCACTTCTTTCCCCAAACAACTGCTCCAGTTCAGCTGTTCAATATTAAAATAGAGATCTGCAGGGAACTGCTTGTCAAAAACGTGGGGACAGAGCAAAGCAGGAGTAATTGAAAGTAGGGAACGCTGTGCAGTGAGGTGGACAACCCAGGCATGAACACTTCCTGATGCCTCTGCCAGCCCAGAGCAGTTGGCAGGTGCCCATTCCTGTTGTAGTTATCTGAATTTGCTTCATGGGTTTTGCATAAAGCTTTTGATTTTTATCTTCCCAATAAGATACACTTGTCAGGAATACCCCTAGTTGAAGACACATGAAAGTTTGATAGTTTTCTTCACAAACTTTTTCACAAGTTTTTTCACAATTTTTTCTTCACAGACTTTTACATTCAAACTGTGATTGATCTTTCCAAAGCAAATTTGTATTTTAAGTATTTTCCTCCCTCATAAATAAACAATAAATTTGTTAGTATCATTTACATTGTTTATCCCAAACAAGGATAAACATATACTACTTTATATGCTAAAGCACTACTTTATATATATATACATATATATATACATTACTTTATATACTAAAGCAGTATATAAACATTAACATTTGCATATAACATGTTGCAATATCCTACTGTGCAAACATAGCCAACCATAGAAATATTTCCGAGCCTGGCCCCTCAGTCTTGATACACAGGTCCTATCCATTCTTAACGTGAATAATCCCACTCATCTGACAAAAAGGATGCCAGTTTAATACTAAATATTGCTACTTGAAGGCTTTTTTGGCATAAAATCTTGCTTTATTGCCATTTTTAAAGATGCTACTTCAGGAAATGGACGAAAGCAAGAGTGTCACATTTTGTACTGGTTTATGAGCACTTATTTTTGTAACTGTTCTTCTTTTCTGCTGATGCTTTCTTGATTTATGCTGTAACTTAGATATGAATGTAACAGTGCTGAGGCAGTACAATACAGAACAGGTGATCAATAAAGACTAGAAGTATTTTAGTGTATTTTTTTCACTATGAAATGAAACAGTGCTTTCATGGAAGCCTGGGTCCTGAAAATATTTTGAGAATATCTCAGTGCTCTTTCACGTTTAACAGCTATAAGTTATTAAATATTTTCTGATGAATATTTTCTTAATTTTTTGTATTCTATATTGTAATATTAAAAGATTATGTTTTCTTCAGCCTCTCTTAACTTTAGGTAGAGAAACACAAGAGGGAACTTGAGTTCATTTATTTATTCAAGCTGATATCCAGGAGAATCCTGTCCACTAGTCTGACCCCTTGAAGAGATAAGTCAAAGAAAAGATATTTTTAGTGCTTACCCTTCTTGCCTAACCAAACAAAACCACAGAGCATTTCCAAAACCACCAGAGGTGGTGAATTTGAGAATGTGTTCAGTGCCTCTTGTTAAACAAGTGGTGATCACTCCTATTTAAACTGAAATACTGGGATTTAGTTACAGGCATTTTGTAAAAAAAAACTTAGAGAAGGTTTTAGAAAATAATGCTGCTGATTGGGTGACCTGCTTACCTTTAGGTCAAAATAAGGCTTGGGAATACTAAACTTCTGGAAATGTAAGCACATGAAATATAAAATCAAGGTGTTTTTCCTTAGACCTTTTTAGTGAGACTTCCATTAGCAACAAAGTTGAAGCCAGAGGTCTAGTAGCAGTCATTCTGCAGTGGAAGCTCTCCTTACCTTCCGAGTTGGACAGTGATTATGAAAATGGGTTTATTCTGGCCAGTGACACTGCATTCAGCCGCAGGATGACTGCTACATTCATCAGTTGATGCATAAAGATAAAAAAAAAAGCCCTGGAAGAGGGTGCAAGCAAAATAGCAGTAACCCTTGTCCTCAAGGACAAAGAGTTTCATTTTGCTGCCTGCAATCAGATACTGCCAACAGTACCACATAAACAGAAAATTCCTTTAACCCTCCAGCAAGCTTTGTGATATGTGCTGCTCTTCAGTGCAGTGTGTTTTGCAAGTATTTAAATTTTTCCTCTTTTTTATCCCCATTTTCAGTTTTTATTATTTTGGAGCAAAAGAGGATATTTCCCCTCTCCCCTCCTTCGTTATACTTCTACTGCCAGGGACACTTTGTTTATAGCGATAGTCCAAAGTCCCTATTCCTTCTGTACCTCACTACAAAAACATGTTTTTCAAGTCAGTAGCTGGGCACACTTGTCTTAAGTATTTAGTTGCATAGCTACCTGCCACAATGTGTTGTATGCCTTGTTAGACCATGCTAATGAAGAGTTTGTCACCTATTGCCAGCACCTCTGAGCTCTTGCCTCCTGCATTTTGGGTGCGTTCCTGTCTGGAAGACAGCACTCACTCTCTGTAGACCTATTACTGTTTCCATTAGATTTGTTGACAAGGAAGCATTGAGTATTTGTGGAAGATTGTCACCATTTTCTGGCTGCTCCTCAAGACCTACCACACTGCCAAAGGATTATTTTGAGGACCATAAAGGAAGGCAATCTGACAGGAGTTCAAAGGAACTGGAGGGTCGGCTGTACAGGATGCAGTAGATTGCCACTCATCAGTTCTCACTGGTGTTGCTGGTTGCATGGCAACGAATGAACCAATATGAAAGTGACATAACACATGCTCTTGCTAGTTTAGATTCCCTAAAATTCCACTTGCTTACTTTGGTGGACAGCTTGTATGACGTATCTTGAATATGAGTCTATCAGTTGGCAAGCTTGTTTCCGTAGTTCAGTCTGTAGAGACGTATGCTTGAATGACAAAGGTTGCCAGTTCAATTCCTAGTGTTAGCAGGGTTGCAGCTACATCATATACCAGAACAGCAATACAACACATAGTGTATATAAATGAAGAATTCCTTGAATATTAAGCAGTGTATAGAAAAGTCAAAGGAAATTATAAACCAAAGAAGAAGACCTAATTTTTTTCTCCTCACATAGCAAATATAAATACAGGCATATATGTATGTTTTTACAGATGAAAGTTTCAAAGATGAGTTGTTATTCTTTTTAAAATTATTAAACTCTCATATGTGACAAAACATCTCTATACATATTTATAACCATCTGTAGAGAAGTTGTTAAATTTCTTAAGGCATGTCACTGACCTGAAAAATTCTTTTTAGCCTATGAGATTCAGTCAAACTTTATTTATATTGTTTATGAAGTGGCAAAGACAAAGTTTTTAATGGAACCTTGCTATGATGATAGATTTATACCTGGAAAGGAATAACTTCCAAATCTGTATTGAAATAATTAGAGTTGGTACATAGGCTGTTTTTGAAGCATTCTGCATTTGGCTGAGAATCTCCTAGGAAGCTAATTGGACCTGAGTGACCACAGGGCAGAGTGAGACAGAGGCATGCCCTTTAGCTTTGAAATTACAAGCAGGGTGATGTATGTTACTATGGTACGTTTCTTAATGTACAAGTATGCTGAAAACTAGTTAGCATACAAAAAGTACTGCAGAGTTGCTGCATATATAATACAAGAATATATGCTATATATATTACAGACAGAAAATATGGCAATGCATACTTATGTTATATATGACATAATATTTTAGCTGTAATGCCATTGTGCTATTTTGGTGTTAGACAAAAAACAGAAACAAAAACAAGAAACCAAAAACATTTGGAAAATGATGCTCTTGATGTTAACGGCCTTTGCAATGGAACACGTTTACTTGGCTCACTGATCACCTCAGTCTTCTCCCAACAGCCAGAGAAGAACAAAAGAAGCTGTGACTCTAGGAAGATAGTGTTGTAACAGGGTGTATGCATGAACTGTATTAGCAGTAGACACATGCCAGAATGTACTTACATTTTCATACTGGTGTTAAGAATAACATGCCAGAATGTACTTACATTTTCATACTGGTGTTAAGAATAGCTGATATGTATTAATTATTAACATGTTCTTAATTTGTCTTGCAAAATAAAATGTCAAAGGTTAATCTTGGTTCATTATAAAAATTATATATGAAGAGTTTATGAGTAGAGTTCAATCACTGGCAAAACATTTGTATTTAGATAAAGCTGGTTTCAAGTTTCCAGTAAGTGGGATTGCTTTTCTTCATCCTTTACAAGAAGATGGGGTTCTCATTCATACAACCCATTCATGCTTTGGGATCTAACAGAGTCATGTGATGAGGAAATGCCTGCTGATGACTATGTTTGCTGTCAATGCAGACTGGTGCCTTGCTGTTCCACAGCTATACTGTCAGCTGAACTGTTGCTGCCTTTCCCTGTCCTTCCCCCAGGACTGCCACAGCTACTCTGCAGGTCAGAAGACCTTGAGGTCTTTGTATGTTTTGCACTGCTGTGCTAACACAGCTATGAAAGTGGGCAGGATACATGCTAAGGGCACCCCTCTGTTTTGCTTTGCTCTTATCTCTGGCTTGCTCTTGCTTGCCCCCTTTCCAGTAGTTGCAAACCTGCAGGATCACTGCTGGGAGATATGGTGAAATTTGAGAGAAAGATGGAGAGCAGTAAAAATGCCAGGATGCAGCATGGCTGTCAAACGAAAAAAAAAAAAATTATTTCTCCCACTCTCACCAGCTAGTTGCGTAATCTCAAGGAGGTTCTTTCTATCACATAGCCTCTGAGGAAAAAAATGTGAACAGGACTGCAGAACTGCTGGTTTGAGAGATGGGATGGCATGAGACCTTGTGCAGAGCAATGTGATTGCTATGGCCATGCTCTTCCAGCACTGAGTAGCTCAGAGCAGGGTTCATGTTGATGAACTGCATATTCCAGCAGTGCAGCTCTAGGCCCGTGGCAGGGTGACCTGTGGTGAGCAGCTTCCCTGGCTGGCAAGGATGTGCAGTGGTGGGTTTGCTGGGACAAGGGGTAGTGCACTTAATTATGTCCAGGTTGATCTCCCCAAAGTAATAGGCTTAAAAATGAAACTATTGATGTGTACAGAAATTCCAACAGCTTTGTCACACCACGTCTGAGAGTTGCCTTAGTTAACAGAAATGCCCAGGGCAACAAGTTGATAATTTTTGCAAACACTTTCTTCTTTTGCCTTACTAGTGAACATGCGAACCTTTAAAAGCTGCAGTAGCAATATGTTTTGTTGCTGCACTGCACTTTCACTGGAATGTCCCTGAGCAAAGATGATTATAAAGAGGGGCACTGCCTTTTCTGAGTTGCCTCCCTGAGAGACCTGGGGAGTATGGGGCTTTCCTCTGCCTGGCCCTGCAGCCATGCTCCCACTTTGTGCACCCTTTGGTGCTGACACGGCATCCAGGAGAGATTTGCTTCCTCTGGAGAAAAGCCAAAACCTTAGCAGCTTGGCACACACATTAAGGATTCCCTGGAAGACTGAATTTGGATGGAAAGATAAGTGAACACTGCCATTAGTTTTCAGCTAACAAAATCAAAGTGCTCATAAATTACCTTCTTGGTAGCAAGGCCATATGAACAAATTCATGTATCAGTGGATCTGAGCTGCATTTTTTAAATGTGGAGGAGGGATAAAAACCACAGAGATCTTCCTTTGAGTGCCAAGAAAGCCTTCTGGGGTGTGTCAGCCAGCTGAGCCGAGTAGGGCACACCTGGACCTGCCCTTCCTCCTGGCACAGAGGGCAAAGGGGTCCAGCAGGTCCAAGGGAAGGGTTACACCACGTTGGGAAGGTCTTTAATTGGGTTGTGATTCTGGCCCACAGACTGCATTGGTGCAGTTGTGTGGGGACGCGGGGGAAAGCTGTCAGCATAGGAGAAACTCAAGGGCAAGGTCATGGTGGGGCAGCACTCCCTCACACCTCTGTGGGGCAGGAGGGAGTGAAAATGGCAGTGTCAGAGGGACAGCTACTTCAGCCATTGCTGCCAGAGAGGGTCAGCTGTCTTGAAAACAGAGAAACTAATTTTGCTGAGAAATGAATTATTAACAAAGTCTTTCAAATGCTGACTTTTCCTCTGAAGTAAAATAATAATAATAATAAAAAATAACAAAGAAAAAAATAGATAACTGCTCTGTGAAGGAAGTCCACAGTCTTAGGGGAGGTCATACAGGGAGAACAAAGAGTCTAGAGCGTCTTGCTGTCACACTGGCAACTGAGGAAGCACTATGAAAGCTGCAGGCACTGGGCAGTCAAATGGTCAGAATATTGGAATTGTACACTAAACATGAAAGTGTGCCATGTTTGTAGAGTGAATCAGCTTTCCAGAGGCATATGGGTGATGGCATCCTGTGGTTTCCAGAAGTGCAGGAAAAGCTGGTCTCTTAACTCTTCACAGCATTGCTGAGAAATTCAGAATAATAAGATATTTTCATTTTCTCTTTGCAGTTTCTCCCACATAATCTCCCTGATCTCTTTCCTTTTTTATGTGCCACTGGTGGTAGGTAGGCTGCACATAGAAGAGCATTTTACAATACTGAAGTAATAATTTCTTCAGAGCACTGTTGAGTCAAAGCAGGCACTGTAGTGTTTATTGAAAAGGCTGTGGACCTTTGCTGGTTATTAACTGTATGTGTGTGCCACTCTGCTACCAGCAGGCCACTGCAGTGGCTGCCCAGACAATACTATTCTACTAGGTCTGGTGGGAGCCTGCAGAGCTTTGAAGGGGCTTCATTAGTGTGTGGGGAACTGCTGCATTTTATTGTTGTGCTAATGGTTACTTCTTTAAAAGAACAGCCTAAAATTCTTGAATGGGTGTTTAATTTTGTCAGGACTGCTATTACCTTCTGCATTAATCAAGCACTAACCAATTCTGAATAATATGCTTATTGACATTTAACTGCTGATTGGCAGGGTCAGAAATGTACAGGGTTTTGGCAGGATAATAGCTGAGTTCTTGTGAGTAAACCAAAGGCTTTTCACCTGCTGGTAGGTGTGTTATTCCAAGAGGTTGTTTCTCACTGACCTACCACTGAACAATGTGGATGGTAGTACCTGAGCACTAAAATAAACTTTGATTTGAAACATCAGGATCCTGAGAAGCCCAGCTTGTGGCTTCAGACCTCTGAGACCTTGACCTTTTTCATCAGTTGGCTGAACATTTGCATGATTCCAGGGTTAGCAAGTTTAATTCTTATCTCTGAGAGATTTATGACTGCAGAGCAATCATTTCCTGGGGTGATCATGGTCTGACATGAGCCCTGTGTTAGCACTGTGCTAGGCACAAACTTAGACTTGCTATTTCCCTGGAAACTAAAAAACCTCCACAAATAGAATATGATGCATCTGCCCATAACTTTTCACCTATAACTCTCCACCTTTGAAACTATCTTTTTCAGTCTTAGTAACTACAGCAAGTACTGGATATTCTGTACTGACTCTCCATCTGACCCTACAGACACTGGCAACCCTGTCCTGTAATACCACTGATCAAAATGTGCAGACTTCTGGGAAAGTCTGATGATCTGTCTCTCCTGCTACAATCTGCTTTGGGGTCTACTCTGGCAGGAATACTTGGGAGTCATAAAGACTGTCTGACTCATCTCCCCAGCTATAGTTGTAACTTTCCATTTATACAGGTCTAGTGCACAGAAAGTGCTGGAAAATTCCTATTGTCTGTCTCCTGAGCAAGGTCAAAGCCTGATTGGATGCCATAGACAGAAACCATAATGCAAACCTAACATACACAGTCCACTGTGAGTCAGATGTGTGCACATCACTGCTTCCAATCAAAATGCTTAGGGTCAATATGTCTAATGACAGTGGACTAAAGGCAGACTATCGAATTTCTGGGAGTTGCCATCAGTTGCTCTGTTGTCACAAGAGGAGCTGATAGCATCCATTTTAGAAAACTCTATCACCAAGCTCTGGATCTCATTAAAATCTCATGTTATTATATAAACAGCCATGCTCTGCTCTATCTTTTGGCAATGATGAGCAAGTCTCACTCTCCAGCTGCATAGTCTTTTAGTAAATTAAGGTCTCCTCCTAATTCATCTGAATATTCAGAACTCAGAATAGCACAGAGACAGCACTTCTGAGGATAAGTAATGATATTTCACAAAATTCAAATTCTGGCCATCCACCAGCATTCATTTTTCTAAATCAAAGTGCAGTGTTCCTTTGTGAGCTGATCTGGTACTAAAACGGAATGCAATTAGAGACATGCTGAATATTTTACCAGAAATGAAGATCTCTCTTCACTCTGGAAATATTTCAGGCTCATTCTAAGAGCAGAAAAATAAAACCTTAACTTCTGTTGTCACATCCGAACTTACTGTCAACATTACAAGTTATAGTGGGATAAATAACGTGTGAACTTTTGTCCTGTCCAACCCTGTGATACAGAATCATTCTTATTTAATGATGCAAACAAGGCAGTTTTTCTATTTGTAACTATGGGGTAACCTACTGGAAATTATCTAGCATCTATCATTGTAAGAGGCTACGCATGCAGCATGGCAAACAGCTGTTAAAAAGTAATTTATTTGGTGACTTTACATTGTATTTCTTTCTTTTGGAAAGGGAAATGACTGTGTCTGCCATGCACATAACCTGATAGCACTGGTACACTGTAAACTAGAGGTTCCCAATCTCTTTTTTTTCCAGGTACCACATTCAGTGGTAACTGTGGTGACACACAGACTGTCATTCACTGAATTTTCAGCTTGCGTGTGTGCCAAGGCTCTACTGCTCTGGAGTGATTTATATACTGCAGCCTGACAACCCTTTTCATATGCTGCGTGTCCTGGGAAATTTCTTTCCTCACAAAACAAGAAAACAAACAAAACCTCAGAAAGATCAGATGGGAGAATTGTGCAAACATTGAGTAATTAATCAGCTCAATGTTGATTTGCAGATGTATTCCTTATCATTAGGGAACTTTTAAATGCAATTTCAGGTGAATTGGAAAGTTTCAGCCAACATCTGTCTGTGTGATTTCTGTAGATCTGAATGTTCTCTCTCAAACCCAATTGCTGCACAATTCCAGTAGCAATGGAAGCCTCACTACATTATTGTTCTTCCCCTAAAAATACCCATTCAAAAAACAGATTTCTTTGTTGTGTCACTTTTTTGGTGATACAAGTGAGACGGTTTTCTTTCCTAAGTTTTGGTAGGAATGTTGGAATCTTCTCTCAACTTCCTTATAACGAGATTGATCACTGACATTTGCTACCCAGGGGTTCCTCAGGAACAATATGGCCTAAGAATTTTAGAGATATCTTGTCCTGTTTATTTTGGAGAGAATAAATGTGCGAAACCCAGAGTTTTGCAGGGTACTCCTAACAGAAATAAAATTTGGCAATTTGGTTAGGCTGTCTCTACGTTTCTGTTCTATTCAAGTGTGCGCACAGTCCTGGCTACAGGTGATTCTGTATTTAAGCAGACCTCCAGCAAGACTTCTGAGCATGTAAAAAAGAAAAAAAAAATTTAATCTTTCAGAAGACCTAAAGTATCCTTTCCAGCCCATCTATCCAGCCAATTCAGGTTCTCTGGTGTGAACAAACATCTTTCTAGTTGCAATGGACTTGAGCTAATGCCCTGGCAGGCTAACAACACTTTGAATGGTGAAACTCAGAGTAGATAAAATCCCTTATTAATACCTATGCTGAAAAACAAAGTGGATTTATCATGACCAGTGAGAAGTGTTCACATACAGAGTAGTTTCCTTTGTTTAGAGCATTAGAAGGGTCTATTCCTTCTATCCAGCTGCCTGCTTTCATTAACAGTGTAGAAATTTAGAACATCACCAGCTCCCATCCATTCTTTTATATAATTCCCCACTACTCAGTCATGACTAGTTATGGTAGTTCAGCTATTGGCAAGGCTAGGATGGGGCAGTTAACAAGCTCAGGGAACTAGTGCACATTAAATCATCCCAGCATGAGGGTCTAGCTGACTGCACAGCAACACAAGCCATTGCACTGGTCCCATTAAGGAGCTGTACACAGGAAAGTGAGTTGTGAGTTACCAAAGAAACATTTGCCAAACATATTTGGACAAACTGGACTGAAGGCGGCTGCTCAGCTCAGAAGCTGGTAGGGACATGCATGTAAACACACATGCACAGAAGAAATGAGTGAAAAGGAAACACCTTAAAGAAGGGTCAAACCCAGGATAACATTTTCAACCTAACCACTTATTAGGGTCAAAGTCATTAGTGAAATTAGTGCAGTGATTAGTACACTTAAGTTAGCACAGTAACTAGGGATTAGTGCAGTGTAGGGCCTGCACTGAGTCTGTAAGTTTCTGAAGCTTGCATTGGTGCCTTACTTAGATTTTTTCTATACCATCCTACCACAATAGTTTCACACAGGCAGTGAGAGGGACTGTCTGTCCTATAGAGCTAAATTATAGACTTCTCCGGGCATATAACTATGTACAGATACCAAGGTGACGCTTGAAGTTTTGGACTCAAAATTATTATAATCAGGTTAATGAAATGAAAGGGGTGGCACTCATCAAATTTTAAAAAAAAGCCTAAGAAAAATGAAATATACAACACTTCAGTCATCTCCTATTGACTACTCTGCTTGTTTTATTGAATTGTCACCAACAAGGACATTATTATTCTTACTTGTGTATGTCACTGCTGTTTTAACAACTTAGATGACTCATTCCAAGGAAATGGAGTGAGAGACATCTATTTAGCTTTATTTTCAGCCATAGGTGGGAGCCAATTAGGCTTTCTAATTTAAAATGCAACTAAAGAGAAAACACATTTGCAACTGTCCTTGAAAGGGCTGGGATGGGGCTGGGGTGGGTGATTAGTCTGAGTAGGAATACAACTAAGTCATTGAGATAATGGAAAAGTTTGGGATTATGGATGTGAGAAACCATTAGAATATGGATTCTACCAATGGACAGAATGTACTCAATTTAACTTGATTTCAATTAAGTGAAGAACACACCAGTTTCCCAGAGGTTTGTCTCCTAACTCAGCAAACGACAGAGAATTTGTCTCAGGTCTAGTATCTGATAGTGCAATGCACCAGAACTGCTGAATACCATTATTGGTGTCTAAAACAGCAACTTATAACTGGTGTTTTAAGTCAAAGTTAAAATATCAAAGTAATTTGTAATTTCCTAATAATTGTCTTATCACTGGGTTGTTAACTTACTGGAAACAGGTTTTTTAGACTGCCTTATGGAAACTCTATTTGTGGATGCCCTTGTTTAGAAATGGTGGTTTTTTTTTTTTTTTTCCTTTTTTTTTTCCTTTTTTTTTTTTTTTTTTTCAGTTTGTTCAGCACTACTGCTAAACAAGAACTGATCATCATATTAATGCCCTGGAATTTTTGTGCACTCCTGCTAAATATACAAATCTCTGTCAAAAGCAAATGCCTATATGGGGTACACTGATCCTCTCGTGGTATCTGATGTCCTTGGTAGTGGATTTCTTAGAGCAAATTTCATGATTGCTTTTGTCTTTTCCCCTTACCCTTAAAGGAGCTACAATCATCTATAGGCAATGGGTGGTTTGGGTGAAACAGTGAATTGAGTTGTGGTATTTCCCCTCCACTTTCCTGCTGATCACATTTCAAGCCTTTAGTTCATTGTTAATCTCAATCTTTTACTGATTTTTGGGCATTTACAATCAAAATATGGACAAGTGAGAAAGAGTCCAAGTGAGTAAGAAGGATGAGCATCTTCTGCAGCTCAGAACAGCACCAAGGCAGAAGGTGCAGACTGGACTACCCATCAGAAACCAGAGAAGTGTACTCGGGGAAAGTAGAAATCTACCTAGATATAACACACTAGAGTATGTTTTGGTTACAGTATTAGCAGATAAAAATATCTTCTCAATGGACATGTGCTCAATAGCTGTCTTTTTGGATCAGTGAGGACTGGAGAGAGACTTCTTTACTTTGGTGACAGAGATGAATCACTGTTTTGAAAAGAAATTAACAGTAGTTGGTAAAAACTGCTTTTGTGGAAGAGACCTGTAAAAACTAGGAAATATTACTGTCAAAGCTGAAAAATAATTTCAAAAAATTATTCTCTGGATGTATTCAAATGTATATCATAGCACTGGATGAAAGAGAAAAAACTGCATGACTTGTGACACAATTACCACATATTGCCTACTATATCTTAATTGGAATAAGCTTCCTGTCCTTTCAGGAGCTTAATGTGAGCTATTGGAACACTGACAATGAGAAGATTTCTCATGTCTTTTCCTCTTGTTTTTCCCTATCGTGTTCTAAGCATTAGTCAAATGAGATTATGATTTAACGATGAGATACAGAAGAAGCAAGGAAGCTTTGCTTCAGTGTTACCATTTCTTCTTCTTTTTTTTTTTTCCCCTAAAGACATTTTTTTAAACTGTTTTTTGCTATTGCTTTTTTTGTGTAAATAGTGTCCAAGATGGATATTCTAATCCTGCAAACTTGTAACAGTGCCCAGTGTTATATCTGCCTTCTTTTTTCTTCAACTCCTCTGTTGCTCATAATGTATCACCATCTCCTCAGATGGTAAGATTGATGCAGAAATAGACAACAGGTTAGCTAAGGTATACAGAGCTTTCCGTAAACTCCATAAAAGAGTGTGGTAAAACAAACACCTGAAGAAAAGTACAAAGATCAGCGTTTACAGAGCTGTTGTTCTGTCTACTCTTTTATATGGGTCCGAATCATGGGTCATTTACCGGCGCCGCTTGCGTCTCTTAGAACACTTCCATCAGCGCTGCCTCCGCACAATCCTAAACATCCACTGGACTGACTGTGTGACCAACACGTCTGTCCTTGAACAGGCAGCAATCACGAGCATTGAGGCCATGCTGCTGAGAACACAGCTGCGCTGGGCAGGGCACGTCTCCAGGATGCAGGACTGCCGCCTCCCTAAGATCGTGCTCTATGGGGAACTTGCCACTGGCTGCCGCAAGAGAGGAGCCCCAAAGAGGAGATACAAGGACTGCCTGAAACAATCCCTCAGCCTTGGCCATATTGATCACCACCATTGGTCTACCCTGGCCTCCAATCGGGAGGCCTGGAGACACACCATCTATAACGCTGCTGCTGCTTTTGAGAACACACGCAGGATCACTCTCGAGGAGAAAAGACAACGCAGAGAGAATCGCGTCTCGTCGATATCACCTGGGGAGTCTTTCTGCTGTGCCTTCTGCAACCGGACTTGTCTATCTCGCATTGGCCTTTTTAGCCATCAGTGCGCTTGTAGCAAGCGTGGGTAGAGCCCTTCTCAAATCTTCACTTGCGAAGCCTAGCCATGATGAATTTCTTTTCACTAGCACATGCAGATAAGTAGCTGTGCCTGCACCTGATGTAATAAGTGTTTTCCAAATGGGACACTGTGATTATGTGAACATACCTAGGGAATGCTGTGCTCAAGGAGTGTTCAACAACAGAGAACAGTCCATGTAAAAGGGTAGGTCTTCATAGTACACTGTCTTGGCTCTATCTGTGTAGGCACTGGTACAGAATTGTTGTCAGAAGTGAGTTTTGTACATCTGAGGTATATAAAGCCATAAACTAAGTATGTTACAAAACTAAATATGTTACAAAACAAACAAAAGCTCAGAGCAAAACAGTAACTATACCACCATACCAGCTCTCTACCCAAGTCAACTGACATAAGGAGAGAAGTGTTTGGTGCTGGGTTGTCTTCAGATCTCAATAAAAATATAAGAAAACTCAAAAGTTATAAATCTGGATGAAAATTGAAAACAAAATATTTGAAATCAATGGCAAATATTGCCAAAATCTGAACGTGTTGCAGCTAATCCAGAGATGTTAGCATTCCAAAATGTTTCTTCTTTTGAAATGATAGAATTTCTCTTCCAGTCCAACAAGTACAACAATGGTTTACTGAAAAGTAATCTTGTGTAAAGCAGCCATGTTTCTTTAGGTCCTTATTTATAAATGGTAGGTTATTATTCTTTGCAAAAAGAAATCTAAACTAACTTGTTGTAGGTTACAAATTAAGAGAAAATCTTAATATTTAAGCCTAGTTGAACATTATCTAAAATAATTAATATTTAAGCCTAGTTGAGCATTACCTAAAATGAAATAAAATAAAATAAATAAAATAAAAATCAGGAAAAGGGTAGTATGTGCTAAGAAGGCATAAGGATTTTACCAGCCACAAAAACCTTGCACAAACCTTATGCCAAATATCATAAAACAAACAGTTTGCAAAACCAAGCTGAGTATGTGGTACAAAATAAAACAGCAAGTCCCACAAAACACGCTGTTCATCGAGACAGAAAACATTGCTTAAAAGTCAGCATCTGATACTGCCCATTCTGGAGGGGCACATTCCTCCTATTTTAGCTCGTTCACTGTTGTATTGTGACAGCTGCCCATTCTTCCAAATTCTGACTGAGGGTGAACTGCTTAGTTCCGAGGCTTACCCAGGGTTTTTTCACCTGAATAGCTGTTTTGCACATCAGTCTTCATCTGTGACATGCTTCAGGCTTGCTCAAACACTCAATCTTACTAAAAGCATGCACGGTCAAAAAGTAGGTCTCTGTCCTAGTTACATGGAGATGTACGATGTGGTTTGCTGTGTTGATAATTGGCCCCTTTGGTCTTACATTGAAAAGTTTTTTGTCTTCTGTTTCTGCTAGGCTGGGAAAATAATTTCTGTTGCAGCTCTTGTAAGCACTCAGCAAGTGACCTGTAGGTAACCAAAAAGTTTTCATTCCCCTGTTCAAATGCTGCAGCATGAAGAGCAGAACAAAACTCTAACCCAATGAGGACAAGAGGAAACTGTAAGCAATTTGTAAAAATAAACTTGTTTGGGATAGAGTTTCTAGGTGTTTGAATGCTGTAATAATCTAGAATTGAATTTCAACTGATTCCATCAAAGACATACAACTCTCAAAAAATTAATTTCCTAAAATAAAACCAGGTAGAGGAGAAGACCATTCCGTACTTTAATGGAAAGAAAAGAGAACACTGGAGTTTGCATGTGAGCACAACTGAAGAAATCTGTGAGGAAATAAGGTCTTAAATCTCTGACAGGGGGAAGAGTTTCAGTTGAGACCTGTCAATTTTTAACCACCTGAACAGATCCTCTGTTAGCCATATGCTAAAGAAAACAAAACCCTGTTAATTTCAATGCACATGAAACTACTTGTTTATGGACAAAAAGGAAATGCAATGTCACTACCATGAACATGACAAGACAGTATTTTTCAGATATTATATAGATATTTTATATCTATGTAAATGATGAACACATGTTTTAATTTATGCATCTTTGCTCTTACAGCCATGTGTTTCTAGGATTTGTAAGTACATGTGCTCATATATGTGTGTAGGGAAGATGAATTAACATAGACGTTTAAATAGTGAACATATTTCTTTGAATTTTGTCATGTTAAAAGAATTGGAACCTTTATTCTCTTTCTGCATCTACATCTGGAGATGTTTATATCTCCAGCCTTGGAATCTGCACTGCGTGGATTGCCTTGCAATCACAGCAAGGCACTGGTATATTGTATAGTTGACAACTGGAATGGTTGAAAACTGAAACCTACTCATTCTTATGCTAAGATTCTGGTAAAAATCTTTCTAACTCAAGATTACTACTTATGGAAGATCATTATTATTAATCTATGTGAAATTCTGTGAAGAATGTGGGGACACAAGTTAATATGGACATTTGTGATTTTACAACTCAAGAAATTGTCATTAGCACAGGAAGTTCTATACAAAATTCGGCTGAGAAGAGATTTAAAAAAAAAATTTAGTAGTAAAATTTAATAGAAAAGGAGTAGAGAACAAACCAGAAAACTATATTACTATGCTAGCTGGTTCAGCTTATAGTCAGAGTACTATATGCAGATATATATTCCTTTTTCTACTCTCCTTACCTTCAAAGGACATATTAGGATTTGAAAAGATAAAACAATAGAGAAAGCATGGGTTTCTATAACAAGAAGAGATTACATGGACTAAGTATGTACTCTGGAAAATATGGCTGAGAGGGGACTATAATAGATTTTGATATATCATGAAAAGGATGGGAAAGGGGAAGAATTTTCGGTTCCTCCCAATGAAAGAATTATGGGTCATCAGAATAAAGCTAGGAGGTAGTTCATTTAAGCAAACTAAAAAGTACATTTTGTAAAAGCAGCGATTCAGCTATGGAACTTACTGTTGAGGGTTAGTGAGGTAATAACATCCTAGAGGAATTTAAAAATTATAGACTTCCTGAGTTTCAAAGGTAAAGGCTCTGAAAAACTGTATGATTGTACTGCAGGAGATCTCACTGAGTGATTGACAGTGCACATGCTTTTTTCCTAACCTTTAGTGGCCACTATCAGGACATTTGGTGTGTTGCTGTACTGTACTCTATGTTTTTTACAGAGTGCTTGAATTCTAGCTGCATCTTCAGTAAGTGAGGGAAGAAAACTGTACAAAATATTCAAGGAAGTAGTATTATTTCCGTTATTCCACTGTATTGATCATCACTATTTTTTGGTTTTGTTTGGTTTGGTTTTGGTTTTTTTTTGTTTGTTGTTTTTTTTTTAAATGAAACACTGCAATTCTACAGTTTTTGGAAATATGTACATTATTTCTAAAGTAGGTGAATCATCACAAGAATGCTTTGGGTAGAAAAATAGCTTTAAAGTTGTCCGGTCCAATCCTCCTGCCATGGACAGGGACATCTTCCATTAGGTGAAAAGCCCCATTCGAACTAGCTTTGAACACTTCCAGTAATGGACAACTGCAATTTCTGGATGTATCGATAGCTAATTAGTACAGAATTTATGGATAAATAATTGATACAGTTGTGTATTTTAAATATAATTGTAAACTAATTATGAATCACAACTTTAAATAATATGAATTTTTTATAATCTACACACTAAAAGTATTTGGGTCTTTCTCTCTATGTTCATGAAAGATTTAGGTGTCCAGATGCTAATAAGCACTTACTGTCTAGACACAAACAGGCTTACCTGATGAGGCACGCTGCTTGAAGATTTGGCCAAAAGTTTCAAAAGCATCTTGTCATTTTGTATGACTGTTGATGCTCAAGTCTTTTCAAATACTTAGGCTTATACCTGTTCTCTTACTTCTTAAGGTAAAACTCAAAACTGTTCAGAATTTTAAAGACAAAGACTTAGGAAAATGACAAAAACTTGGAAAAAATAGAAACTTTACAAATTAGCTAGGCAATGAATGTAGTATATAAATAATTCTCCTTTTCTGTACACAATTATCAGTCCTACTTCTTGCCTCATCTTTGAGAGACCTGATGATCAAAGTGAGTTAAAAAAGACACTAGGGAAAAATTGATATAAGCATGTAATTCTCATCAGGTAAATCTGATTTCTCTAAAGTCTATTAAGTATATCTTCAGAAAGTGTAGTGTGGCTCTCATGCTGAAATGTCTAAAAGTCATGTTTGTGTATGTTAGTCAAAAGTATTTCTAACTTTCACTTTAAAACACAACTTACCAGATCTAAATATTGAAAGCTAATCCACAGTTATTTGTTGTTCCCACTTGCACATCTAGAATTAGATAGCAAAATTTTTCAAAGCTCTTTTTTTTTTTTTTTTTTTCTCATCAGGACATTGTTAATGGCAACCTAGAATCTTTACGTCTGTGATGTAATTTTCATCCTTCTAACAGTTTGTGATTTACTTTGGCAAATGATAGCCCCGGTAAGAACAGCAACAATGTTTGCTATTCAGCTTGTAACAAACAGACAAATCCCAGGTTCTACTGCTGGCCTGAAACTCCCAGTTTAGGTAAATGAAAGTCTTGCATGCTTAAAAAAATAACTTTGCCCCACATGCTGCAAGTCTCAAGTCTCTTCTTCTAAGTCTTATCTGACCCTCACACTACCCTAAATGAAGGCTGTATCAAAGCTATAAGAAATTGCATGAAAGTATATCCTGATTAATTTCACCATAGACTTATAATGGCACCTCAAATTACCTTTCATGGAGTTTTCATATTGAATGTCCTTCAGTTATGAAAACAATTATGTACAGGTTTAAGGGCTGTTGGATAGCAGTCAGTATCTCAAGGGACTGCAAAAGGCTAATTGAAAGCATTTTTGCGTCTTGGAACAGGTCACAAGTACTTTCCAAATTACTTCCACTTGAGGTCAAATTATTGATGCAATCTTCTAAGTCATCTGACTTGTGAGGAAGGCATAATTAGAACCAGATCAATGGAACTCTACATAGTTGAAATATCTAACAGACGTTTCTGATGATAAGGAATATTTGCTAATAATAGACAACATAAACTTTGTGGGAAATGTCAGTAATGCCACCCTTCAGAATGTGAAAACCACTCCTTAATAGTCTATGACAGGCTTAGATTGTTGAAGTCCTTTTAAAAGTATGGAATTACTACTGCTATACACTTTCTGGTATACCAGTGAAATAAATATCTCAGCAGAAAAGTGGCCTAACACTTTCAGGGAGCAAACAGCTCCCACAGTATTTGTGCACATCGAACCCCAAAGTTAAAAGAACAATTAAGAGAACCAGAATTTCTGCTTTGTTTTTTCTACATCTAATTCATGACCCTAAGTTGTAGTCTAATACCCAGTGGGAAAGTCTTCTTTGTGTATTTTATATGGCCTTTTGAACAAGCCTTTCTTTCTCTCTCTCTCGGTGCATCAATGTTTTTTCTTGAACAGAATTCACCTATTTCAACTGCAACCTCAATCTGGCTTACTTCTGGAGTTGATTTGCTTTCAGCTTCAATGACAGCAAGACTTGCTTTCTTGGGTCACTGTTCAGATGGCTTGGATTCCTGTTTTTCATATCCTAAAGAGTGTTTGTCCTTACTAGTAATGGTTTATTAATTATGAAGTCAGTGACAACATTCTGACCTTAGTATATTTGCAATATGATCAGGTCAGTAGTTCAATTTGAGGTAGAAACTCAATAATGGTTTAGGCATTATCAAAGTTCAGGACAATTTCAGTCATGAAAAACAATTCTGTACAAGCTGTTGTCGTAGGGTGGTGTTTGTTATTGCCTCCTGGTTAATTCTCATGTCAGTTGTGCTCTGTTGACAAGTGAAGAGCTTTCATTTTTTTAACTTTTTGTCTGTCTCATTTCCAAGGGATCTAAAAGAGCAAGAGATCAACAGGAAGACAAAGGTGAAGAGCAAAGAGGCTGACAGGACAAAGATAATGAGAAAGACGAGTTCAGTGAAGCTCAGTTAGTAAACAACAGAATCTACACCTAAGCTCATAAACCACAAGCACAGTTTTGAATTGAATTTGGAAGTAAAGAAGAATTCAGTAAAACAGAGAATTGCTAGTCCTTCTGTTTTTGAAGATTAGCTTAGTTTACTGGAAAACAGAAATAGTTTTTTTCTTTAAAATAGCTGTGAGCTCTTGTGTTTTTGAAATACTGCTAAAATAGTGGCAATTCTTCTAGTGTGTACATAGCTAGACCATGCATATTGTACACACAGTCAGTAAATACTGTTTACTCAGGCATAGGAACCTTTCTATTTTATCTGTGATATAAACTGTGATAGGCATACTAATAGGAACACATCAACAGAATGAAAATGGAAATGGAGAAATAAAGTTCACGAAGTGTCCCAGTTTCTGTATGACTTACAGCAAAACAGGGGCTGATTTAAAGATGAATTCTAATGTGAGAAGGAGAAGGGAGAGGCAATGATTGATTTAAATGAACTGAATGTCCAAAATGTAGGTACTCTACCATGATTGTCAAGCATCCACTTGGATTGCTGATACTATTCTACATTTCAATACTAGGCATACAGTGGAACTGTATAATGTTTTTAATAGTTTGCAAGGAAGGCCTGCAAAAGATACTATTTAATTTGAAAACCATTCTAGTCCATCACTTTTTCATGATTTACTGTAAAAGGACATTATGTAAATATAACCTATGCTTAATTATTAATGTCTCTCAGAAGTTGAATCAAATCAGCTTTCAGAAGAATTCATTTCTTGTTTCATCTGTACAATTCTACATTTACCATCTTCTCTTCTGCTGAAGATTGATGAGGGTAGTAATTTTGATATATCTCCTTGAGTGCCATTTCTTCATTTACTTGAATCCAATCCAGTGGTACAGTTGGGTTATCCGTGAAATAGCAATTATGATAACAATGAGTTTTGATCTTTTTAACCTTCTTAACACCACAGCTGGTACTCAGACTGTTTTTCAGAAGTAATTTGTATTAACATTATGCACTTGTGAAACTTCTAGCTAGTTGCAACTTTGTAATGACTTCCTATTTATTTTTCTGTGATATCACAGCTTTTTTTGAATATGGTAGAACTGAAATTAGATTTTGGCAGACTGCCACTCAGTGAGGTCAGATTCTTTACTTATTCCATCCATCTTATGTGATGTGAAACTAACCTAGGGTAGAGAAAAACAGGCAAATTGCTCTATGTATGTGCATTCCCCTGTGTAGCAATGGTAGAGAATATCATATGAGAAAAAGAAAACTAAGCATCCCTTAATTCCTGTATACAGAAACACACAACATGAATAGGCTGTCCAGGTATCCAAACAGTGATTCAGAAAAATTTTGAGGGTGAAGCTTATTAAGCAAATTCTCCCCAGTAGCATATTATAGGAGTATTTCTTGGAAACATTCTCTAAGGATGCTTCTTCCAGGTCTTATGAAATGGTTTGATGGATATTGTATGACAGAAATTCTTGATTTAATGGCAATGCTTTTTACCACAGGTAACCTAAGTTAGGAAACACTAAGTTAGGCCTTGAAGCAACAGATATTTAAAGGAATATTGTGATTCAAGGCTGGAACAGTTTTGCTTCTTAAAATGTCACTTCCAGATCATCAGACATGTTACATTTTTTATGATGTCTACACTGACAGCTGGGAGAACCTATACTGATACTGAGCCCTCAAGATTTAATCTCCTCAAGGTTTGAATCAGTACTTTATGAACTTGTCCAATGTGAGTCCTTCCCATGGGCTGCAGTTCTTCACAAAATTCTCCAGCCTGGGTCCCTCCCACAGGGTGCAGTCCTTCTGGAACAGACTGCTTCAGTGTGGGCCCTCCATAAGGTTGCAAGTCTGGCCAGCAAAACTTCCCCAGCATGGGCTTCTTTCTTCACAGGTCCACAGGTCCTGCCAGCAGCCTGCAGCCTACAGCACAGGCTTCCTACAGGGCATCATCCTCCTTCAGGCACCCCCCTGCTCTGGCATGGGGCCCCCCATGGGTGGACATCTGCTCCACCATAGACTTCCATGGGCCACAGGTGGACAGCCTACCCCACCATGGGCTGCACCGTGGCCTGAAGAGGAATCTCTGCTCCAATGCCCTGAGCCTCTTTTCCCATTTCTTCTTCACTGATTTTGGTGTCTGCAGGGAAGACTCCCCTCCCCTCCCCTCCTGTAATTTGCTTCTGTGCAACTACTTTCCTTTCCCAAATCTGTTGTCTTGTAGACACTACCACTGTTGCTGACGTGCTGAGCCTTGGCCAGCTGCAGCTCTGTCTAGGAGCCAGGGGGCATGGGTATCATCAGACATGTGGGAAGCTTCTGGCAGCTTCTCACAGAAGCTACTACTCCTACAGCTCCCTGCTACCCAAACCTTGACACACAGACCCAACACACAGTAATATCTGTTACTCTGTACAATGCTGACCTGTGCTCCTGGGAGTAAATACTAGTTCTGCCATCAACTGTAGAGTTACTCTAGGTTTGGGCCATAATAATAATAATGGCCAGTCTTCACGAGTGAAGATCCGGGGAAGGTCTTTCCACCTTCCAGCCTGCGCATTGGATTTTTTAGGTGAGACACAGTGTGCGCGGAACTGAGCCCACCCTTTAATCCTAAGGTTCATCTGCCGGGGCCAAGCGAGCTTGGACGGTGGCAGCGAGGTCCTTAGGACGTAGGTGGGTTGCCTTTAAGGGCTAACGAGCCCCACCTGCCCGGGAGAGGCCCTGACCGGGAATCGAACCCGGGCCTTGGTGGTGGCAGCGCCGCGCCCTTAACCACTAGACCATCAGGGGCTCCCAGGATTGGGCCATAAATAGAACATAAATAAGCCTAGCATATTCTGTGGAATGTATTTTGTGTTTGTGCATCTCCACATGTATGTGTATGTATTTTGTACCTTGAAATACAACATATGCTTCTCATTTACTTAAAACATCCTTCTACCACTGAGAAACTTGCAAAAAGTTCCCTTGTGGTTACTTTCTGTCCTCATTTTATTTGCTTTTCCAGCATTCTTTTTACAGAAGCTGTAAGAGTACAAGTTTGTAGTCTTTTCTAAGCTGTTGCCTTACATCAGTTGCATTGGTAGCCCCAAATGTCACTGTAGATGTTTGGATTTCTGTCTGGACTTCTGAATTTCAGTTGGAATCATCATGAACCCAGCTCAGAACATGACACCTAATCTGAGAGCTGTTAAAGAGACTGGGAGAGCTGGAGCTGGTCACCTCCCAGTAAAGGAGAAGTGCCAGACACTGCAGTTCAGAAATCTGTAGCTTTTGCTGGGAGTGGAATGCAACAATTGCTAGCAGTTTATTGTTTTGTGCCTCTTTAATATTTTACTTTCATGTCATGTTCCATTGGTGGTGTCATGATATTAATTTTATTTTTGTTGTGACCACTTACAGTAGTCTTTTAACTATACTGGGAGGCTATAACAGTAATATCACCAGGAGAAACATTTAGAATTAGTCATTTTGGGAATCACTGAGCACATGTTAATTTTCTTGTTAGTTGTTTCCTAGGTCCACAAAACTTTCTAAGTATACTGGATTTTGTACGGTAAGGACTGTCATTCTGCTGCTCCTGTGCATCTGGATGTATCCAAAGAGAATCGAATATCCATCATAGTTTTGTGTTGCATGGCATATCAGATATTCTGACATATAAAGTATTAATTGCCCACGTAATCGAGTCCAAATTCTTCCCCATTTCTCTGTAGTGCAGAATGGAAAGGCAGACAGTAAAAGCAGTCAGTGCAAGATGATCTATGAAGACTGTTCACTTGGAAGTAATTTCATCTACTCTGTTGTCTAAAGTTGGGAGATTTCTAATTTAGTAAGCCCCCAAAATCAGTAGCAAGAAAATAGCTACTTCCAATGCATGATTTTTCCCATATGAGGAGAGGTAGTGAAGACAGACAATGTAAATTACTATCTGGAGGCACCTTTTTCTGTGTGGTGACTACAGAGAGATAAATAGCCTAGATACATCAATTTTAGAATATATAGCTGAATGAAACAAAACTTGTTCTTTGTGTAGATGGCTTTTTACTGTACTTGTTCCCCACAGGTTTGATAATGAATCTTACAGCTGCCACAGCTCCAAAGGGCTAATGGCAAAATATATTTAAAGAAACAGCTCCAAGCAATGACATTCCTTGACTTCTAATAATGATGTTCCACATCCAGCCTCTGGCTCAGCAAGTTAATAAGTTGTAGGTGCTAGAAGATGGGAGAGTATCTCATAATTAAACCATTTAAACATTATGTGTTCTTGGTTCATGTCTGTAATGATTCACACCCCCCCCCCCAGAAATAAGCAAGATTTCTAAATCCATTCATGTTACCCAACCCCAATAACGTCACAGAAGAGGATACTATGGACCAAGTTCTGCAATCTTTGTTTATTTCTTACAAAAATCCGAATATGTACTGGATAATTTGTAGCCATTTGTACTTCTTTGTAAACTTAGTATAAAATACCAGTATTTTGATTTTTCAGTTCTTTATCTCTGCTTTGGGTGAGGATAAGTGAAAACTACAAAAAACAGTTGTCATTTATGTCTGGGAAAAAAATACCAGTCATGGCAAGAATGAAAAATAAACCTCAACACAGCATTGTGGGAATAGAGTAGAAAGCAAAAGTATTTTAGAGGGGGCAGAAGAAATTCATAGACACAAAATAAGTAGATAATACTTGAGACCTAGATCAGCAAGTGAGTTAGAGGTAAATAAAAAATATTTCCTACAGTGGTGACAGATGTTTGCCCATTTCAGAATATTTTCACTTTCTTTGGATCATAACAAAGCCTCAGGGAGCAGCTTGAATCCTGTCCAAAAACAGAGTGAGCTAAATATGAGGCTGAAAGAAGACTGAATGCTAAGAGGCAGGCAATAATGGTAGTGACTCACAGGACCCTGAGGGAAATGGGTAAAATACTTTCGTTTCTGTAAACAGTTTTAGAGTCCATTTGTTGGAGGGTGTTTTTGTTGATTTTTTTTTTGTGATAAACTGGGGACAGCACCTTTGTTGATGGACAGCACTGCTCCATGAGGCTAGTGAAAGGGCATCCCTGTTACGTATAGATCATTTTTTTATCAGCCATGCAGTTACTTGAGCAAAAATGATTGAAGTGAGAAATATTTCCCTGGGATGAATGACCTGGTAGGTGTGGTGATGACCTGAGTCACAGGTGGTGATCATTTGTCTTACCAGGTCATTGTTCTTTTAGTTACACCATGTACTAGAGTTGTTCCTGCAGTGACAAACAGAATATGGAAACAAACATGCAATGGGGCCATTCATAATTAGTGGATAAATGTATTTTTGGGTTTATTGACTAAAATTAAAACATAAATTACATTAGAATAACTGATACCTGTATGGAGAGAGAATGTGTTTTCATTCCCAATTCAGTAGTCTTCTGTGGATTTTATGACTTAATCATGAGTCAGTTCAGAATGTTTGAACTATCTCTCAGTGTGTTATTCAACCAATATATTTTGGCATATATCCTTTACTGTTCTTATACAGTTCTTGTATGAATTTGTATGAATTGGAGCTTTTTAAACACATGGTTTTATACTAGTGCTTAAGTAGCATTTTTCCTACTTGCTTTACACAACCTTTTTTTAGGCAAGCCTTTAATTTTGTCTCTGTTTCCATTTTTATAGTAGGGCAAGAGACAGATGAAACATAGTAAATGGAAGAGGGATGCTGTCTGTAACATCTGGTATCACATATATACATACAAAAAATTCAGATTTATTTTGTTTCTAGTGCAAGTGGGTAAATAATCAAACATTTTCATTTAAACTTTCTTGAATTTATATTTTGATGTATGACCTTAGGCCAAAGACCCAGAAAAGAGTAGGATATACATACAGGAAAACTGAATCAGGATCTGTATTTGAAGCTGAAACGTTATCTATTTTATGGTTGAAACCACTGTTGTGATCTGAAGCACATTTCCCTTTGGAATTTTTAAAATTAAAATTTTTTGTATAGGTCTATCCTGTACAACAGTAGCAGCAAAATGCTTTGGAACTTAAAGGGCAATGTTTTGGAAACTAAAAATATCAACAGTTTGAATCTGTTTTTCTCATGCTATTGTAAATTTGAGTTATGTCAGGCAAAATCTCCTTCGAAGTTATCACTATTCTCTGGGCAACAAGAATTTTTCTTGTTGACCCTTTGATGTGCACTGGTGGATATTTTTAAAGGTATTAGTACATTCAGATTGAAGATGTAAAAGAAACAGCTGTCCTGCCATTGCTGTCACATGATGAATAATAGCTCTGTAAAGGTTACTTACTCCCTCCCATAAGATGTAAAATGTATTGTAGAAGAGATGATTACAGTTATTATTTTTCCTAAGACAAAGCTGAGTAAATACATCTGGGTGTTTTATTGCTGCAGAGAATCATAGAATGGTTTGAGCTAGAAGGGACCATAAAGATCATCTCATTTCAAGCCCCCAACCAGGGGCAGGGACACCTTCCACTAGACCAGGTTGCTCCAGGCCCCAGCCAATCCAGCCTTGAACACTTCTGTGGATGGGACATCCACAATTTCTCTGGGCAAGCTTTTCCAATGCCTCACCACCCTCACAGTAAAGAATTCTTTCCAAATAGGTAATGTAAACCTACTCCCTTTCAGTGTAGAACCATTCCCCCCGATCTATCACACGACCTTGCAAAAAGTTTCTCTCCAGCCTTCTCCTATATCTCCCCTTACATACTGGAAGGTGCTGTAAGTCCTCCCTGGAGCCTTCTCCTCTCCAGGTTGAACAAACCCAACTTTCTCAGCCTGTCTTCCTGGGAGACGTGCTCCAGCACTCAGACAACTTTCATGACCCTTCTTGGACTGTCTCAAACAAGTCCACGTCCTTTCTCTGTCAAGGGTTGCAAAGCTGGGCATGGTACTCCAGGTAGGGTCTTGTGAAAGTAGAGTAGACAGGGAGAATATATATTTGTGTGTGTGCCTCTACTGCCTACTGTACTCTTCACAAGAGAAAATGCTGGTTCATTAGGACTACTGGAAACTTTTCCAGCATTCAGTACAAGGATTAAACGCAAGGAGGGTAGGTTTAGGTTAGATAGATGAGAGACATATTTTTAAATGTGGGTGGTGAGACAATGGAATAGGTTGTCCAAGAAGTGGTGAGTGCCTCATCCCTGGAAACTTTCAAGGTCAGGTTGGACAGGGCTCTAGGCAACCTATTATAGTCGAAGGTATACCTGCTCATTGAAGGGGGTTAGGCCAGATGACCTTTAAAAGGTCCCACCCTGCTCAAACCATTCTATGATCCTTTGTTTTATGAGTGTGGCTTTAACATAATTTCTGTAGTGTCAAATAACATAGTAATGAGTCTTAACTGAAGATTCTATTTTTGTGTTAATATAGGATATCACAAACTGAGACTAATCTTTTTCTACTGCATGACTAAGCGATTTTACCTCCATCTCTCCTTTATACATTGTAGATGCTGTTGCTTTAGAAATGCTACAAGCAAACAGCAAACTAAGGGGGAAGTTCCCATTATTCATTTATATTATTGCTAAAATGCCCATATCTACCTTGGACAAAGCAGAGAGGAAGATAATATTCCTGGCTCATTTAGTATGTTGTCTAAACAAATAGGCAAAGTGATGCAGGTAGTCCTGGATGACCAAGCATTAAAATACAATAAATTCAGCTCCCAAGATAGGTGCATTGCTGAATTGCTTGTTGGAAGACACTGTTAATACACTTAAATTGTGAAGTCTTTGCACTCTCTCTGCACTGTGGAAGTAGATTTCTATTGTGTATTCTGTCCTAGCTCTGTGCATGGAGCTCACTGATGTCAATAAGACATGCAGAGCTGGGGCAGAATATGCAATAAGGATTCACACTGCAGATATTATAGGGCTTCAGTCTGGTGCCAGAAGAAGAATCTGTAATTTCTCAGGTAGCAGGCATGTCTGGTAATACATTACTGATGTCACATATTGATCTTTTCTGGATTTTTTAAAAAATGCATATAGCTATATATATTTCACATAGACAGTGACAAACTGTTGGATTTAAACTGTAACAGATATGAAACCCACATCTGTGTCACTTTCACATAAGGCACCTGTCTGATTAAACAAAGAATAAAGCTAATAGACATCAAGACAGAATATTTCTATCTTTTTCCTTCATACATCACAAGATTTTAACTATTACTCTCATTCTCTTCAGCTGATTTAGTCTTTCAAATCTTCAAAACATGTACAGTAAGTCAAAACATTAATGTGTGGAAATGGTAGGCAAAAGTCACTCCTGTGAAGTTTGTTAAGATTTGTGTCTTCAGAGGGAAAAAAAAAAGCCACCAAGATACAGAAAATAAATTAAAATGTGTACAAGATCAGTAAATGATCTTTTTGATCATGGTAGGTCTTGATAACTACAAGTAGCAGTAGTAGTTGCTTCAGTAATAATAATAATAATAATAACAACAATGGGTTTCTAAGAGACTGATAAAAAATGGCTGGGAAACTGAGAAAACATTTAAAAGCATACATGATAAGGGTATATTCCCACTAAGAAATTACAAAGATGTAATAATTCCTACTTTTATTTTTTACTATTAATATTAATTAATATTTATTTATATTTATTTGTTGTTATTAATAATATATTATTAGTTTATTAATCTATTAATAAATACTGTATTTATTAGTGAAATCTATTTATTGTGTTTATTTACAAATATTCATTAATATTTACTTATTAATATTCAATTCTCACTAATAAATTTAAAAAAAATACAAGGCACAGCCACTGTGGAGAAGAGCAGAGGACTGAAAAAGAAGAAAGAGAGAACTTTTTCCTTTTTTTTTTTTTTTTTTTGATAGATGTTTTTACTTTTGAAAAATGAATTTAAAAGTCTTTTTTTGTTATTGGGTGTGGGAACCAATGAGGTGACTCTTACTTTAAATGTATGGTTTTATTAATAGATCAGGAATACTGTTCAGAAGGAAGGGTAACACTTTTCAGGTGGCTTTCAATATGTAGTGTCCTTGGGCAGTGTTTGAGTTGGGCAGTGATTGACAGCCTCTTGTAAAGCCTCTCAAAGGAAAAGGACACTTTAAGAGGAAATTCTGCTTCAGATATAGCTGACATCATGTGTCACCTGATGGCAACCTGTTCTGCCCCAGAATTCTCCGAATTCAATTTAAAATTCAGTGTGCCCTGAAACTTCAATTAACCTAGAAGTATACATGACCAGGCTGCTGTAAAAATGATGGAAATTTCAGATACCCTTGACAAAGCAATGATTTAATTTCCATTTCTCACTTATTTCCCTGCTCATATAACAATTGTGCACACTGGCTACCTACCAGCCTAGTCCAAAGTGCACAAGAGCTTCTTTAAATTTACTGAACACTTTCTTTTCTTTTTTTCAGCACTGACAGGAAAAAAAGCTTTGTTATTTTAGTAGATATTTTCGCTTAATTGTAACACCTAAAATGAGCTGACAGCTGGTCTTAAAACCAGTGATACAGCCTACCCAACGTATGAATGCCTGGCTTTGTCTGGTGGTAGGGGAGATGTCCAGTGTAATAGTGGAAGAGAAAATAAAAAAATCCATAATGAAAAGGGCTGATATATTGGGAAGAAATATCATGGTATGCAGTACTAGCTAAGTGTCCTAATCCTGTCAAGTTTTTCTCCTCCTCTCATTGTTGTGGGAGGGACTGCTCACTTTTCCTCTGTTGCACTGAGCACTAACATTGTTGCAGAGATCTCTTCTTCATATATAGTCAACCTACATCAGAAAGAAATTTGACTTGCACAGGCAAGCTGGTTAAAGCTTCAATCATTTTTATTCTTTTGACATTCTGATAGAAGCCCTGATCCGATACATCAGTGAGCAATACTACCAGGGAGGGAACTGACATATGTAAGGAGAGTAAAAGTACTGTATATTCTTTTGAAGGTGGATGGTAAAAAAAGCAAAACATAGTCCAGATTTAGTTTAGAATAAGCCTTAAACAGCTTAGTATGCAAAGCCTTTGGAGACAAGAGGACAACAGGAGTTATGACTTACAGGAGTTATGACTCTTCATTAATTTTCCATTTATCTATTCTTTTTTTATGGCCAATGGTACAAATATAAACAAGACTTTAAGTCCTATACTTCAAGGTAACAAAGTTGAGCACATTTTCATATATTTATAAATGACTCTGAAAGATACAGTTAGATAATTGTAGTAAAATAGTTATTAACTTGCAGCGTTTGCTTTTAGTATAAATGCCTTCTCTCTCTTTTTCTACAGTCAGTGTGAATTTTGTCTCCAACATTGGTGGAATTTTTCTCCCTAGGAAAGTACTTCTGTTTTGTGAAATGGCCATGAGATCAGACTGAAGTGTGTAAGTTAACCTGACCAGCATCACAGCTGGGAAAAGATACACAGAAAACGTGTAAAGCATTTGACAAAGATCCACTGTAGAGATCTGGATCTTAAAACGAAAAGGATTTTACTTATGGTAAGAAATGTCTGTGTTTCACTGGTAAAACTCCTTATTCTGGTCTCCTGTCCTGGTCACTTCTTACAGCCTTCATACTGATTTTCTACTTGTTTTAATTCAGTTTTAGTTTCCCTTGATATTTTTTAAGCTTAAAAATCCACTTTTTTTTAGACCTTGAAACAGCTCTTTATGTGGTAGATTTCACTAGGCTTAAAACAGGCAAGATGTTTTCTCACAAAGTACTGAAACTATAGAGATAAAAACAGTGTTTCAATTAATGATATGGAAGTTAATTTATTTCTGTTTAGCAAGTCATTAATAACATGCAATAAGGGGTATATAAGAGAGACCTCAGAAATCCAAGGCTTTGTTCATATCCTCCCAGCAGCATACAACCCATTAAGCTTAGCAACGCTGGCCAGCGTAGCACCTCTCCTACACGTTTTGGGTCCCTGTGACTGACATGGAGTGGGTACATGATGCTAGGGGAGATGAGGGACAGGGGACTGGTGCCAGGGTGAAGTGAAGGAATGGGGATGTTCAGAACCAGCGGCCCACAAATATTAATCCTCTTTCCACTGCTTCTGTAAAGACAGACTCCCTCTAAATTATGCCATCACTGCCAGAATAGTTTTCCTAGTGATTCATGTTGGGGTTCACATTCTGTTTTGGTTTTTGGCAGTGGGCATCCAGTGTAACTCCACTGATGTCAGTAATCAATCTTACTGTTGCATACACATAATTTTGAAAGTAGGTTCTGTCACTTTTGTTTGAGAAAATCTTACTAAACCCAAGAAATTATTGATGAACTAGGATAATTTTCAAGTGGTTTACTTAGATTACCAGTCCTCTGATTCCTCAAAAATACAATAAATGAAGATATGACCTCTAAAATAGCAAGCAAGAAAAAATTTGCATGCGAATTTCAATGAAAACTGGGTTCCAAGACAAAAATGGCTATAAGGAATATTGGATTTGTATTTGTTACAAAACAATTATAATTGTTTTTATTTGTAATCTCTGCTGAGTTGCTCTGAACTCAGAGGCTATTTTTGGAAGTTGACATGATATATATTTGATGTTTATTTGCTTCCAAATCAAAATGAAACTTCAAGGTAATAAAAGAAATTAATGACTGGAGATGCTTCTGAGAAGTTCACATTTGTATAAAATCAAAACAAAAACTGTAAGTGTAGTCCTGGGCCTTATATTTCTTGATTTCAATCTTACTGTAATATATATGTGACTACCTTGCATTTTTCAGAGAAGTGTTTTGGGGTTTGGAACTAGACGATCTTTCAAGTCCCTTCCCACCCACGGTATTCCATGATTTCTTCTGGAAAGCATTGAAATTACTCCAAAATACAGTGGAATTTACAAGAAAACAGTACTCAAGCTTCTCAAGCATAACTCAGTAACTGCTTGCAATGAAACAAAGTATCAGCATTCAAAACTTCCATGAAATTGAATCTTAACTTCAAAGTACAGTCTTCTCTGAGTAAATTACAGGAAAGTGCTTCTGGCAGTTGCCAGGATTGTTTTGTGTTTTTTAAGAAACCATATTGTTATTCCTTGGGTAGATGAATAACATTTACCAGACTACCCTGGCTTACAATAGTTGCCAATGATGAATCAACATTTAACATTTCAAGTCATGATATGATAACGCAGTGAAAGGGTAGCTAGGGTTGCTAAGATATCACTTTGCTGCTGAGTACTGGTCATTTTTATTTCCTTTAACTTCTTTCTTCGTCATGCTGGCAGTATAAGTCATTACTGTGTTGATGCTGTCTCCTGTGGATAATTTAAAGTATCTTTACTTTCAAACATTCCAACTTACTATCTGCCAACAGTCATACATCTACTAAACATTCAAGTGTATGCCCATTAAGGCTATTTTTGTGATCTAACATTTCTTATATCATAACTCCTGAACTCCCAAAGAATTGAAGGAAGGAGAAAGTTTGATTTACTTATTTCACCATCTTAATCACAGAAATTTAGATATCAGTTAAGTAACATGAGAATAAACAATTCTTCTAATTAAGGAAGGAATTATTACTTCTTTAGGACTTCTGTGACTTTTATGAATATGTGTTTAATTCAGAATGAAAATGGGAGAACCTCCCTTTATTCTTTGAAAGAAACATGGAAATGAATAGGAATTTATCTGCTGATAAACCTGGCTGGGTTTGTATTACTGTGTACAATGATGATTAAATCATTATGATTAAATCATTATTTTGTCACTGCATTAGTTGTGGTTATATATACACTCATTCATAAATGAGACACTTCCTTATTGGCTACAAGTCCAATAAATGATTACTTTAGAATCTGATTCTTTAATAGGCAATATTGAAGATTATACTGGGAAACACAAAATTGCTTCATGGTTTTATAGGTAAATCTACTGGGATTATCTGATCAGTGTGACTAGCAGAAACAACACATCTTTCTTTTGGATTAAAAGAGATGTTTTGTTGTTACTAACAGCCTAAAATAGGAATGAATTTTCTCTGAATTGTTTAAGTCTTCTTTCAGGAAAATGCTGAGCATCATCTTCTTTTATAAGCCAAATGGCCCTGAGTTTTATCCTACTGAAGCTTATTTTTTTATTTTTTAAAAAATATTCTGCCTGGAAACTGTTGCCAAATTTCTACATCTAGGTCTTGAGACCCTTGTGGGAGAAACTGTTAGACCAGATCTGCTTGTCTCTTGCAACTGTTATTACAGGTACTGCTTCTTTAAAAATAGCCATTAATTTACAACTGACAAAACCTGTTGTCTTGATTCTGCTAGTAATTCACCATCTGTGAAAGAAAGACCAGAGGTAAGGCACTAGAGGTGACAATGGAGCCAGCCATACTAGCTTGTACCGTTGAGTCAGTCCTCTAGTATCTCATCTTGGGGTGACATGTGAGTTAATAAATCTAGCTGTTCTACATCAACGGAGCTAGAAAAAGCAATCATAATTTATATATTTATAATCATAGATTTATCAAACTACATATCTCTTTCACTAGTACTGCAATTCCTCTTGAGAAAACAGTACATTGCTCTACATGTCAAGTATGTGTCCTTGCTATACCACGTATCTGCCTTGTCTCCACTGATTCCTAGCTGTGAGTAGGGAGAACCTGATCTATGCTATATGAGAAACCTCAGAGGAAAGACATTACTGAAAGAGGAATGCTCACCCATAACTTCTGTATTTTTGTACTGAAACAACTTGTGTATGAAAATTGAGGTGGAGTTTGAGCTGATTAACTTGATAATTCTGCTACTGCTAAATGATGCCACGTAATTGCTGTAAAGTTCTGGCTATTTGCTGCAGAACAACCAAGAGGATTTCTTTTTGAGCCATTATTTCAAGTAGGTGGAAAAATACAATCAAGCAGCCTTGTGATTGCAAAAGTCTTTCTTTCTATTGTAAATAAGTTACAAAGAGCCTCCTACTACAGTTGCAAAGAGAAAGATATAAGTGAGAATTATTAGATGCAGGAAAGGTTCCTACTGTTCCTGAACACATACCTTGCAACTCAGAGGTGGGTGACAACTGGTTCTGCCCCCATTCATGCCACCTCTCTAAGCAAATCCATTTTTATCCACCCAGTTTGGGCTGGAGGTGGATAACAACTTAATTGAACTCTCATTATAAACCCAGGAAACTGAACTGTGGACTTTGTGGCAGGAATGTGCTCACAACAACTGCCTGCTTCCCTGCTCTTAACACTCTGCTTCTGTTTCTGGGAATGCTGGGTGTTCCAGCTGAGCCACTGTTCCTCAAACCTCCCTTTCACTCACAGTCAGATCTATTGAGAAACTGACGCTCACCCTTGGCATAAAAATAATGAAGCCAATCTTTAGCACAATATGCTTGAGATTAGCTGAACAACTGGTGCTTCTGGACAGCGGGTGGTACAGCTGCTGCAGGCGTCCCAGCCTGCCCTCATCACTGTTGCCAACTTCAAGGCCCACATACAAAAGAAAGACAGGGGAAGGAGAACTAGCTTGTGAGGCAAGCAAGTTCATTTATGCAGTTCTTAGAAGAACACTGTTAAGAAGCAGATAATTAGAACGTACCTGTGAAATAAAGAAGCTGCTGTGTAGTTTTTGGACTGTTCATCAAAGAGACTCTCTTCAGAAGAAGACCAGTAAGAACATATACTGATTGAGAAACATATCTTCGCTGTGAAATTAAAAGTTTCTCTCACATGAGTACAGAAGTTGCACCTGTGGCTAACAGACTTTCCTTTTTCTGGGAAGGAGTAAAAAAGTTTGCCCATATTTTTAATGTACATGGTAGAAATGCTCCCACTGTAGTATTTCCCAAGTTTTGTTGTATATATATATATATATATAGTGTCTATATATATATATATATATATATATATATTCGCCTAGATGCTAGCTGGTTTTTGTTGTGATTTAAGAATTGTAAGAGTATGAAAAAGCAGAAGTTCAGATTCTTCTTTAATCATCAGACTTGAAGAGTTAAATTATAAACAAAAGCCAGTATTAGCAACACCAAATCACAAGGACATACAGCTTTAAAGTTTAGATGTTGATACTTTGTAAGGAAATTTTTGTCTGTACAGAAAAAGAAAACAAGAAAAGGCAGAACACTAAAATTAAAGAAATAGTTAAACTCTGCCTAGTTAAAAAAGATCCAGTGAATACCTCACTTCATCAAAAGAGAGGCTCTCAGTGTCTGTTTACGGCTTTAAAAGTCTGGCTTCTGCACAAGAACAAAGGGAAAAAGAATCAACTGAGAAGCAAATGCTCTGGATCTTTTCTTGGAATAAGAGAAGAAAAGGTAGGTGACTTATCTGTATAGTCATTAGTCAAAAGGGGTAGGGAAATCAAATAACATTAGCAGAAGTGCTTTAAAAGAACTCTACATTTGAAACAAAGCACAAGACACTAACCTTTGCAAAGCTTTAGGTCTAAATGTGAGGTTCAACATAAAAATGAGGCAAATATTGAAAAGTACTGAAAGGTATTGCAGAGCTGATCTAAACTGTTTTCATTCTGCTCTTGTGTTACCTATCTACACTGATAATATATAAGGCAGTGCTGGGGAAGGACTGTCCTGTCTTAAGAATTTCTGTGTAGTGACTAGTACCAGTGACCACTGACCCCTGACTCAAGCACTCGGGTATTATGAACATACACATAATAATTGCATTAATATTTTATAGAGTACTAGTAACTAGTTACATTATAACTTTGCACATCAGACTGAGGCAAATGCTCTGATTCTGCAAGTACATATAAGCTTTACAATGCTACAAACAGTTTGCCAGCTGAGGCCTTTGTAACATTACACTGTTTCTTCTAAGGCATTGGAGAGAGAATTACAGAAGTACTTGTGTGCTGTACTCTGTACCATTAGTGGCAGAGCCACTGTTTAGATAAAAGCTCCCTGACTTGTGCCGTTTTTTGCTACTGATAGGAGAACTCCCCCAGACAATTCACAACTTATCACTGCATGTCAGCATTCCAATTTAACTGACTATAAATCACCATGGAAGAAAAAATACCTTTTTTCCAGAAATTGCAGAAGGAAAACTGTCTCATAAATTAAGCACTATGTGATGATAATTTTAAGCCAATTTGAATTTAAACCTTTGGGTTCATTCATCTCTGAAATCAGAAATATTACATTTTAAAAATGCAAAACTAAAACTAGTATTTTGTGCTATAGAAATAATATTCTTCTTCCTATGATTAAATTTTCTTAAATTTCCATGATTACATAGAGGAGGCTAATATTACACCTATTGTACTGCAGAATTATTTGCTAACAAACTATTAAAAAAACTATCAAATTAAGCAGCTTTTTTTCCCGTCAGAGAAGATGTAGTCAATACAGCAAGAGGTCTGTGTAACCAGAAATAGAAGATTTAAAGACGGGTTTTGACAAATTCCTTTTTAATTCTGTCACACTTTTGTTGGTACACACACACTATTAATGCATCTCAGAGGTTACTTAGGAAACGGTGAGGCATCTACTGTTAAATGGCCTGTCAAATCAGGGTTTTATACGGGTGTAAGTCATACAGCAAAAACTGTAACATCCATTGATATTCTTCTTTATGGAGAATTTTTAATTAAGTTATTTTACGAACTGTATTTTATTGCTGTTATCATTACTCTGTGCTGATTTGGAAGAACAACATTTCTAAAGGATACCCTGGTGCATTAAATACCCTTCAAATTCTGCCAAGTGTAAAGAAAGGATTAGAAATCCCTAATGTCAGCATATGCCATTTGAAATACTACTCAGTTTTGCAGTAGACTTGACTAAATAGGTCTTGGAAGAAGCACTTGTTCTTCTGAAGTACTTAGAATCAGATTCAGGGGGTTGGTGGTTTTTTTTCCTTTTTAAGAAAAGATCTTTTTTTAGAAAACTCCCATTTCAAATTACTTCACTGCTGTTTAATTTGTGTGAAATGCAGACTTAATGAGAAAAGGGAATTTATTCTAACAGATATAGGCTTGAACTATAAAATTAATACAAGCAAAGTACAAAGAAAGGAAATGTATCTATCTGAATAACTCACACCATGGGACCCATTAACTCTTCTCCACAGAATTATTTTAGATAGATGGCTAGCAATTTCTGTTGACCTATGCACTATTTTGTATTATCTTCAGGAGGGCTATGGCTGATGTTCTGTCCTCCAGGGTTTTCAAATAAATCAGAAGAGCATTCAAAAAATAGGGCAATAAAAGTCATAAATTATTTCAAGAAGATCAAGGGAATTAATTAAAAGAACAGACAGAACTTTTTTAAGAAGTTGGGAAGATTTTTAGTTTATATATTTCTCTGTCAATGAAGTGGAAACTTTTGAAGTATAATATTAAACACCTCAAAATTATCAAGAATGCTTATTATGGGCTAGTTGAGTTTGGTGCAGTTATTACAGCAAGACAATTGTTGTAATTTTCAAATGCTGATGTTGTTCATGAAAATTGGTAGTTTCGTATAGTGCATCTCTTTGTATCCATGCTTTCTGCTCCACATGGGATCACAACAGGTGCAGAGTTTCCAGTAACCCTCATCATCATTGTCGGATATTGTATCTCGTATTACTTTCTCATATCATTGACAACCATGGCATAGCTTCCAGTTGGGTATTTATGTCCACTCTACCACCACTTACACCTTCAAACCCCACAAGCACACAGTCACATCCTAGGACTCAGGACATGTTGTACAAATCCTCATAACTGGTGTGGTCTTCTGCAGTGGATGTCAAAGACAGAGAGGGACTTACTACAAAGGCGTATTGTGATAAGACAAGGGGAAATGAATTTAAACTGAAAGAAGATAAGTTTAGATTAAATATTAGGAAGAAATTCTTGACTGTGAAGGTGGTGAGACATTAGAAAAGCCTGCCCAGAGAAGCTGTGGATGCCCCATTTCTGGAAGTGTTGGAGTCCAGGCTGGATGGAACCCTAAACAACCTGGTCTTGTGGAAGGTATTTCTGCCCACGACAAGGGTCTTGGAAAGAGATGGCCTTCAAGGTCCCTTCCAACCCAAACCATTCTGTGATCCTATGATTCTATATATGCTCTTCTTGTGAACAAAGACTGATTCACTTTCAAATTAATTAATATGGGTTGCAGAATAAAGTTCACACAGTGTTCACCATGGAAGGTCAACTTCTGCAAAATGATTCCCTTTATGTAACATTTATGCTACAATACCTTGTTTTCCTTAATTGTAGACATAAGGATTACATTTGTAGGTATTATAGATATAAATATCTCTGTATAAAGCTAAGGTTTGGATAAATTTTGGTGGAATAAAGCCTTTGGTTTCTGGGAGAGACATCTTCTATCCTCAGTTACCAATGTTTGCAGACAGCAAGGTCCTTTCTTCCTCTTCTCCATTATCCTACAATTGACACAGATTATTTTTGAACCATTCAATGGAACTTTGTATGATTAAGATAATTTTCATTTTTTTTAACTAACTAGTATGTGGAACATCTGAAATGTCTAATTCTGTAGGGATATGGTGACAGGAAATGTCAATTCAGAAATTTCTATCTAATTTTCAGGTTAGAAAAGAGGTAGGTTTGATGCCCATCCTTTACTGCTTGTATATTATAGAAGCCATAGATAATTTGCATCAATTTACATTTATTTCCCTAGTTTATAAAAGGACTGCAAAATATAAGATGGGAATATACAAGCCCATTTGGTTGAATTTGCCTTATTATAGGGAACCTAAAACACTTAGAAGAATGAAAAATACAGATGAACTAGCAATTCCATTTTAGCTTTGGTTTATAGAAAACCAGTAGGAGCAGTATCAGGACCTAAGGTGTCAATAGTGACCTGCCACTAAAAAAATACAATCTTCAGAGTCTTTATAGAATGGTATGTGCTGACTGCATGCTTGACCCTCCTACAACTAACTTTCTGAGAGAGGCACATTTGTGGTACAGATGGATTTAATCTGACATGTGAAAAGATACATCACACATACTATAATGGCTGTGTTAAAAAACAAAGCTGTAACTTTGGTACAGTAACATGTTTTCCAGGTACAAACCATATTCTTTTCCCTGCCATATCACCTATAGGTGGGAGGTATCAAAATCACTTGATTTAATTAAGGCCTATATAAACTGGAAGGATGGGTTTTGTTAAGGTTTCCTTATTCACAAAATTTACAGGGCGTGAACACACACCAAGAGGAAACTACCAGCATGCCAGACTAGCCAGTGTCCTGCAGACTGTTTGCAAGTGATTATAACTGCAAGAGACATTGCCTACTCTGTGATGGAGAGCATCAGACTGCAATAGAAGTGCATAAAAACACTTTGTTTCCTTCTAGACAGGGGTATAAAGAAGACAAAGCCCTCTTTCAGTCTGAGCTTACCATGGCTATACAGGAAAACAACCTCCCTGCTAAACCCACAGGTAAGACCTCCTGGGAGGCAATTGATGTGTTTCTCATCCTGTTTCTGAAAGAAGACAGGGAGGCACCTTTCCAGGCAGCTCTGGTAGACAGGGAAAACCTACTTGGGAGTGTTGGATGCCCTGGGCACTGGAGACGAATGCTGGCCCCACGGGAAGGGTGGGGATGGATGCCATCCGCCCCTTGGGGGACACTGCACCATGAGCCCTGTCCTGATGGCTGCCCCATCACGTCACGAGGTGGCAGTATTTAGTTTCCACTCTCCTGCTCTGGATACATTTGACATCACTGTTCCTTTTCCCTGGATTATTTTGTCTTGCGCGGGACGTTTCTGCAGCAGGGTTATGAGCTGTTCATTCTGTGCACTGTGGATGTGATCCTTGGCACCTGGAGTTCAGTGTGTCTGCTCTGTGAGGCCACCTAAAAGTTGGGGGCGGGGGGGGAGGATGTGATGAGTTTAAGTATTTGATTTCATTGCCTTCATATTCCATCACTACAGTTATATGAATGATCTTAGGTGTGCTAGGTGAGGTGTGACCCCTAACCAGGGGTCACTGGTTTAGTCACTGATCTATTTAGTCTTTCCAGGAATATCCCCTTATTCAAGAGAGACTGGACCAGGAAAACACAAGCCCAGGAGAGCAACGAATGTGGACTTTACATGACAGACAGCTCTTGGCAGCCTTTCAGGGATCCAGATATGCAAATATTTCTTACATTTAAGAGTGAGTCTGCTTGATAACTGGAGTGGCAGAATGTGTATTTGAAATGCAAATGTCTAAAATGCAAGATTATCTGTAATCAGATGTCAATAGTAAGACTATAGTTGATAAGCTGATTTTATTCATTGAAAACAAAGGAAAATGTGGTTGACCTCAGTGAATTCAATCATGACAGCATAACTGTGATTTGAATTGACTATGAGAAAAATAAGTGTAAAGTGTTAGGCAAGTGATTTGCAATAGGAAAAGACAACACAAAATTTCTTGTACTAAGCCATGATGATAAACCTCAGTGGGAATCTCTGGACACTTCTTGGCTCAAAATGAAATAAATGCATCAGGTATACACAGATGATCTATAGAACAACTCAAAAAGCATGATATTTCCATTATTTTACATTAAGGCAGGGAGAAAGTCTGGTTTCTATCTATATATATGTCCTGCTAGAGATGAAGTAGAAGCCAGATCAGAGCAGTGGGCCATTCAAAAGAAGAAGAAAGACAATTTAGAAAAAGATATTATGGTGTAAATAGTTCTTGATGACTTTTAGGGGGTTCCATCCTGTCCTATTGCTACTTGGAACACATTTCAGTCGCTTAACACAAGTGCCTCAGGCTGCCTATCTGACATATTGATGAAGTAGCTAAACATTAATGATATCTTTTTTCAGATAGAGATGTTGGAAAATTAGTTTCTAAATTATATCCAATTTAGATAGAAAAATAAATGTTCAAATTAAATATTTTTAAATCAAGCTTGGAATGCTGACACTTTACAAGCAAGAGGCCAATAATGTTTATGATGGCATTTTCACACTTTTTTATTGCCTCCACATAGACAAACAGTTGGTCCTTGACTGTTATTCAGGATCTTCTGAAAATTATTTTTGTTCTGAGATGCTACTGCACAGTCATGGCTTGCTACACAAATACATATAAGCAATATATAAGGCAGCAGTCATGGTGACATCTGAACAGTAATTCTTTTTTACATTTGTTACTGAAACTAGTTTTATAAAAAACAGAATGTTGGCTGTGTTTTACAGAAGGTGTTACAGCCCATTTGTCTTTTATTAATCCTTTTGGCAGTAGTAATTAAATCAGAGAACTGTATGAATGAACAAGAATGAGAGGAGGCAAAAGAATATACATGGCATAGGTAAGGCAGATAGATGGGAGAGACCTAACACGGGCACATCAAATCTTATTATGTTTTAGGTTGGGAGGGACCTTGAAGATCATGTTGTTCCAACCCCCCTGCCATGGGCAGGAACATCCCTAGACCAGGTTGCTCCAAGCTCCGTTCAACCTGGCCTTGAACACTTCCATGTTCAAGGAATGGGGCAGCCATGAGCAACCTGTGCCAGGACCTCACCACCCTCACAGTGAAGACTTTCTTACCAGTATCTTCGTTCCAGACTGAATACATACATATTTATTACACAGTAGAATACTCCTAAGGTAGCCATGCATTCTAGACTGAAAGCTTCTAAAAAACAAAGCTTTCAGTGTAATTGAATTTAAATTAAGCACTATCTAATCTGTCGTTAAAGAAATGTATTTTTCTAGACTTCAGCCTACTTTTCCGTTGTGAATATTTGCCAAGACACAATGGTTTTAGTATTTACAAGAAGATTTTAGTCTTATATATCTATCAAATTTAGGAAAAATACTACTTGCCCAATACCGTAAGGAATTCTCCCTTTAACTATAAAGCAATCTAGAAATACAGAAACTCTCTTTATGTATTTATGTGATGTTTCTTTTGTAAAAAAGCAAGAAATTAAAAATAGTTGCTGCCCCAAGAAATGTGTGACAAGAATAAAGGCCTAGAGTTGTAGGTCTGAACCTGGAAAAAGTAAGATTCATGATAGTTTGTTTTGCTTTGTTCTGTAGGGATTCATAATTTTTTCTTTCTGTTCAAGAAAACTTAAAACAGCAAAAATATCCTGACCTGAAAGGGAACATCTAAAATATATACAAATAAAGTTTTCAAATCCTTCTGTCTGTGGCCTTGTCAGAAGAATTGAAAGGGTTAATGAATGAATGGAAAGGCCAGAACATGACAAATTTCTCAAAAGGCTGGATGCAATTCTTCTCCAGACTGGTTTTTGTTGCTAAAATAGTGCATCATTTCAGACAATTCCATCATAGCATTAGTCATGGATTCAATAAATCCCCCTTAAGCCAATTTTCTAGACAATTTAGTGATGTCAAATGCTGGGAAAAAAGTTAACCTCCAGGGATTTTTTGAGTTCTTTCCCAAACACAAAGCTACAATGTTAAAATACTTTCCTGACTTACTTAAGTCTTAGAGCAAGAAGTCTGATGGGATATTACATGGTTTAAGAGATTTCAACCACTTTGCAATGAGCTACCCCATTTTCCCCCAAGTTAGGTCTGGTACAAATATTTACTGTTCTCTAATTTCAGTCAGTGCTATGCATATAAAAAAACCAGGAAACAGCACAACCAAGAAAGGTCATGAGACACAAACTTAACATTTTTCTGTTTCAATACATGAATTTTTCACTGAGATAGATTCTGCACTGTTATGATACTTGTAAACAAGAATCAGGAGAAAAATAATATATATTTCCTGGTATGCAATTTTCAAGGAAGGTCTATTAAATGACTCTGCCCTGCTAAATAAGGCATTTTATTGGTTGTGTACAAGTGTATACGGAAAACCAGAAATTGAGTCAGAAGGGGAAAAGGATCACAGGCTTTGTTACGCTAAGAATGAATTCATGAAACACCTGGATTACCAAGTATAAAAGTACTTGATTTCCTTTAACATTGACCATAAGTCGTTGTTGCATCTTCCCAAATCTTATTCTCCCAAATAATGAACAGAGAATTCTACAGGTTGCATTGTACAATACGGGCTTGTTTATAGTAGTTTTCACATAAAATCTACCACTTAACTGACATCTGAAAAAAGTAATTGAATCTCCTATTAAATGAAGGCATAAACATTTGTTTTTAATGATTCTTCCTATGATTTATGTTTAACACCTTCATTTAGACTATTTTATAACTTTTGATTTTTTAATCTTATTGCTAAACCATGGCCAAACATTTAGGATGCCCAATAAAAAGTCACTATTAAGCACATGGCAGGAAAGTGACAGATTCTTGTTAAGATCTTCACTCAGTTTATGAGGCTCCAGGAACAAAAATCCTTTCTACCTACATGCCTGCAGAATGAAGCCAAACGAAACTGACCACAACTACAAACATGGATATTATCTCCAAGGAACTTGCTCTCAACAAATCACAGCCAAAAGAAAATGGGTTCCTTAAGATTGCTGAACTCAATTCCTCTAAAACAGAGGAAAATCCTGTGCCTTTCCCAGTGACTTATGGTGAAGCACAGGTTCTGGTTGGTATTTTGGTCAGTATATAACTTCACATCTTTGTGTCCATGGAGCACAACAAACAAATTGGTAAAGAAATTCCAAATGTCCATTTGTTTTTGTGATTTGAAAAAATAGTCCTTAGGTTGGTAGATGGTGAGAATAAAAAAAGAAATTATTACCAAATCACTCCTGTGCACATTCCCTTTTTTAAATCCCCCTGAAACTTCTACCTCATTCTAAAATGACATTGTATTTGCTGCTATGAACTGGAGTGCCCAGGAAGAGTTATGGAATGATATGTGTACCTGCTGTAGCAATACTAAAGGAAGGTTTTTCTGCAGAGGTCCTGCTCAGAAGAATCATTCAACAGGCTGCTGTGACTCCATAGAGTTTCTTCCTGAGCTATATGAGATTCACAGCTGGGAGCTAATAGTCCATCTCTTTCCTTATTTCTATCCCATAATGACCTTAAGCTTTAAGCTTAAGAATTTTTAAAGCAGTCTTATCTTCCATAGCCCCTGGTGGTCTAGTGGTAAAGGCACTGCGCTATCACCGCGGAGACCCGGGTTCGATTCCCGGTCAGGGCCACTCCTGGGCAGGTGGGACTCGTTAGCCCTTAAAGGCAACCCACCTACGTCCTGAGGACCTCGCTGCCACCGTCCAAGCTCGCTTGGCCCCGGCAGATGAACCTTAGGATTAAAGGGTGGGCTCAGTTCCGCGCACACTGTGTCTCACCTAAAAAATCCAATGCGCAGGCTGGAAGGTGGAAAGACCTTCCCCGGATCTTCGCTCGCGAAGACTGGCCATTATTATTATCTTCCATATTGTGTGATAGATTTGGGACGATCTTTCCCCCTCAACGCAAACAGCAACCAACAAGCAAATACTCCATACTAGATTATTTATAAAAATTTAAACACATGTTGAGGTCCATCCAGTCAACAGTAGAATTTTGCTGCCCTTTGTTACCCTTCTACATTTAAAAAATGACAGATCTGTGCCAACAGCTAACTTTGCTCTTTGGAAGAGTGCTATCTTCTTCTTCTTCTGCAAAAGCTGGACCCTTGTTCCCTACTCTTTCACCCCGTATATCTTCCTTGCTCCAGAAGCACACTCCCTCAATCAGCTTCTCCACTTCCAGAACAGCCTTGTTAAGTAGACTCCAAGGTACTGTAAGAACTGTCATCATGAGAAGAGTAGATGAACCAGATCAAGTGGTACAAGCTAAATCATTCTTCTGCAATAAATAAATTCCCTATGAACCTAGTGAACCCTTTCATCACTTCAGAAATGATCATCCAAAGAAGAGATTACTTCCAAGTTGTCATTACCCAACTCCTCTGATCTCACTCCCACAGTTTGCAAAGTCACTATATGTTTACTATAACCTATAGTTTCAAGAAATTTCAAAATTCCAAAGCAGATGTGAATAATTTTTGATTTTAGAATGTAGATATTTAAAAGATGAAAGATGTATGACTTGATTTTTAGAAAAACAAAAGATTGTCAGTTGTAGGAATATAAGAATATGTATTGGTAATGTTTTTTATTGTTTAAATGTAGAAAGACCCCACTGTGGGTAAGACAGTAGTGCTTTGTATTGTCACTTTGTAAGTGCTATTTGTTGTAAAAACTGTAACTACTACGGACCTGAAATCTTGAAACACATATAGTAATACTTTTATTAGTTCATCCTACATGAGTCATTACCCAGAGCTGTCATCAGCAATTCCTATGAGTCTTAAGACCACTGTCTCTCTGGTTTTGCCTCAAGTGTTCCACCAAAATTACCTATGCCCTGATAATTTTGATAAGGTACAGTTTTCTTAAATGTGCTACTGATTACCTTAGCCTGGTTTCACTCCCCAGTGCTACTGGTATTCCAGTATGATGATAATCCGTTTTCCTTTCTGTTTAAGCTTCTCATCCTTCAGTACATTTTCAGACCACAGATTTGAACTTTTAGTCTATTATTACTAACAGACATTTATCCAACTATTTCCAAATGCATTACATTTTCTAAAAAAGATTGGCATAAATATTCTTTGGTGTAGCAAAATGTGAAGGAAGGAAACAGACGTAATTACCCAAACTAAAATGCTGTCTCAGGCTTCTGCTCTCTTATAGAAGTTCAGAGGAAACACTTCAATTAAAGTCAAATTATATTCTGTGTTCTTTTTTTTCTTATGTTTGCTTGTTGATTTGCTTGATAACTCTTTTTCTGCATACCTATAAGGATAAAAACTTTTCAAAAGATTTTGTTAAAAGCAAGCAAACTTGATTTTGAATGGTCTATGGCAAAGGTATCTAATGTTTTTTCTATTGTCTTTTTTGTGTTCTTGTAAGTCTAGAGGATTTCAGTATTTTAGATTGATACTTTCTGGTTGGGTCTCTGCTTCAGGCTGGTTATCTAGGGAGTTTGACATGAGAGAATCACAATCAAAATAGGTCCTTTTAAGAGAGAGAGATAGTTGGAAAGGTTAGGACATAGTATTTGAATCTTCCTATGTGCTGGGCATTGCAGTTTTCTGTTTGTAAAGGACTTGCTCTTCATATCAGAAACATATTTTTCCTACCCCTATATTTTGCCAGGTTTGACATCCTTCAAAAAAAACACTACTGTCAGTTGAAACACAGTAGAGAATTTTAGTGAGTTTTAGTGTGTAGTATCCCAGAAATTTTCTCAGGCTTCAGCATGCTCTAAGCAAGTGAGTTCCAAGTATGGGCTGTTCTACTCTTTGCTGATAAAGTAGCATCTTAAGTACAGTCTACATTTCAAGAACAAGTGGATCAGTCTGCATCTAGAGGATAGCAAAAATGAGGAAGCTGAAAAAATACAGCTTGTCTAGGTTAGCATAGGGAAGACTAAAGAAATCTGTTAAGATGGGACAAAACAGATATAAAATTAAGAAGGAAGGCTGAGGCTAGATATTAAATACATCTTACTAGCAGCATAGCAAAGCAAAGGCATCTGCTACTTAAGAAAGCTGTAGAATCTCCACCACTGAAATTTTTTCCAAAGTTGCAAAGAAAAGCATTGTCTTCAGTGGTTGACGTATATTTGTTCCTGACTTGGAGTAGACAATGGATTTAGAAGGTTTCCTCCAGTCCTACACTTCTCTAAACATTATTGCAATCATAAACAGTCAAAATTTTCCACTTTCCAATCTGCACATGATAAAGGTGAAAAAAACAGCATACAAACTCTACAGTGACTATGAACTGGGGCTTGTCTTCATTGCAAAAATGAATGCAATTCATGCATTGTATAAATAAACATCTCTGAATTTCAAGGCAGTCTCTTCCCAGGGATAGAAGAATGTTTCATTATGCAGAACAGCATTAGAACAGTAGAAGGCAGTTTCTTAGCAGGGTAATTGCATAAGCAGCTGAAAGGCTGCATACATGATGCCTTTTGCAATGTTGAAACTTGAGTTGCTTTATCCCTCTTTCATTACCAGTTCAGGTATCAGCAGCACTTTAGTTTAAAGCCCCTTTCACCAAATGACCATCAGGCTCCGTATTAAAGCACCATTTAAGTCAAGATGCTGCACTACTAAGGAGCTGCTCTCAAAGTCTGCATGCACAGTTGTGTGGATAATAGTTACCAGACCATGCTAATGAGTCAGAAAGAAATGTGAGACACGGTGTTAGGAGCTTTAGTTCACAGGAATATAGGAGCTATATGGACCTCACCATCTGCATCAAAATTTGTTTACTCTTAGTATAAGCTGAGTGTTCCAGCAATAGTTCAATTTTGTAACAAAACTGATTCATATCTATGCATGGCAGATGTAGTTTGGATCACCTGATAGAGTGCCAAGAATGCAATGAACACAAGTTCTGGGTGGAAAACTATCTAACTCTACAAGGAAATGGTCAGTAATTACAGTATCGGGTCTGTGCTTTCAATTTACAGTGTCACCTTGAGAAACTTCTTCACATTACTGAAGTTAATACGAAATATGCATCCTTGGCATCCCAAAAGCATTGACGTTTAAAGATTTTAATTATTGAGGGTAGTTGAGAAGCGAATAATTTTGTAGCTGAAGCGTCTCTTGGTGCTCTGCTTTCTGTATGTTCAGTGTAACAGCAGCCTTCTTGTAATACAGCTCTGGTAGGCAGTAGCCAGTAATAAGATGTTGCTGCTATTACAGCCCTACCTTTTCTTGTCTGTATTTCCCATAATTTTGACTCAATCAGAAGAAATTATAGGTGAAAATAACTTTTTGACCTTAATAAAGTTGGGAAAAAAAGCACAGAAATGAAAAGAGTATTCCTATGAAAAGAAAGTGGGACACAGGGAAACATGAGCAACTGTATTTCTGTCTGCTTCTTCAGGTTTATAACATGTTTTAATTAATGGAATATTCATAAGACCATTCATAAAACTGGGAAAATAACTACAAAATGACAGCTCTCAGTGAGATATCATTTCTTAGACACAAATAGGCGCAAGTTTTGTAAACTAATTGTTAGCAAGAAGAACTTACGCAAGGCGTGAGCAACCCAAGATGAATGGTCTCAAGAAACCCTTACTTGGCCAGCAAACCATATAGAAAAGGCAGCTGCAAAAGGAAAAGGCAGCAAGTCTAAGTAAGTCAATAGTGTTTAAGCCTTATCTCCTTTTCCCATTCATGAGGCAGAAACTCATCAAGAAAATGGTGTTCATTTTGGTGTGGATTGAATTTCTGCCATTGCACATTTCTGTATCTGCTTTGCAAAGACAAAGGTGTGGGGGAAACTTTTGTGTTTCAAATAAAGCCAGAGGGATTTGGGTTTCCAGTCTTATACAGTTCTGTCTAGTCAGTATGACTCTGAGACCATCTAGCCTATGGGCTTATCAGACTGCAGGGTTTGGGGACAGAGACTAAATATTGTCTTAATCCAAACAGGAAGAAATTAGCACTTCGGTTCAACAGTCAAACGAAACAGAAAAAAGTTTTTGGCTATATTGGCTATAAGAGATATGAATTATTCTAAACCTCCTATCATTTTGGTTGATGTCCACTGTAGAAGTAAGGCTAGAAGGCAAACTATGTGTCTGTGGGGTAATAACGTAGTAGAGTTTGATAACACCACAGACCTCCAGTGGCGTCAAGGAAGGAAACTAGTCAAATAAAATAACTAGAAGTTAGAATGTTATGAACTATTCTTCTCTCACTGAAGTTATGAATGTTTGTATTGAGTGCCTGTTTCATATAGACATCACAACTTTCTCCTCTATTTTGCCACAGGATATGTCAGGAGCATTTTTTTCAGTCCTTAATAAAGTTACTTATAAAGACACATACGCTAAAATTGGTGGTGAGAGTTGTGTTTACGCCTTTAACTGGAGATTATCAAAACAAAAATGAGACCTGCTACTTCTTTTTATTTAAGTGGAAAGTAGAAGATCTGAACATTAACCCAGAAGTACTACTGTTATTTCACTGAACCACTGTATCTAGAATTACCATGTAAGTCCAATTTCATCTGTCCTTCCCCAGATTCCTGGGAAATGTCCCCTAAACCAGCTGCCATGGACTGATGCTATAGCAATGCTCAGAGGATTGAGACCTTACCTTTTTCTGGCACACCTTTATCCAACTAAAACAACCTGAAACACATTGGAAAACTGAAGCAATTGAAGTGCTTTGCCAGGTAAATGCTAAAAACTTTACAGTCGTATAATACATTTGCAGTGGAAGACTGGATAAATTAAAAAAACCTGGTTGACAAAAGAAAGTCAAGTAGATTGTCCTGGGGCTGCACCATTTGCAAGGCCACTAGCAGCTTATGCCAACATATGCCATCATATAACAAGCGGTAAAATATTTAAGACAGTAGGCCATGGTTGAGAGGAAAACCTCTGTGGGCATCCAACACTGCATCAAAGGCTAAGGAGATGTAAGTGGTTCATGCAGAGACTGGGTGGCCAGCCACGACCTGTCCAGTCAAGTGCTGGGAATGAGTGACCAGAGGGACAGGGTACGTGCATGTTGCAAGAGAGAAGTCTTAGAGCAGAAACTGCTATCCACCCACTGCATCCATCCTGATGAGTGAATAATTTTAGATTATATGTCACTAAGAGAGTAGGTCAGTTCTTGTGGCTACCCCATCTAAATTCATGTGACCACTTAGGAAACAGCTGCAGCAAGTTTAGAGGTTTACCTTTTGCTGACTGTTCATTACAGTTTTCTGGGGGGAGGTTCTTGAATCTTTAGAGAACAGGTAGGCTGGGAGACATGCCCTTACCGCAACCACTCACACTGATGTTCCGGGGTCTTAATTTAAAATCACTTTTTAGTTAGGAATACAAGTGGTTTTAATGCACTCTAGCATTTCTAAGTTGGCAGAAGCACTTCCCAGGTATTCCCCAGAATCTTGAATTAAGTACATTTGACAAGAGCTTTTCAAATTCCATTACTGTCAGGAATTGATTGCATATGCGTTTTCAAGTAAATATCTTCCTCAGTATGGATCATACTACAGACTATCAGAAGGACTATTTTATTGGTAAAACAGCTCAAAATGTTTTATTGAAACTTTTTTTACACAGAAACACTATTGCATTCCTGTTGTGATTTTTTTTCAAAATCATATGTTTTATCAGAAATTTATTTCAAGCATTCTGAAGAATGTCTCTAAGGTAAACGGTAAAAAAAATTACTTATCCATTTTCAAATTTATTTTGAAAGGATTATTCTTTTAAAGAAGTCTTCCATAACCCCTAGAAACACTGCTGAAAAAGTACCTCACAAAAAAAAAAAAAAAGAATTTTTAATTGATAATCTTCCACCAAGATAAAGAAAATAGAAATAAAGCAAAATTTTCTGACCAAATCTATTAATTTATGTGTAGGGTATTCGTAGCATAATCTTGCAAAGTACTTTAACTGATTATTTCAAGTTTTTAAGTTGAAATATATCTTACAGTGTGGTTAAAAAAAAAAAGTAAAAAACCAACCCACTAAAGAATAACCAACCAAATAAAAAAAAAAACCTCCCAAAATATCAGCACCAAAACAACCCCCTAAGTCCTGCCTCTTTTAAAGTGACACTGAAGACCTCTTTGGAGGCAATGCAACACTTACTGGCTATCTAGATGTTCCAAACTGATTAAAAGCTCCCCGAGCCCTGACAGACATTTACTGATATTTGAGGACTCTCTTTCAGTGAAAAATCATCCTCCGTGTCCTCCGTGCTTTCTTCAGCTTGTCAATCTCGGGTGAAGACGAACATGTTAATTGACTGCCTTGTTAATTTATTAATGAGTAATGACAGAAAGAGTAGTGCTCAATGCTTATAAAATTTGTCTTTCAGTGAAGAACTATCTGTGTTTTAAGATAATACTTTTAACTACCTTTCATTACTAATTTAGTCATCATTGTACGTTACACTTAAAGATCAACAACACCCAGCAAACAGCTACATTATTATGGAGGCCAATGTATTGAAGAGGAAAGAATTACATGTACCAGGCAACAGTTGGAGCTTTCATCTGTATTGTGTTACAAGGAGAGGTGAAATTGCATTAGCATTTGAAAGTAGGATGCAGAATAATTATATTCAATTAACTAAGGACTCCTTGGGCAGCAGCCCAACAGAGAACTACACATGACAAGACCTGGTAGAAAGGGAAAGAAGCAAACTGGTTTGAATTCTTTACTCTCTAGGTGCTAATAAATATGCTGTTAAATATGCAATTACTGGGAATTAACAGTTGCTCTAATAGCAGTAGAAGTGGCATTGCTCACTGCTTTACAACAGTTCTGTAAATCCCACTGAGGCATGCAGGTGGTACTGGGCTTTGCAAGAATATGCAAATGCTAAATACCTGTTTTCATACTTTACATTCTACCTTACTCTGAAGTGAAAGGAGTTTGCATTCACTAGCAGGCATTCATGCCTCTTTAAAGCTGCAGTAGTAAAAACAGAGATTCTTACTTATGAGCTTATCCCACCACAAGCAGGACAGTCATGTCTTTTGGAGGATTTCACTGACTGGTGTAAGAAAGAGAAAATGGTGTCAGTCTCTGAACTGAGCAATAAGCTATAAGAGTTTCTCCCCAGATGCCATGACTTTCACTGGGAAACATGTGGATATAGAGGCTTCCTCCAGAGGAAACCCCTAAATTGCGTTTTCTGTGAGAAAAGTCTATGGCTGCAGCTAGTCAAATGCCAGTTGGGAGCATGTAACTTCTGTAGGATGGCATCCTCTAAATATAATCTCTTGGTTAAAAGTACCAGTATAATCAAATGCTTTGATTTTTGTGAAACTTAACAACAGGTGTTGCAAAGACATTCTCATAAAATATTTCCTCATATCTTACTGGTCTTCCATATCCCTTCTATTTCAACTTGGTCATTTAAAAGAAAATGTATTTGGTTTAGATCATCTCTTACCCAGTTGGTCAGCCTGTTCTTTTAATTTTACCTGCAAGAATGATGTAGGTGTCCTTCCTAGAGTGTGTCCTTTGCTTGAGTTCATTCACACTACTACTCTCCATTTGTTTATCTCATGAGTGCGATCATACGGAGGGATGGCAATTAGCAGAGGTACTATGTGTTACAGAGGCACTTTGCACTTCCAGTTCCTCCCCAGTTCTTATATCTCAAGTAGCTTTTTGTGTGTCCTAGTTTAGATGCCAGGGCTGATGGATAAAATTTCCTTCAAGAACTTAATTCTCTCAGTCTTCTCAGTCTTTGGTTACCTCAGTAGATCAGTAGTGTTCCTGCAAAGATTTTTGCATGCTATCAGTTGCTACCATAAATCTAGCTGTAACCCAGATGAAGACTGCTGGAAACCCAATGTGAAAACAATCCTCTTTGAAAATATTTAGTATTATCACAAATAATGTTTTAATCTGGAGTTTTGTCTCAGACAATTACTTTCTGTGGCAGTGAATAGCTTGCAATATTTTCCTTTCATGAAAATATTAGGAAAAAATGGAAAATTAGGCTTGTGTTCATTAATACTTCTTTATTGCAAACTGCAGGCTTGAGGGTGTTCTCTCAAGATTGTTTTTTCTATGTACATTAATGATTTATGCAACATAAAAATAAGCGGTGACAGAAGAACTGGAGTAATGGTTTTAAAAGAAAGAAAAGACTGAAAGGTGGGCAGCCAAGAACTGAATGACTTTTTTAATCAGACATTTGAATGTTTTGTTTCTCTTCTGTTTATCCCAAAGCTCTAACTGACACTTGGGTGCAATGATGGCTTTGGCAACATTTCAGCAATGCTCTCACAAGCCAGATCTTGAAGACACTCTTAGAAAATTCTGATGAGTCCTGCACAATCAAGGAGGAGAAAATCTGTATTCATTTTATCCCTTGAAACTAACATAGGTGTATTCAATGATGGAGGAAAACAGAGGTCCTTGAGTTTTCAGAAGGCTAATCCTTTAAACTTCAGATATATTTAGGAGAGAAGTGAACAACCTCAGAAAGATCTCTAGGAAATAAAAGTGAGAAATACACTAGCATCTTAAATATACCACAATAATTTCCACACGTTCTAGGACTTAGCTCTCATAATTTGCATGGCAAAAATAGGTGTGTTATCTGGACTTGATTTTAAAATGTAGTCTAAGATATTTTAATGATATATATTATTATTAGCATCCATGGAGCTTAGAAGGGAAATGAACTTTGAAGGGAATTTTTACAGTGACTGATTTTTTTGCTCTTTACTAATTTTTTCTCTTGGAATTTCAATTAAGGTTGAGGTTTTTTGGGAATTTTTTTTTTCAAAATAATTACTCTGATGATCCAGAAGTCCATAAGAGTATTCTATTTAGCTTCACATGACTTTTGAGGATGTTTAGTAAGAATCAGAATTACTGTCTCTTTAAGTAATATAATATTACATGCTTCTATGATTTATTGAAGTGTTTTCTCTGTTTGGCAAATTCTGTAGAACATTTCAGCTCTGAATTGTTATTGCCATAGAGAATGAATCTTTCTCTTTAAGAAACAGAGACCTCTGATCATTCAAATGAGCTGCATTGTTAAGTTAGGTTGTCTGTTGTTTTTGCAGAATATCCAAAGTGACATCTTCCTTGGCTGCAAGTCAGGGTTCTTATCTGAAAAGTACATGGCCAGGCAAGTACATTTTTTTCTGAGGTAACCCTTACAGAACCCAAGGGAAGTCTGCTACTGCTGTGAATCATGGAGAACAAAAGTCACTCTTTTTCCTATTTGGAAAGTTGTCCTTCTAAAATGGGAAATCTACTGATTTTAATTTCAAACACATTCTCATGTATTTGGGAAAAATCAGTATCATAAGCTTGTCTAATTTTGTACAGATTGCAGGTAACAACACTAAAGTTAGGTAGGAAGGTATCCACTGGAAGAATGGTGCACAATCTTTGCCTGGAAGTTAGCTTCAAATGAATGGGAAAAATATGTTTCTGAAGTCTCATATCTCAGACCAATCTTAGATCAAGGATTCTTTTGAAGTAAATTTTTGGCGTTTTTCTAGTCAGAGAATTCCTTTCCTAGACCAGGCCACAACAGTAATACCTTCTAAAAGCTCATTTGGCTTTGTCTTTCCAAAGTTTGTTTTTCTTTTTAGTTCCTTTTTATTTTTTTTAATCCCATTAGTGATGAATAAGTATCTATAGATTAATACTCCCCTACAGTTCTCATCCATAAATGCATGTTCTTCTCCCCAATGAGCTAGTGCTGTAAATCCCAAGAATAAGGATTTGTCCTCCACAAAAGAGTCATGCTGTTCTCTCTCCTTTAATGGCTCCTTTTCATGGCAATTATGTCAGCCAAGTAAAGCAACCTAGAATCATGCCGGTGTGCACAGCTGAATGCTTTTTATAAATTAGTCCTCTATATTTCATGTTTTTTCTATGTAGTATGTAAAAGCTAAATAAATATTTTTGGGTTATTTCTTCCTTTTAACAAATTCCTAATGTGCTGTGGGCCTTTGTGAATAGCATTTTAAATATAAGAAATCCTTTTGTTGTTACTTTCTGTAGTTGTATAACTATGTATTTCTTTGTATGACATCTTAATTTGCACCAGTATCTGACCTGTCTTTAACAAGCCCAAAAGAAAACCATTACATTTTTTCTTCCCTTAAGCTTCATAGGAGCAAGAGGTACTACTTAAAGTTCATGCACGTTACCCCAAGAACACCTTTTTTTTCATTTTATTTGAACAGTGTCCTAAATCTTTTATATCTGGTTAGAGAAGATAAAATAAAGAACAGCGTGTGGTAGATGTAATTTGTATTGATTAGAGTGCCTCAGAAGAATCTCACGTATGACTGAGATAAAGATAAGAATAAGAAGAGGTTAGAGTAGAAGAATGTCATGAGTGTAACAGTGCCTTTCACTAGTTGTTTCCAGAAGCAATATTGTCTCCTATTATCTGTCCTAGGAAAGGATCTTGCAAGACCAGATTAGAATCTTCTCAGACAGATGCGGTGGTCCCAGGTTTTTGTAAACCTGTGGAAAGCAGTGTAGTCTCAAACTTTTCTTTTTCTTGCAATATATGCAGTAGTTTTTTCTTGTTCTATGTAAATTCAATTTATGCAGCTCGTATATTGCACAGGCAAACTAAGATGTGCTTCTTCCTAAGGTCCCTAAGATAGTTTAGAGGTTTAAGTGGGTGTACACTTCCTTCAGTGAAATTTTTGCACCTGACTGTAGGCTTGGCATATTCTAGCTAGGTAACTATCCTGAAAATTGAGTATCCAAATTCAGAGGGGAAGTCAAAAGCATCTATTTGCTGCAGATTAAGAGGGTTTCACATGTACAATATTCAACTTCAAAGCTAAATAGAGCTGTACTGCAGGAACTTGTATTCATCAGTGCTGAGGTAAAATAAGAATAGATAGTGGTTATGCTATTATATGACTTTTAATTGAAACAGGGATTTGTAGGTGGAAATGATGTCTTCAGTAGAAGAAATCCAATCTCATTCTCCTCTGAGAGATGACAGAGCAACCATAATCTTTTCCATAAGGATGAAATGGTCTAACTGGTAGATTTGAATCAGCTTTCCACTCCCAGTTTTATGCTAAGGAAGTTCTACTACTTTCATTGGTCTGTGCTGGTATAAGACTAGAATAACATGAAAAAAAATTTCCCCTGAATAACAACTAATTATAGCTCTATTTTTCATAGCAGAAATTTGAATTATGTAATGTAGACAGTATAAATAAAGTGGAGCAGTACTTTTAGCCAGTTTTGTCTTTAAATGAGCCTTTAAATTTGGCCAAGAAATAAGTCTGGTGAGTAACTGGGAAAGGGGAAAATAACACTAGAGTAGGACTACTGCAAACTTGCAGTGAGTTTTTGTCTCTTATGCTGCATAAGAAATATGTGCCTACTTGTTTTCATGGCTCTCTGCCCATTTTAGCAAGCTACCAGTATTTCATCTATGCCTCATCCCCTTGCATTGAGCTATTTTTGTACAGAGATCTTATCCACTGTGTCATACTCACCAATGTAGGAAACAATTTAGAGTTCAAGCATGGAGTCATGAAATCCCTGAGATCTTCTACTATTCTACACCTACTTAAGAATCTAAATAAATATTAACCTGAATTTTATTTTAAACATCAGTCTTTGGGGTCTCCTTTCTAATTGCTAAGATATGAAACCAAAAGTGTTATTGAGTAATTGGACAGTAGTCCATTTTAGTTCATCTGTTATATTGTCTCTGTGGGCACCAAGCTTAAACCAAAGCCATCCAAAGTTATCAGAGTGAGTTGTGGCTGTTCGATATCCCTTGTCTCTATGGCAAACTGGGAGGCCAGTGAATGACGAGAAACAGAGTGCACAATAGTGAGTAGTTACTGATTGGTGAAGGTGGGCAGTTCTCTCTGAGCCTGCAAGGTTTTCATCCCTGGGCTTGGATTGTCTGTTGCCATCAGCCATCTTTGTGGACTGCCATTGTCCTGCTGGACACTGCAGACAGGTCAAAGAGACCTGAAAGTGTGCCTTAGCCACTTGAAACAAAGAGAGAGAGTGGTCTTTATGAGTCAGCTGTGGCAAAGAACATGTGAAATGCATAGACTGGTGAGTTATCGCAAGTGGAAAATACTTTTTAAAAAATGCTTTGTTTCAAGGGGACAAAGCACTCTTTAAAATACCTATTTTTTTCAGACCTTTTGCATAGTTCAAAGTAAATTTCACATTATGAAGTTAGCGGAGAACTTTTAAAATGAGCCCTGAGGATCAGAAGGGAAAAATATTCTAAAATGGATCTCCAGGAATAAAAACTTCTGGGGTTTGTTTGTTTGCTTGTTTGTTGTTTTTTCCCAGTGCAAACATATCGGGTGTGCAATTTACTTTAATTATTTTCCCAGGAAAAAATACTAACCTCATTCTGAAGATTTTAAATTGTGAATGAAGAGTGTCACTGCATTATTTACTATATACAATATTGACTTTTAGTGGCAATTGTATTGTAAAGGACAAAAAAATAAGGGAAGTTCTAGTCAACGGTTTAATCAGTTTGTGAGGACAGAAGGAAATGTAGTGTAGATAGAGTAGGAGTAATGGGTTTGTTTTTACAGGGAATTCCATGGCTTTTCATCAGAATAGCATCCCATAGACATTACAAACTCAAGACATCTTTTTGTCCAAGGTCCGGAAAGCAAGTAGTAAAGAAAACAAATAGCTAAAGCACTTGGCTTCTGAACCCCTGTATATGTATGTAATTGATAGAGCCCATAAGAGCAGTCTTTCCTCATAAAATATAAAATACATTTGCAATTGCTATCGGATTAGAACGAACCTTATTTCTTTTTCCTATAACACTGCTTTAGGAATTAGAAACAAAACTTGAGGACCATTGTATCAGACACTGGAAAACTCTTTGGCCTCTTCTACTACAAAACAAAAGCTGTCAATATTACCAACCTGCATTTTCAAAACAGCGGTAGACACTGCACTATTATCTAGAAATAACTGCAAAACTCACACATCTGCACTTTTTTTTTATGCATGATAGGATTTTTATACATGTATTAGTTTGGCAAATATACAGGATATATAGAGGACAGCATGCAAGTTGTGGAACGTGAACATACAAGGACAATAGGGAATGTATTACATTCAAGTTAATCCATTTAAATTAGTCTGTCTCTGTGGCTTATTGGTCAGACCTTACTGATGCAATGACATGGCAGAATAGGAAATATAAGAGGTTGATTTGAAAGCAAAACACCTGGTATTCATAACTTCCATTTTCATATTACGACAGGTTTTTCTATTAGCTAATTGCTTTGGGGAAGTTGTCTGAAATACTTTGGCTTCTGAGTTCACAGGTTGAAGTTTTGGCATGTTTCATATACATATATATGTTCAAATATGAGACCACTTTTGGGTGTGAGGAAGTAATCCTCTGGGAAGGGCAGTTCTGACTTTAGACCTGGGAATGATATATTGCCCCTCTACCGTTTCACTGAAATGGATACTTACCGTATGTACCACTTATCCTGGTAGCCTTCTAGAGTATACAGCACTGAAATCATCACTCAACAATTTCACACTGAACTGAAATGATTCTCATAACATCATAACAGCAAAGATTCAGAACATGATACTGTCAGTTTTGCATAAGTGTGATTCCATGGATTCTCCTGGAGATGTTCTTGGTCTAGCCTGGTATAAGAAAAGGATGACATTTTCTCCTTCTCTTATCTTTCTTTGTGCAGTGAAAGCAAATATTTGGAGTTGAAGTGATTTCTATTAGACAGTATTTTGTAGAGCTGCTTGATCTCTGAGTTTTTCCAGAGCCTGCTTCTTAAATAACATAAAGGGCTGTATCACCTTCATCTGATCTTCATGAGCAGAGGCATGCAATTACACAGAAAATTATATGAAAAAGATACACTTTTTAATCTTCTGGAAGGGAGTACTGTGTTTTCTCTGACTGAGCTTAACAGCCTTACTAAATAACTCTGCTGCTACTGTCTGGCTGCTCTTCCAATCACTTTTTGTCCATTTCTACCTGATTCTAATACTCCAAAAACTGTGTTGTTTCACTGGTGGAATAAGTTCTTACCAAAGTTGTCTCCCATTCAAAATTTTCATAAATATTCTTCTACAGCCCAGTATTATCCCTTCATGTCTGACTCTCCTCCTGACTGTCCTGTCACCTCCTTTTTTATTATTCTTATCCTTTTTCAGATCTTGTTATGTGAACACCTACCACAGAATGTTTAATAAATCACAGTTTTTTGTAAAATTCAATGTTTAAGCAAATAAATAAGCAAATCTGTAACTGTTAGATATACTGTTCATGGCACAGAGGGTTGGAGCTAGATCATATTTAAGGTTGCTTCCAACGCAAATCATTCTGTGATTCTATGATTGTCATTGATTTGTCCATTGTTTTCTATGAGAAGAAGGTGAGTATTTTTAAAAATTGATTTAATCTGTAGAGTTTACTAAGCATTAATAAAGAAAATAGAAAGGAATGTCCCTTACACATTTTCATATAGGCTATACTCAAGAGGCAATGCATGTAAAAATATTTGTTTATAGGTAGAGGCTGTTAGGTCCTCAATAGCTACTGTGCATCAGCAACTCCTGTGAACTCACAAAATTTAAAACAAATGCCAGGGACAGCAGTCATGGCCAAAGTAGCTGGGGTGATACAGCACATCACGGCATCAGAAAAAAGCCTTTAAGAAGACAGAGCAGTGACAGTAGGGATGGTATGGATGAAATGTTTTTGGCTTTCTCTTGTAAATTACATACCTGTATCCTACATAAAACCATTGTTAGGTCACCTGTAAGCTGCTCTGAGGTGCTGAGCTGTTTTGACTGTTTCATGTGCTTGAAACTTCACAAGACAAGAGGCTAAAAGAGCCCTTTTAAGAAAGGGGAGGGCTGTGCACATACCCTCCCATGAAGGACAGCAGTAGATGTCATGGGACCCCTGCCTCACAGGCTATAAGGAGGCAGGAGGGTGACCTGGCACTGATTGCTAAGGTGTTCTTGGACTATTCTGGTTCTTCTCATTTAAAAATGATTAAATAATTAAAAAAAAACCCCTCACATAATTTCAGGTACTTCTTGCTCAACATAAATTCTGAAAGTGTAAAACAAGTGGGAAGTTATGGTGCAATTTCAACCCTCAGAAGGGGTACCAAGAGAGATAATCTCATGTACTTGCTGCAAACCATAGGAAGATGTGAAGCCATGGTTACACTGACCACCCACCCCTTGACCCAAGCAATCTATTCCCTGTTTTACTTACACCTTGCCGTACTCCATTACAATAAATATTATTATAACCATTAATTTCCTAACTATCTTAGGATGTTCCTCAGAAAAAGTTATCAGTCTTGGGAAGCACTGTTCCCATTATTAATATAATAGGTCTGAGATACCACTTGGCAAACAAACCATTATGCAATCTCTAAAGCTCTTATACAGCAGAGTCTCAAAGGGATCTTCTCGAAATTTTATGAAGGTCACAGAGCTTAAACATTTATGGACGCTGAACCGGGAAAGATTTCTTGCACTACTGACTCGGCTCACCCTCCTATTTTGGGCAATCAGGTCATACCAGCTCTTGGAGGAAGTTAGCAAGCTCCTTATATATAAGTATTTGGACTCTCTTGAGCAGTGAGGAAATCCTAACTAACGAGTCAATTAACTGTAGAGTATAGAAATACACTGATACCAAGTAGAGGCTTCTAAATATGATTATATATTTGGAGCACATGGCATTGGTGAATATACTCGTAGCTTAGGTATGGAACTTTATGCATATTTTGGATTTGCAAGAGTGTGACTGAACAGAAAAATCTCTGCTATTTTTGGGGTAGGCACAGAGTTTGTAAGTTTTCATTGATCATATTTATCTTCTGCCTTCTTTTTACCTAAGTTACCATTCTAAAGCACAACTTTTTAAATTAAAGCTCAGAAAACCAATGTAGATTGAAGGAAAGTGCTTCAATGGTATGAATATACTAATATTCTAAGCAACCCAGCTGAGTAAATCTTTCCCCTAACATTTCTGATCAATGCCAAAAAGGCCTTCTCAGTTCAAAAAGCAATATATTATTTTTGCATTCCACTTGCAAAGAGAAATACATAGATAAGAATCCCTTTCAGACTTCGGGGTTATAGAAGCTGATGCAAGGCTGTCATCCCATAGAAGCTCTGCAGATGAAGAGGCAATGTCAGGGCTGCAGAATGCTATGTGGTGATACTGGAGGCAGAGTCTGGAGGTTTCTAGCAAGTGGGTTACTGAGGTGAAATACAGCAATGTAGAAGCTCTTCTGGTTATAATTTTAGTGCTATAATTACACATAAGAACAGTAAAATAATAAGATTTTTCAGTATTGTTTCATTTTCAGTATCTTTGGTTAACTTTGTGAGTATCCAGGTTGAATCCATTGAAAATTTTCCCATCATTTGTTATTAATTAACTAATTTAATATTAGCCTGGTATTAGATCCCGGGTAGACATTAGGGTGCCCTTGTGTTGGGGACCACATTCTTTGCTCTCTTGCCTTAGGGAAAAGCGGTCTGTAGTTTAACGAGATAGAAGAATCTGTAATAAGAAAATAGATTGTAATAACAAATATAACATATAATACATAATATTTAATATATGTAATAATCTGTAATAAGAATATCTGAGGTTCACTAACAAAAAGGATAAATATGGTGGCAATGAAAAATTAAACCAGGCGCTTACAATGCATCTTTCCTGTTACACAACTAGAGAGCCCCAAATTATCTGAATTTTAAGACTGTATAGACACACACAAAATTAACCTCAGCTGCTGTTCAAACCGGCCTTCACTATTTGAATCTTGACCAGCATTGCTCAGAACTTGGAGTGTTTTTATCTATAGAGCATGTTCTGCATTAAGAAATCACAGGGACCTGCACTAATAAATCCACCATGTCCTGTCCTGTATTGCCTGTTCTTGGTAGTGGGAGTCTTGTTCTGCCTTTCTAATACCAACAGAACATATACCTACTTCCTAATTTATGTTTTTTTAAAATAAAAATTCATCTTCTTCATAATAAAGACAAAATGACATCAAAATCAGTGCTCAGAATAAGTGAACATGAAACAGTTATTGCAATGGCTACAAAAACACCTGAAGCATTTGCATACCTTCTTTAAAGAAAATCTCTGGGAGATTTGAAATAGTCTATTTTCCAGCAGAAAGCAGAAACACACTTTTGAATTTCATTGATAGCTTTTGCACATATAAAAGGAGGAGACTTTGTTTCTTTCTAAATAGGTCATATCACATTTGTTCTGAAATGAAACTTTAAATTAGAGTGAGATTAGATAATATAGACCAAGACTATTCCCCTCATGTAGACTGAAAGGAGAAAGAGATGAAGGCTTCTCAGTCTTGCATTCCTCCATCTCTATCCTTTGTCTGTTTAATCTGGTGGGTTCACCAGGAATTACATATTTTTTCAATCTAGTTTGTTCTGTGTGAATTTCTACCTAAGTGTAATGTTCTCATATTCTTCTCTACCACTATTTTTCAATCTCAATGCAGTTTCACAAAAAGCTTGCTGTAATATCAATTAGTATCCAACTGATTATGTGTATATTATTATAAGAACTTTGTTTAGTGTCTCTTTAAGATATGATAGAACAGATCCATCCACTCTAAGGTAGAAAAACAAAACAATATTATAAGGAGAAGGATTCGTGATATTATTCCACCGTCACGGTCCTTAACATTACGAAAGCAATAGAGATCTGTTGTGAATTCATGCCTATCACTGAACATTGATGTCATTGTACATCAAAATAGTGTGTTCCAAATTTTATCAGGTTTTCATTGGAACAGTGTAGAAGAATCACACATAGATCTGACTGCCACTTATTTTACATGATAAAAACTTTTAGGACTCAATGCTTCTATATTAAGTTTTTGTGCATTTGCAGCACAATAGAGAAATCACCTGGAAAAAGATCACCAGTCGCCAAAGGGGATCATAAGCCAGAATTCTCAGCTGGAACTGGTTTGAAACATTAGGACATATATTTACACACAGATTTCATTAATTTTACTTCAATACACAGACACCTTACAACACAATTTGCCCGGAGTGCAGAGCCAAGTGTCTAATTAAAAGAAAATAAAAAACAGTACTAATTTTGCCTGGGGAGAAGGATGAAACAAACTTGAACCAGAATTCCCATATTCTAGTAAAAGAGCACTGAGATCTAAATTTAGACTATATCTGATGGATTGCTCTGAAAAACAGACTCAAGCAAAGGAAATGCAGTATAAATATTCAAAGGAATTTTGATTACATGCCTTCAGTTTCAGCAAGCCTGAAATAGAAGTTGATCTTCAAATCCCAGCCATCTACTAATGGTATATAATAATCCATTACAGCAGTTTTCAGTTCTAGTCCAATTTTCTTATGGAAATTGTGACCTGAAGTAAACTTTCTTATGGACTGCTCCCAAAGTCTAGGGTGGAAAATCCGTGTAGAGTATTCATTGCTATTGAATAAGTTTCTTGATAAAGTTTCAAAGTGGTACATTCATTCACGCATCATGGAATTTATGATACTTGTTATTTAATTTTCTAATATATTTCAGTAAAGTTTTGATGTCCAGGTTTGTTATTCTCAAAGGCCATGATCTTCCAAAGATTCAGCTTTGTATGTTGAGACTACTCCCCTGGAAACCGATTAGGATCTTTGGATGGATCTGAACTACTACTACATAGAACGACTAACCCTGAATCACAGGGTGTTAACAAGAAAAGGATTAGAGAACTGTCAAGTGTCCACATCTGTATGTGTAATTAATTTTTAATTCATGCTAAGAGTAATTTCTTATTTTAGGATGATCCACAGTTACTTTTATGTCTCAGTTCACACACATCACCAGAGCTTAAGCTTGTTTAAGTGCTTGCTGTCTGGTTTCTGCAGATCTCTCTTTTTCAAGGTCATTTTCATTTACACCCATGACCTAATCACTTCCTTTTCAGTTAAATTCCATTAATGTATGTACTTAAATCAGGGGTTTTGAATTCTCAACACCTTTGACAGTCTTTCCTCCCATCAAGACAAACATTTTTCAGGTGCAATAAGTCCTTGTGCTTCTGTCCCCAGAATGGGACGAGAGGACAGAGTGCAGAACAGGAGGTATTCCAAATGACTAAATCAAGCAAGAGGTATCTCCTAACAGTACTAATACTAGTAATTTATCCAGTTGTGATTGGTGGGCCTTCAGTGATCACTGATGGAAAATGAAGCATTTCCAGAAGACAGCATTTCAACTATCCAGTGCATTTGCAGACAGAGACAAGACATCTAAACCTAGAACATTTTTCTTAGAGGACAGCATTCTACTCTTTCTGACACACAATTTTATGCATATGGTCCATACTTTTTCCCTCAAAACTACTAATGTTCATCCTTTTCATTTTTCAGAGACCAAATAAGTTCTAAAGAAATGTAAGAGGGGTTAGCAAATGATGTTGCAAAATCAAACATAATCAGGAGATCTGAATCATTTGATAATGGACAATTTGAAGAGCCTGGATTAATACATGAAGTTTGCCCTAATAGATGCTGATATACTCTTAACAACAATAATCATATCCCATCAGTACTACCATAATGCACTGGCTTTTCAGACTGAAGCCATAGAGCTCTAGAGCAGTCTTTCAACCAAGTCTGTAAAGGGCATCTCTTGAGGCATTTAAACTAGACCACTATGGATTTTAAGTGCTTCAGTGATAGTGTTTTTAAATTGTTAGCTCTGATTTATGTAATTTAAAGTTTACAGTACACAGATATGCAGATAGTCTTAGTACTTATCAAAGTGCTGGATATAATTTTGAAAGCATTGAAAGCTTATGTTCCTGTGGATGAATCAACCCTTGAAGCACTGGGGCTCAGAAAAATCTTGGATGTTAAATCAGAATGACCAGGCAGATATTACAATACATATATATTGTGTCACCATTGCTTTAGCTGTTCCTTTTACATATAAAGTATACAGAGATGTGATGAGTGGTTAGTGAACAGTTAATAATCATTTCTGTGTATTAATACTGTGAATATGCATGTTTACCGGACAATCAATGGACCATAGGTGTGCATGGTCATCTCTGGGAGATGGCAAGTCTACCAGCTATGGGTGCTTTTTGAGACTGTTTTTAAGGTGCCTGGAGGACAAATGTAGATCAGCGAAACAAAAACAAAAGTTAAACATTCAACCTTATGAAATAGTTGCTTCCCTCAGAATGAAAATCTTATTACATGGATGAGCTGAGGTGTCATTCTCTAAATGCTACGCCTGTTAGATCTGAAACTGCAGTGAGTAACTCCTAGATTTCATGAACCTTTACATCTAGCACTGAAGTATAGGAGAGACTGTGAAAGAAAGCACGATTCTCTTTGTTCACCAGCATATATGTATATACATATGATTCTAACATGCCAAATTTCTGTTTCTTTTTAAAAAATGTGCATATTCAAAGATTGTGCAAAGAATTGTTGTTATTGCATCATGTCAGAGTCAATATCTGTCTTTGATTTCTTGTTGTAATTAAAATGATACTTGTACTGAAATTATTCTACTCTCTTTTGTATACTGGAGACATAAGAGGTGTTCAGTGATCCAGACAAAAACTAACCGTATATCGGAAAGAACATAGAGATGCAGACCCATACACGCATACATTCACAACCTGGCTACAAAAGTATTCTACTTCTCCAGGCACTTGAACTGTAATTCCAGAAAGAAGTTACGCTGCAAAATAAATATAATTAAAAATAAATAAAAATAATTTAAAAATGTTTATGTTTTGCAATAGTGCATCACCCTTCATCTTTAGAAGTTTTCAGGTATTATATAAACAAACTCCGTGAGTTCGCTTTGTTTTCTTACCAGTGGTGGTTTATATTGACTGATGATGAAGTTACACTGTCTTTAAAAGTGATTTCTCATATTACCAGGTAAGATACTTCTAAGACATTTGTTACTTTCTTTTGATTCTGGCTGCAGAAGTAGGGATGTGAAAAGCAATCTGTACATTTGCAACTGCTAGCTGGTTAACTAAACTGAGAGTATATAGCGACAGGTAGTATTTAAGCAACATATTATTATGAATAATGTCTTCAAATTTTTAAAAAATTATCTATAATTTTCCCATTCTACTGGGTATCCATTCTTACATAACTCTTCACTTGCTTACACATGAAAAAGGAGAAGGAACTGAGAACTACAACAAACAACAGCTCTCTCTGCAGAGCAGTCAGTAATTTTTGTCTTATCTTAGAATATACTGGCCCAAAAAAACCATTCCTATTAACAGTGAGAGTAAATTCACTTGATCACCAACTAGTAATCTCCTTGGAAAAACACACGTCTCCCAACAGACACATTTTGGATGAAAAACAACCTAAAAGAAATAATGAGCATATCTAGTTTTTCACTGAAGTTTAACATTCTCCTAATTTGACATAATATAATTCATTTAGGTTGTTGCCTAGAGAAAATTGTCTGCTGGCACATCCAATGCTGGCTGTTAACATATGAAAGTCTCTCACCTGTGAGATATTTTGTTTTCTGGTGAGTCATAGTTTGCAAGAAGAGGTAATAGCTCAGTTTAGGTCACAAACTGTAGTTATTAAAAAGAAAGTTTTTAGGTTCCAACCCTGCTTTGGGGTTGGAAAACAGTAAATGTTTAGGTGCCTTTTGATTTTTGCACCTTCTAATTGGTAAAATGCGGTGTACAGTGCATAGGAGATAGGCATCTTGGAAATAGTTCTTCCAAGGGTTCTTTTAATAAGTGCTTGTATTGAACTGTTGAGTGTTTTTTCATATTTTCTCTTTTCACGGTTTCATTTTGATTTAGATTGATATACTAGTGAAGTAAATTCTAGTTGCTTTTCTAAATAGCAGCAATTGAGAGACTTACAATAGTCATACAATTGTAATAGTAATACATTATTTATGCAATTACTTCAGCAATATTACCTTACTTATGTAATAAATGAAGCGAACCTTAATGCATTGTACTGAGCAAATACAAGTGTGCAGTTTTATAACTTCTATATTACATTCATACAGTTTGAAATGTTTTTTGTTTGCGTGCCTAGGATGTGAGCTCAAGAAAGTAAGCTTTTGTATTCCAGAAGAGGTATGCAAATGAAATTCACCTCTGGGCAGAGAGGAAGCACACAACCTGTGTATTGTGTAAGAACTCACTGTGCATATTAAATGAGCTCATCTGTTGGCTCCAAGAGGCAAATTTCCTCTGCACCTAATGGTACTTACACAAACTGCCCAGTGACCCATAAGAGTGTAGAATAATGAAAGCTATTCACTCAAAGGATTCTGTAATTCAGACTGATTGCTGTAACTTGGAAAAATTTTTGGGTTTGAATTTTATCCACTCTTCTGGGGTTCTGGTTTTCAAGTAAAGATGCTAACTACTTCAGGAATGTGAATGTGTTTTCTTTTGTTTTTTTGCCTTAGAGACTCTTTCCTTGTTCATTGTATACCCTGAGCCTACATCCAGTAATGTTAACGTTAAACAAAGTGACAGATAACATGTATAACGTGATCATTTAACAATCCTGCTAAATCTAGGAAAATTCTGATTGAGCTGCAGAAGGAAACAAAAAACAATTGGTAAGAGCCTAAAAAACAAATGTGGGAAATTGCCAGTCAAAAGGCGTATTACAAAATATACTGAAGAAAACACCAAACTGAGAACACATTTGTGCTGAGACAGAAATGTGAGATGTTTCTAACAGTGCTTTGCTTTGCTTTGCTTTGCTTTGCTTTGATTTGATTTGATTTGAGCCACTTTCTGAAGTAAACATTGTCCTAAAAATGAAAGTTAAGATAAGGAATACAAGATGTGTGTGGTAGATCACAGAGGGAGACTGTACATCAGAGAGACAACCTGAAGCAACATCTAGAGGAAGAAGACCTGTAAACAATTATATGGAAAATTAAAATACATGTTGCAACTAGGTCTAGCCAACTGAAACCTTTTAGAAGCAAGATTTTTTAAAATTCTTGTGGTAAGACCTAATCTGAGACATTTCAAAAGGGTCTGTGTCCAGAAGACAAGTGCTTAGCATACTTTGTAGGCTGGGACCTCTTCAAATTTCATCAAAAGAACTGAAGCACTCAGATGACTTAATCACCTTTTGTGTAGCTGCCTCGTTCTGATGGGATTCCTCACGGACACAGGACTTGGGTTGATAGTCCCCATGTTTTAGCTCTCATGCTTCAGATTTGGACTTCCCTCTCTGAATAATTACTTGAATAAAACTACAGTTTTTTTGTAAAGATGAACTAATAGAAGGTTATTTTTCTGCTCAACTGAAAAGGAAGGAGTTCTGTTCCTCATGTAATTACGATTCAACACTATACAATGATCTCTTGGTTAGCCTTTTTCTTTAAACCATGGGTTAAACATTTCAGAACTAAGGCAAAACAGAATTAGTGACATAATCTTCTTTATTTCTAGTTGTGAATTCAATGCAGTTTTTAATTCATTGGAACTCTATATGACAAGGCTTCAAGAGTTATTTCCATGTTTACCAGTTAGCTTCAAAACTAGGATGTTGTTTCAAAATACCTAAACAACTACTGTAAACCCATCAAATCATCAGATTTGCCTGGTTGCTTACCTGTACTGGAGGGGAAGTCACTTTTCCTAACCAGTGAAATTACTTCATCAGGAAATTAACCTTTACACTGGTAAAAGTATAGACAAGCCTAAAAGCATGAGTGATTTTCCACATTCAGAAGAGTGAATCACATGGATACTCATGATTTTTTAATTACGTTTTGAATCTTACATTATTTTTGAATCTTACATCGCAAAGTTATTAATAGAAAAGAGTGAAGAAAGGATCTTTTCTGATTTGTCTTAAGATCTTGATTTTTCATTACAACTAAATAATAGAAATGAAATAAAAATAACTCTGTTTTTGTCAATGATTTTTTTCCCCACCATTCTGTTCAAGTGTCTGAATCTCTCTCCCATTTTGTTTGAAGTGAAACATATTGACCCAAAAATTTATTTAACATGTTTTTTTGCTCATAACTGACTACATACATGTTTTGTCCTCTGCTTGATATGGTTGTGTGTGAGTGAATCTAGTTCCAAAAGAAAAAACATTTCAGTTGTCCAGCAGATTGGAAGACTTTTAGTTGTGTAGAATGGGGTCTGTAAAGACTACTGATTCCAATAAAAAGGCTTAGAGTAACTCAATCCCTGTAAAAAGCAAATTACTATTTATTTGCTTGTAATACACTGTAAAATATAAATTGAGACTGAAAGTATTTCCCAATGACTGGGCTACAAGCAATGATGCTCCTCCCTTACTGTGATTTCTTAACAACATATGTCATGTCAAAAGCTCTTATTAATCACTGTCTCTATTAAAAATAAATTTTATTATCAAACATATGATAATTAGCATTACAGTATACAGTACTAATATTTCATTTTCTTGTGCAAGATGCTTCTTATTTTATAGTCTACCTCTCTTAAAAAAAGCCAAGCCTTTACTTGTTTTGCTTCAAGTTTCAGATAATCAGTGACTAAATTGGACTCTGTATAATCTCCTGATTCCTGTGGGAGATTTAATCATTAATTATATCACAAGACCATCTCTCTCATGCCAGTTACATTCACAAAATTAAAATGTGTGTTAGTCCAACTCAACACATCTGCCAAATAATAAAAATATTAGAGTAGCATTGTGCATCTGTCAGCCTGTTTTGACGTCTGTGCAATCACACATTTTTTTTAAAGGCAATTTTACACAATTAAATTGATTACTTGCTACTTTTTCTATTTGGATTGCCCAGTTCTTGTTAATTTTCATGCTATTTCCCTTTGAGACTAATTGCTTTTTGCACAATGATGATACAAGAAATACAAACTGTATAGGCAACATGAGGAACTCTGACAGCAAGGAAAATGCTGTCAAAGTGCAGTTTTGGTGTGCCTTTGTGACGGTCAACTGAAGTACTACAAGTAGGAAAGAAGGTAAACTTTGAATAGAAACAGAATTCATTATTACTACATGCAAACCTTCCAAGCAGCTTGAGAAATAAAATCTTAATGTAATTTTGTGATCTGAAAAAAAAAAAAGCAATTTTAACATTTTAAAAGCTACTCTCTTTTTTGAACTTGTCGGAAATTCTTTTTGGTACAACCCTGTATGTTTTCCTCGAAAACATGAGCTTCAATGAGCTGCTTTTAGCCCAAGTTGTTGCTCTGTGTTGTCTGCAGCTATGTCTGTTCTCTGACACCAACATGATGATCCCTCTAGGCCTTGCACAAGACGGTGCTTAGGCACCAAGGTGGTCTCTGACCACCGCTGTGTCTTGCTGCACCTTTTAATCCTTTCTTTCAGGTATTCTTGTTTGGTGGTTATTTTTTGTTGTAGGTTTTGGTTGGGGTTTTTTTTTGTGTGTGTGGGTTTTTTTTTTGTTGGTTTGGTTTTGGTTTTTGGTTGTCATTTGGTTTTGTGAGTGTTTTGTGTTGGTTTTTTTGTGGTGGGGTGTTTTTTTGGTGTTTTTTTTTTGGTTTGGTTTTGTATCCTGAGCATCAACCTCATTTTATAAGTCGACAGTTACACAGAAGGATGTTTGAAAAATAATTAGGACAGGGCTTTAGTGAAGCTGTGTTTTGCAAGTTTGGTTACATCTTATGCTGAAACATATGCAGACCATGGTAACCAACAGACTCAGAGGTACAGAGCTACAGCCAATGTTTTTCATCAGACTAAAGTTGCACTGGGGATGAAAGGATCTAATGGACACCAATACTGTGGAATTTCTTTCTGACCCATTTGCAGTATTGCAGTAAGCTAACTCAGTTTCTCCTAAAAAATAGATTGAGTCTAAATTTCAACTCTGCAGGTACCAACAGGTACCCATGAATACTTCTTTCACTGCAGTTTTCATACATCAGTAAGATCCTAAAGTCAGTTCTACTTTGAGGTCTGGTTCAGTAATCCCTAAACATAAAAAAATAACAAATATAAGAAGGGCATAAGTTCTGGCATCCAGCCTTGATTCAGTACAGATGATTTCTTTAACCTTTTTAGGTAACCACACCTCATTTTCTTTTCCCATTTAAACCCTAATCATAATGAAATTCCAGATCTGAAGCTTATTCCATCAGTACTTACTTGCCGAGTCCCAGTATGGCTTTAGCACAAAATTGGCACTATAGTTCGACAAGTTCTATTTCTTGTGGTTTCTAGGTCTTAATTACATGTGTTATGTATCAAAAATACATATCACTGACTTAAATTACCTTTTTCCTGTTTTTTTAGTCACAAAACAGCAAGTAGAATGAATAAATATCCCTGTTAGAAGAGGTTCTTTAACACAAATTATTTACAATTCCAGTATTTCTTTAAATACATATTAAAAATCACCTAACACTAGAAGTTTTAAACTGTGCTGAAGAGAATTAATTTGTTTCAGAAACAGTTTTTGGTAAATCTTCAAGAACTGTTTTGTGAAAATATATGACAAATTTTTCATATTAAAATGAATGTTCATCATAGTTTGTTCCAAGAAATCTGACTGATAAAGGTTTTTTATGTTCTCTAAATGTTGGGTACATTATGATACTGGAAACAATTTTAGAAATTATGGATGACATCTTTCAATACTTATAAAAACTTAGACTATCAGAGGTAAGACTGGTAGGGCTTACTTTCTAGTAAAAGGTAGCCTGACATATTCTTCTCAAACTATTCCAGTAGAAGAAGCCCAGCAATATTCCAAATCTGTACCCTCCTGGGTGTTTGCCTGCAGCGAATTTTAAATGCAAAAACTTTTAACAAAATATCAAACTTCAGACTTTTATATTTGTCTGTGGCCACTCCTGAAAACAGCAGGCATAGTTATACAGATTTTTGATTTAGCAGTGGGATAATTTCCAGATTTATATTAATGTGAATGAAGTAGCTAGAGATCTAACTGATCAATATTACTCTAATACATTGCAGATACTGTTTGTGGAAGGGTCTGTGTTGCAACAGTTCGAGAAACAGTCCTAAGAAAACAGGTCTTACACTGCAAAGAGTTTTGGAGAACAACATCCACTAGAAGAGTGACTTGCCCCACCAGTTGACTCATATGTATAAGCTGAACACCATTGTTAGGCTAAAAAGAGGAGAACATAGAAAAGATTTAAGGAATATTCTGAGAAAGCAATATATTTATTGCATAGTTAGTTGTTCCTTACTGAATGGGATACAACTGCAAGAATCATTAATCCTCTTTAATTCTCTGTCAATCCTGATATTACAGAAGTGGTGGGAGTAGAACTAATGGAATCTGACTATGGATATTAATTCTCCTTTTCTAATTTCCTGTTTAATTTGTTTTCAGTAGACTACTGTTGCATACAAAAGAGGAAAGGATACTTCTACAAGACATAAAACAAACAAGGATGTTAAAAAAAAGAGACTATGTAGCTCATAAGAATGAATCAGTGGGTGAACAGGCTCTCATCTGGTGCAACAGGCTGGCTAGGAGACTATTCACATTACAGAGTGAATATTATGGGGTGGCAGCAGTGGGGCTCACTGCCAGAGTGAGCTTTAGCAGTCATAACGATGAACAAGAGTGTGCTTTTGGCCTATAGGCAGTTGATTCAAAGCAGGAGATAGTGAACGGTACCTGGCATTCAGATCCCTCTTGTCTGAGGGCAAGAGGCAGGAGAATGGTCCCAGACTGGTTTTAATGGTAGAGCGTGAAGGTGAAGAAGAGCCAGTGCAGTTGATGTCATTGATAATGCTGTCGATGAGTCCTACACAGTGGCCTCATAGGGCTTGCAGGCCTGCAGGATGATAACACTTGTCTGCACAACTTTTTCAGTGAGGGGTGGTCCTATTACCTGGACATGACCCAGCAATGTGCACTCACAGCCTAGAAAACCAACTGCATCCTGGGCTGCATCAAAAGAAGCATGGTCAGGAGGGCAGGGGAGATGATTCTACCCCTCTTTTCTACTGGGACCCCACTTGAGTTTTGAATTCAGTTCTGGGGGGTCCAAAACAAGAAAGACATGGACTTGTTGGACGAGGTCCAGAGAAGGACCATGAAGATGACCATAAGGCTGGAGCATCCCTTGCATGAGAAAAGGCTGAGAGATCTGGAGTTGTTCAGTTGGAAGGAGACAAAGTTCTGGGGAGACCTTATCACAGCCTTTCAGTACTTTAAGTGGGAGACATTTTTGCAGGGCTTGTAGTGGTAGAAAAAGTAGTAGTGGTTTTAAAGTAAAAGTTGGTAAACTTTTATCAGACTAGATATAAGGAAGAAATTTTTTACAGTTAGGGTGGTGAAATGACGGCACAGGTTACCTAGAGAGAGGGTGGATGTCTCATACCTGGAAATATCCAAAAGTAAAGTTGGACAGGATTTTAAGCAACCTGATCTACTTGAAGATATCCCTGTTCACTGCAGGGGGGTTGGGATAGATGGTCTTTTAAGGTCCCTTCCAAAACAAACCATTCTATAACTCTCTAATTCCATAATTCTTTGCAAAGTTCTTAAATCCATATAGGTGTAACCAGGGCTAAGATGACTTCAGAAGATTCAGAACTTCATCTTAATGCAGAAAAGGAAAAATTATGAATAGTTCTGCATATTTCCAAACCGTTTGTCCTTGACACTTCCTCTTTTTTCCTTTGATTAGGTGAGCTGTTGTCATAGTTCGTATTTTTAGCAAAGAATTTTTCTTTCCTTTCCTCCTGCCGTGTGTGTGTGCTCTGTGATGGGCCATTTTAGTTGAACAAAAGAATATCCTGGAGCCCTTAATGGCGAAGATTTGTTTCCTTGACAACAAAGGGGGGAGTTGGCTGATGTGTGACTGGAAGGGGGTGGAGGCTGGGGGGGAAGGAGACTGGCTCTCTCTCTCTCTCTGCCGGGGGTGAGAGGCTGCTGCGGGCTGCAGACACTGCCGGGCTCCTTTGTTTTTTTTTCCCTGTCGGAGGGGAGTTTCTGGCTGCTGCTCTTGGCTCACCTCTGGCTGACTACAAGCTCTGCTTACAACGGACCCTAATCAGCTGAAGTTTGTGAGTTTTCTTCCATTGGGAGAACTTTCTGTTTTATTGCTGTTGTCTCTCCCCCGTGGCAGCCAAGGATCCAACAGCGCCACCTGGTGACGGGCACTGGACATTACAAGTTCTACTCCTTCAGTGATCCAACAGCATCACCTGGTGACTATAATAGGACACTACAAGTTTTTTACACCTTCAGTGACCCAACAGCGCCACCTGGTGAATGGTACAGGACATTACAAATTTTGCATCTCCAGTGACCCGACGGCGCCCCCTGCTGACTGTGGTTGGAACAGCACCAAAGGGTGCAAGAAATTGAACTATTTCTTTTTTTGCCGGTTTATCAGTTTTGTTCTTGAAGGGGATTATTGGTGGGTATAGGAGTATTACTTAGTTATTTTACTTGAGTTTTTTTCGTGTTCCTGTTAATACACACATACCTTTTAATAAAGGGCTGTTATTTTCCCTTTTCCATAATTTGTTTTCCTTCAATCGGAGCCTCTTAATTTTGGATTTATAATTGTTTGGAAAGAGAAGTTTGGGTCTTTTCCTCCTAATTCATCCTCAGCAAAAGACCCTTGTCTCATTTAAACTGGGACAGCTGTGCAGAAGACCCATGCTGAATGTCCTCAGAGTCAGGTTATTCATGCCCCTTATGCACAAAGTTATTGACTGCATTCTCTGTGCCTGTTCTCACAGACCCAGGTAAGTAGGAACCCTAGCCCAATTCTAAATGCAGAGCTTCTAAATGCCACATATCTTCTTGCTCAGCTGTTTTCCTCATTTGTTAATACACATGGCTGATATACTTTATACAAACAGCAACTATTGTGTTTATGTCACATGCTTATGAATATCAACTATATTTGGAAAGAAGAATTTGCATGGGATATAGCTGGAGGGAGCCTACAAGGTAGCTGGTGGAAGACTTTTTACAAGAGCATGCAGCGACAGGACAGGGATGAATGATTTCAAATGGAAAGACAGAAGGTTTTGGTTCATTTTTAGGAAAAAATTCTTTACTGTGAGGGTGGTGAGGCATTGAAACAAATTGCCCAGAGAAGTTGTGGGTGTCCCGTCACTGGAAGTGTTAAAGGCCAAGTTGGATGGGACTTTGAGTAACATGGTCTAATGAAAAGTGTCCCTGTCCACAGCAGGGGGATTAGACTAGAAGATCTTTGAGGTCCCTTCCAGCACAGGCTATTCTATGATATATTTTGAGATTCTTTAAAATGTTGCTTGTATCACACGAAACTTTTAAATCAGCCTTTTCAATGAGAAAATAGATGTCAAATGAACTGGACAATTTGAGGAATGTTAACTTAGGGTTGCAGAAATGGAAAACCAACACTGAAGAGGTGAAATTAATTGTGTCCTATAGCATGTAAGTTCTTTAATTCTGAGAAAGCAGGTTACAAAAGATTATTAGACCTGAAGACTGAATCAACTAAAACATGAGGGTAAACACTGAGATAAGAGTTGACACATCACTCTCTGATAGCTCTATCATGTTTAATCTTTAGTTAGAGGTTTTGCTTGTGGAACAAGCCCAGGGCCATGGGCCCAAAGCACCTCATTAATTAGATTATATATGGATATTATATATAGAATATATGGATATTATATAGAGAATATATATATATTATATGGGTGGGCATAATATACTGTAATATACAGTAGTGGCTTAGACAGGATTCACATAGGTAACAAGATATTGGCAGATCACAGAGATAAGAAGGACTTAAAGAAGTTTTTACTTTAAATAAATCAGAAGAATTATTTAAATAGCTGGTTGCTTAAGCACATTTCTCCTCATGTTTTGAAAATGTTTGATAGAGTATAGAATTTTATATCATGGACCCTAGATCCTGAACTGGTAGTACTACAAGTTCTTTTCTTTGTGTTTACTACTCCCTTTATTTGTGTTACATCAGTTTCAATCACATGGAAGAACTGATACTTGACAGGTATTTACCTAACAACTAAAAGAAAATGTTTTATTTTATACTGATCAAAGAAACTCCATAATAATTCTACTCTTCATTACAACTGTGTGCAGTTGCATAGACTGTATTGGCACTGGTCCATCAAAACAGATGTTATCAAATTATTAAATGCTAAAAAAGATCTTTCTGACCAGGATGAGAAATATTTAGTATAAAATAAAAAAGGAAAAAAGTTTAATTTGCTCTTGAAGTTCAGCTGAAACACAAACCAACTAATTATATTTGAAATCCCAGAGGTCTCAAAAAACATCTTCTAGTAGGAATTTTCACATTGTTTTGCAGACTGTGAGATCTGAACACTTAATTGTTTTACCTGCCCTGACTTTTTGTTTCCCCTTTTGTTTCTACCTTAAATGCAGCTGCTTTTCTTTACTAGATAATTTTACAGAAAGCAGGTAAGTGTGTCTAACTGGATAATTCAGAAAAATCAAAATGTATGCTACTATACTAGTAAATGAAGGGATGAAAAAAAAAAAAGAAAACAAAACAAGGAAAACCCCAAACCTAAAAAACCAACAAAACCCAAAAATAAACCAAACAAAGCCCCCAAAAAATAAAAATAACAAAATTTTTCCAGCCTGGGACCTCCTTCAAACTATGAGCACTTATATATATTTTAAAGGCCCTCATCTGAAAAACAAAGAAACAAACCAAACCCCCAAAATAACCAAACAAAAACCCACAAAAAAACCCATGACCACAGCTGGGTTTAATAGTCAGTGAGCGTCAACAGAACAAATAGACTTAGCTGGACTACACAGTGAAGCATTAGAAAGGTGAATGCAATGTTACAAGAAAAGAAAAATTGTCCTTAAGAGTAAGAAATTTAAATTTGAGCAGGTTTAGTAACAGGCACATCTTCCAAAGTCTACCTATTGCATGTTTTCTGTAACTAAAGAAGTAGTTATCTTTATACAAAGTATTTTGAAATTGTGGAATGACTTGTCTCATTCCTTTATCTACTTAGGAATATCAACCCATACTTAAACCTTGCTCTTTTCCTCCTATTGCCCTCAGGAGCACCTCAGCAGGAACATGCATTTTTGTAAATGTTCTTCCCTCTTTTACTTGTAGAAAAGAAAAGGGAAAATAAAGAAACTCTACAATAACTGTACCAACTGTAGTAATGCCAAAAATCTTTGTAATCTAAATTACTTTCTTCCATGTGTGAAAACTGTTAATAGCGACTCCCTATAGCTAACAGCAGTCTAAGCATTGCAGCAGAATATTAAACAGTCCCATTTCTTAGGGGAATATAAATTTTTTTCTTTAGTCTACAAAGCTGGTACCTGTCACCCACTGTCTCCCATACACAGTATCTGAAAATGTTTCCATATGCAGAGGTGTCAAAATTGACTAACAGTAACTAATGGTGATTTATTTCTCTCCTAATGAAGAAAAAACCAAAAATATCTTACAAAACCCCAAGCTGGGGAACACAAAAAGCAATCCCTGAATTACCTACCTTGTACACGAGCTGCGTTTTCCCACGATTCCACTTTAGCTGCTGCAGGGAACCACCTTCCCATGCCCGTATCAGTGTTCCTTCAGAGTAACTCAGTGGCTGGACAGGGAAATATGTTGACCTCTTCTGCATCCTCATGTTTTCTAGGTTGTTCTAAGAAAGCAAGTCTTAGTTACTGTTTGAACAGGTGATAAACTAACATAAAGACAACATGATGGTTAAATTTTCCTTCTTCTACTGATTACAACTTCACTACCCTCTGTTAAAAGATTGGTGGAGTGGTAAAGGTTCCAAGTAAGTTAATGTCAATTTTAAAGGCCTGATGTCACCATGCTATGCAGTGAAGAAGTATCAGGCTTAAAAAACTTATTGAACACCTTGAACTACTTCTCAACCAGGTATCTCATTAGGTCACCCTCGAAGTAGCAGATGTAAAAGTAGCAACCAATTGGCTTCAGGAAAATGGTGAGAATAGCTTGAATTATGTTTATACACACACATACACATCTCTATCTATCTATCTATCTATCTGTCTGTCTATCTATCTGTCTGTCTATCTATCTATCTATCTATCTATCTATCTATCTATCTATCTATCTATCTATCTATCTATCTATCTATCTATCTATCTAATCTATCTATCTATCTATCTATCTATCTATCTATCTATCTATCTATCTATCTATCTATCTATCTATCTATCTATCTATCTCCCAAATGAAGACTATCTCAGCCAGGCTTTGGAATCTATCCATTTATGGAAGGGAACTATCAGCTATGGCTTCTGAAATGTCTTTCAAGTGTTTTACGAGTAGATTTAATCTAATGCCAGGCAGTGTTTATAAAGTGTAATACTACTGCTTTTGTGGCTTCGTGTGGAGATTTTAACTGTTTTACAATGGCCACAGTCATGGACTACAATCCTCCTTTGGTTTTATTTTATACATCAATCTAATTAACTTACAAGTCTCATAAGAAGGACTTCTTGCTATGAAAGCTGAGCTAAAAAAACCAAAATCTATATTTATCACCGAATCAAAACATATGCTGGATTGGAAAGGACCCACAAGGTGAGTCCACCTCTTAGTCCTGCACAGAGTTACACCATGTGCCTGAGAGCATCATCCAAATGTTCTCAAACACTGTCAGGCTTGATGCTGTGACCACTTCCAGGGGGAGACTGCTCCAGCACCCAACTGCCCCCTGGGTGAAAAATCTTTTTAATATCCAACCTCCCCTGACACAGCTTCAGGCCATTCCCTTGGGTCCTGTCACTGGTCACCACACAGAAGAGATCAGTGACTATTCCTCCTCCTCCCCTCACGAGGAAGCTGTAGATGGCAATGAGCTCTCCCCTCAGTCTCCTCTTCTGCAGGCTGAACAGACCAAGTGACTTCAGTCACTCCTCACACAGTTTCCCCTCTAGGACCTTCATCATCTTTGCTGCCCTCCTTTGGACACTCTCTAAGAGCTTAATATCTTATATTGCAGTGATCAAAACTGCATACAATATTCAAGGTGAGGCCTTATCAGAACATAAGAAATTATTATTGATAGTTTTCTTACTGTGAACTCAGCAGGAAAAATGAAGGTTAATATAAAAAACTTCAGTGTTATCATTCTCTAAGAAAAAGAAACAAGCATAATATAGAAACTGATAGAACCTGATAGAACAGAATCAGTAAATAATTTCTTTGTTGTTACTGAGTTTAAAGGTGGTGTTAATCACTTTAAGAAGAGAGTAAAAGAGTTATAATAAACAATATGCTCATCTAATTGAATCTCATGTTTTGCTTATGAAATATTTAGAAGGAGATCCTAGAATTCAACCATGCAGTTTTTTCTAAATAATTGACATGACAAAATTAACGTAACTTCTTATCTGGTGATTTACTATGAGCACCTCAGAATTCTCTGCATTTTGTTACAATACAGGTTGTGACTTCATTAAGATACTGAATATTCTTGAGCAATTTGGAATATTTTATTTCTTTTCCCTCGGTGAAATCTTTGACCTTTTTTTTCATTATTTAGTTGTTTTCTTCCATGTATCAGTAGAAAGGAGTTTTTCTCAGGCAAAGAAATCTCAAAGATTGGCAAGACACTTAGGAAACAAAAATTTTTTTGTTTTATCCTGGCAGTAAGTTATAAAAGATGGATAGCCTTTTGTGGTTGGGAGGCTGGTATCAGTAGGAACAGCTCTGTGAAACGAAAAATATCAGAAGAGAAGAATGCATCAACAAGGCTGATGAAGAAGTCCAAGGGATCTGTTATAAAACTAGGTGTTGTGATTATCCACAGAATTTCATTGTTAATTCATTCCCTGGCTCTGTATTGAACCACTAAAATGGGGTCCATCATAGATATGTCTGTTCCAGAGGTGGTAAGTGCTAAAGCAGCATCAACACTAGCTCTAGTGCCACTTGACACTTGGTTTCAGCTCCACTGAGCAGGGCTTGTCTCTGTTTTGTTTAGAGGTGTAGACATAACAGGAGAGCTGCCCAAAGGCAAGCATCCAGTGACCTTTGATTTTCACCTAACCTTGCTGTAAGCCCCCAGCTCTTACAAGCCTACTCCTTCATCTTTTTTGCAATACTGTAAGATGTATGGGTGAGAAGTGCTGCTCAAATGCTAAATGCTGCCTAATTGCTATTATTAAAAACACTGCAAGGTTGGCTTGCTGGGGGTTTTCAGTGTGAGGGCCCTAATCACAGATTATTAGAGATCAGTGGGAAATGACACTGGTTCCTGTGGTGACATACTGCCTACAGAAAACGCTTTATTTTTCCCCTCCTAAACAACTAATTGTTCTGTGCTACTGCTTAACATCCTGCAATTGCAAGTACTTTCACAGGACAAGTAGTTGTTCTTTTTAGATTGGTGTGTAAGTGTGCATTTAGAAAGGGCTTAATGTGAAGCTGCAAAGAGCAGAGGAAAGTAGAAGGAAACCCAGGGGTGGCATATTCCCCTCCTAGAGAGCCTGAGCTTCCCATGCATAAATTAATGTCATTAACATTGAGTTATATATATGCAGTGTAAAGGCTAGCATCCTAACTACAGAATACTACCATGCAAATGTAGTGAATGACTGTGCAGTGTGACATGCCAGCAACCTCCTGTATATTGAACTGGATAATTCCACATAGCAAACAATAAGAAAGTTTTAAATATGTCTTTGGATTTTATCAGGTTGCAATTCTGGGATTGCCTGGAGAAAGATGCAATAAAAAAATAAGAGAGACTTATAACTGAAGCAGGTATATGCACACAGAAATAGTTTGCTACAGGATCTGTTAAATAAATGTAGAATTGTGCTAAATGTGTTTATTATGATTATTATGTTTTCCCTACTTTTGTTCTGGCTGCAGTCAGTTTTTGTACACATCAGTCTGATGGGGAGCTGTTTGGCTTCAGATAGTATCTAGACAGTGACTTCAATAGCAAGAACTGAAGGTGAGATGTTGCAGAAATTAGGATAATTAGCACTGCTGCTCTGTGTCAGCATATCCTAAAACATGATAATCTGTCAATGTGAAAGTCTTAGAACAAAATATTTTTTTAAGATTATGAACATATTACACAAAAAAGTGTATTTTAAAAAAGGGGTTTTTAAAGTTTGAAATAGCTAAGTGAAGAAATAAAGATATGTAAGTTCTCAGACAAAAGCATTACCAAGAAAAGTCTGAAGGTTCATTATATATGCTGAAAGTACAACAAAAAAAATAGTAGAAGAGCACATGCTGGTGTTAAAGGGAAAATTGTTTCCTTAGAGCAAAGTACATACAGATTCATTCGTGCCAAATGGGAAAAAATAAAAAATCTCAGTACTTGTCTTTTGTTACTGTGCTCACTTCCCTGTAATTTTACATTCTGAATTTAATGTTGTTAGACTTCGTGCTCTTGTCATAGAGAAGTTAATTGTGACTTAATGGACATGCCTTTAAGCATTCTGCAGAAGTATATGTATTGAAATTCACAAATGTGCATTCTCATTACTTCCAGTATTCTATGTTTGTAGGAAACTCTGTCTTACATTCCCACCAAATTCAGCCTGCATATTCTAATATTCTATCCTATATTCAGTACTGCTTAAGAGTGATGCCAGTGAAGCGCTAGTTCTCCAAAGCTGCACAGGTAATATTTCTATCCTCTGAAGTGGATTTTTTTACATATAGAGAAAGAATTTTTACGTATAGAGAAAGACTGTAGAGCCAGAACAACAAACTTAGGCTGATTTATCCTCCTGACAGCTGCTGTTAATTCATGAGCAGCACAGTGTACCCACTGCAGCCATGGAGAGCAGTGGTGTCACTAGGATCAAGCCAGTCCCCTTCTAGCCTTGTCACACAGGCAGTCCATCATTTTCTGGGGTAGAGCAGGGAACCTGCTTAAAATTCCAAGCAGAATACCAGTCCAAAACTTACTCTTTTTTTTTTTTCCTTGAAAGACAGATTCTGGACAGCAGATGAGTGCTAAAACACAGGCTATAGTACAGCTCATCTATTAACTTAGTTTTCCCAAAAAGTAGTGATCCTGATGTGTCCTGAAAGAGAAACTCAGAAGTTTGTGACATCTGAGACACATCAGAAACAAATTTAACAGTCTGTGCTGCATAAATAGACAGATTGATCTGCTTACCAATATTTGTTAATAGATTGAGTAGGAGAGGAAGATACTGGAAATCATCCATCAATCCCTTTGATTTCAGTAGCAATGTCCTTGCACTATGAACAAAAACTAATAGGAACTTCCATACGTATGTTGTAGGGGCACATTCCAGATAAATCATCTTAATTTTCCTCCTTCTACTGTGTTTCCTTTGTTTAAAGTTTGGTGAGAGCCTGAAGAGGGAGAAAGATAGATTGGCTGAGGAGACAAGGAGAAACCACATTTCAGGCCAGTACAAATCTTTACTAAAACAAATTGTTACACACTTGTTGAGACTGGATCTTTCATCCCACCCCTATGGACTAACTTTGTGTTATGCTAGACTTTGCTGCCCTTCAAATTCTATTTTTACCCCCAAGAGTTATACACATCTTTACAATTCCATATTGAAACAAGCAACTCATATGTTTAATTTCAGGTCTCTTTTTGCTCCTAAGAAAATAAAATTTTTCTCAAAAGGGACACCCAGTTTTCATTTGAAACTTGTGGTTCTTTCCTCTTGACTTTTTACTTTTGGTCACTGGACCATTTCTACCATGTTGTGCTGCCAGTTTCAATCTTCACATTGTGATTTATTCTTAAACATGGTGCACAGAGCCATGGCTGGGTCTTCTGGCTGGGTTTCTGTCACTAATTTATCATAGCTACAGGCTGCTATGAGCACACGCTTTGATTACAGAACTGCTTTCTATTTGCCACATGACTTCTCTAAGCATGGTTTCTTGATATCATTTCACTTCAGAAATACATATTTGTGCACCCCATTGTCTTGTGTTATAAAGGGGAATTTTTGTACAACAGATGATTTGCTCAATACTTCACTGTACCTTTTCTCCTGCATTTTCCCCTAGTTTTCTGTTATAGGTAATTAATGTGCTGAAAGATACATTTAGCTGTGGTGTCTTAGACTTGGCAATAGGAATAAAAGAATTAATATTTATGATACTAAAAGAGCAACACTGAACAATGCATTCAGAAATTTAATTTGGCCAAGTACGTTTACTAGGGAATGGTCTACAGCTTAAGAGTTATGATCTGAAAATTTAATTTGGAAACATTGCTAAGGGTATGTTTAATCTCTGTCTAACTGCAAAGCTTTCTCACATAAAAATTGCTTTGATTTTATTAGGCAGATCATGATAACAGCTGAGGTCAGCAGAGGTAGCAACTGGATGTCTACAGCAAGAGAGTGTGATCTAATGCCTTCCCAAAGGAACAGTGGAAATACAGTCTGCAGGCCAATCATCTTGATTGGTGCAGGCATTCTTCCAAGCACAAGTGAAATTTTTAAATATTAGAGGTTAGAGGCAAAGAAGGGAGATTAGAAGATAAATAGTCTTTGCATGAGATCAGGCAATTTTTTCCTATGTGGGTCTTGCAATTAAATACTCCTCTGGACATGTAAAACTAATTTCATCCTGAAATAGGTAGGTAAGTAGATGAAATGTGTTATGCAAACTCTTCCTTTTATTTTGGTCCTATTCTCCCCCTTTTTAAAGACATTTTGTCTATGGATGAAGTAGCATAATATTCTCTCCCCTGTAGATAGGAGTGGCTTAAGGCAAAAAAAAATCTTTCCATGGCACAAAACTACACTGGTTGCTTTCATTAGAAGGCAGGATTACCAGAACAATAGAGCTACCCAAAGCAAAGCTCTACAGAGCTGTGTTAGAGGTGCACAGAAGCACTTGTCCTGCCAGTATCAGAGGATATCAGAGCATATCAGAGCTGGTCTCCACTCATACTTAGTTAGGCACAGACTTGGGCTGATGGGGGAAGTTTGGCCAGTTTGGGCATGAGAAGTGCTGAGAGCTGCCCAGCATTAGACTTATGAATGTGGCAGAGAAATGTCTGGTCTGAACCCACAGCCCTTGAAGAAAGGCAGAGGAGCCACCGATGGGTACATGTGAGAGAAAATTTTAACTGCTGCCAGCTCAATGATTGATTGGCATTCCCAGCCCGTTTGGAAGCTGGGTAGCTCAGCTGGCTTGCTGAAAAACAGTGTTTGTCACAGTCACAGTATATTAACATGTATTTGGTCATTAATGTAGCTACACACCCTCTGCACAAGGGCTGGCTTCAACCTGGCCAGCCTGAATACAGGTGGAATAGAAGGTTCTCCACCCACACTTGACTGCTACTAGACCTATTCCTAAATAGCTACATATAGCAGGTGGAAGACAAAGAAGACTGAAAGGAGGGAAGGGAAGTAATGAAAATTAGTGTAAATATAAACAGCTTGTAGAACAGAAGAATCATAGAATCATAGAATCACATGGGTTGGAAAGGACCTCTGAGATCATTAAGTTCAACCCTTGATCCACTACCACCACAGTTACTAGACTATGGCACTGAGTGCCACATCCAGTCTCTTCTTAAACACCTCCAGGGATGGAGAATCCACCACCTCCCTGGGCAGCCCATTCAAATGCCTGATAAAGAAGTAACCCACAGCTCTCCAGTTCTTTAGTTTCCATTTTCTTTTGCTACAGATTACCAAACATTTTTCTAAAGTAATTTGCATACAAACTCTAAATGGTTGGGCTACCACCGTCTGGTGACTTCCACGAGAAATACAGCCTGGTTCTTCATGGAGTTATGAAGTTGATGAAAATCCTTTCTCTTGGAAATTAACTATTTCCCATCAGAAACAGAAGAGTCGCTGAGAAGAGAAATTTTTTTGAGCCTTGAAGATGCATGTGTTTCTCAGACAGGGTCAAACCCAACACTCACAGTGCTATCAGGCTCAGACTTGGTACTACTGGTAAAAAGAAGTTTTGTAATATGAAATTCATGCTACCACAAAGTACTAGGAAAACAACTAGGTTTGATTACTGATCATTTGGAAAAAGTTCACTTTCTTTCATCTATCTCTCTGGAGCTGAATATGTTGATGCACAGCTAGCAGATCTGAACTGTTTTACTGCATCACCTCTTAGACCTGATTTACAAGTCACAGAACAATCCAGTAATTAATCAGTTATTTATATGTTAAGATGTTTCATTACTTGCTAACACACACATATTGTAAATAGAGATATCTCTGAGTATAGTTAAGACTATGTTGTTAATGACGACCCACATTTTCATTAGGGAGTTTAAAATTCTGGGGATTTCAGAAGTAATTTTCTAAATTCCCTAGCTTTCTCCTTGAAATCCTTAAAAATGATACAATTGTAGAGACCATTAGAATAGGCCTCCTCACTTGAAGCTAAGTGGATGTCTTTCAAAGTGGTTTAATTTTTCTACAATATATAAACACCATGATAGATGTCTTACCTGTGTGAGCTGGATTTATGAAGCAGGAGTCACCTGTGCTAAATACTATTCCCTGCTTCCAGTGGAATAGTGAAAGAGTCCATACTCAGGAAACCAGGAGGAAACAATCCTGTCTTGTTGCTCCGTTGGTGTCAGTTATTTTTTGTCCCTGTTTTGCTTCTTGCTAGCAGATAGGAAATCCTTGCATAGCAAGTAGAGTGCTTCCTGAAGTTTTTCCTCCTTCCTTTGTCTCCAGCTGAGAGGAGGTGTTGCTAGCAGGTAGAATCTGATCACCTACTGTGGAACAGGAAATAACCATATGGACACTCATATGATAAGCACATCAAAAAGCAGGGAAGACTTCTGAAATGATAGATTGTGTGCAAGTACCAAATAAGGATATTATTAATTTTTTTTACAAGTAATGCTCTTCTTACTGTTTCTGTCTGATTTCTGTCTTGAGGTTGTCTGAACAGAAATCTTTTAAAATAAGTATTTCAGATTCTGAGGATACACATAACAAAACTGAAACTTGATGGCCATCACTGTTAGCAGTTACCTTCTGGTCATCACTGCTTTAATCTTGCTCAAAACCACAGAATATTCTGAGTTGGAAGAGACCCATAAGGACCACTGAATCCAACTTTGAAATGAATAGCCCACACAGGGATTGAACCCACAACTGTGGTATTCTTAGCACTGTGCTCTAACCTACTGAGCTAAACTTACAACACTGCACAATATCCTGAGGTGGAAGGCTTTGAGTTGTACTTAAGAAGACTTTTCTGTGTTGAGGTTGTAAGATTTGAAGTACTTTGTGGCACATTCCCCAGCTTCAGAGCTCTACCTTCCATTTAACACTTTCAGCAGCTTAGAAGGGTCATGGTTGCCCAGGAAAGCCTGGAGGTAGTTAAAACCCCCATGCTTGGGGACATGATTTAGTGGTGGACTTGGCAGTGTTAGGTGTGTGGTTGGACTCACTGATGTTGTCATTTTCAAGCTTAAATGATTCTATAATTTTGTGATTCCATATTTTTATTTGTCTATCTCAATTTTCATTGTAAATTGGTCAGGCTTCATCATTAAGGTTAATCCAAAAACTGAATATGTATGTGTCTTCCTTTCCTTATAATCTATTACTAAACTGTGTTTCCTGTCATCTGGATAAACTGTCAAGTTAAGAACTGTTATACTGCAGTTGGGTTATATGGAGTCAATAAGGAATTCATTGCAAGCACTAACAGTCCCATGGTATTCTGTTTCTTAATATTAAGAAAAGCCACGCCAGTGGCAACTGAAGTTTTCATTCTTTTTTAACTCAACAATGCAGTTGGGTTTTGTTGAATTTTCTTAAAAAAATGCTGGTTTGCGCATCTTCTGAAAAGACACAAGAAAAGTCTGATTCAACACGATTGAACATCTGCCTGACAGTAAGCATTCAGTTACTGCACGACTACAATTAAAGAGTTCCATTGTTTAAAGTTTAACACATTTTAAGTGTTTTTCTGAGTGGTACACGTTTTAAACTGATGTCACTCAAATACCATGAACATAACAATAGCTCTAGACATCCTTGTAATTAGACTTATTGAAACAAAGTACTTAAGTCTGCAAATGCCTAGGCAATGCCATTTTCCAGGCTGTGTTTCTGGTCTTCTTTCTTTCAGTACAATAAAATCAGTATGTCAGTATAAGATTTCTTCAGATTTCTCATGACATCTTTATAATGGTTTTGCTTTGTTATATCCACTTTCTGACTTTGTTTAGGTGCTGTCTACTTATCTTTCTATAAAAAGCTCTGAGGAATTGTATTAACTTATTTAAATGTGTTTGTTATCTAGACTGAGAAAGGCCTCCTCATTGGCCTCCAAATGATTACCAAAACCAGGCAATCACTTATGCCTTACCCTCCAAGTTTTCACTCAGGGCATTCTACATCTGCAGAAACAAGTAGGGACTTCAGTCAGAATAATTCATTCATACCACATGCTGCCTTTGCTCAGAATTGCAAATTTCAGCATGGGGTGCTTTGTTTTTGTTCTTTAATATCAACTTTCCTCAACACGTAAACCTCCAAATCCCAGGATGTCTGAAGGCACCCCTACCTATATGGTATTTAAATAAGAAAAGATGGAAGAAATATGACGTATGACTGATTAATGGACGACTGTAATATTTTATGAATGTGTATGCATATTCCAGGTGTGTTATAGTTAGGTACACTTCTTGAGCTGAATAAAATGTTCAGCTGGTCATTTTTTTGATTTAGAGTGCTACTCAGACTATAACCACATAGTTATGCAACAGCCCTGTGACAACCCCTGTAGAAATGTTATTTATGAATATTAATTATTTTTTAGTAAACAACTGTTTAGTTTCAGACCATTGCTTATTACAACAACTCTTTTAACTTGCCTTCAGTGATCATAGAATAAACTCACAGTCTAGATCTAGTTACAAATGTGCTACCCTTCTCACCTACCTGCATAATTCATTTACTGCCTCTTGTTTCCTCTAGATTGTGTTGGGGATGGCTGGAAAATGGCAGAGGTGAGCTCCAGAAACATCTGTTCATTTTCACTGCCTCCATTTACTTAAAATGGGTCAGTGCCTAGTTCTCTCACAAAACCCTGCTCACTGGAGGCCTCTGCAAAATTATGCGAGTGTGAAATGTGTGCAAGTGAAGAAGCAGGCTGAGATTTCACAACCCATGAGAGTCACTGTAACAAATGGTTCCCATATGAGGTGTCCCCAGCCCAACTCCAAAGCTAAGGTCTTGCTCCGGAGTGCTGTCCTTTGCTTGGAAGGCTGTAAATGTTACAAACCTGCAGATGATGAAATTTGATGACTACAACGTAGTAAATGAGATCAGGTATCAGCCTTGATCATAGAATGTGATTATTGGTGCCAGGTTTGCATATTTTTTAAGTACCTTCACTGTATAAATTTGATACTTTGCTTTTTTTCTGAGGTCTTCCTCACTGAAAAGAGATTCAGAGGGTAAACCATCTGGAGAGGGAAAGAAGGGATTTTTTTTTACTACTGCAAATAAAATCCGAAAGGTTACAATTACGTGCAATTATGAAAATTAAACTGTACATAGTATGCGTAAAAGTAATTAATTAAAGGACTGTATGTTGCTGTATCAAGAAAAGGCCACAAGAATCAATAGATGACAAGCTGCCTTTCTGTGAAGTGTCTGATACACAATCTCCTATTTTCCTCTTTTCTCACACATCATCTTGGCTTAGGGTGTATTTTCTGAAGAAACACACAGAGTGGACAATTTTCTTTTGCACTGGATGATAATTTTAAGGTTATTTGCACACTGTAGAGTTGTTTAACATATTTAAAAGAAACTCAGACAACAAACAGCAACCAACAGAAGTTAAATAACGATACAAACCATGCTTTGGAAATTAAAAAAACAGCTCCATTAGGAAATTAGTCATAGCCAGAGCCTAAAATGGAAGGAAAAAATTAAACATTTATAAATGGTTCTAAAATGCAGGTGCTTTTTGGTGTAACTCAAAACACCTCCTACAAACTCATAGCAAGCTACGTATCATAATGCAAATAATTATTTTAGTTTAAAAAACCCTGTTACTGAATTATTTTAAATCACCTGAAGGTAACCAGTCTTGAAATAACCTGACGTTAACTGGAAAAGTCTCTGGCCTCCCCAAACTCACCTGCATCAGACGAGTAGAAGCCACAAGTATTAGAGACAGAAGTCTCCAGGCCTAAATGTTTCTTTACAGAGTGTACATAGACAGTAAAAATTTATTCAGTTTGACCCAAATTACAGTAATTTGCACAGTTTGGTAGTTCAGTACATTGGAGCATGGTGCTAATAATGCCAAGGTGGTGGGCTCAATCCCAGCACGGGCCATTCACTTAAGAGTTGGAATTGGTGGTTCCTGTGGGTCCCTTCTAGCTCAGAATATTCACTGACGTTGTGATTTAATGCATAGCCAAGGAGCCCAATCAAAATGGAGTTTCTGTATTTACTTGGTGGTGCCTTAACTTGCTGGTCATTGTTTGCTTTGACTGCTCTTTGTCTATTTTTGTCTCCAGGACACTATCTCTCTACTGCTGAGAAACATCCCCACATTTTTCTGGCTGCTTTCTATACCTCCTGCTCTGATTTAGCTCACTGCAGTAGCTGAAGCTGTACCTGCAATTCTATGATAGTCCCTTGCTATGAATTGCTTACTTCAGGTGATTGTTCTTTAACTCCAGTTCCTCATTCTGACTCTGAAAATTTTCCGTGATGACCTGCAGTTCCTCTTCATCTTCATTCCACTTTCAGGCTCAGAAGAACATTCCTCAATTTCGCTTCAACCATGTAGCTAGTGACTTCCTATTTCAGCTATTTCTTCTCAAACATGATCAATTTCTTTCTTCTCTGAGGCAATCTGCCTCTGTAGAAACTGCTCTGTAGCTAGCAGTTCTTCTTGTTCTGTTAAAATCTCATTTTCCTGTGAAAGCAGAATACTTATACCTTCCTCATTCTCATTGATTTCTTCTTTGGAGATATCTTCCTTTGAAAGACTAGCAATTTATTGTGAAATCTTTGTTTAACACTCATGTCTCTTAGCTTCTCTTAGTTTCCTCTTAAGAGCTGTTAAGATTCTTTGCACCTCCCAGAGTCTCTCTTCTTTGGATAAATCTTTCATCCCTGACCACAAGTCTCTGTATAAACAGTTCAGCAGGAACTCCTGTCACCTCATTTCTTCTTTGATGCTTTCTTGTGTTTCTGGAAGTTCTGGCACCGTTGCCATATTTGACCAGTGAAGAGTTTTTGTCACATGCTTTGGGGTCACAATCCCAAAGAATTCTTGAATATGTGTAAAAAATACATACAGGACATGGTTACTTATCTAGACAGTAGGACTGAGCACTACAGAAATATTCTGGATGTTAATTTCTGTTTCCAGCTCCTTTGCAACAATATGTTACATATGCACAATCAACCAAGGCAATAGGAGATAGCTACACACCGGTAACTCTTTCAGCTGCCTCTGGCACTGCTGAACTTTCTCAGCTCCTGTGCTCTATCCACAGGCATCTTCAAAGTGGGGCATAAGCTCTTTGGTAAGGAAATTTTTAGGCAATTATAGGTACAGTTTTAGCAAGTTGACTACTGTAGTGAACTTGTATTCTTCCAGGTTATGAGATTCATCTCAGTCTTAAGCTGCTTTTAGCTCAACAACTTTTGATTTTATTCATGAAACTCTGTAGATGCCTTCACATTTCATGCCATACTTCTCTATGAAATCTATACATTATGGAAAACTGCTGGCAGGAGGGTGCCATTATACACCATGGTCCTTTTTACTGCATCAGATGAATGCCAAACACATATCTATGACTTGGAACATCCACTTGAGGTATTTCTGTCTTTTGAATTGACTTTTTATTTTTCTTCTTCTCCGTCTGCTGTTTTACATCTGCTGCAGTTAAGTCTTTTGACTTCTTTTCTTTATGTTTGTCTTCCTTATGCATGTCTTCCTTGTGTTTTTCATATTTGGGTTTCTCTTTTGTTTCTAAATATTTTTTTTTCCTTGGAACATCAGGGTTTCTGAAAGACATTATTTCCTTGCACTGCTTCAACTTTGAAGGACTTTCAGCATCATCACTGGAGCTGTCCAGTGAAATGCAGCATAACCTTCTGTTCTTTTTAATTTCTTCTTAAATTTTCCTTTCTTCTTCCCATAGTCCTCTTCATCATTAGACACTATATCTGGGGGCTCACACAAGTGTCGTAAGGGAGTGAAGGCTCACTGATGCAGTATCATCCAGGGAATTTTGCAGGACTGATTTCTTCAGAACTGGGAGTATGAGCAGGACCCCCACTGTGTTCTACTTGATGGTGTTCACTGGGGCTGCCAGCGGGAAGTAGGAAGTACTTGGTCATTCTGGTTCCCTGAAATTTTCTACTACATGTCAATGACACTATCAGGGACCTGCTCTCTGGGACAGCAGCTCCCCTTCAGCCTCACACGTGGGGCCTCACCTCGCTCCCCATTCTGCCTCGTTGTCAGGCTGCAGAGATGGTGAAGGGCCTGGAGGGGAAGCCGTATGACAAGTGACTGAGGGCACCTGGTCTTTTCAGCCTGGAGAGGAGAGATCTCATTGCAGTCTTCAACATCCTTAGGAAGGGATGTGAAGGGGCAGGTACTGATCTCTTCCCCCTGGTATCAGCGGCAGGACTCAAGGGAATGGCATGAAGCTGTACCAGGGGAGGTTTAGATATCAGGAGGTTTTTCACCCGGAGGGTGGTTGGGCAGTGGAACAGGGTCCCTGGGTAAGTGGTCACAGCAGCAAGCCTGACAGAGTTCAAGAGGCATTTGGAGGATACTCGAACACATGGTATGACTCTTGGGGTTGGTCCTATGCAGGGCCAGGAGCTGGACTTTGATGATCCTCGTGGGGCCCTTCCAACTCAGAATATTCTGTGCTTTTGTGATTCTGTACCAGTCTCACCTCCTTGCTTTCTCTTTGCTTGCAAGGGACCTATTCATACTGAAAGTGTGGATTATACTTCCTAAATGTTTTGTAATAGCTTGAAGCCACCATCAGCTGAAAGGAGCTGAAAGGCAATTTACAATAATTTGGTATAGCATTAGGAAGCAAACCTTCTGTGTGTGCAGCCAGTAGAGACAGGTTCTGGACAGGTCTGACTGCTTTCATTTAAAGCATCATAAATCCAACAAAGAAATTTCTGAACACATTAATCATTGTTTCTGACAAAATTTTTTTCAGATGCATTAAATGTTAGAAATTAACATTTTCCCATCAGCCCTCTAAATTCCCTGCTTCTTCACAAAATACAGATTATGGTTTTCCAAAACTATAGAATCAAATTTTTGTTTACATTAATTGCTTGGTTGGGTTGGACACTCAGTACTCTGCACTCCCAAGAATGATCCAGGTTTACTTCTTATACCCAGCCCTTATTGCCCTCCCATTGCAATATGGGCCTATGGACAAAACAATAATTTAATTTTTATATTCTGAAAACCATAGCCTATTCTTCCGCCATCTTTTTCCCTGTACTATCATTATTTTGCATGGTTGGATAATAATCTCAATTTTTGAATCTTAAAAGTTAACCATCATCTTTTAGTGGAATATTATCAAGAATGATAAATATGGAAGACCTATTTTACTTTGTAAATCCCTATAAATGCTCATTTATATTTTGTATTTGAAATTAAGAGTAAGTAAAGATTGATTTCTGGGGAAAAGGAATACAAAAAGGAACTGTAGAAAGTAGCAAAAACATTCAAAGCACCTATAAGAATTTAAAACATGAAGTAGACCCTGACTAACTCACAATTTTTGTCTAAATCAGAAAGAAAATAGTATTCTGAGATCTTTTATATACCTTTTATATGCCTGTTGGAGAACAGAAGGTATGTATTGTGGAATCCTTTTCACTTGTAAACTTCTGTGAAAAATTATGTACTTCCCATATTTCATCACCCATTTTATATTGACCGCAAACATGCCTGCGTACCTGGGAAACAAGGCACATATTTTTCATTTTAATCTATTGTTGCCTAAATGGCTGTGGAGAAAAAAGACTCCAAGCCAAATTAGGTAGGAGATAAGATAAGGATACAAAGGCTTTAATGAGCCCCCAGGCTTTCTGGAATACCCCAACGTGCGCTCCCGAAATACAGATGTTCACAGTTTTTATAATGATTTTTGCCCAATCCCTGTCCTGTTACCACCCAGGTTCTGCCCCCGCCACGTCTCTTGGGAATTGGGTCTGGGGGCGTTTTGGGACCCCCTCTTCTTCATCTTCATCTTCCTCAGAGCACGTAATGTCCTTGGAGGCCTTCCAGAATTCTAGGCCTGAAGGTTGTTGGGTCTACGGCTGTATCTTGTTCCATAGGGTTAGGGTGTTCTTCTACAATTCTACCTTGAAAAAGAGACTAAACAGGCTGTGGAATTTAGGGAATTGATATGGGAATGAGTAACAGGGGTTTGAGCTGGTGTGTTAAGGGTAAAGGGATAATATGCTGCTACTCTAAAATCTACATTTACTACATAACTACTTCTAAGATCTACAAAAATTAAAAAAATCAAAACTCCAAGGTATCACTATGAATGGATTCTATTTCCATTTGAGGAAAGCCAGTGAAGAAAAAAATATCTGCTTTCCATTACAAAAAACATACTCTTTATTCTTCAGCAATCCAACTGCACCCAAATACTCTCTATATAAAAGGAGCTGTTTTGGAGAAATTGGTGGAGATTTGCTTTTGGTTATACAAGTATTTCAATAGCAGTAAAAATGCCTGCAATTTACAGAGCCAAAGTGAATATACAATTTCTGAGATAGGCTTCAAAAAAGACAGAACAGAAGTTATACCATAGTCACAGATGTTAATAGTAAATATTTAATTAGGGAAAAAATATTTTCTGTTCTCTGCCTTGTATCAAATGACCTGACTGTAGTAAGGGTACCAAACCAACTCTGAATAAACAATAGAAGAGAAAAATTTTAAAGAAGTAAGGAAGATATTAGTAGATTGATAAAATTGTTTTCCTATTATATAGTGCTGCCACCACTATGCAAAAGCAGCAGCTTTTGAAAAAGCTGTGGCAATATGACTGTGCCCAGAGACTGAAATTGGTCCCCTATAAAGCTCAAAATGATACGTAGGCCTGGGGCATCCCCAGACAACACCCTCTTTACTAAGCAATTAAGCTTAGCCAACTGTAAGTTAAATATAATATTATCTACTGTATCAGACTACCTTTGATATTTTCTTGAGAACTCTATAAAACATGTAGAAATAATTTAAACCTAAGGTTGTATCACAGTGCTTCACAAATGTGAGATCTAAACCAAAATTTTCACTGGAAGCTATAGACATAATATTGGCTGCTACCAAGTTGTTTCACCATTTTGAAGCCTTAAGTGAAATTTTGTGGAAGCTGGAAGGCAAGAATCTCATAACACAGAACATCTTTTCTAGTAGGACATAACTTCAATAACATCCATAAGAATAGAGTTAGACTGGACTAAAGTGTAGATGTTATGACAAAACATTGCTGTCCTTATTTCTATCTATTTTTCTGATAATCTTCAAGGTCTAAAATATGGATAATTCTTTGGATCAAAAAATGAGATAAAGTCCTGATAAAGAATCCATTATAAAAAAAAGGCAAACCAAATTCTGACAGCTAGACATAGCTAATGTTTAGGTTGTTAAATGCCAGATTTTTCAGCTTGAACTCATTTCTATTTTTAATGCAACCTAGTGACTTCATGCTTATTGTAGTTCCACTTCTTTAATAAGTATTATACAAAAATACCGCTAATACTGCTAATACTAATAAATATTGCATTTGACTGCAACAATAAATGTGTCTCAGTGCACTAATTTACTCTCTGTGGGGGTATTTCCAATTTGATGATTTTTACTAATGTTAATGAAATGGCTAGATGGTATCCAGTGCAGAAGAGGCCTTGGCAAAAATGACAGCCTGAAGCAGGGTACCCTTTCATTATATAAGTATGTTGTTAAATTTAAAAATGAAGCTCAAAGAGCTAACTAAGCTAATTATGATATTTGCAAAATTCCCAAGTTTTATGAGCGTCGTGGCTTCTTTGCTACATGATCACCACACAAAACTCAGCTCTGTTGTTTTCTTTGTTCATCATGTTTTCATATAATAAGTTGTATGAAATTAATCTGCCTCTAGTTGCTGAAAACAAATTTTATCACTTGTGAAATGCACAGCATAGTCATCTATATGAAGATAACATATAACAAGTATATATGTAGGCGTTAACGTATGAGATTTCTTAAAGAATTATGTATAAGTTAGCAATACATTTTTTTGCTATGTATCACTGTGCTGTTAGGATTTGCGGTTTTTAATTTCCCAGTCCTCTGTCATCTAAATCTGGAACATAAACCCCATAAATGTCACCAGAGAACTGCACTCAGAGCAGCAGAGTGGTCTGTGCAAGGTGTTTTGTGGGTCCAAACGTTTGCTTTAAAAAGGTTTTGCTTCTGTATCTCCGTCTGTAATCTACAGAAGTTCTAACCTTTCACAGACCAGTCTGGAAGTAGCAGTCCCTTACTTTATACTGAATTTTTGGATGCCTTTGATTGCAGAAAAAGAAGAGTTTATGAAAGTACTTCTATCTGTTGTATGAAATGCCTATGGAAATATTGTAAGAGTCATGACACAGATAATATATAAAATACTAGTGAGTTAACAGCTATATTACTGTTTTTCCAACAGTAAACAAGAACAGTCTTTAATTTCTACATAGTTTTCATAGATAAACAGAAGCACCTGCAGAAAAGCTTTGACCTGACAATCCGTGTTGTCATTGTACTTCTGTGAGAACTAGTATCTGACAGATCCAAGAAATTATCATACCCTGACGCTTGAGTACAGTCTCTGAGCTTCAACCTATGTCTCTGAAATCATTAGTTTTCTTTAAGTGACATATTAGTTGTATGACTTATCACTACACACATTTTAGAGCTGGTATATATTTTATATATTGTTGTTTAGTTGTAGGGTGTATAAGCATTTATAATTTCTCTACAATATTGCCATCTTTCTTTGGAAAGAGACCACAGAAGACTCAGTCTCTCTGTGTGTAAAAGTAGGGCTTTGAAACTTACTGGCTAATGTGCACTGACTATTTTGAAATGTATTACACTAAATAAGAAAATCAGAGATTCCAGAGATGGGAATAACCATTTAGAGAATACCTTTTGCATCTACACATGTGAAATATCTGCCTCTGCACAGTTTGTTATCTAATATTTTGGGGTTTTTTTGCTTGGTTGGTTAGTTGGTTAGTTTTGTGGGGGTTTTTTGTTTTTGTTTCTGAAGATCTACCCCTTTTTCTTAGGACCATGTTCCACATGCAAGATAGTGAACTGTCATGAGCTATCCTTTGTATGCCTCATATCCATATCCCCTTTTCATCTGAGCGACTATTTTGTAATTGCATTCCTCTGTTCTAATTTCATGTCATTTTTGCAGGCTAAGCAATTCTCAGATAAGTAGATCTGAAGAATAGCTGGCAACTTTACCCATGAGACAGTGAAAAAAGCTTATCTTTAAAATCCCTTAGGGTAGAAGTTCTTTTTTCATCTATGGTTTTCAGCGGCAAGTGTGGCAGAATCTAATCCACATCTGAGATCCTATATAATGATGCTGTGCAAATTAAAAAGTACTTAATAGAAACAACAGTGGGTAAGAACAACTTTCAAAGTGAATAGGTGTGTTATATAAGGTAGAAATTTTCCACCAAAATGTTTTTTTCATTGTCCTGGGTAAGTTTGATCAGAGAATCAGTGTATGTTGCGATGCAAGGGAACCACAAGGATCATCAAAACCCAGCTCCTAGCCCTGCACAGGGCCATCCCCAAGAGTCACACTATGAGCCTGAGAGTATTGTCCAAATGCTCCTTGAGCTCTGGGAGACATGGGGCCATGACTATTTCCCTGGGGAGTCTGTTCCAGTACCCAACTACCCTCTGGGTGAAGAACTTGTTTCTAATATACAACCTAAAAATCCCCCAACACAACTTCAGGCCATTCCCTTCGGTCCTGTCACTGGTCACCACAGAAAAGAGATCAGTGCCTGCCCCTCCTCTTCCCTTCATGGGGAAGTTGTAGACTGCAATGAGATTTCCCCTCAATCTCCTCTTCTCCAGGCTGAAAACACCAAGTGACCTTACTTGCTCCTCATACAGCTTCCCCTCAAGGCCCTTCACCTCCTTCATTGCCCTTTGGACACTCTCCAATAGCTTAATATCTTTCTTAAATTTTGGTGCCCCAAACTGCCACAATATTCAAGGTGAGGCTGCCTCAGTGCAGAGCAGAGCAGGAACAATCCCCTCCCTCGACCAGCCTGATGCCCCCCCGGACACAGTTGGCCCTCCTGGCTGCCAGGGCACTGCTGACTCAACCAACTTGCCATTGACCAGGACCCCCAGGTCCCTTTCCACAGCACTGCTTTCCAGCATCTCATTCCCCAGTCTGTACATCCAGGATTGGCTCATCCCAAGTGCAGAGTCCAGCACCTTCCCCTGTTTTACTTGATATTGCCCAGTCCTCTAATTTGTCGAGGTTTCTCTGCAGATCCTCCCTACCTTCAAGGGAGTCAACAACTCCTCCCAGTTTTGTATTGTCTTCAAACTTGCTTTGTATCCCTTCCAGTTCTGTGTCCAAGCCATTTATGAAGATGCTGAAGAGCACAGGGCCCAAGATGGAGCCCTGTGGAACCCCACTAGTGACAGGTCACCAGTCTGATGTTACCCCATTCACTATCACCCTCTGTGCTTGACCCATGAACCAGATGCTCACCCAGCCCACGATGTGTTTATCCAGCTGTGGGCTGGGCATTTTGTCCAGAAGAATCCTGTGAGAGACAGTATTGAAAGTTTTACTGAAATCCAAAAAGATTACATCAGCTGGCTTCCCTTGATCAACTAACTGGATCAACTTGTCATAAAAGGAAATCACTGAGTGGTACTCAACCTACAGTATGCGTAGCAGGATTATAGCAGAGGCTTTGCATGTGTTGGTGTTATTATCCTGAGTGTTCAGCTGCAGTGCACAGAAGCCTACTCAGTGATGTTTAATTGGTGAAGTATAAAAATAGGCATGGAGAATTACCAAAGTTCTAAATTCTTACTTACAAAACCTGTAACTCAGAGGTAACAGTTATACTTTGACTCAGCAGTGACTCAACTCAATGATTCCTTTGAAGCAATAATAACACATATATTAAGCATTTGTGATACACTTATATTTAAAAAAAGGAAAACATAACCATATATTGTGGATAAATGTATTGCATTCAATCATCTACAGATAAGATGAAATACTACTATTTGTTTTCTGAGAAAAATGATAAACCATTATTCTCTTGTAATTGTTCTCATTCTTCACATCCAGAAAAGCATGTAGTTATGTAATAGCAGCTAACTATTCATATTGCAAAGTAGATTTACTGCAAGATTTCTACAGTAGTTGCAGTGCAACTGTGCTTGGACAGAATCAAATGCTGAATTATAAGATAAAACGTATGGATAATCTATCTCTCTCTCTCTGTGTCTTCTTAGGAGCTTATACCATGCAAATTCAAATGATACTTGGGCACAAAACACCATTGGAAATGCACCAGAGGCACCCATAACCAGGAGGACACAAAATAATTTCAGTTATGATTGCCTAATCATATAAAGAGGATCCTTTACCTGTCAAATCTGTCATAATGTGCTTGAGACTAAAATGAGTCAGGCACAAGAAGCCCCTTCCACAATACTCACCTAAGAAAAAGGTTATCCTGGTGCAAGAAAGAGAAAGCTCAAATCCTCTGACTGTGCTGACCAGCACTGTTCTAGAGGTGACCAGTCCAATGTTCAGTCATGTCATCTGATGACCTAGAGTGTTAGATATGTGTATACTACCATTTGCTACAACTGTAGAGCTACAGCCAAAGAGAATTCCTTTCTTTCAAGAGAAGTAAAATGATATGTATCTTTGTTAAGTTTTTGCCCTTTGTTTAATGGGATTGCAGGTCTGGTTTTGGTACCCTGCACAATGCAAAGCAGATGTTATATCTCCTTTTCAGCTCAGGTCTGTCTTGCTGCAGATACTGCTGCTCCGCCCCTTCCTGGCAGCACAGTCTCCATCAGCAGGCTGGGAATCCAACTGATGCCAACAGTGGGTTTCAGTGTCCCCTAGAATTGAAGGTTTAACTTTTGGGATTATGCCTGAAGGGCCTGAGGAGAGGAACAGTGACCTGTTTTGTGACAGAAAAGTTATTAGGTCTCTAAGATGAGAAAGAGAGATAGAGAAAGAAATGGAAAAAGATGAAAGACAGATATCTTGCAGTCACTACATGTAGAATAATTGAATGTCCTTCAGGTGAAAAGTAGTGATGTGACACTTAGGGCATCCAAAGCTCAATGAACAAGTGAATCAACAAACAAGGGAAACACTGTGAACCTTGTCTTCCTCAAAGAAACTGTCTACATCTGAAAGCTCTGTCTTTTTAACTTCCCTTAGCTGAGTTTTTTAAAACAAATGTCCAGTGGTTCTATGAAGAACATTAGGACGTCCCCATGACAGAACTACAACCTTTTAAATAAGATTCATTCATAAATACCTTGAAGCCTTTCTGCTTTGGGAAACAAACAGAGCAAAACCAGAGCAAAATGTCCTTCACACTGGCTGTCTAATGTGGAAACTATTCAGTAACTTCATCAAGGACAGTACTGAAAAGACTGCAGGCTCTTTCTCACTTCTCATTCAGACAAGGAGAATGCTACACGCTCACACTGCAGCGTATCTCTGCAAGGCAGAGAGGAGCACCGTACTTCTCTGATACCAGCTATGACTTGGCAGGATACAGGCATACATTAAAGTGCTTCCTCTCATCAAGTGCATAGCTAAGGTGAAATTACATTTTTTAATAATATAAAAATAAAGTCTTTGAAAAAAAAGACTTTGTGAATATCTGGCTCGTTCATTATTTCTTCTCCCCCCTCAATGATAAATGAAAGATGTCAAGGCTTTTTTCTGCACTAAGTAGTTTTTAATGTTCAGGTGATATTTAAAGAAAGCTTTTATTTTGAAGATAGCACTTTTGGACAATCATGCATTTTCTTTAAAACTGAATCTGACTATCATCCACAATATTGTTTTTTAAATTTGCTGAACATACAGTAATAGGAATAATATCAAGCCTTTTTTTTTTTTTTAATTACAATTAATTAATGGTTAAAGTTTTCTAAAAGTTATTTTAGAAATTAATTCTGAGTACAAAATGTACAGTTGGATTTCAGTTTCTGCCTGTATAATACAATCTTTGAACTTATTTGTAGTGTCAGATCAGTGATTGTTTTTCAGGGGACTTAGATATATATCAGCTAATTTAGATTAGCTGATAATATTCTTATCAGCTCCTACATGGATGCTTGTACACTTTCAATACCTATAATATTACCAGAACTACATCACCTTATGTACTCTGCTCTGATAAATAGGGTGCCAAGGTATTCTTCAAATTTATCTAACCTCATCTTATCCTGTCTTATCTGTGTATTTATCTATCCATACCTATATATGGACCCTCTCAATGCTGTCTTAATGGCAAGAATATTCCTTGGCAAGAGGGATGATAGTCAAGTACCTATGAATTCTAATAATTGCTTGCAACCGGAAGAGGCTGAAAGGGCCAGGATACAGCTGCATTTGAGTGAAAAAGATGCTGAATATGCTCTAACTAATCATAGAGACTAGACTTTGCTTTGTTCCTTATCCCATACCTATGAGGCGAAATTGGGGTAAATGCAAGGATTAGTCAATTTTCAGCAATTCATGAATATTCAGAATCCTATCAAAGGACAAACACATTTCTGTTCAAGTGAATGGCTGGAAATTATAATTAATGATATTTATTTTACCACTATATATGAAAAGCATATTTTTGCAGCTACAGATACAGAATTGTTCAGTACAGCTGTATCACACTGAAGTCTTCTGTATGAGGAGCTGATCTCATGCACTTCTGTTATTTTACTTCTAGGCCTCTACTATGATGTTGGGGGTGGGGGGGGGGAAGAAAGATTTTTCCTTCCTTATGGAAATAATGCAAAATTGAGATTCAGAAGCTTACCTATTTAAAATAATTCTGAACTGCCAGAAGCTGTGGTTAATGGATCTACTCAACACTACAAGCAACTCATTAAGTATGATTAACCTTCACAGCTCTCAGGTTGTCAGTGTCTAAATTAAATACTTCTGAAACATTCAAGAAATTTTGGTGGGTTTTTTTTTTCCTCAGGTGGGTAAAAGAAATTTATTCTGAGTCTAAAATAGTTTTATAATGCTGTTCTCTTGATGTATTGAATTACTGTTTGCATCCTAAGTAGCAAAATTCTGACAGATGAGAACTTGATTTACAGTCATACCTTTTGAAAACAAAGTAGTAATATAAAGTAGTAAAGAAAAAGATGCCTTTAATTTCCCCTTTATTTCAGATTTAGAAGATTTAAAATACCTAATTTATTAATTTTAATTGTCTGAGTAGGAGGCTATGGTTTACTCCAGAAATAAAGGAGTAAATGAAGACTTTTTTTTTTTTTAAATATATTATTTTGACCTGGAAGAGAATAGAATAAAGACTTTTTGCTTTTCCTAGCTACTAAGCATAGTAGGGTAGATAGGATAATATGTGTTATAAGGACAGGAGAGGCTTAATGTCTGTCTGCAGAAAAAATTCCTTTAAGAGGATGTTTAATAATTGAGGCTTCTTGAATTCATATGTCTGTCCTTTAACCTGCTATAAGACTGTATGACTTAAGTAGAGAAAATTTGGTTTTAAGATGTCTTTGTTTCTTTTCAGTAAGAACTCTTAAAGAAATTCTCCTTTTCCTTACATTATTTCAGTCTAGACATTTCTGAAACTTATGTTTAAATTGCCTAGTAACTTGTTTTACTCCCTTCTGATTTGTAATAGGAAACCTAAGTATTACAATGCACATGATATTATAAAATGAAACTATTCCTTCACTGTTGTTCAACAGTCATGCAACAAAAATGACCATTTTGAAGAGAAAATTTGATGAACATGTGCTTTATTTGGTTCTTCAACTGTTTAGTTTATTTAACATTTTTCCCTTTTATTATAGCTATTTGAGCATTAAGATCTTCAAGTACTTTTAAACAGTATCTAGAATTCTTGTAAAAACTTTGGGACAAAACCCCCAAAACAATTAATTTTCATTCTAATTCTGTGCAGAGACTTGCAATGCAAGTTGGTTAGGAGTCAGAAAATGGCTGAGATTGTCAGGAACCTTTGGAGGTCTCCTGGTCCTAACTCCTGCTTAAGCAGGACCACTGAGACCCAGTTGCCCAAGACCAAGTCCTGGCTTTTGAGCATCTCCAAAGACAGAAACTTCTCAACCTCCCTGAGCAACCTGTACCAGTGCTCAGCCACTGTCAGAGTAAAAAATTTTTTCCTGATATTCAAAGGGAACCTCCTGGTTTCTTGTTTGCACTCATTGCCTCTGGTCCTGTCACTGGGCAACATTGGAAAGAGCCTGTCTCTGTCCTTTTTGCACCATCCTTTCAGCTATGTATATACATTGATGAGATCCTCTGAGCCTTCTTTTCTTCAGGCTGAACATTCACAGTACTTTCAGCCTTTATTCCTAGAAGATAGGCTTCTGTCCCTTCATCATCTTGGTGGCCCTTCAGTGGAGTGTCTCTAGTATCTCCACGTTTGTCTAATGCTGATGATCCTTGCACATACCAGAGTGCCCCAGATGTGTCCTCACCAGGGCTGAGTAGAGGGGCAGGAAAATCCTGCTGGACCCACTGGCAATGCTTCCCCTAATGCTGCCAGGATACCATTCACCTTCTTTGCAGCAAGGCCACATTGCTCACTCATGTTCAACTTCATGTCCACCAGGACCCCCAGGTCCTTTTCTGGGGTTAGTTCTCCTCATATGCAGGACTTCACACTTCTCCAGTCAGCTAATTTGTCCAGCTTGTTGAGGTGTCTCTTAAATCTTACTTGCTCCGCCAGAAGTTCAGTCTTGCTTGTTAAGGTCTGTTGAATCCCTGTTGAGAGTAACTATACCTTGGTAGTTGACATACTTTTAAAATATTTCAAGTATTCTACTAAGTTTTAGTGGGTCTTTAAATGAGAATTAAAAAAACACAAAGGGACTGAAAAGTCACTTTAGATACAGTGAGTTCATATTAAGAGTGTTGAACTTGCTTCAAAAGGAGGAATACAAATAGTTGGTGAAGTGCATGACTGACCAGCACTTTAAAAAATTTAAAAGTCTGTTCTTCCTTCTCTATTCCTTCCTCTGTTCAACACATATTTAAAGTAATTTTTCTTATGTGGGTGTCCATTTGACATCCTCCTAAATTAGGTCAAACTAGTACATTTTAACTATAGAAAGCTTGTGATATTGTTTCTAGCATTTAGAATTCATATCACATTCTTCACAACAATTATCTTGTGTAATATATACACAAGTTAGAAGTCTGTGGGTTTCTCATCTGAATGCAGAGAATACTGGATCAGGAGCAAACAATCTCTGCAGACAATCATCTGAACAACCTGAGGGACTGGGGTTGCAGGCATGGACCCTGTGGTCCAAGTACCCTGTATTGCTGCACAGTGTCAGCCTGTGCCCTGCAGTCTGCTGAGATAACCTCACCACAAGACACAGAGCATAGCTGGCAGGCAGTGGAATTCATGCTTTCCTTTAAATAATAAGTAACTGTGGCTATGTACTAGAAATTGTTCTTAAATGCTGTAAACACAAGATTTTTGGGGTATCTTTTCAAAAATAGTCATAGATGTGATACAGTCTTGCAGGAAAAGAAAATTAAGAACCTACACTATGAACATCTATAATGCACAAAGATAAGCATTCATGGTAGATTGCTAAAATGCTCCTGACACAGAGGTTTTCATCATGGAAGTGACATAGTTATTTTCTCAGTAGAAAATACCTCAGAAACATAATGATGAAAGATTACTAATGGCAGCTAGTCTGCTGTGGAAAATGTATGTGAAATATATGTTTTAGTTCCAGGCTTGCAAGACAAGTCTTATTGGCTACCCAGGAGGGTGCCACCCATACATTGACTCCTAGGATAACAATCTCCTTCTCAGTCTTTTCTTTAAAAATGTTCAGGCCATTATTCCCAGCTTTAGCTGGGGTTTAATAATTGGGTTGATAATACACTATTTATTCTCTTCCTATAATACAAAGCTAAAGCTTCAAGTTCACTTTTTTTGCTTCAGGATGTTGGATTTTTAAAAAATTTTTGGTCCCCTGGCTGTTTTGTCATGTAACTTAGAATACAAATTTGTTTTAGACTGTTGAATTTTCCTCTAATGACTTCCTCCTGTAATAAGGATTTCCTTGAATTCCCTGGTGACATGCAGCACATCAAACCACCAACAGGACACTGATTATGTAGCAATAGTTTTGCTAAGCCTATTCATTTTTTTCCAGCTTGTTGAATAGCCTGTGGAGCACACACAGGACTAGGTCCTTGAAAAAAAAAAAAAGACCAAAAGATCCCATCAGCTTCAGGAGAAAGACTTTAGAACCAGTTTACTTTATTACAATGGTAGTACAAAGGTTTTTTACAAAATGTATAAGTAGTGCTCTGTGCAACCTAATTTTAAATGCCCAAGCACAGGATCCCACATTCCTGTTTCAGTGCCATGTGACTTACGATACACACACATACGCTTTCTACTCTTGTGGTCCAATGCTTCACTGTACAAAGAAAAATAACAAACAAGGGAAACTTCCCCCACTCAATGATACGTAGAAGCACAGTAATTTTTACATAGATCACTTTGTTCTAGAAGTCAGCTACAGTTTTACCAGGTTCTCAAAATTAGTCATAGTAACAAGGTGTGTCCTGAGGGAGAGGCACAGTAGTGAATGGTGTGGGCTGTGGTTTGAGCCATCCTTTCAGAGATACTCGAGCCTTGGAACAGCACAGAACTCTGATCCATTCTGGATCTTGGATTCTTTGCAGTTTCCAGACCTGAGGTTTCTGTATGTGCCTTTTCACAGGTTCTCTACTCCAAGCAGCTGGATGCTTACCTTGCTCCTCAGCTCCACCCCAGTTAATCCCAGACTTGGGCTATGCCTGGCACAGTTGTTTTGCTATGCTTGCTTTGCAGGCAACTGGTATGAAGGTATAGGGAGAAGTAGGTTATTTTGTGGACAACTTTAGCATTTCTAATCAAAAAGGGGAGCAAGAGAAGGAGATAAAAGGAGTTACATGTATGGGTTTTGATACACAGGACTACCTGCAGTGTGAGAAGTAGGATGAAAACTGAAATGCTATGCTGACGCTAGCTAGATTTATGAGAAGGAGGAGTCTGCATGAATAAGAGAGATATGGAGGAGGAGAGAGCAGAAGAACAGATGACTCAGGCCTAAACATGTGACTTAATCTGTGGAAAGAGAGGGACAAGGCTTGTGTTTCCTCCTTTTTCGCCTCTCTGTCTGAGCACCCACTCTTAAAATCCTCACTGCAGCAGCTGCTAAGGAAATGACAGTGCAGAACTGAAACCAGGATGCTTCTTAGTATTCCTTAAAAAAGAATTGAAGGAAATGGGTAGAGAAATGTACTTTTTTAGCAGTGTGGCTCCTGCACCCTGCCTCAATATCTATATTACTGAACATACGTATTTCTGGGCCAGCAGTTCATTCTTATTTTCTGTTAGGTCAGCTTCAACAAAGTCCTTTTTAAACCTGTGATTTTAGTTTTCTTTCTTAATTGCTCCAGTTTGCCTTTATTTCCCTACAAGGGAATATCCTAGAAATAAACGTTTTATTTTGCATACGACCATAGTAAAACTGCTTAGACAGAATTTGTGACTCTCTATGTAGAAACTGAATCTGTGCTACTCATTTTATAGTACCACATAGTCTTGCATGTGCATGCATTTGCAATTTACCTTTGCTGCCATAATGAATCTCTTAGCTGCTTTAGTATCCAGATTCTCTGACTTTTCAACTTTTTCTTCCTGAACCTGGCCAATAAAAGTGTTCTTACTATGAGTAACAACCAAATAATTCCATGTCTGTACTTCTTTTAATTTGTAGCATTTCTTCTTCTTCTTCCCTTCTTTCTTTGTTTTGTCTTTCAACAGTTTGTTAAGTCTTTCAGAAATAGCCAGAAATAGCATTACTATTTTGAATTTCAGAATTTTCTGCTTTTTCCATCTTTTCCAGATTTGTGGTTTGACTAAATACATTTAAAAAATCAGACAAATAATTTTCTTCATTGAGCACACGTCCCTAGAACTTCCAGTAGTCTTTATAAGAGAATGATTGCCTTACTGATTTTAAAAGGTAAATAAAATGCCTTTATGTTTCATCCTCTTTGTACTCCTTGTTTCTGTGTGGTGAAGACCTCCTAGCTCCGTAATTTTTGTGCATTCCCTTTTTCTTAGATGTTGGTATGCTCTCAGAGTTTAACCTTCTTTTTATGTAGCAAAAGCTAAGTATCCTGAAGATCTTCAAGGATATTCATGAGCATTTTGTACTGCTTATGGATTTAAGCAAACTCTTAAAATAATCTCCTCCTACAGTAATATCAACAATTTGATTTTTTTATTTTGTTACATCAGGTATCTGTTTCCCTAAAATGTGAGGAAAAGGGCTGTAATTTCTGGGAAAGAATCCAGTTAGATTCTGTGTGCGCACCTTGAATTGCAAGACAACTTTTTCCTGAGGTTTGTGAAGTCCACGACACAAAGTGGTGGCATGGAGAGGCTGGAAAGAATCATATATGAATAAAAGTATGGTCTTAAAGTAATCAGTTCAACCAGATAACATAACAGGGCAGAGAAAACCATTTTCCATCATATATGAAACATCACACTCCTGAAACAGCATGTGTAAAGTTAAGTAAAATTCAAGTTAGCCTGTTATTCAGCTAGACAATGTCAGGGATAGGAGTTATTGGTGTATGCGGCAGAAGAGAAGCCAAGCAGAGGAGAGTGACTTGGAATTAGCAGCAGCTTGAGGAACTCACATCTCCAGCTGGCTGCAGCTTATGGCCAGTATGAGTCCTCTCAGGCAAGTGTTCAATGCAAAGGGAAGGACAAGGCCCTACAGGAACACACAGCACAAGTGAAGATCTGAAAGGGAGTTGAAGACCCTAAGGGCTACAAGCATAGATACCAGTACACCTATAAAATAAGCAGCATGATCTATGGGAACATCTGGCTCCTGCTGTATGTCCCTTGCACCTTTGAAGATGTGAATGGAAAAATGCATATATTTTCATTTTGGGTGCTGGAATGTTTCTGATATGTTCATTTTATTTTTACAGGCAAATATCAAGATGGAATTTCTCAAATCTTCCTACAATCCCTGTATAACTATCGAGCTATGAGGATGAACTGTGCAATTTCAGCACTTAAGTTCTGGGTCATAAATTTCAGTGTTATTTCTTACTCTGTGACTTTATGGTGAGCTTAAAAGAACTTAAACTCTTATGTGGACAAAACCACTATTTTGGTATAAGAACAAAAAAGAGAAAAAGGAAGAATGTCTTTTGCTTTGTAGAATTCTGAGTCACCCATCCAGCTCCTGCCTTCCCGAAATGAGAGATAAGAAAGGTAATTTGGTTTACTTCATGTTCACTGCTGTATCAAAATGTTACTGTATCATAGCCATTTCTCCAAAAATCATAGCCAAAAATTTTAATAAATACTGAATAAACAAAACTAAAATTTGGCTCATAGAACTATTAAAGAAAATAATTTACCTAATTGAGTTATTATTGTGATAAAAAGCAGAATAGAAGTCATAGAGCTGTAATTAATTCTGCACTGAATTCTTTTAGAAAAGCTGCTTAGTACCCCTCTCTTCACCCCTTTGCTCTTTCTTCAAACACTAACTAGTCTTGAGGCTACTGGGTACCCTAGAAGACATAATCAGTGGTAGTGGTGACTTTGTTACAATGGAATGAGGAGTATCCCTGTAAAAGATACTAATAAAGCATTAGAAAACAGCAAAAAAATGTTTAAGCATTGTGAGCAAATTGCTAGAAGAACTAAATGAACACTTACAACTGAAGAGACCTACTTAATGCTGAATTACACTGTGGGATTTGAATGGTGCTCATTGTGAGGCTACAGCAGTGGAAAAATAAGAGGTATTTCAGATACTAGAGAGACTATATTTACTTTCACCGTATCAGGAGTTACAATATGCTAAGTCAAAGGCAAATCCTCATCAGAGAGGTTAAAAACTGTCCCAAATCAATCTGTGTGGTGCAGGAGAAATCCAGGAATCTAGTATCTACTATGAACAAAATTAACTGGGGAGCATGTGGGCTTTTCTGTCTCTAGATGACTGTCAGTGTTCAACCAGAGAGTAAAAGGTTTTCGTGCAAAAATATTTGATTACCTCACCTCCCTAAATAGGAAGAATTAACTTCACAAACTCTACTACTACTGTTGAAAATAGTGCAAAATCCTAATTTACTGAGAACGTGTAATAAAAAGAGACAATCATCTCCCCTAAGACTCCTGGAACATATATTAAAAAGGGTAACAGAAGAACACAGTCTAAAAGCTGAAAATAGCTAAAATAAAAACAGCAGCACTGGCCAACTCTGGGGTAGACAATGAGATTGACAAGTCTAGATCTTGTCAAAGCTGAGGATGCTATGGAAGTTGACAGGACTATGCCCACATCTGCCCATATACAGACCCACTACATCCCAACAAACAGAGCATTGTAGGTCTGGAACAGTGATTGGGGTGGCCAAGGGATATGTGGCCACTATAGCAGCTTCACTGATGAGAAAGGTCCAGGGGCATCCAGGAAGCCAAATCAGCAGGTCAGAGATGACAAGGGGTTGCCTGAGCTGACATGCAGCTCCCAAGCCAGGGAGGGAGAGGTGATCAGCAAGTCATCACACAGCTCACTCTTCTTTCTTTCCACTCAAGTTTGCACCTTTGAAGAGCTGGCCTTGAATACAGGCAGCTAAACACTTGTGGCAGAAGAGGACAGCATGTGAGACACTGACTTTTAAAATGCCAGGACATGGAGCCGTTGTCAGTTTTCCTTAAGTACAAATAACAGTCTTGTGTTAAGTAATGTTGATGCAGAAGACCCAAGAGAAAAGAACTGCTACAATTACAAAACCAAAACCTGTAGAGAGATATTTAATGAAGATGATAGAATTGTTTATGTTCCAATAGCTTTGCATGTGCTATACATGGAACAGAATTTACTCAGGAATGTAAGGTTCATTGTCTTATAAACATCTTTTCTGTTTTCAGCCCCTGCTTCCACAGTCATAAAACAGGATCAGCACAGTACCAAGTCACTCTTTGATGAAAATCTGACCTGAAACGTGCATGGTATATGATCACACTTCTGTAGAACTTGCCAAATGATGTGGCAAAGAAAATAAAAAGGTCAAAATCTTGTCTTTCTTTGATCAGCCAGCACAAAATGAGGCTGAAGCTTGCTTAAGTGAAACTGATCTTTTTGTGAGAACATGTTCTCCCCAGGATGGTTTATACCACTGCAGGACTATGCTACATGGCTGCAACGTCTTTGAACCCAACACTGAGTTCAAGAGCTAAAGGTGCTGTGTTTCTAGCACTGCTATCCATTGATTCAGTGCCACTGGAATCACATTTAGGCCTTCTCACTCAAACCTGGTGTTTACACATTAACTTTACCCTGCCTTGAAAGAGATAATGTAGTTATTCTTGTGCAAATGTCAAATGTGTTTGAAAAGAGGTAGAATTCTTTTCTTTCATGAGGTTAGATAGTGGTCTGCCTCTAGTTCACTAGTGTGAATTTGTTTTTAAAGAATGCATTGCTTTCCTTCTTTATTTTTATTTTAAAATATTATCTGAATTGTGTAAGATTTCAAAACTCTTTGAAGCCCTTAATCTAAAAGGATGATGTGGGACGATTTCCTGCTGTAATCCATGAATCTAACACAATGTGTGGTCTCTGCAGTGATGACTGTATCTCAGTGTAAGAAATACCTTGTATTTGAGCTATTCTTACATTTTATGTAGGCTGAAAGCAGTGTAGCATGCAATACTAAAGATATCTTTCAGAGAAAAGCTGTGCTCATAATCTAAGTAGCCTTCAAGCACAGCAGAAGCCCAGGTCCAGAGAAAACCTTTTAATATTCATACCTCTGAAGGTACAGAGCAGGAAATATCCTGAAATGCTTAGTTCTTCTGTGTAGGCATTTATATTTCAAAGCCCAATTCTGGACATATGCAATCTAGTATGGGAAAAGACAAAGGTTTCAATATCAAGCCACCTCAGCTTTAACATTTGGGAGGGGGACGAGCAATTCTAAACAATTTTTCCTCACAGACTAGAAACTGAACTGGGAAATGATCAGTGCTGATTTCTGCAAAGGGTGAATCTGTACCAAACAGTCCAAACCAAGAAGCTGTTTATGTAGAGATATACGATAAGGACCCAAGACTTGGGGTTGTTTCCTGCTAAGTTGATGAAATTCAGAATGGGGATTGCTTTTACCAAGTGTTAGGACAAATGGCTTCTTTGAGGCATGAGCCTGTGCATTTCTGCACAGAAACCTAAAAAACTGGAAGGAATTCTAAGAGCATACACAGACTTAGGTCTTTGTGCTCCTACAGTGTCTTTCTGCCACTAATTTGCTGTTGTATCGAATTCAGTGCCCATATGCTATTTCTTCTACAGGTGTCAGGTGTTGAAGTACAGAGGCAGATTTATTCTTGCACAGCTACATAATTGGAGGTAAACACAAGGAGAAACAAAGCCACTCTTATGTGCTGGTGAGTCAGAAGAAAGTAAAAAGGTCCTTACTATCAAAGTTTGAAGAAGGTTACCTTGATTGAAATATAGGTGAAGTTCTTCAAACAGAATTTTGCATGCTTCCTTGTATAACATTATAACAGGTGTTAACTGTACCTTTCCATCCAGCTGTATGCCTTGCTTGTAACTTTGTTGGAGGACTGCAGACAGACAGATCACAAAATATCAAGTGAAAATCATCAGCTAATCATTATTTTGCCTCCTTTATTGACTGAGTCTCTTCCAGCCTTCCTTCTTGTAAGTCTTTGTTATCTTTTTTGGTAATACCAAGAGGATTAGCATAACCAGAAAAGAAAATTAATGTGGGATCATACTGATGCACCTCAAACTTCTGGCACTTCCAGAAATGCATTATCTTTATTCATTCCACCCCACAGCTTTAATAACCAAATGTTCAATTCTCAAAAAATAAATGTTAAGGGCATGAAAAATGTATTTCATAACTTTTTGAATTAGATAGTGGAGACAAATAGTGCCTGAGTAATTTCCTGTTGCAGATTTTTTCATGTCCTGAAAAATAAAAAGTTTTCCATTCTTAGTAGTAAAGTTTGCTGCCATATCAGCCAATTGGTCTTCCCTTCTTCCCTTTTTCCCATTCCTTGTCTCCTCAGAAATTTTGTTCTCAAAAGGCAATAGTAGCTTCTGATAGAAATTAGTGGTAGAATATTATAATTATAAAGGAAAAGAGTAGTGAGTATCTCAAACAACAAGCAGAAACTACATACATAGCTGTGGAGAAAGGTGTTTCTATGTGGTTTTTTGTTTTTCTTTTTTGTTCGGTTTTTTTTGTAGTTTGTTTTGTTTGCTTTGGTTTCATTTTTCTTTCTGCTGGGAAAGAAGTTTGATTCTGGCAGATTTCAAAGTTAAAGGATATATCTTCAAGGATGTATCTTCAAGGAATGAAACATATACCTTATTTGCAGGCAGAAATCCATTCCCAACAAGCTTACAGCCACCTGACTTCTTTTGGCATGTATCCCACAGGATGTCTGACCAGAAATGTAGACTCTCAGTCGTTCTGAGGCTCTGCATAATCAAGGAAAGCTGTAGAAAGTTCTGGAAAAAATGCCCCACTGTTGCCCCAAGCAGTGGTTTGTGCTCTGCAACCACATTCTACATTCAGCACTTGAGAAGAAACTAAAAAAAAAAAGAAATTTCTTGGCCCTGATTTGTCTCCTATTTTTTAAATTTTAAAGCATAGGTTGATGAAAGGAAGAGAAGAGCTTTCCTTAAATGCTTGCCCTTTACATTTTTTGTGCTATATTCAACTCTAGTTTATTTGCATGTTGAATAAACTTGGTCAGTATTTTTAATTCTATATGCTATTTATCCTGCCTTACTATGCAAGGTCTGTGGCTAATTAAAGTGAGAAAAGGCAATGCTTTAATGTAATAGAGGGGTTAGTTTGTAATGTAATTTGGTTTAGTTCTGCAGTTAGTAATGTAATTTGCTTTAGTTCTGCAGCCACTCAATTGACTTTAGATTGCAACAAAGGTTTTCAGAATGGGTTTGGGAAGACTATGTAAAAACTGTTCTCAGTGATATTAACAAACATGAACATTTTCTGGCTTTGCTGTCTCGGGCTTTCGGGTTCTTTTTTGGTGTATCTGATCTTGTGTTTCTGAATTTTCATGAGGCTGAAATGTGCAGTTTTGAAAAATCCTCATGAAGACTTAGAGACTTCAAGAAGCTAATTTTTCATCTGCCAAGGTTTGGGACAGGAGCATTGCTTTGTAATCACTACGACAACTTAAAAACACCTAGAGGGTTATCCTGTTAGGTAGTCCAGTGAAGAAAACTTAATGACTAGTAGCCAGTCTATGGTCAATGCAGCACGTGTAAGACTTGGTGGCAGTGGAAAGGCACTTTTTGTTAATATTTGCAGCAGCGTGGTGGGTGCTTTCCAGAGTAATTTGCTGAGAATGCAAGTAAGCTGGGACAGAGTAGGGTATGAAAGCAGATGAGATGATTTTGTTAAATGAAAATCAATATGATGGGGTGGAAAAGAATAGAGAGATTATCAAACTAAGAACTGCTTTTAATAACACTGAGTGACTTCTGGATAAGGAGCAATAGTGGCAGGCCTTATAGTCCAATGCTGCTGCCAGCTGGACTCCTGTCTGAATACATCAGTTTTTGAAAATGGAATCTTGCCCAAAACATGTGAAAAAGTTGATATATATGACAAAGGAGCACTGTAAGATGTGTGCTATTAAACTAGCGTAATTTTACCAATTACACTGCTAAACATCTTAAACAGTTTTCTTTTGGAATGCAAGTGTGAGTGGTATGTGGACAAATCAATGCTTAAATATAATACATAAATAATATAATACATAAAGAACTGCATTGCTTGAAAATTTAGTATTATATGATGAAAATTTCTATTCCTGAAGGAAATTAGAGTAAAAAAGAAGGTTTAATTTGAAAGATGAGATAGCTCAAAGTAGCTGTATTTATATGCCAGCAACTTGCAGAAATTTTTGTGGTTATGGAATAGGGTGCCACATTTTTAAAAAGCAAAAAAACCACATGCTTGCTATAAAAACCTTTTTGCTGCATAGTTTACATGCTAAAAAAGGAAAATGGTAACTTGCTCAAGAAACTCCCCTGCAACTGGCAATGTGATATTATGTATTTGTAAAGATTAAGTGGGGATTGTTTAAAGAAACAATTCCCAGTATCCAAATACAACTGTTGGGTGAGAGAAGAGGATTGACAGTGTTTTCTAGTCCTCCTGTTCAGTGAAAAAATATTTCTTAGTACCACAAAAACAAGCAAAGATTCTGTGACCCAAATAGCATTTGATTTTTTTCTTGTGCTGTATGAAAGTGAACAGCAAAGTAACAAGTGATAAAATCAACAGCACTTTGAAAGTGCTCTGTGTTAGCCTAACTCTCCTGCATAGGCAATCCTCACAAGCTGAAGAAATGAAAATCCTCAAATGGGCACTTAATTTACTGGAACGATTGCAACCATTTCTCAAAGAGTATTTTCAGAGATTTCTGACATGTTCTGGAAACAGAACTGAAATGACAATAATTTGATGCCTAGGGGCTGCAGTGCAGCAGGGCAGAATAAATATGTGAGAAGGAATATCCCTTCCCAGAAGCAGATATAATTTGAGAATTATACATCCTTCAATACATCCTGCTTTCTGTTTTTGAGTACCCTGGGATCCCATGCAGATTGCACATGCTGATTGGTATGCAGTTTTACAGAATGGATGAGAAGAAAGATCTGCTTTTGTGGATTTCCCCACCTTTACCCCCGCTTAAACATGAACAACTTCTGGAAGAATCCACCAGGCTGTCCTGCTTTCTGCCTCTAGCACACAGCCTTCTTGTTAGCCTTGCGAAAGAAAGTAGGCAAGGGAGGGTAGAAGAGCAGCTGCTCAGAACATTTCAGGGAGGTCATCCCTGAAAATAAGTGCAAAATCAACTGCAGAAGGGGTAGCCTGGTGCATCCTCCAGATAAGCTTATGTTGCTGATACTTGATATGTATCTGGTTCAAAAGTTGGGGGTTTTTAAGACAATCTTTGTCAGGGACCAGCTGCTCCACAAGTGCTGGGGGCCAAGGGTGACAGAGAGGCAGGCAGAGAAAAGTGTATGTCTGCAAGAGGCTCAAGCAATGACCAAGGAGTGAGAGCCTGAGTTTTAATGTATCTCCTGAGCCAAAGGGGAAGAGGTACTTCATGAGTCATCACACAGCTCTTTGTCACAACATAGCTGTTTACAGGGAAGTTTCATCCAAGTCTGCATGGTTGCACTATGGCAAACCCAAGCTGGCACACAGGCAGTTAAACCCTGAGATGCAGGGTGGAATATTGCAGTGTCCCCTCTTCACACAGGACCTTGACATCCTAAAGCATTTTTTAAAAAAAGTCCTCTCACTCAATTTTTAAATTTAAATAGCTCCAGGCTCATGGTAATATGATAATTATTGGGTTCTCTTTTAGACTCATCTCTCAACAAATTGCACTATATATAGGTTATGGACCTGGAAAACATACTGCAAATAGCAACTTATCAGGCAGGTTATTAAAGTTGATTTCCTTCAAATGCTCAGTTAGAAGTAAGCAGAATAAGCATGTGTTATGAAAGTATATTCTCAAAGAAGCATTATAAGACAGAAAGTATTAGAAATGGAAAAACCTTGTCTTGGCTGACTGTCTTGATTCCAGTACAACGTGCTACCAAAAGGAGATCTGTGATTCCCTGTTCCCACTCCTGCTGAGTCTGCTCTCCAGTTCCAAAAATGAAAGTGGCAGTCACACAGTCTTCCTCTGAACCCGTCCTTTTCATACCTCCTTCTGGCACTACTTCTTCTAGCAAAACAAACATCAGAAAGGAATGGAACAGAGCAGCTGCAGTAATGGGGGTGGAGGTTTTATGTGGATATTTGAAAAGAGGCAATGCTTTGCCTTGATCATAATGCTGTGCTATCATGTTAACTCTGTTTGGTATCATGTGAGTTTGAGACATCCACACTGGCAGATATGTGCAATGTTGTGAGAATGGAGTGTGAAAGGCTGTGAATTGTTCAGATGGGACATCTTATATATGGAGAAAACATCTCTTATGTTATACTCAAATGATCTCGACAGTTTCCAAGACTGAATTCCCATCTTTCAGTTTCCTCTCTCCTTTTTGACCTGATGTAGTACCAAAAGGACAAAGAAAAGGTTTAGGAGCACATTACACTGACAGCTCTCTGTCTGTAAGGATGAAATCAGGTTTGTTTTAAATTGGTTAAGAAAAAATATCTGTCTTCTTTTCACTTGTCAGTATGCTACCTCTTATTATTTAATAGTGAATTTTTTAGCTTTGAGTACTGTGATGAACCAAGGCTGGGTACTGACAGACCTTTCTAAATGACATTTTCCTGTAAATCCAACCAGGAGCAGATGCAACCTCATGTTAGTGAGCCAACCTTTGTCCTGTTATATGGCAAATGACAAGTGTGAGACTGGCAACAGAGCTGCAGACAGCAGGCCAGCCTCTTCTCTGAGGAGTGCTGAGGAACTTAGCAGGTTCAGTTGAGTTTCCTCTTTCCAGCTGATGGGATGAGAGGGCTGGGGAGCTTACCATGGATAAAGGGAGAGAGCTAAGCACCCTCACTCTGTTTCTTTGCCCCCTCAATCCAAAAGGGCTGCTGTTTGAGTTGAGAGCAGAAATAGGCAAGGAAAAGGGCAGAGGGAGGACTAATACTATTAGTCTTGGGGCCTGTGCAGACCTGCAAGGTTTGTTCAGATCCCTTTTAAGTGCTGTGCTTCTTGAACACACTGAATCAAGGCTGGGGTCAAAACTACCAGTTTGCCCTACCCAGGCATAGCTAACCCCACTTATTCAAATATTGCAAAATTTGTGCAACCCTTTTACACACATATGGTATTATTTGGCTGCACAAAAAATTGTCTGGGTGCTAAATGGCTTTATATTCTCTGTGAGTTTTTTTAAATTGGTTATGCATCCCCACTTGCCCAATATGTGCCAGCAGTTACAGAAGAGTGAAGCTATGTCAGTTGAGCTAGCTACCATTCAGAGTGCAACAGCTGCTCTTGGGTGGCTCTTCCTGGGATCTGCGTGCATTTTGTCTCTGCAGATGATTCCATAAGAAGTTCTGACCTCCTTTCCCCAGTTCCCCATGTTAGATTTTGTACATTTTTTTTTAGAAGTGAATTTCTTACCAGTACTAAAAAGTTAATATTATGGTCCATGAGTCAAAAATCTTCCTATTTCTATTAACTGGACATCTGGAAACTTCTGTAAAGTAATGTGTATTGTGATTCTGTGTGAATATGTAGTGGCAGCACACATAAAAAAATGGCTCAGAATTTGGCAATACTTTGCGATGTTTATAGTCATCTATTTTTCACCTCATTAGGGAAAAGCAACATTTAAAGGACTTGGTTCTGTCCTCTGTAGCAGAGGAGACAGAATATAAGGTGGTTTAACTTGCATTGTAAGCAATCCTAGACTTTTAAAAATAGATTAAGTGTCGTCTCCCTGATAGTGAGTTGGCTGCTTCAGTCACTTACCAATGAGAGGGTGGCTATCAGTGCTTGAAAGTCTGGTGCGTTAGCAAGAAATCAAAACAGATAAATGAGCTCTCTGGCCCAGGGAAGCTTTAAAAATTCCTCTGACCCTGGTATCGAGAGAATTCTTTCCTGAGGCCAGAAAAAGCTCTCTGTGAGGAGCTTGCAGCTTAAAAGCACTGAAGCTGAACTCCTCAGACACAGCTGCTCATTACAGGCTATTTTGTTTCACAGTCTTCCCTCCAATACAGTTCAAATTTCATGGTTATTTCAACAAGCCCTTACAAACAGCTGCTGCATTTTACCAGAAAAGAGTCCTGCATTCTGACACTGCTGAGCTTCCCCTCAGAGTTACTGACAAGATGGCAAATTAAAAAAAAAAATTGTATTTCATCATTTCATTTTCAGATTATGATTTTGCAACCAGTCTGAGCTAATTGAACTTCCTATTATCACACTAGTATTGACAGTATTTATAGCAATCTAATTTAAGTTTTCCCTTCCCCAAATGGATATGCTGTTAATACTAAGTTTAAAGAAGTACTTGCATCTCCAACCAGGATGTTTTCTGGTCCAGAAGGCTGTTAAGTGGTAGTCAGGCAGCTGCTGGAAGACAGCCTTGTGCTTTCAACAGTAAGTTTGCCCATGATAAACTGCTCTGAAATGTCAATCTATTGGCAGAAATGAATGTGTGCTACATTCACACATTTGTGAAGTTAAAAAGATTTTTAGGTACTGTAATACTTAAATGACAGTTTTCTTCTCATGGGTGTGCTCACTCAGGGAAAGCTTTTACACTTCAGATTACAAACTCCCCCCTCACTGCCCATGTCCACACATCTCCCCCCCAAATCTCATTTAAAATGAGTTAGGCTTCCTTGGGATAGGTACTGCTTTCAGATACCATGTTTGTGTTCTCACGTCTTTCATTGTACCCAACACAACTACTTGCCTGTAGGTAAAAGAATAGATAAAGCAATACTTGGTCAAAGGATTCCATGTCATAGATTGAAGACAGTTCAGAAACTAGTTCCAATATCATCATCTGCATTTTGTTAATGAGCCTTTCATCTTCCTTATGTCAGAGGCTGTCTTTTCAACAACCCTTCACCTTCCAACTGTGACCTTAGTTTCAGAAAAGTAAGTCCTGTTGACATTTGATGACCTTAATCATAAACCAGACTCTTCACAAACCTGTAAAAAAACTTTCAGGTGGTAAAACAAAACAATTCAGATTGTTCAGTATTTGGGATGCAAAAAGACTTTTGTTTTTTAAAAAGTAACCTTTCAACTCTTCAGTGTTATCTATCCTAAAGCAGCAGTCATGCTATTTTGTTCAATCTTCTTGAGTGCTTCCCCATTCTTAAAGGAGAGTGACATGGTCATTATCAATGGTTTAACGGTAGCCACCAAAGTCATGATGCTCTTTAGAAATTTTCCATTAATGTTCAGCCTCTTAGTCCTTAATTCTAGGTCTGTGGCTATCGAGAGAAATGGTGCTGAGGGCTGTAGCTGAAACAAAACTCATGGGTTTTGTCTAAGATTCATAGCATGGCCAGAGCTAGAGGATCAAGATATATTACTCACTCATGAGGCCTACTATTTAGCTGATTTCCTTGTTGTTGATGTGAAGTCTACAGTTTGCATCAGTACAAGGCAGGTAACCCATGTGGAAGCCATGTTTATTAGGTAGCCCAGCACCAGAAGCTGTATTGCTCAGCAGAGGTATCCACTGAATTCTCATATCTGTGGAGAACTGCTGCATCTTCCTGTGAGGATGTAGATCATGACAGAAACACTGCTATTGTCCAAGACAATCAAACCCAGTTATATATTTCATCCATCCCTACCACTCATCCAGTTATTGTTGGGCACACAGCTATGGAAGGCTTAACTCTGCTCAGGGACCCTTCACTGTTTAGCGGTACTGGGAACAACAAAAAGTCTAGTTTCTGCTAGAAGACAGTCTCCAAAGGAACTTTCTACCAGTGTAGCCAGAACTGGATTATTATTCCAGTGTAATCATGGCCAGAAATATCATTGTATAAACAAGTTCTGACTAAGCCAGTTATCCTTTTAGGAAGACAGAACTGCGTTCAGTAATAAGCATAACTTTCAAAATTGTGATTTCTTCAGCTTTGTAAGAAATACAGTATTTCTGACCTACACTTCTTGATATGCAGTTTTGGAAGTGCAGCGTTTTGGTTTTGCCCTCTTTATTTTTTGTCCCTCCCCCTTCACAAAGGTCTCACGCCTGAAAGCACTCAGTTACATTTTTCTTCATTCTTCCTCATATAGGAAGCATAAAGGAAAAGGAAGACATGGATACAGATTTTGGTTCATGTTTATTTCTTCTGAAGCAAACTATTTAAAAACTAAAAATGCGCTGCTTTTCATCCTAAATGGGATTTCCCTAAATTTAAATGAAATTTTTGGTTGAATTCATAACATTCTGAAAGAAACCTGTCTGGGATACAATATTCTATACTGGTGTCAGACACTAAAGAGCACAAGCTGAGTGTCTTTGGATGTATGTGATACTGTCTGAGGTTGTCTTTGACAGTAATGTACTAGGGGACAGGAGGCCACAAGAGGAACAAGCACAGCTGTTCCCCATGGTGTTTGCCATCACTGGACCCTCACACTGAGTACTGGTTGTAGCCAACCTTGTATCCTCCAGCTGCCAAGGTAATGCTTCACTTGAGAAGAAGAGGGCTGCTCTCTACAAAGGAGACTGCAGTTAAGATTTATTTTGCAGTATATTATTTAAATTTGCTTTGTAATAGTATACTTAACACTCTTACTTAATATATACTTAATACAAACGACATATTTTCCTTTTAACATTAGTTTATTCAAGAAAACCAGGTCTGCATTCAACTCAAGAAGATCTGATTATTTTTTCCTTTTGTTTTCTCTTACTGTGCACTCAATCATTTAACTCCAGGATTCATTAAAGTGTCTGGAAGGACAGTTGATCTTTCCTCTTTCTGCAACTAATTTTGTTGGCAGAAAACAGAAACCCCCCTTTCCAAGAGATCATGCAGAGGATGTCTGTCTTCTTTAAGTACTGTAGTGTGAAACAGCCCTGCCTCTTGCCTTGCTGGTTGTCCTGGATTTGCTTTGGAGAAAAAAATAACAAACTACCATTTCCCCTAGCCCTTCCTATTTGCTTTACTAAATCTCTACAGAATGAGATGGATATAGGGTTTCAACTAATATACAACCTATTTACAAGAACAGGCACTCAATATCTGCAACAACAGCAGCAGATGATTCAAATACAGTTCAACTTCAGTTGTTTGGAGAGTACAGTCAAATACGTTGAAGTTGTCTGGTCAAACTAGACAATGGTATCTTCATTTACAGCACAGGCAGCAGTTTCACCTGTTCACAGAACATATAAAATATCTAATTTAAACAGACAGAACAGCAGTGCACATAGCATCATCCTGTCATTTTTTTTTTTTTTTCAATCCATGGCAAATTAAAGGTAGAGAGGTGTTCAGATTTAATGAACTGGGTTATTTAGTAAAAGCTCTTAAGCAAAAAGAGTCTTAAAATGGAAACTTGATAACTGATGTGCCAAAGTAATATTGGCAAGATTTTTATTTCCAGTGAAAAGCTAATGCTAACTGGTTTTAGGAAGAAGAATTTTGGTCTATTTTAGATCTTACGTGTAGAAATGCAATGTACAACCTCTGCATTGGAGTAACATGATTAATGTCTTCAGAACTGTAGACTTACTCTGAAAGTAGTCAGTCATGGACATGACTGCCAAGATGTGCACAAAAGTTTGAGAATTAGCAGTAATATCTGTAAATTTTTGCCAGTTATGTGTGTGCAGTGAAGCACATCACAAAGATGAAGACATGGGTATTGAAAACACTGAATACAAGGAGATCACTATGTGGTGGGCTTTCTTCTCCTATGAAAGCACAAGTTTGGGGGATCTGGTAGAGTGTAGATGAGGTAGGAAGGAATGAAAATCTTTGATTTTGTTGTCAGGCTAAAGACAACTACATAACTACATCTCCTTCATGTCTTCTGTGATTCTGTGATCTTTAGCAGGCACTGGGTGAGGTGTCCTACCATAACAGTGAATCTTAAAAAACATAATTTATAGCTAATACCACATTATATTGAGAGGAAACCAAAACATCAGTGGTAAATGTGGGTTCACATACATAAATTAGAGTTCTTTATATATACATGAGCAAATGTTGGTGTGCTTTAGTATTTATTTGGCTTAGATAACTCTGGCCTGAAAACCTGCGTTATAAGCTAGTGAGAGTCTGATGTATTCCAGACTGGACTCCAGCCTCCAAGGAACTGACAGTACTTTCTAAGTAGTCCTATAGTTCATGCATGAAGGATATGTTAGAAATCTATAGGCAAAAATTCCTTTATTTACTTCTATACCTGCACACCCTATCTGTGCCTGAAAGGCAATAAGTGCATCTTTGTCACAGATGAGCCAGAAGACTTGATTAACAAATGCCTGTGTATAAAAGGACCTTTGCGGAGATACCCATTTTAGAATTCTTTGCTGTTACAAGGGAACCAGATTCTGTTACTCAGGCAGCGATTCACAGTCCCGTGCAATACCTAACTGGTTAACTAGTTTTAGTAAAGATCAGTATCTTTGTGGATGCTATATAAAGAGCTTTGACCTCGCTTCCTAAAGCAGTGAGGCATGCAGGGTTATACAATTAATCAGTCCCTTCTTTCCTCTTAAAAAGGTTTGGTAATTTCAAAGAAAAAATAATCTTATAGTACAAAAGTAAAACTAAACATTTTAACAAAACTACTAGGACCTTAGCAGCAGGAGAAAGAGACAATCTATTACTATACTTCTTACGGAAAGGCCATGGCATGGAGAAACCCCTGCAAGAGCAGGATCTTCAGATTTCTTTGGGCGACCAATTTTGTGATCCCTCCACTCGTGGAAATGCTTATTTTTCAGTCCTTGGGAATTGTGTAGAGGATTTTCCAACATTTTTCTTGTCTAACTGGCAACATACTTTTAATTAACATGGACTCCTCTCTTTCCTTTTCCGGCTTCATCTGTTACCACAAGCACTTTTGTTTTAGATTCTGTTGAATTCTCCAGGGAAGTTTGAAACTTGTTTGGCCTGTGGTTGCCTTCCCTCAGAGTGAAGTAACTGTGCAAGGCTGTAAAGACTGAAGTTCTTGGGTGAGAGTTCCGAAGTAAAGAGAAATTGCAGAAATGGACAGAAATTAAAGAACAGAAGAAAAATATCAAAGATGAAATATTCAGGTAAATTCATTTTAGTAATACATTGTCTTTCATCTTAAGTCTTGCAAACAAGCTGTCTACATTCTTAGCTTTTTATTTACCTTTCTTATTTTAGAAAGACATCAGTCTTCAGATTCTTATGGTATTTGGTATCCCTCCAGGTCAGTTGCCATGGCCAAGGATATTACAGTGGATTTGTAGACAGACCTCAAACCTTGAAACCAGCATAATATGAAAAGTGAAAGGAGAATTCCATAAACAGGGGTATAAAAATCCAAAGCCTTAGTAAAAGTTTTTAGATTATTTGCACTATAACTTGCTAGGGTCAAAGGGGTTACTTTGAACAAAAAATATCTTGTGCCAAAGACACTATTTCAGTATAGCACAAAAAAGGTATTAATAAAATTGATGCATTAATGTATTGGCCTTTAAAAAAAAATAAACAAAAAGGCAGAATCTGTAATGACAAAAGCTTTGGTTATGTGAGAGTTCTGCATTTCCTTGTTTATCCTGTGTGAACCTGACAACCACAGTTAGATGTCAAGGATTTGCAGGCAATGTATTTGAAAGGTTATGTCTTTTGAAATATGATATGCAGATTCCATGTGCTTAGCAGAGAACTGCCAAGAGATTGCTGGTGGAAGTACTGGTAAAGCAGCAGGTGGTCTATGAGCTTAGGGGTCCAGTCTCAGCTGAGACCTCGAAATTCTGCCATAGGTTTATGTGACAAAGTTGGTGGATGAGTTTCTCCCATGCACTTAAACTTGTATAGACTGAAACACATTTGGGAGAGAGTACAGATTGTCTCACTGTGTTCGGTTGCACCATAAACACAAGACAACCCTGATCCTTATTTTGCCCTATTGTCAACACAGATCATCCACAGCACTAATAATAAGGAAAACAGAGGAAAGTGAAGATGGAATGCATCTGATGGTCACACCTATTAATTTCAGGAGCCTGCTGCTTTATTATGCTGCTTTCTGTTTAGTGTTCTGGTAGATGTCAAATAGTTTGAAGCAGAGTTAATAAGGAAACTTCAAAGATGAACAGATTTGTGTAAACAAATGTGTATTTGTACACCTCAAACAATAGACAGAGAAGTACTCTGCTGTTACTGAAGGGGGAAAAAAACCACAAAGAAATAATGTATAAATACCTCCATTAGGTGAAAAAAAATACCTTTAGGGAAAAAAGTACTCTAAGCTGTACTTAACTATAAAAAGATGTATTATACAATCAAAAGGCTCTGGGCTTTTAAACAATAACATGACAGAGTAAGGTGGTAACTGTTCTAGGGAGTGAGAAAAACAATGCTAAGCATCTTTGCACCCTGTGAGCTGTGTTTTCATCTCCTCATGAACAAGATTTGCTGATTTGAGTAGTACTGCCATTTTCTTTCCTTCTCAAAAAAATGCAATATGTGTCACAACTTATCTATAGCTAAGAGCAAGTGAGTTATAATTGTAAGTTTGTATTATGGGTCTGACTATGTCTACAGCTAGGAGTCTATAGTGCCCTGCCTTTCTAACTCAGTCTATCTATAAATAAATACTGCTACACAATGGTTTGATTAAATTTGGTGCAGGAAGGGATAGATGTTCTCTACGGGGAAGTTGGCCAAATATGTTTTCAGGGAAATTATTTTTTTCATTGAGGACAGAGTATTTAATTAAAAACTCTTGTTCTCCTTCATGACTTATAAAAAGTGAGATAGACTTCTGCTAAATTGTGAGTATGTGGCTGAAATATGTCCAACTCAAGTATAAACTACCATTATTTGATTTGTAGAATGCTGGTCTTTTTTGCACCACAAAGCAGAGAATGAGCCACATGTAAATTGTCAGACTTGAAATAGAGTTACTTTAAGTTGGTGAAGAGCTGATGAGTCTGAGAAAAAGGTGAGCTGACTCCTCACTTGTCCTGCACTGACCTTTGGGAAGACTGAACAACTCAACGATGTTTGGAACGAAATGGAGACCTCAGAGCCCGATGTTGTTTCAGTGAGGCACAGAAGAGCACCACACCTCTGTACCAGCCAATAGCCATACTCCTCTTTAATCACGCAAAAGAAATTTTAATATAAATCTGATCCTCTAAGGAAATAGGGATAACTGCAAAAATCCTCTGATGATGGTCAGAGAGCTGCCAACGCTGCCTCAGTGGGTGGAGAAGTGCCAGAGTGTTTATTTTACCTTTTGTCACCCTGTGATTTTGTAAATTCTTACTGAACTCAACCAGGCTGATAATGCTGAGTTGGCTGTAATCAGAAATGAAGCCCAGCAGCACCAGCCCCTCTGATCTCTGAGGACCAGCTGAAACACAAGTAATTTTATTTTATGTCCAATTTCTGTGCCCTTAATGCAACAAGGGAGCATCTCCAGGAACAATCCAGTCCTGTGTTCTTACCAGCATACTGTTGAACCATGAATTCATTGGAAAGGCTCCACTTTTTTTTTTTTTTTTTTTTTGGTCTTTTCACCCATACAGAATGAAATCTAGTGCTAAAAGCTGAGTTGTGATGTTGAACTATTTCCCCCTGTTCTCCAGACCTCTGCAGCTGGATGGCTGGGCAGCTTCTGGGAACTCTGTGCCACAAAACAGACAAGGACTTGATTTGCTTTTCCTTAATGGCTGTTATTTGCCAGAAGCTGCAACAGCAGTGTACTTCCACTGGGTCCTCCTGGGCAACAAACATGGAGTAAAATAGCTTCATTCCTTTTGAAGACATAACAGGTCATGAACATCTAGTGTGAAAATACACAAAATTTTTATGTGATTTACGAAACTGTTAATGCAAGCCAAGAAGATGAATTTATATAGTAACAGGGGTGTGTTATCTTTCAACAATGACAGGTGTTTCAGAAAGATCAATATTAAACTTAAATTATTTATTCCTTTAAGTAATAATTCTTTACTGATTTAGATATGAGAGTGTGCATATATGTGTGTATGCATACATATATATATATATAAAATATAAATAGTAGTTTGGGTGCATCATTTTTGTTTAATTTTTACTAATTTTCTCTCCATTACTGTCAGGCAATGGCTGCATCATCTTTCCTTATAATATAATAAGGCCCAAAATTGAACTTATTTATATAGGGTGTTATTTGAGGTTCTAGTATTCTCCTCCAGGCATTACCTGACTTTCTCAGAGATTAGTAACAACCAGTTGAAAATCCACTAGGAGTATTTCTAGTTAGCAAGTGTGCAGCTGCTGCTAAATTTAACCCTTTCCAACATGTGGAAACCAGAGAGACCCTCGAGAGAAGAATAAAGGAAGAATTCAGTTGTAGAGGGCTGACAGTATTTGTGTTAACTGACTCTCAGCAGAGCTGAGAGTGGATGCTGTTTTCATTAAAAACCGGAAGGATTATTCCCCAGAAACCAATAAATATATTCAGAGTTGAAAAGCTGTAGCTGCTACAGGTAAAACAGCACTCGGTCTCAGCAGCTGACCAAGAGGTGAGATGCAGTATTTTCTCTTTCTGATCCTGTTAAACCATTGAGAGTTTTGCCTAAAGCTTGCTGAGTTTTGTTTAAGAGACCGTAATTAACCTAGACTGATTTTGATTCCAAAATATTTCTGTTGGATTTTTTATGGTTTGATTTTAATTAATAACTTCCTAAATATTTCTTTAATTCTACCCCTACCCACTTTGTGTTATGGGAATACTAGATATTTTCCTTTGGTTGTCTTAATTATAGAACTGATAAGGAACTGCTGAAGTTAGATGAATGTAAATTTTCTGTAGTCCAATGAATTTTTAGTTTTCTTTACTGGGAGGAAAAGTGAACTGCTGAGTAACAAGATCATGGCTCCAGATCAGCTGATGTGCTTCTGGTACTGGTACTAGGCTTCCATGTGTTTGTCAATGTTTAAAGAAAACAAAATTGGCAAGTGTGCAGAAGTCCAAAAGAAAGCAGGTCCTCAACAGTGAAGCAGGATTTTTAAGTGTTTTAAGCATGGATTTTTTTTCTTCAAACCGCCATGCTCTCACCAGTAATTAAAAGAATATTGAAATAATGCAAATCTGAAAGAAGGGAGAGAAACATAACATATCAACTTTTCTCATGTACTACTTTTTGAGTTTAGTACAGTTGAAAAGAATAATGTTACATAAATATTTCAGCAGCAAATTCCCATGGGATACCTTTTAATTGACTGGTTAATGCCTCAAAAGGTTACATGTTACAAATTACCTCTGAAATTGTTGAACCTCTTGTAAAATAAATCACTCACAGCATTTTACATATCATTAAATTCTTGTAGTGTTTTAAGAGAGATGTAAACAGCAATAACAGCACTGGTTTATCATTTCCCCCTTGTTTTAGTGTATAATCAAGTATTCTTCTAGCATTTTGTTTGTGTGTCTACTGAAAAAATTCCTGTATTATACCTTTATGTTATGCTTTGGGAGTTGAGAGAGACACAGTTTAACTGAGGAAGAATGAGGTTTAAAAAATAATTTAAAAAATATTTTAGAACTAGGCCTCTCAAAACCATTTGTGTGCCACTCAACTTGTAGTTTTTATATCTTCTCCCAAGATAGTCAAATCATGTAGTGGAATACTCAGACCTTGATTTGGTATTCAAAGCATCTTGGAAAATAACAAAAAGAACTAAACCATTGTACAAAGATGGTGTTCTGGGGGACCAAGTTGGAAAGACGGTTGGAAGACAATGTCCAGATACACATAGATGAGAAGGTAAATTGTGGAGGTGGGAAAGGATTTAGGCATTTAGCAAGCAGAACTTCTCCGGGTGCATGAGGTACATCACTCCACTCCTCTTGGAGTTAAACTTCTTCTTGTTACATTACTGCCTCTTAAATTACAGCTGAATAGGAGGCTCTTTATATCCCAGTTCATCACTAACAGGAATATAGGTACTCAAATCCTTCTGTGAGAAACCAGCACTAAAATGGGAATTAATGTCTTTAGTGTCTTGGGTTTAGCAACTCAGTTGTTCTAAGCAATTGTAACCTTAATCAGATTAACCTTTCCTATAACCATTACCCAAATAGCACATGAACTAACTTTAATCATCTTGCTAGGTTTTGCCCATGTGGCATCAATAGTGTAGTAAAAAAAAAACTTTGACATTGTTTCTCTGTTTTCTAATTCCTATATGTGGAACATAACATTAAAAAAACACAAAAAACCAAAACCAAAACGAAAAACCCCACACCCACATCCTCTATTGTAAAGTCAGTGCTCCGTAGTAGAATTTTAAGCAGTCATCTCTGTGACCTTTTAAGACAATCCTGTTTCCTAGACCAACAAAAATGTACAGTGTGGTACATTCTCTTTGATGATTCATGTAAATGCCTCTATTTCTTTATTGTAGGAATGTTTCTTAAAATTTCTAATGACAGTATTGATGTCTGGAATTTAGGTACTGGCTTATGTTAACGTCATCTTCACTCAGTATCTAATACTGCTTCTAAGATGGAACATCTTAGTGTCTCTCAGGGCTGCAGAATTGCTATGAGAAGCAGGAGTGGGTAGGCCAGGAAGATGGCCAGGCTCTGCCAGCTACAGTCAAGGAGCAGCACTGTGTGTCCAGGCACCATACAAACACCATGCAGAATTTTCATCTCTGATGATCTGCACTGTTATGGGAAACATTTTGGTAGTGTTGATTTGTGGGATATTACTGTGCTCAAGTATAGTGCTTGGACAGGTGAACAGCAATCTAACTGCTTGTTGGCCCAAGTCAGTGTTTATTTTCCTCATAAAGACACAAGTATTGGCAACCTCTTGCATTGGAGACATTGTGTTTCTGAATGCCAACAGGGCACTGCAGCTATCATTAAGTAAAACCACCAAACTTGGTAGGGTAACTGGTGAAACTGCCCATCTTCAGTGGTGGCTCCCAATTGGATTAGACTCTTTTAGTGCATCATCATTACACTATTTGTGGGAAAAATTCATTCTTTCTGTTACAGGAGAACTTTTAAAGCAATTATCTTTTTGCTTCCTCTTTTAAAAGTGCAACAGATTTTTTTTTTTTTTTTTTTTCAACCCCCCCTTCTCTCCCATAAAAAACAAGTTGGGGATAGAAAAAGCCTAGGACTAACTTCACGTGAAGCATTTAACAATGGCATTATCACTCAAACTGTTCCTGGCACTTGCATCATTGAGCTGTTCTCTACCTTTTTTGCTTTCAAACCTCACCAGAGACAGCTTAATTTTTTTTTTTTTTAATAATGTTACACTTGCATGGTGTTGCCTGATGCAAATTTCAGACTACCTCTGACTCGCAGAGGAGAGAGCAAAGCATCAAGTTGCCAGGGCTTCTTCCAGGCAATAAGACACGAAGAGGCTGTAGGGAAATATGTACTTAACTACTTTCTACAGAGATATAAGCCTAGCTTTCCTGCTTTCTGTGGGAGAGGATACTGTCACTGGAAGAATGAAGCAAATGAATGGGTAGCCATGACAGCATCCCCCAGAAAGGAGTAGGAGAAGAAATCTGCTTGCCAGTGCTTGCTCTAAGTACCTTCGTATTTGAATCATCTGAGCATATAGCAAAAATTAGGCAGCTGAACCCTTCAGAAATGAAAAATCTTTTTTTGCAATGACTGTCATTGCTACCCTGCTTTGGGGTTAATTCAAACATTTGCCTCTTTCCCCACCCCCCGCCCCAAAAAAAAAAAAAAAAGGAAATGTCTATTTACAGGTGCAGGTAATGTACATACATCCCTGTGGTTTTAGAAATAAAATCTCAGTGAAAAGAGTGGTATTTCCTATAGATTACTTCAGATAAATAACTTCAGTGTTATCAGAGACTTCCCTTACGTGGGAGTTATGTAGCAGAAATGACAGGGCTTGAAACATAAATGAATTCATTGCTATCAAGATTTTCTGACAGTTACCTTGCAAAATACTTGGAGGAATAATACATATGCAGCTTCAGGAAAGCTTCTGGCTTGTTTAAGTGAATTAGAGTAGTGTGAAAATGTTTCTTCATTCATATGATCAAATCACCACCTTCTTTGCTTGGCTCCTTTGTGCAGCTGCCTTGTACCTAGTTTTACTGCTCAGCCTATTTATCTTGCATTCAGACTATTTATCATGCACTCAGCTGCACTGAGCCAGAACTGTTCAAACAACTGTGAAGTGAGTTGTGAAGTGTGAGGTGTGCTATTCTGTAGCTCCTTGGAGGGCAAATAGCATGAGTCACAGCAGGGAGAACTTCATATTCTGAATCATGCATTCAGATGTCACCAGCTAGTATCTCGCTGTTTCATACATACATGAGGTGTTTTCTCCACCAACTTAGAAGGTTACAAGAGGCCACTGCACCTGAGAAGGTCTTCTTTACATCCACTAAAGAAAGATCAAAGGGGGGAGGGTGTAAACAGCTTGAAAAAAAAGAGGCTTTGCCAATCTGCTTGTCACTTAGAAAATGCTTAATGTATAAATGTCATGGAAATAAGCTCTTTCTACTGAAAAAAACCCTATACCATTCTTTGTATTTCTTCCTTCTCAATCTTTTTAATGCAGAGGAAAAATAAGGTAAATGTTAAACAGCTAAAACAAATATTTTCTATGGTAACAGTCTATTCAGGTCTTTGAGGAGAAAGAAGACAGGGGAAGTAGATGTTCACATGGTTGAAGCATGGGCAACACAAATGCCCTTGTGCTGCTACCAGACACCAGACACTGTTGCATCATCTGCAGATATGGCCCACTGCTTCTCCATGGCAAATGTGAACATGGCCACCAAAGGACAATTCAATTGTACCCACAGACCCCTAAGAGAGTGGTCACAGGCTCTGCCCGCTGAGCACCAAACCCTCTCAGTCCTATTTTTATGTCTCTGAAATTCATTGCAAAAATTATTTGGAAAGCCTACCTGCTTCTTGCCCATCTCTCTTCTGATTCCCTTCAACTGAAAAGAGTATCTGAAATTCTTAAAATCCACACATTTCATGCTGCTGTGTTACAGCAATTGCTTCAAACTGAAAATCAGTATAACTGAATTACTAAATACATTTTATGTGCTGGAGAAAACAGGGCAGGAAATATACCCCTGAATATAGAAGTTTTGGAAAAGCAGTCTATTTATTATGTAAAGTTTTTTTGTTCCTTCTTATGCACCTGATAACTAAAAAAAATATTACCTAAATTTCTACCATTGCGCTTTCATTAATTGAACAGCTTCTGCTGTGTGTAGACATAACTAAAAAGTCTGAAAGAGTAGAAACTCTTCCACCTATTCTTCCATTATCTTCCAAAGCAGCTTGGGAAATCATTGGAAAGCTTCTTCTCTCCAGTCCTGACTGGGGGTGATGTACTGAGCTGCCAGCAAAAGGTGTTACAGCACCTTCTGACCAGGTCAATTCAATGGGGAAAGATGTTTTCTGGCACGGCTGTTGGTGCCAGCTGAACAGCCTGAAGTCAATGCACTCCTCCAAGGCTACTGAGCCCTGCAGCAGGAGGTGCCTTCAAAAAAGTTTAAACCACTGAACTTGTAATATATTTGATTCACCATTACTAGAAACACTGACTGAAACTCTGTTGCAAAGGAAGCCAATTTCTCACTTCTCCTTACACCATTTCTCACTTCTCCTCCCCCTCCCCCCGCCCCTTTTAATTTTTTGGAAGTAGATTTAATGTTTAGCTACTTAGAAGACAAGTTACTAAATCTCATTGCTAAACCAGAACAGCTTTCTTAGGTTTATTCCCCTTGAATCCTGATAACTGGTGCTGGTGGAGTGTTGTTGGTTTTGATCTTGAAAGTGGATCATTGTCTGAGAGAGGCCTGCTAAGTGGCATAGCATTGTTCTGTACTCACAGTGGAGCAGCAGACCTCAAGCTTTCTTCACAGTGGTAGCACAGCCTGTCATGAGTGAGGTCTTATCATGCTTGAGATGTGATAGGAAAAGCTTTTTTCAGTCTGTAATGCCATTTAAGAAATAGAAGAATGTCATGGTACAGTGATGTGGGAGGAAGAACAGGGGTTACATGCTGATGTCCTGCTGAGGGGCCATGACCACCTTCAGGTTGGGTCTTCCTACCTGCTCTCTCCAGCACAGGGCCTCTCAGATCAGCACTGGCAGCTGTGTACCAGGAACACTGACAGATGGTCACCAGTGCTCAGCAGCTGCTGGAGGAAAATGCATAGAGCGAGGGGTTGAAGGTGGGCTGGAGCAATAAAGGGAGTGGCATGCACCATCGAGAGGCCTCTTAAACAAAGCGCATGCATGTGTGCTAAGAGATGTTTGCAAAAATAAAATCTTGGAGCTCTGATTGTTACTACAGTGTTAACTAGCATGCTGCACTATTTGAAACTGCAGGATAAGTTTAGGACAGATTCTAAGATAGACTTCTTGTTCTGCTACACATGCCAGGTTCAAGTTCATATCATCAGACAGTTTTAACTTCTCTATCAGGAGTCTGGACTCAGCAACAGAGCACTGTGACACTTCATTTTGTGCAGATTTGTGCTTCCCAGCACATTGTGTATTGAAGGTTTGTAAGTTCTAAACTGCTCCTGAGGTACACGTTTTGTTTGATTCTTGTTTGAGACCACTTGAACCCTCATCTCTTGCAACTTATCTGGAGGCTAGGGGTCTTGTCTTTTGAGACAATAATCCAGCACAATCTCTTCAAGGTTTTCTTCACATTTCTATAAGAGTTTGGAGATCTTTTTTTTAAAAAAGTCTTGCTTTATACCTGTGTGATGAGCAGCCCTCATATTTCTCTATATAAGGTGATAGATAATATTAAACACATACAGTGTGCCCCTATTAATCATTGTCAGGAAATATAATTGCACAGCCTCTTACTTTTCATTGATTTCCATGAATTACAGACCTGGAGTAAGGCCTCACTTAAACTTCTAAGCATTGAAGCCTCTAGCTGGACAATTCACCTACTCAAATTTTTTACCTTCATTATTGTTGCCTGTGCTACATGGTCTTTAGTCACTTATCTGGACCGGAGATGCTCTTCCCTTCAGAGACTTGCTTTGTTGTAATTCACATAGGAGAACGCACACCTCCTCTATAGACTCAAGCTACTTGGAAATTCAGGTTAGAAAGGGAACAATAGGTCAGAATAGGCATAGTTTTAAAGTAATGCCTTTTAATATAACTAAATGCTTGTAGCTTGTTTCATGTATAATTGAAAACAGTACAGAATCTCCTCAATATTTGAAGATACTAATGGGTCTAAGTGAACTTAAATGAAAGGGAAGTCAGCCTAAAGGGTTTTATGCTTCACTTCTCCATCTGATTTGGTTCCTTGCCATGTTAGATTGCAACAGGTTCAAGACTGTGGCTCACAGTTGTTTTTTTTTCACTGGAGCTGTGTTCCATATCTTCTAGTATGCAGGAGGGATTTGCAGTCCTCTGTAGGAGAACCTTCTTCATATAAAGGCCTGAGTATTACTGACCCCATATCATTGACCTCAACTATATCACTGTAATAAAGAGATATAGTACGCACAGAAGTATGGTGATGCTAATTCTGGGAACTGCCTCCAGTTTAGCATGTCTACATACCCTAGTCCAGACTGTGCTGCACCTGCTCCATCCATGTGCTGTACTGTCCAGCTGCCAGCAATTCTTGGCAGGGAGTCAAGTGTTGGGCTTGGTGCTATGCTAAGCCATAGGTCCTGAGAAGAGTTACATAAATTAACAAAACTCTTCTATTTATTGTGATCATCTTGCACACCAGGCTGCTTCAGAGAGATGGAACTTACTTGCTCAATGCTGTTCTAACTCACACTACAGTGAGAGAATACTGTTCTTTCTAGAATGAGTAAAAAACCCTGTGGTTTCTAGACCAGAGCTGATTGCAGTGGGGCACTCAGGCAGGTCAGAACCATACCCATGCACACCTGACTGCAAAGAATTTCCTAAGCATCTCTTTTTCTTTATTCTCTCAATCATGGAGAGAGAAAAGATCCCTACAGATACTCCTTAAAAGGTTTAGGGTAAAAAGGGCAATACACATTACAGCTCAGTCTTCTCTGCATTTGAGCCAGCAGATACAAGACCAGATTCATAAGCCCTAATTGACAGATGCAGGTCAATTGTATCACGCATATAGTTCCCTATACATAAATTTCCACATTAAAAAAATGGTTGGCTCTGAATGTGTGTAAGCCCCACCTTAGGACTGTACTGATACGGCACTGCTCTTCCCAGGCTACAACTGGCTCATGCTGGCTAAAATTTGTGTCCATTTCTACAAAAGTAGTGAGATATGCTGATGCAGAGGTGGGTGCCTCTGAAAATGAGGCACAGCAGTGTTACCTCTTTCCTACCTTCCCCATTTTATTTTGTTGCTTCTCATCTCTTAATAGTTATTCTGATTGTGGATTAAAAAGGCAGAAAGACTTCAAGGACTTTAATAATAATTAAAAGAGGGATAGGAACAACAAAAAGTTTGGCAGACGGAGAGAACACACTAATCAGAAAAATCTTCCTTACGTTCATAAAATTTATTAAAATTTTTCATAACTTTTAGTTAGGGGAAAAGAGCTTTCAGACAATTTCCATTTTTAGTATTGATATGGGTAATAAGTTTTATTCTGAATTTTAGACACATTTAAACAATTTATTCTTTTACGATTCGACAGGCTTTTAGTGTGTGGCATATTAAATTGAATGTTCACATATGATCTGACATGGAAAGAGTCTTACAATCTGTAAAACAGTATGCCTGTCACCTCTTTTTGACCTCTAATGATGACAGTGATTCAGACCCAGTCTGGGGAGCCATGGTTTTTAAACAGCTCATAAGGAGAGGTACGTACTTCCAGAAGGCATTTAGAGCTCCTAATCTGGATGCTTAACTTTTAGATAGTGAATCTCTCTCCATATCAGATCCATCCTTATGGAGCAGGAGGAAGAAAAGATAGGTTGAGTTGCACAAGTCTATCTGGAAAGATCTGCAGGCTTACAATAGGTAATGATTCGCAGAATTAAGAACTGCAGAGTATTTGCAAGCATAATATATATGAATGTGTTATTCTGATCCTGCAAAAAACCTAAATGTAACTAAAATGTACTGTTTAAATCAATGCATTGAGCTTTAAGTACATAGTGAATAGGCCTATTTGTGATCTTGCATTTCGGTCCTTACAAGGAAGGTATCTTTGCTCAGTCTCTATCATACTCCAAAGAAACTGATAAATGGAATCAGTATCTGGAATGCAGTGAAAAGGAGGAGCTTAATAGCAACTGAAAGCTGAATTTTCCTATTGGTGAAACTAAGGCAAGAGGTGTATGAAGCTTTACAACTGTAATATTGTACATATGCCATATGCTTTGAAAAAGAGTCCTTGTCATTTATAAACAATCTTTCAGAGAAAAATCTACATTTACCTATACAGCAGTTTCCAAGATCTGTCATAATGCTATGCTTTCCTTTTGGTGAGCTCATATGCTGACAACAGTAAAGGAGTAGGTTTTGGAAATAAAAAATCAGCAATGGAATTTGTGGTACTACAAAACTCAAACAAGGAAAGATGAAAAGGAATTTTGTGACAGGAGTAAGAAAATCAAACCAAATTGCTTTGTGCTCTTCTGAATAGAAGTTTATATATGTCTTTTCATGTACTGGATTCACATGTACCACTTAAGTATTTTCTAAAACCAGGTGTTACAAGGAAAGAATCACCTGTACTGAAAAAGCAGATAAAATATTTGTAGTGAGTTTTAAGGTAAATTAAGATGTGGAAATGGAGTATTCCATGGTATCATCATTTGCTGTTTGCTTTAAAAACAAAGAAAGAAATCCCAAATAATTTTGCAGGTTGTTACAGAACACCACTGATGGGGACAGTCCTGCTGCATCTCACAGTTGCATAAAGCCGTTGCAAGAATTTAGTAAGTTTAGGCTCCTGAGTCCTAGTGTGTAAAAGAAATTGAGAGGTCAAAGATGATGACTGGTCTTTCATCACAACACAAATAGCCAGCTCAGTACTTATTGCTGGAACTTAATTCGAATTGAAAGATTGACATGAATTTTCAAAATGGAGCTTTGAAAATTCTTAAAAAAGTTCTTAAAAAATCCTATTGTGCAATTCAGAGGAGAAGAAAAATGTGTCTTACAAAAGATGTTGTAAACAATGACAGAGCTAATTCAAGCTGACAGGACAAATGGGAATGTAATCAAGCTACAGCAAGTGTATTTCACATTCAGTGCCAGGAAAAGTATTCTAAATTAAACACACACAAAAAAAAAGAGAGAAAAAAGAATACTAAAACTGTACTATAAAAATTCCAATATTATTAATCACTACTTCTAAACCTGCCAGCAGTGTAAAGCAGGTGGCCACATGACCATTCACAATCTCATCTAGTTAAGGACTGGACGAGAAAAGTATTAGCACTATATAATATCCAACTTTTCTTTTGGAAATGAACTTCATAAAAACAAAAGCAGAACTGCAAATACTATGCATACTGCTTGTTACTTCCAGTCACAAAATACCACAGTCTGTAAATAAGGCACACCAAAGGCATGCAATTGTCCTGCTCTAGGTGGGAAAATACTGCAAAGTCATAATCTTTCTCAAGGACATAAAAAGTGTTGGAGAAATTCTTGACCTTTTCATAAATGTGCAGTGCCTCTGGATGTCACTTACATTCATCAGTTATACATTTGTAGCACCAGAAAAAGGAGATCCTTTAATTTAAATGGACATAAAATTTCTACTGTTTTTCAGATTATGTATTTGGTTTGGGGAATTACTGTTGCTGGAGAGAACAGCTCTTCTGTCTTGTCCAGTGAGGCTCTGCCATGACGTCCTGCATTACTCTTTCCTGCCTGTTCTTACTGACCAGAACTCACAGCGTCTCATGGAGCAATCTGCATTTCCTTTAACGTGCAAGTTAGTTACTTCTAGGCAGACATAGCATTCCTTGGAAAGAGTCAGACAAGTCTACTTGTTTAGGTACAGTGTCACTCTTGTCTGTAAATCGGGGGAGGGGCAGACTGGACTAGCATATTTCATAAATAGCAAGTACTAAAAAATATTTCATAAAGTCAAATAATTTCCTAACTAGGAATTGTGAATGCAAGTTGCATATGCTGAGCATTTAAGCTTACCTAGTTTTGTTACTATGGAATATAAACCAGGAGAAAAACCAGTCAGAGCCTTTTCACAAGTGCCTACACTATGCTTTGTGTTTTGGTTTGTTTGGGGTTTTTTAACAATAAAAGTTGGAGACCGCTTTTTTTGTGCATGAAAGTAAAGTAGTACTGTACCAGAGTGCCATAACTCCTATCTACCACTGGTTGTTTACAAGAATTTTTGGAAATATTGCTAAAAGTGTTTTGCTAAGCTTGACTGCATAGCAGGAACCGTGGGGATTACCCAAACATAATGTATACAGAACACTGTGCTGCTATCACACAATTGCATATACTGCAAGTCTGTGTGTCAGTCATTCACTCCAGAAACATTAAACACAATGAAGAAAGTGAAGAAACTAACAACCTAACACTTTCAAAACCCAAAGAGCATTATTAGGAGACTTCAGGCTTGAAAGTGATGCTTTTGATCCGGACACACTTACCTGGCATAACTGTGAGACTCTGAATAGATAAGCAGGAATTTTGCCTGTGCTTCTTGCATGCCAGTAGCTTTACAAATAGTCAGTTTAAAAGATCATTGCCACGGGCATTGCTTAAATAATTTTATATACATAAGTATATATGTATAATCTATGTCTGTGTGTGCGTAACAATGCATGGTAAACAAAAGCCCTAAGATCACTGAAAAATCCCCATAGATTACTTCATGATTTATTTTCTAGGATGAAGTATATTTTTAATTAATCACTTCAGAAACTGAAGCTGTCAGTGACCTTTTAAAATTACTACACAGATACAGCACACTTTTAGATTAATATTGATTTTTTCCCCCTCCACTGCAAGCAAAGTTTAGACAATTAGCTTTCATACTAAGAAATAATTATTAAGCTTCACTTTTTTTTTTCTTAAAAGTTTATAATTAAGCCTTTTGATTGTGAGCTTTTTTTTTTTGGTTGTTAAGTCCAAGTAACCAAGTAACTATGTGCAGAAATTAACCTTTTTATTATATTATGTACTTTTGTAGTAAAGCTTGTTTGAAGTGCATGAATAAAAAGTTAGTGAAATTACAGGAAGAACAATCTAATATAGCAATAATAGGTGCATTCACTGTGCATCTGAGAGGAGGAGGGGGGAAAAAAGAAGAGTTTTCACTCATTTTGGCCTAAAATGTATTCAGGTTTCCAGGATTCTGACATCAGAACCCAGATAACACTGGCTAGAACCATAGGGCTTTACAATAAAAGCTAAAATATTGACCATATGATGGCAAAAAGTCTTTATTTGCAGTTAACTTATTCTCTTCTAGCTACTCTCTGATGAAGTTGGTGGTGCTGTGGAGGATGATCTCCTTCTTCTTGACAAAGATCGTGACCGTTCAGCACTGTAGGCAACATGCTTATCATAATTTTGTATCTGAGCCTCGAGGAATTCCCTCTGTTGCTGGCTGATTGTCTGGCTAATCAGTCCAGGGAGAGCTTGAATGCTACCAATTAAAGTTTCCAGTTTAGTTTCCAGAGTAACAATTCTCTTCTCAAAATCTTCGCTTCTTTCATTTAAGTCAGAAATCATGTCATACATGATGTTTTGAGTCTGAAAGTAGAAGGATGTAAATAAAGGTTTAGAGAGACCTTACAAGTATTGCAACAAGTAGCACAACTCTAGAAGGCTTTGCAAATGTTTTGCACTTCACAAAAAAAAAGGATATGAGTTTTATAATAATATCTAGTCTTGTGACATAATTTTCCTTGTAGATTAAACTACAGTAAAATAAACTTCCAACTAAATCTGTTGAGCAGAAATGCCATATATTTTGAGTAGCATTTTAAATGTCAAAGTCCAAATGAATTAAAGGAAAGACCAGACACTTTTTTGAAATTCAGGTGCTTGGCAGTGCACCAGGCTAAGCTTTCTGAGCAGTCAGTTGTGTAAGTACCAGCAGACTGATAGCTCCATAGCTGTGCTTCATCTTTGACTGTTCTTGACTCTGGTTTTAAACACATTCTTCTAAGCAGAACACAAATGTTATTCATTTATTCTCTCCTTAAACTGAGCAGGTTTTCTTGAATTGGCAGCAGGAGTAGCTGGGTGGATTGTTTTTGAAAGGTAGTGCAAGGAGTAGAAATTCAATTATATGCTTTGTATTTTCTACATTTCTCAATCTATCTTCCCTCTAAAAAACACTGGTTACAGCAAGTATATAGAGCGTACTTTAAAATGCCACAGTGGTGAGTAAAAACATAGTCTGAAATGTGTTATTTCAGTAAAGTGTTGCAGTTGGTTAAAAATAATGACTGAATTTCTGCCTCTTATAGATTGAGACTTCGGCTTAATTAAACCAGAATTAAAACTCGATGTAATTCTGTAGTCAAACTTGTTGAAGTTTATAAAACATCCAAAGGGAAGAAAATTAATTGAATGACTGACTGCCTGAAGTGTAAAGCACTTCAGTATCACGTGAGTGTTGATAACACACTTCTCTGCCTTCTCTAGCATAAACCTTAAAAGAAAAATAGTCTACAATAAATAGTATTAGTTGCCAGAAGCATTAGAATGAATTGTATTTTCACAAACTGAAGTGTCAGGTGGTACTGCATAGCAAGAGAGTAATGAAAACTGAAGAGTTTAATCTCTGCTTTGATGCACTTTAATTTGAGAAGGATTTTGATGTAAATGAAAAGAAACCCTTAGAAAGAGCCTTTTAATGCCGCTAATGTAGCTTCGTATTAAGTCCACAGTAACTGTTAAATATTGAGGTCTAATGAGAAATCTGAAAAACTATCAGCTCGTACCTTTAGCTGTCTAGTTATTATTTTATATTAATGACAAATTCCAGTAACAATAAACAAGAGCTTGCAACTGAATAGCCTCTTTTACCTCAAAACAAATGATTTTAAAAAGATTAATAACGTCTTATGATGTATTGGCAAAGTAGGCAGCTATTATTCATTACAAAAACTTAAATAAATGCAGACTTAAACTTATTGAAAGTCACTGCTACGTAAGACAACAGGAATAGAAAAGCTCTAATTCCAATCTAGGTAGGGGCTGTGTACCATGGTCCCTATCACAGCACAGTCACTATCACCAGATGGCAAATCTCTTTACTACACAGTACTACACCACTACAACCCACTCACAGTTCAGCATTTACCATGACCACTGCAGTCACTTCAGGAGCTCTTAGGATCAGCCTCTCAATTGTGAAGTCTTTTTCAAATGTACAAAAAAATAAATAAATACAGTGCATTCAAACTTTGGTCAGAACTATAAATAAGATATTTCATTCAGTAGGTGCTACCACAAAATACACACATATTTTCATTTGCTACAAATAACAACCTTGTTAGCAATATTTGTATGTATAATGCATAGCATTTTCACTTACAAACTCTTAACTTTTACAGGATGAATGTCAAAACAACAGTAACTGGCTACTAACCTTTGCCAGGTCCACCAAAGTGTTGGCTTGATCGTTCAGTTTCCTTTGTTCCATTTTTACACTTCTTAATCTAAAAAGCAGAATTTTAAGTCAGATATTTTTTGTATGTTGCCACACTAGGATTTCTAAAGAGCATGCACAAACTTACAGGAGCAAATAATTGCACGGACAATGCCTTGACTACTTTGTGTAGGGTCAGAATTGTGCCTGCTACAATGAGAAGCATGCTTCTTCAACACCGCAAAAAAGGAAAGAGCAAGGAAATGTGATGTCCTTGAGAATACCATTTGCCATGGTCAAAGTTGAATTCAAAAAAAGGAGATAACAGTTTATCCAGACTATATGAAAGCCAAAACACTCTTCAAAGCCTCAGTGTCATTTTAAGTAGATATAGGAAGAAACATAGAACAACTGTTTTTTGGTCATTATTGTTGTCAGTAATCAAGAATCTTCCCATGCCTACAAGACCAGATACAGGTATTAACCCTGTTCTGTCAGAAATGGATTGGGTTAGCAGGTGTTTTAACCTGATGGAAATACAGTGATAAGTGAGTTTCTCCTTACTTTAAACAGAACTTCCATCTGACCAGAAGCCAAGTAACCAACACACTTGCCAATACATTTGATTTTCTTAGATAATATGTGAATCTAAATATGATTACATTTTAAATTTACATTAAGCATTCCTTTTCAAAGCACAATTTAAACAACAACACTGAAAAACTATGAAAGAAGCAGCAAGGGTATATTTTTTTCTTTGATGAGTACCCATCTGCATTATTATTAGTTATGCGCATCCTTTGAAAGATATCAATACGTGACCTTTCCCATGTGTTCCCTGATACAAAGCCCATATTCTCCAAATTAACTATCAGAGGAGTGGTTTGTAGATGTGATTTCCACAAATAAACAATTTCTCCCTTAAGTACAAGTCATTTGTTCAGCATTTCAGAACAGACAAATACTTGGACTTTCAATGACTTTTCTGGTGGTTGTTCTAAGCAGGAAATAGCATTTTTCAAAAACAACATATAATTTTACAAACAGTGTGTGATAAGATCCCATTTCAGTCTACTAGGATGTCAAAGACCAACCAAGATAACAATTGGGTTAGCTGTCAAATAAAAGCAAGTTTGGCAGCAGGTGAGTTGCCAATGCATTCTCTGCCCATTTCTCAGTGATGGTATTACTTTGAAAGTTAGTTTAAAGAAAGCCTTCTTGAAGATATTCCAAAATCAGAAAGTTTCTGCTCATATCTTTAGTTTACAAGCATTTCCTTTCATATCTAGACTAACTGCCATGAGAAAATAACTTGTGGAGAGAGAAATATCATTTAAAAATATATTTTTTAAATAAATGGAAATAACTGTTAAGGTAGAAATGAACTGTTCACATAAAACTTGCATTCCAATGGCATGTTACTTCAATGTCATATGCTCTTCTTCCCCTGGAAGCTTCTTTCAGAGCACAACATAAATGCAAAGTGTAGGAATGGTGCTTTCAGAGGTTATAATATAGAGTTTTTCTAAAGCAAAAATTACTGAGGAGTCTCCAAGGCATGGAATTGCATCATTACAGTCTCAGAACAGAAAAATTACTCAAAGGTGAGCACATAAGGATTTGACTGGAGAATGACAACCCCAGTGTTTTGGTGAGCATCTCTCAAATAATTTGCAGAACACGTGTTTTTTGCTTTTCTTAAGATTTGTTGACTCATTTGTTTGACATTTTAATTTTCAAATTTCAGGAAATCCATTGTTATTGTAGTAATATAAGTATAAGTTGACAACAACATGATAATTCTCCACGGTAACGAACCCAACACCTATCACAGGCTGTAAGAACTTATAGGTAATGGCAAGTCTTTAGCTGCAGCAGCCAGATTTAAAGAAAACCATCAGACTTTCACTCTTGAATTCATTAAGAGAAAATTTTGATTTTATGAACATCACTTATCACAGAAAAAGATCATGATTCTGGATCGCGTTTCCATGGTAGCAATCAGACCACTGAAGTTCACAAATAAAAACTCTATTTTTTGCATGCAGACAGTGGTAAATTCTGCAAATTTAGAAAGGAACAGCTTATACAACTTACTTCCGAGCTCTATTTTCATTTTGTTGAAAATAAAAAGACAAAACAAAAGAAAACAAAGTGTAAAAAATACTAAAACAACCAAATGAGCACAGTGGGCTCGATTCAGCAGGGGGAAAGTCCTAGAGGGTGCTACTTCTTTCAGTCATAGCTGCCTGAAGAGTCTAATTTACTTGCATTCATGGTGAAGCAACTTCCACTGTCTTCAAACCTTCCAACTGACTATCATCTAAAGATTTTCTTATTCATACATTACATAACATGCCTTTTAATGTTACCATTTAGATGATTACACATTCATGTTATCTAGTGTGCATGAGAAGCAAAAAAAACCCAGACCAGCTGAAGGAATTTTGGAGTTGTGACCATGACTTTGAGGCTGTTACCATGATCTGCTCTGGTTTCCCTTATAAAACTGGCCCTGCAGTGTCACTCCTTTTATTTCTGTCTCCAATAAAATGGTTGGAAAGGTGAAGGAGGGGGACCAAAAAAAACTTAAGAATCCAGACAGAAAGACAGAAAACCATAAGTCAAAATGTTCAAAGATGCAAAGGGATAAAATATTAATTTGCATCCATCTACTCAGCCACAGCAGAAACGAAGTAAACTGCTAGAGCAATGTTTTCATCCACAGTGCATCCTTCAGCATATTTAGAAAACTATCTTTTGTTCATCTGTTTGTTTTCTTAAATACAACAGTTTTGGGGCTAATGTCCAAAGTGTTAAAGGAAAGAGGGAAGTGATTAACATAGCTGTTCAAAGTCTAGCTGTCACAGATACAAAAAACTACTGCTGCCACCTTCTTCACTCCACCTAATCAATTAATTCTTAATGGAAGTGCAGAACAGCACTTTACATCCTGCAGAGCTCCTGAATGGTATATAAAGCTGGAGATCGAGCCTGCTGTGCTTCTTAGATTCTTCTCCGAACATATGTGTGCATACACACACAGACACACAGGCAGAAACACGCACAGACAAAATAAATAGCCAAGTTAGAATGTTAAGGAATAACCATTGCAATCAAGGATTCAAGCCCAGCAAAGGATGCACAGGACATGCCACCCTCTCTCCCAGAACCCCTGACACTCCACTCCACCTCCCAGTCCTTTAAGCTAGACCAAACTGGGAAAACATACTTTTTACATCCACATAAAAATGCCTCAACTTCCATTGAATTTTTATTTCTTGAAGTATTTCCACTATAGCACAGTAGCATTTAATCCTGGAAGTTTGCTAAATATAACAGTAATCAAGGTTTATAGAATACTTCATACCTTAAGCTTAGCTACCCATTGCTTTAAAAGATTGCTATGAAACAGGGAAAGAACAAGTTAGCCTAAATATACTAATATGAAATTTGTTAACCTGGTCTTTCCTTCCTGTTTTTCCTGCAAGATAACACATAGATGTTAATTTCATGATGGATGCTTCTATCTCTTCTCTAGTTGGCTTAGACACAGACCTACACTAAAAAGTTATCAAACCATGAGTTTGAAATTAAATTTACTTAATTTATCTACATCTCCCCTGTATTTCATGGGAACTAATTTCATAGGCTGCACAAATGGCTGTCACAAGCTGGATGGGGACAACAGAACGGACAAATAGGTCCTGACCATTCCTCAAGAAGAATCCTGGTTCCTGGAGACAAAAGTCTCTCTTTTTTTTGTTTGTTTTTTCCTCCTATGTAGTTCAAAGAAGAGTAATTGAACCACTGTGCAATTCTGATGATTTTTATGTGCTTTATGACAAGAATGTACTACAAATGTTAGATAAATATTTATAGTCCAGCAATACCATGGTACAGCTTAATCCTACTACTGGTTGTAGGTCTCAGGCTCATTTTCACTTCCTCAGGTAGAGGGGAAGAACTCATTTCAATAATGCCAGAGGTGCTGAAAGGTCTGTTGACATATACTCCCATTTTCTAGAACAGATGTCAGCAGTCATAGTTGACATACCAACATTTGATCTTATGCACTGAGAATACATAGTGGGGAGATGGAGAGACAGAACTAAATTCTGTTGGGCTGTGCAATGATGCTGGATGAATATACTTTTCATTAAACACTATATACGCATTCATGGGCTCTCTTCTATCACATCATTCTGATTTTAAAATATTAAAACACCTACTACAAAGAAAATGGTTTTTATTCTCTTCTGTCTATTGTAGCTTGAATCTTACTACCTGTAACCAAATGAATAACAAAAAAGTATAGTTTTAGTGGCAAAGAACAAAAAAAGTCTTAGATAATTCAAGAAGCATGGGAAACTTCTTAAAAAACATTAACAAGTCTATATGGCGATAAACAGCCAGTATACCTTTTATTTATTGCAGGCAGGTAACATAGTAAAACCTTATCTTTGCCTTATTCTTATGAGAAAAATCAGCAATATTCTATGAAGGGAAGGGAATGGTGGGGGAAGAGAAAAGAGGGGCAGGATGGGACATGGGTACTTAGAGTAACTATGAAGGAAAAGGAATCTAACAGAGAAAATACCTTGACAGGAAAATCAAAGCAAAATAGTACTTACTGATGAATAGCTTGCAAGAATTTGCGCTGATGTTTCCTTACTTTTGCATGGTCTATCTTTTTAACCAGCTTTGTGTTTTTATAAATTAACCATGTTTCCCTGAGTACATTGGCCGCTGCATTTTTCACCTGTTTAATAAAAGAAAAACACCAAGCTGACAAAAACAGTACTGTGTTATGTTTCCACTTTTCTGGTGTAACCTCTTTCTAAAGCTCTTAATGTGCCACCTTAACTGTGGGAAGCAGGTACATCAAGAAGGTGCAGCAGTGAGGGGAGCAAGAAGTAACTGGATTAAGGGGACTGCTGAGTGATTTCCTTATTACTTATAGATGTGATATTGGGATCAAATCTTTTTACACCCCAGAATAATTTTTCCCTCTTCAAAGACTTAGCACTGTTCGGTGATTAAGGCAATATAAATTACAGCAAAGAAATACTAATGCATTATCTGTATGCTAAATAAGGGTATTTAATAGGACCATAACATTTCTCTCTTTCTTGTTCTGTGGTTAGTACCTCCTAATTCTTTTAGGAATACAATAGCCTTTTAAGCTTCCAGAGTTGTTTAAACAGGTTAGGGTGTTTTTTTCCTTTGGTGTTTTTTTTTTGGTTGGTTGGTTTTTTTACATTTATCTTGTTTCATTTTTATCATTCTCTGAGGAGATGAAAAAATACGTTGTCAATGAAAGCAGACAGAGTTACATTTCTTAAGTGATTTCACTTTTTTTTTTTTTAATGTGGCTTTCTATAAAATGTTAAAGGTAAGAGTACCTACATTTCTTTTTTAGGCCCTCCAAAATTTTCAATAATGCTTGAAAACAACAGAAAAATAATTTCAATGAAATGTTGATTAATGACTACGTTATTTGCAAAGGAAAAATGTCTTTATTATTTGCCTTTATTTTCTCTCTCTCCAGCTTTACATCTTTCCAGTCACTGCAGTGTCAGAGGTAAGTCAGTGTCTACGTAAAGGCACTGCAGGAATGTCACACAATAGCTCTTCCCAGCAAGAGGTCCCCACCTGGTTCCTGTAAGTGCTGGAGAACCTTGGTCCTCTCTTTAGTGGGAGCACACTCATGTTTTAGAGAACTCTTCATAATCTCTACTGAGCCCTTGCACTTCCACAAGGTATTGCTATCTCCAGGCTGTGAGGAAAGCTCTCTAGCACCTGCACAACCACTTGTTGTATGTACCTCTCAGATTTGTTCAGTTGGTTTGCTTTCTACGTGCTTCAAGTTTCATGAGTTTGAAGCTACCGAAGTACAACTTGGACAAAGTATTAGACTGATATTTAGATTTATACGAAGAACAGATGAACAAAATACACTTTAAAAGTCACGAATGAACACCAGACTCAAAATATGGCCAATCTCCACAAAACCTTTTTTTCTCCTGAAAGACATTTTGAGCTCAGCTTCCAGATTACACTAGAAGAGTGACTGTGTTAGGACGGGACAAATTGTGTTTTGCAGTCTAGTATCAAGACCTTAACTGACTGTAGTAGGAGCGTAACTCAACAAGATCAGCAAAACACCTCATGTCAGACACACTTTATACCTACAGAACTACCTTCCCACCCATCCTTAGGCTTTCCCCACTGTCACTGCTCAGAGGAGATCCAGGCTGCTAGTGGTAACCAGCACAGAAATCAGATAGCCAGCACAACCAGAACAGTGTGCTGAGAAACACAGCATGTGGAGACATGGCACAGCTCTCCACAGCACTGAGGGAGCCGTGCTGAGGCAGCCACCCTCCTCCTCACCCGGAGCACAACTGTTGTCTCCATCTCAGGCACTGACATCCCTCTGCACCCACAGTAAGGAGAAACTCTGCATGAGTCACTGTTGTGGGTACCTTTGTCTCCACATTGGCTCTTCTCAACAATGAAGATTAAACAAGTTGAGTGGACTGTGCAGCTACTACTCATTTTCTTGTTCTCTCAACACTGACCTGTCTTATTTAAGTAAAGAAGGATTTCTACTGCCTTGTTTGATGTATTTTTTTCATTTAAAATATTTTTATAAATACTAATGATTTCTATTTTTTAAAAAAATAATCTCTTCTAAAAATATTATATACAAATATCTTCTAGGGCCCTGTAGTACTATGGGGTGCTAAATAAGCCCTGCGTTGAATACAAAAAACAACTGGAACGATTGTCTTCCTCACAAACCCTGAACATATGGTTTGCTTAGAACATCTCTCATAGCTTGAAATTCCTAGATTTATCGGACATTTAATCTATTTTAGATTTAAAAAAAATTATATTCTTTTCATATGCCACACAAAAGGTTTTAATTTAATATAATAGTCTAGTTTCACTTAACTGCTGGTTACACCAGTTATCTTCCAGCTACAAGGAATTTCTACTGAATATTCAAATCCTCAAAAGTTTCTGAGAACTTGAAGTTGCCCTCAATTCAGAGAAAAACTCAAGGCATTCAATTTCTAACTTTCAAAATCCCACTCACGAGAAGTTCAGCAGGAGAACCAAGCAGGAGACTGCTTAAAACAAATGCAGAAATAAATTAGTACACATTTCCTTTTCAGTTGTGAATATAAAGTGTGACTTACTCTTTTAGTTAGCTGGGTGTCCATCATGAAATTATGCACATGTTTTTCAGCTTTGGTAAGTTCTAACTTCCTTGCCACCACAGCTACCACCAGTGCAGTGCACCCAGCACCCTGGAAACAATAAAACAAACCCCCAAGGTGTTACTACTGTGTTTTGCAGACTTTTGAGAGCAAGTTTCTCCTTTGCTGTAGAGGTATGGTGGGCATCAGGTGATTCATCCCTGGTAAATACAGTGAACATGCTACAGCTATTTTGTTTCATAGTAATATGAAAAGTCAGTAATTACAGGCTGATAAATTGTCAAAGCACCAAAATAATTAGTGAGCAACACTGTTTAAAAGTTCTGCCTTTTTTTTTTCTGCAGGGGTTGAAAATTTGAACACGTCCCATTTCTAATGCGTAAACAAAGGGGGTGATCAAAACAGCTTTTAAAACCCAGAATATTAGTAAATAAATGTAGGATATCCTGTTCTTAAAAATTTTCTCAAGGTTACAGCAGGTCCTAATGAAGAAATAAGATTAGATTAGTATTTAGCACATACACACATAAAGAAAAGTTTTCATAGGATTTTAGGGCCTAAAAATAATAATAATAAATTAGCACTTAATCACCTTACTGTATTTTCCTGTTGTTTCATAAGTCCTTCCATGATCTTTTTCCCATACTATTTTTACTTATCTTATTACCCTTTAAAATAGCACACATACATAAGACCATTTATTCAAAACTTGGATGGAGAAAATACCAATTTTCTAATTTATGCTGTCTATATGTATGCACATTCATGTATATACATGGACATGCATGTTCCCAACGGGACAATGCCAGTAGGTGCCTGTCCCTTTGAAAGGACAGTTATCTTTATCAGCATCACAAATTCACAAATTTAAATTTTTTTTTTCCTGAAGTGCTGAGAAGGAAAGGAGTCTAAAATGAGCCAGGTAGTAAGAAGCAGTGTATATTATACACATCTAGAGGTATAATTACTTTGCATTATTTATAAATTCTGCTGCCCTAGTATTTATTTTTTTACAAACAAATTTTTACAAGTTGTTCTTAAAAAGGTATAAAAATCTCATTGAATATACAAGGCTGTGTTTAACCTGCTGATTCAGTCCAATCTAGTTGTCATTGCACTTGCGTCAGTTACACTCCAATATAAAGCAATCTCTCACTGCACATTGAGGTCTACCACATTTTCATTCTCAGAGCTTTCTTCTACTCATTCTGTATTTCTCCCAAAAATCTATTTTCTCTCTGTCTACCACCTCTATAACTGCCTTACTGTCTCCAGAAAATACAGAGGAAATCTCTTAATCTAGCTTCCAAAATACAAAATCCATTAACAAACACTTAAAGACTGCAAAATAATTAACTCATTGGAAACCTTTATTCACGTAGTGTTCTCAAAAAAATGAATCTTGTCTCTCTGTGTACTTACTGAGGCACACAATGAATTTTGTGAAAGCCTCCAATTAATTATTTCTCTATTCTCCTGGTAGATTGTTCCAAGAAATCCATCTGCTCCCTCACAAGCACCTAATTCTCTGCAATCAGTTGTCACCTACCAAGGCTTCTTGACACAACAGCTCTCAGCATTCCCTCAGATGAGTCCCTTGTAATTTTCCTGCATTTCCTGCTTCTCTCCTGTCCTCAATACTAAGCCTTCCAGCTTAGCAGTTCTCTCCCTCTGTTCTCTAATCCTGTGTAAATAGAATTTCATGGCAAGTTACCTGAAGTCTTGCTCGCTCCATGAGACAAGTCAAAATGGGGCTAAAAGTTCCTTTGCTTCTCCGGTTCCCATTAATAGTTAAAAAGGAAGAAGACAGCCCAAGTGGCTCAAGGCTAAGCACTGCAGAAATCCATCCAGCCTTCTGAGAACAGCACTAGGCAGGACATGCTCTAACATATGCGCTACCTCCCTGGGAAACAGACAGCACACTTTAGGTCTTCTTCCTATCACAGGAAATGCTAATAGGCAGAAGACTTCTCTGTGTGCAAATAAATGAATAAATTATCCCATACAATACCAAGAAAATGAAGACCAAAGCAGATACCTTTTGGTCCAGTATGCCAGGAGAATCAAGGCCAGATGCTGATTTAATGACATAACTGGAGTTCTGCATACTCACAGTAAGAGTGCTAAAACGGAGTGGCTTATTAGTACAGACCCCACTGGCACAAAACAGCTGTTTATGCAAATTAAGTAGGGGAATGAAATACTGGAGCATCCTTTCCCAGTCCTCCTCAAAAAGGCTAGAGGAATGAATAGCAAAAGGAGTTTGCTTTGAGGTGAAGGTGTTCCAGATTGTGTGATTAACTCTCCTCCTTTTTCAGAGTGACACAGTTGTAAGGGCCAAACGGTGTTAAAAACTTTATGTCTCACGTGAAATCTACTGCCTGCAGCAGCACAATACTGTCACTGACAAGCTATGACAACCACCGCTGTGGGGTACATGCACTCCTATCTTCCTCATCTCTAGAACAGCTTATTGTGATGGCAAGGCATCCTAGATTCAAGTTAACACTCTTGGTTTTGTGGTATATGATGGGATCTCAGGATATGAAAATGAGCTCCTCTGTATTTCTGCAAAAGTAGGAAGTATTATACTATCTGCATATTTACAGATAGTAAAATTTACATTTTGCAGTATCTTGAAGGAAAAGAAATTACTCTCATAATAGCATACAAAAATTATGGAAATTCCACTTAAATACATGATGCTAGCTAATACTTTATGTTACAGTACTCTTCCACAGTATATATCTCTTCCTAAAGAGTTCAGCATTGCTAAAACTACTAAGAAAGTGAGAATGAATCAAAATTGCAGAAATTAAATAGAAGTGTATATATATACATATATATAGTATATATGTATAAATATTATATAGTGCACCAGCTACTTATTTATTAAAATTACTTAGTATAAGTAAAATCACCATAATAATTATTTCAACTGCAAGAAGCATTTTTTAGACAATAAAATTGTACAAAGTCTTATATTTGATTACTGCATTTTATAATTTCCAACATCATTCCTTTTGTCCTGTTTTGAAGTAAGTAATACAGTAAATCACTGCTTTAAGATCTTGCTTAACATTCAGGGGAATTATATATAATACAAAGAATTTGAAAAAGGCAGGAATGTGTACATTTTTGAGTATCAAAGCAGCAATTAATTCTATTTGGAATTTGTAGTCCTTAGTCAGTCCCCTCTCGACCTCTTGCATTACAGAGTTATTGTAATGCATTTTGACTTCGTAAGCTGCTTGATTTTAAGGGCACTTAGGACAGAAATTATTACAACACATGCAGTGTAAGCAAATTGGTCAAACCAAGGTTAAGGTTTGACTATATTGCTCATTTGGTCCATTTAATGGAAACATGCAATAACAGAATTGACCATCCATTAATTTGATGACCATCAAGTACTCTATGGTCAAGTGTTTGCCAGCAATCACCAGTTTTAAAAGCTGATGTACCTAAATTTTTCTATTTTTCAGAAATCATGTACAAGCTCAGCTAAAGCAGGAGAAGCCCCTAAATATTACTAAAAATAAACTTCCTTAAAACAACAAAATCAGGACTCCACTGATGAGTTGAACAATGCCTATTTCCTATTTGCAAGGTTTGGAAGATGAAGCACATGAATCTCACCCTGAATGCTCAGTATTTCTTGCCTGATGGGAAATGTTGCATATTAATTTACAGGAAATCCAAGAAGTCTGAAAATAAAGATGACACATCCTCAGTTTTCCAGTTGAGCAAAGTAACAAACTCTGGACTGCACAGTGGTACCAGCTCTCTGATGGTGACATAAAACTTGCATTTGTGAGCAGTACAATCTTCTAGCGTAAAGTTTACAACCATTTACACACAGCAAAGCTCCCCTTGACCATCAGTCTATTCAGCTATTGTCCTTATTGAAAACACTTTGATGTGTTGGCAAACAATTTGAAGACATTATTTGCATCTTTAATTCTAAATATGCTGTTCCTGTTCAGGACAAACGATGCCTAAAGTTCAAATGCTCATGCAAGTAAGAAACAGTCTGTGAAAGCCATCCTTCAGTATTCTCTTTAATGCCTAGAATCCAAAGTCAGTTTCCCTGATAGAAGTGTAAGTAGAAGTTTATGTGGACACTTGACTTACATACATACTGAGGTACTTGTTAAACAGTAGTAGGCTAATCACAAGCTTAAATTATGACTGACATTCCTTTAAAAAATGAATGGAAAGATGGACTAAATAGAGGGGAAAGAAAATAATGTCATTGGCCATCGGTTTCTTGATATCAAGCCCATGTTATTTGTAAAGGACAACAGAAGAAAGGTGAAAATAATTGTATTTAAGTTATACTGTAAATTTAGCAACTGAACAAATTGCTTAACATGGTCCTCAGAAAAAAAGTACAACTATTACTTTGTTGCAGTATATAAAAGAACGCACAAGTTTGTAATGTTGTTAAAGTGAACATGCTTCCAAAATGGTGGTGTAACTCTTTGTGTAAACCTTTCTCTTTTCCAAGATCCCTCACCTGTACCTTTGGAATGTCTAAGAGATAACTGGAAGCTTATCTATTGGTCGTTAACCCTTTTCGTGTAATTGGTTGGTTTGTAAGACCTCCTGAACTCCCACTGGTCACATGGTAATCCACCTAAGAGGTACTTAAGCAGTTACCCAGAACAATAAAACTCTCTCTGCCTGCTCACCCTGCCAGCAGCTGTCCTGTGGTCCCTGCGGGAACCATGGAGACTGCATGGTGGGGGGCAGGGGGACTGCATCTTCTCCTCCAGGACTAGGGGTAAAAGCAAAGCCTCTAGACTGGAGTTCCCCTCCCTGTCCACCCTCAATGCTCATCATTACTTGGTGTTATCTTTCACTTTACCCTCCAGCATCATGAACTGCAGCTTTCCCTGTCTACCCGCACAGTGTCTCCTCTTGGCACTTAGTTCTGAATTACGCAACTCTCAGCTGCTTTAACAAAGCAGATTATCTCTTAGACACATCAGAAACTGCTACAATGGTTACTTCCTTTGCCTGTCATTTTTACTACATTACTCTGCAGTCTATTCCCTTCTTGATGGCATCACATACAGAGCATCTGCCCTCAGTTGCAATATTTTATGACTCCTCATGGATTTGAGCTCCAATAAGCTGTACATAAACAAATCTAATATACTGTTTTCTTTCTAATTCTTCCCCTTCTTTTCTAGGATATTACTTACTACAAAGCCTTGCCTAGCCACTGAAGGTACATCAGATTCTGGTATGCCAAGATCACTTGTTCTGATTCTACATGAACCCTCCTTGTTCCCCACTCTACTCGCTCTATGGGGATAGTAAACTGTTCAGGAATTTGGACTATGTATTTCTGCTGTTTTTATACAATACTGGTATCAGCAGGATCTAGTGTTATGAGTCCTGAAGTGCTACAAGAATATATATAACAATAAATAAAGACGGTAGGTCTGTATTATCCAATTACACTGTATACATCATACTAGACCTGACATTGTGGTTTTTTCTCCTTCAGATCTTGCTGTGGATTGCCAAAATTATGTATCAATATACTTACTATATTCCAGCTGAGATGCCTTTTGCAGTCCAATCTCAGTCCTCTGTTCTTTTCACTCACGCAGCCCACCCTGAGCTTTCTGCTGCTATCAGCAGGACCATCACACCAAAGCTTACTAAGAGCTGCTACAGAGAATTTTACGCTATGGTAAACTACAGTAGGCACAGCCATGGCAGCCAGAAGGAAAAAGCTGGTGTTTCCCAAAGTACAGGATGAGAGTAAGGCTAAGAAATCTGATCAAGACTTTACTACTACTCACAACCGCGAAGACTGAGGGTACACACTGGTGCAATACAGTGATTGCAAAACTGCAGGGTTCAGACTTAAGGGAAGTCTAGCATTTACATCTAGCATTCTGGTAAAGGCCAAGTTTCAGTGATAACTAGAGAGGTGCTTCCAACTCTCCATCTAAAGGTTTATCTAAGACAAAAAAAGCTTAGCATTGACTGCATTTTCAGTTAGTACTGAAAGCAACACTTGGTCAGCAGAGAAATGCTGTACTCCTCTAAGTAAATGCCTCCGGTATTTTCACTTGATTCTTTCTTTGATAAGGTTCCAAAATACCTTTACAAGACAACACTGAATTGAGCCATTTCTGCAAACATCTGAAGATTATATACATGCCTGAAGGGTGCTATTGGTGAGAACAGAAGCAACACTGTGGATGAGTGCCTCAGTTCAGTCTTCTGGTAGCTTTGGTTTACTGGACTGGAAGTGAAGTGCAGTCTTTAGTGGTGTAGGTGTCACAAAGATGTCCTGCTATACTTGCCTGTAGCTGAAAGAAGGCTGTTGCCACATTTCTTGCTCATTTCCCTTGGGATCCACTGAGGGACAGAGAAGGTCCGCTTTGCAAACATATGGTTCTGGTGGGAAATTTATCTCTGCACCAGAAAAGGCACAACATTCCTTCTGCTGCTCTGCATAAAATGAAAATCCTGTAAGAATTTAAATGGGCATTTTGTTCATTTGGCTCTCTAAAAGGTGGACATACAGGACCACCAGGGGAGGGAAAAAATAATAATTTAAAAAAAAAAATGTTCCTTAAAGTGAAAAAAAGCCTCTCCAAAACAAGCAAAGTAAAAGTTGAGGGAGTAATCCATCCACAAGACAGACAGTCTCTAGGGAAATGGTGCTGTATAAATGTTGTTTTGCATCTGTCATTGTTTACTGGGAGAGATGTGTAACTTTGCAAAACTGAAACAAAGTAACATGAGTAATAGGATAACAACTGTGCCATCTCAGCCAAAAGAGTGATGTAAAATAGTTTTGTATTATTTATACTTTCAATATTTCAATAGTTGCATGGCTACTGTTGTCTTCAGTGGAGTTTGTAACACATTTAGAATTTTATTTCAACATTTAAACTTCTGATCTATACAACAGTAGGTGACCAGATTTCTTTAGTTCTAATTAATACAAAAGATTTTTTGCAATGTTGCAAACATAAAAATTATGAAGAACATTAAATGTTATGTATAAATGTGAAACTGATTAAATACTCTCACACATAGTAATGGGTAGTTGTAAGTGGGGGTGAATTAAATTTCTTGAGTAATGCAAGCTGAGTACTAGGAAAGACATCTGGTTCAGCACAGGACATGATGATTTATAAGATAATGACAATATCTATTCTACAGGGGAACCTATAAATGACAGTAGTGTTAACTCAGAGCAGCCTGACAATTGAATGTCCCCTGGTGGCTGGCCTTCCGGGAACCCTTCAGTGGTCATAACAGCTAAAAAATCCCTGGAGATCAAAACAGTTTATGCCAGTGTGCAAAAAACCTTTTTGCTGAGCAAGGAGGTGAAGTCTGATTTCCCTAAATGAGCAGGCTCAAGAGCCTACAAGGCTGATGGGAAATACTACTTTAATAATTTGGGATGATGTTCTTGTTCAACACCTATGTTGTACGTACAAAAGTTTCATAAGAGTAAGTGTAAAAGTATATGAAAATTGCTGTATTAAATTTGAAGTTACTGCAGATAAACTACATTTTTCCAAAACAAAGCAGAAGTCTTGCTGTAAGAGTCATCAACTCCAGTCACATCAACATAAACAAAGATATTATGGCACAACTGCTGCTCACTCCCTCCAGGAACTAGCTGCCTTTGAACTTGCTGAAATGCATCCATAGACAGACCTAAGTGAAATAATTCCCTTGCCCTCTGACACTTCAAAAACTTCCCTGCTCTACTGGTACAAACTAAAGACCTTCTGAGGAAGTTTTTTTTTTTCCCTTAATTTTTCTAATTCTAAATAAGGGTTAAAACTTTCAGGAGATTTCATTTACTCAAATGGAGGTAAAGTCTTTGCTGTTCTCTCACATTCCAGAATATCACCCTTATCACTACTATTTTAGGGATCCCTTTTTTGAGCTTCTCAACTCAATTGTAATACTTTATTTTTCTTTACTTTGGTTAAAAATTTCATTCCAACAAGGCATAGACATAAAATAATCCCAAACAATGTTTTTCCTCACAAAAGTTTCTATTTTTGCAATTTGTTGTGCCAGAACAACAACAGTAGGGGAGCTGAAGAATTTCTGAGCAGTCCAACTTTTAAGAGCTTCATCCCTAAGAATTAAAGCATCATTAATTGTCTTCTCCACAATAAATGTCTGCTCAGGTTATATTATGTTAGAAGGAATAAACACAACCTGTTCTAAAGCCTGATGTCACTTATATTTATTACTGAATTATCAGAACTAACTGAAATGAATTCTAACGTATATCTGAGGCATGGAACTGAGATGTTATCAATTTGTAGGAAAAGTTTTTCATATTTTCTGTATTTTCAGGGAAGTAAAAACTAAGCAGTGTTCTAGATTTTTGAAATTCCTCTCATCCACAAAACTATTCACCACATTGCTCTGATTAGAATTGATCATACCTTTTCAGCTTTTAGAGCATAATTCCAAATACATTCCTGTGTTTCATACACAACTATGTTTCTCCATTGAATTACACAATTAAACAATGTAAATAAAAGTTTTCATAAAATTGCACAATGTTTTAGTCATTATTATACAAAATAATTTACGAATTTTTTGTACATTATCCATAGAAAGTTTTCATAAAATAATTCAAAATATTTAATTGCTAAAATCTGATGTTTACCTTTTCTCTTTTCATGACTTATCCCAGAAGACAGGCAGACAATGTTAACTACACAGTTAGAATCTCCTTTCTCCCCCCTCCTTTTCTTACAATCTAGTAACTAGTAATTTTCAAAGATGATACATTTCAGAAATTGCTACTTACAAAAGTCATACAGTTAAAAATTATGTTAACCTAGGTGCCATGTTCCTCTTCTGGAGGAAGTTCTAGTTCAGTAATCTCTGTATTTGTTGGTAAGACCAGGTTGTCTGCAATAAAACTGTATACATGAACACCACAATTTAAAATTAAATGAAGAGCCCCCTACTCTCATAGAAGAAACAGCTCATCCTCACCACTTTTTCATGAATCATAGGAAAGAAACTGTGATTGTTTAGAACTAGATGAATATGTCCAGTGGACATTAAAACTCACAGTATGGGAAGATTTTAAATGAGATCTGATTAATTTTTTATTCAAAATTTAGAACTAATAAAAAGTAGTATCCCTAAATCCAGACTGTGCACATTGACTGCAATATAACTGCTCTAATAAGAATTCTTCATCTCCATGAGTGCTGTTTAAGTCCTGTAGTTAAAAGATGAGACCTAAAATTTTTGAAAGAAAAAAACTCTAGTCTTGTCCACCTTTATTGCACAAATTTATGGACCTTTCCTTATTTATTTGCTTCTTTCATAGGCATAACAATCTCTTTGAAGTTCATTTCAATAACAGAAGCAATTAAATTGTAATTTCAGCAGACACTTTGAAATAACATCTATTTTATTTAGAGTAATCTTCATCAAGCTATACTCAAACAACTTGTGCACTCTGTGACAGGACAATTGCAGCTCATCCACTTTATTTGTAGCAACATAGGTTTGACCTACAGGTCTGCTTCTAACTGCTGATAGGTGGCTCTGTAGGAAGATTCTGCATCCTAACCTTTGCATCATAAATTAAATACACCAGCTCACCATATAATGCTGTATGTATAAAAGGAAATATGTCCTTCTCAAACAGATCCTTGCAACAGATTCTTTTATCAGGAATTGGAAGAATAGACTGCCATTATTTTATCTTGCATAACTACAAAAGCTTACAAAAGTCTATAAAACTGTCCATCTCACAGACCATAATTATGCATTGTCCTGTATCCTCTCACACTTGCCCACCCTCCCCCTTCACCAATTTCTATGAAACATCTTTAAATTTTTGCTGACTTCATTATACTCCTCATAAAGCAAGGAAAATTTTGCAAAACGCTCCAAGGCCCTAACTCCAAAAAGCCGTTAAGAAGGTGGAAGTGCTGCCTGTACAGGCAGTTCTGCTTACCAACTGCACAAGCAAAGTGCTCCACCTGAGATCCCCCTGTTGATGGGGATCTGAGAGATCTGCCTGGGTGTGCCCTGACCACCAGGCACAGTATCTTCAGTAGGCAGTCATAACCCCGATGAGCTGCACCACTTGCAGCCATGGGTCTCCCCACTTCCTCTCTACCCTGTTCTGACAACAGTGACAGTAGTCATATTTCTATCCATCCATTACACTCTTGCAGACCCACCTAATGTATACAGAGGGCAGAGGACCCATGTGCTGCTTGATTTATAGTCTACCTGGGCCGCAGTCTACTACTGCTGCCTAGTGCAGTCTCATTGGAAAAACACTTATTGGTAATCGAGGTGAGGTATCCAGTTCACTCTTGCTCAGCTGTAAAGCATCTTTGCATTAACCCATTTTTGTACTGTGCTGTGCTAGTGTTTTCATGAACATTTCACATATTTAAGTGCTTTGCAATATCAGAAAGTAAACTGTTCAATATGATAGTGCATATTTTTTCACTATTTGCTCTCTTTGTTCACAGAACTTTTTTCCCCCCGTTTTTCTAGTACATTAATCAGACTTCTTTGCTCTCTTACTCTCTACAGTTCTCAAAGCATTTTTCCTTTCAGTATAATCTGAATACGTGTAAAGATTTTCCTATTTACCAACAGTGCACATTTGTAGAATTCCAAAGATGCCACTTGAACCAGTGCCTCAAGGGAGGTGGTTACAGTTCCAACAGCCAGCACAACTTGGTGCTACCAGCTGATGGCATAAAGTCCATTTCCCAGACTGAAGTACAAAGCAGGGTTCAGCCTGAGCCCCCCATTTACATTGCACAGAAAGCAATTCCTGAGGCTGAAATGGGAGGACAGCCAGGGCACCTGGGTTCTTCTTTACCAAACAAGGCCTCCACGGGCCACTAGTTCTGAGAAACCAATGTTAACTCTTCAGTGGTCTGTGTAACTACCCCTGTATTCACAAGTATTTCTATTTATTCTGCCTTCCATCCTTTTTAACAGGGACCTTACCCTAAAGCAAACACTCAGTGGTATTTTTTATTGGTCACACTAATCCAACAATGCATTTGCTACTTCAGATGCTAGGGAACTACACTTTCCTTCTTAAAATCACACACAGTTTCATTTTGCTACATACATTCAACAATTATCCTCATATACCTTTTAATTAGACCATAAATCACTCTTATTGAAATAAAAATCACTAGGTCTGTTCGGTATTGCTTTTTGGTATTGCAGGTTAGGCTGGAAGAGAGTTCATTATTATGCTCACTGTTTCACACTTTGTATCTCTCAGATCCTTCACAAAAACAAACCAAAACAAACAACACGCCCTCCCCCCAAGTAATTTTATCATCTGACTTTTTCCTATTGCTCCATAATTTTTTTGTCAAAGATGACATGAATGCAACTAGAGGTGAGGCTTTCAGAATTGTTTTACCTATCATCACATACTAGCTACTTGGTTCATTTTTTTTTTGTTTAGAATTCTATCTGTCCCTGGAGGTATTAATCCAAAACTCATTACCATGAGATACTGGAGACTTTGTGCATCCAAAGCAGCTGCAGAATTTATGACCACTAAGAAAAAACAATCACAGACACAAAGGTATCATCCATACATTTTACAAATCTATCAGTTGTGAAAAAGCACCGCCATGTGTGAAAACAACATAAATCTGTACTTTAGTTGTTCACGGAAGCAACTGCCAGAAATAATCTGAATCCACGTAGTGCTATCATAACTGAAATGACAAATCCATTTTATTATTTCAGCTTCTGTGTCCTTCATTCACAGGCATAAATAATAAAATTTGCAATAATATGTAATATGCTTTTCTGATTTTACTTTTACTTTGTTTTCATCATAATAAAATAATAAGCTGATCCACAGATATTTAAAATAACAGTCCAGCTGCTGCTATCCATTTGCACTAGCAGAAAGGCATTTGTGTGAAACCCACAGATGATTATTACCAATACTACTATCCTCACTGCGCTTCTGTAGGGCTTTGAAGGTCCTAGATTTCTTTGTAATATTTATTCATAATGAAATTCTGCAAAGTCTTGAATAATTTGAGGGGAGAAAAATGATCTTAAACCTCCATCTTCAAGCATTTACTTCTTAATTAACAATGCCCGGGAAGTAGGAAAGCTTTATAACAGGGTTCTGTCCTCATTCTGCACATCCCCGTGGCAATATACACTGCTTTCCATATTTTTTCCTAATGAATTTATGAGCACATTTTATTCTCTCTGGCATCAAAATCTAACAAAGAAAGAGGAGCAAAGCCAAATACTCCAGAAGATGGCAGATTTGAGCTCAGCCAACAGGCTTTAAAAAAGCCTTCTGAGTTATTCTGCTTTGAGCCTGTACTGTCCAATTGCACTGCAAACTCTGTATTTAAGGAGATACACATCTGCCACCATTGGCAAAATTTACTCTCTGTACATGAAATACACACTTATAAAAATTTTTTACCAAAACATCTGTTCAAAAGGGGCAACTATTTGATACCACCTGTGTTGAGCCATAATCCCAATATAGGTGGTTTAACAGAGGTAGATACTGGAATTGCATTAGTTATAAGCAATGGACAAAATTCAAATGCAAGTATGTATCTTATTGTTATATACAGTGTTATATGGTAATATATTGCCATATCTCTCATTGACAGGGATATTTACACAGAAGTTGATACAAATAAAAGTAGCAGAGCCCTGAACTTGTTTACTTCTAATTTACTGCAGATATGTGTAAATTTCACAGACATTATAATACATTGGCTTACTCCCTGCCTAACATTGACCAAATGGTGCAATCCTAAAAAATTAAACCCCGACATGAAATACATCATAAATACATATTGAGTCTGCATACCCTAACAACTGCTGAATGGTATCAATGGTAGCAAAATCTCTTACGGTGCAAACTGCACAACTTAAATCTACTTGGAATGCTATGGATAGTAATGTTATTAGAATTGTAAGAAATAGATTAGAAAACTATGCTTAAGCAAAAGGTTTTAGGAGTTTCACCACCAACATGTTTCAGTGTTTGTGAATAACTTAAAGTCAGTCATAAGATTCATTATGAGTATTGGTACAATTAGACATGTCCAAAGATGATCAAGATGATATGATACCTTAACATTTAATGAAAGACTCTACTGCGATTTCTGAAGCTATGTATTATGTCAGGGTGGAATTTGTTTCTCTGTATTTCATTACACAGCTGCTAAATTTTACCTAAAGAAGAAAACTCCATTCCATGACCAGGAATGAAAGCCTGTGGAAATGGTCTGAGTAAGTATATATACTCTACAAGGCAGCAAATACATGTTTCTTTATGACTAAAAAAAGTTTTGGCATTAATTGCAGCAAATGTAATCTCATATCCAATTAATAAATTCACTCACCATGATTCCAGTAAGTAAACAGACTCCTTTACCACAGTATGTATTAGGTACCATATCCCCATATCCAATGGATAGAAAAGTTATTGAAATCAACCACATTGCCCCAAGGAAGTTGCTAGTAACATCCTGTTGATCGTGGTATCTGAAAAAGAAAAAAACCAATTTCTTTATCATGAAAACAATTATTAAACTGTTGTGCTTCTAGAAAGAAATTGCATTAACTAGTTACATGATCATTCTTGTATTCTATCTCCTTTTTAAAAACAGCTATAAGGAATTAAATAAAAATCAAATTCAATTACATCAGCAGTAAAAAATCAGAAGGTATAAAAATAGAACCAGTAGTAGAGATACTTGTGATGGTTTATAATTCTGTATTTGGTTACTCTCATTAAAAAAGCTGAAACCTTCTTTTTTAATAGAGTGTCTTCATCTGGAGTACAGGTCCTGTTAAGACTCTTCAGTAGCATAAGACACCAGTCTACTACAGTTGCAGACTGAGGCAAATACAAAAGGGAGAGAAGGTTGAGTGCACAAGCAGACAGCAGAGCACATCTTCATCTCCTTGGCCTAAATGCAAGTCTATGATCAGAAATCTAATCATGAGGTATCATGTAAATGCTGACTTAGACAACTTATGGCCTACCCTCTCCATCTACATGTTCAAAATAAATAGAAAAATATGCTATTGTATTTCTCATCATCAAAAGATCTTTACCTTAAATATAGCAAAACCACCCTTTTGTGTTAAGTCAGCTATTAAGTGAAATTTCACTATGTGCTATTTGTCATCTTAGTTTCATTATTATAGTGGAATATGTTCACTTGTCACTTCAAAGAAAACAAGTTCAGATTAATAATCTTCTCTTCACATGACATACATACTTAATAGACTGTGAAGATATAAGGACACATTTTAAGTCAAAAAACCTGTTGTCAACACTAACTCTGTGAGGAGGAAAAGTGCCTAACAGGCTAAGATAGGTGGAATTTTGCTCCCTGGACAGAGCAGCTCTCCCACAGAGACTCTCTGTGGCAGCCACTGCAGACTCAAGGTTGCAATCACCCCTGAAGCTGCTGTGAAGCTTCAGGTTAACTACATGCTGTTAAATTCCCCAGGGGTATTACTTTAGCCATTTCTTAAATCTGTGTCTTACAGTGGGTCACAGAGGGTCATTAACAAATTAGTTCACAAATCTGTAAACAACCTGCTTTCTGCAACTGAAATAATTGCTTATTTTCTCCTTTCTGGACCACAGTCTCTGTGACAGAGCATGAATGCAGAACGAGCACACAGGCTCTGTCAAGAAATTCCTTATTCTCTAATTTGTAAGATATTCACTGTAAAGGTCTGCAAAACTCTGCCTTCAAAGTCCCACCTATGCCTCGATAATTACAAAATGTTAAGAACTGTTTGACCACCAGGGATGACAGCAATCACTCCAAACAAGTCTGTTCCATATTTCACCTGTACTTTTATCTCTCCTGGTCTCAGTGTTGTCTCTCACATACTTTATACAAGTTTTTGAAAAAAATTTTTTCTTCTGCCTAGAACAAAACCTAGAAAAATGTTGAAGAAGCCCACATTTGGACTCCTAAAGATGACAATGACACAAACAATGACAACCACAACAGCACCAAGACAAGTTACAAAAAAACGACAGCAAACTTGATTTAGCTCATGACAAAAAACAATCGGATATCATTTTTTTTCCAGTGCGCATTCAATATTACGGATTTTAGTCTCCACTTAACAAACTTACCAAATAACAGTTGTGAAATATATGGATACAGGGAGAGAAACATAGTTATCCCATCCAGAAGGCAAGAAGAAAGCCTATTTACCTAATCGTGTTACTCCCTACAGAGTATCATGCAAGTGATATGACCCACAGGGTCTGGATGAGCTTCACAGAAGGGCACTAAAGCCACGACACATTCTAAGGCTAGCAACTTAAATAGTAGTAATTTCTCACATAAATATTTATAATATATTTCTTTAATGCCTCTCTTTGGATTTTGAACCCAGCCATTTTCATACTTCAGATAAAAAAACTGGTTCTCCTGTGGAGATGAAAATGCAATGCAATGCTTTTGATTTTTTCCACATTTTGTCTGAACAGTTATATCCTTACCAAATTTCAGCCCTCCGCAGTGATAACATCTTAATACGTGATAGGCATCTTAATACGACTGAAAACAGAACATTCAAAGAGAGCTCACTGACTTCTAGAAATAAATACTAGTTTCACATAAAGAATGCCAAAACGTCTCTCTTAAGCCTTGAACAATACAAGGAAAACATAATTGAGTATTTATTCACTTATGCTCCTTTACCCATTTCAGAAAACACACAAGCCAACATACACAAAGATTCTTTAACAAAGGTGACATAGGGGTAAATTTTAAAAAGCACATCAAAAGTTTTTTAACGTTTCATTGGAAACACAGAGACAATTAAGGTTCCCTGGATAAACTGTTAAAGCCATCTGCATCCATATTGGGTACCACACTTCAAAGACCTATTCAAATGTTTTCATCTTGTTAGCTCAGGACTGATGGATTTCCTGCTCTAAGTATTTCACCTGGTTGTGACTTCAAGGTTCTATTTCAGCAATCAAATGATGCATGTTTATTTTAAAAATCAGCAATACTTAGGAATGACTTTATTGTGACTAAGAAACACTCCCTATTGCCTCAACTGCTCAAGCACAACAAAGCATTGCAAATTACCTAATTTGCCTAATTTAATCTTTCAACAAACCCTAAAAACTTTCTCTTGCAAATGCACAGGGAAAGTTGAAGGGGAGACCTCTCATGTTAAAAATCTGTTAGCAAAATAGAGACAACCCAAAAGGGTGTCACTCTCCGGAGAATCCCATAATTTCTTTGCCAGATTTACAGGAAGGTGGTTTGCTTTTGTCTTGTATTTTTTTGCAACCTCAGTCATGATTTTTGAATCTCTGTGGTTAGCAATTCTGATTCATGTTTACACCATTCTGAATTTCATAAGATTATAACTGTGCCAGCATACATTTCCAAGTGCTCTACTATGTGACTAGGCACCACTACCACTTGAGATTCAAGCCTGAATGAGCAAAGCCAGGGGAGTCTTCTGCAACCCTGTGTCTACAATCAGGTAGAAAATTATTACATCTATATCAAAGCAGGAAAAGCAACTTCTTTAAAAAGTATTAATTACAGCATTGATTACATATTTGTACAGTCATGGAAATGGTTAAAAATTAACACTGGAAGCATGTAAATTGCTTTGTTTTGAGGAGGGGGAAAGAAAACAATCCAATTGTCTTTTATTACTTGCTTTCAAAGTTATCCCGCCACTAAAGACTGAACTTCTCCATTTATACAGGGAACAGCAAAATGGACAGAGCAGAAGTTAAACTTTCCCATGTTTTTCTATAATTGCAGCTCTAATGTGTGGCACAGAAGTCACCAGAACACCTGAAAAATGTCATTCCTACCACTGTATCTTTCACTTCACTATTGAGACTATCCCCAGTAGAGCCAACTGCAATGGAAGCTATCATGAGGAGAAAAGCCACGTACACCAACAGCTGGAGCAGAGCTGTCTCACTCACTGTCAGTAAATCATATGCCACTACAAACATCTCCAAATTTCAGCTGGACTGCGAAAGGCAGCTTGGATGTAACACACTTCAGAATTCAACTGCAGTTTTTCTAAACTATCCATTCACTCTCTATCTGAGAGTTCTGAGATCTGATAGGAAAACACTGTACCATAAACAGATTGGAAACCCAAAAGCTCAGGAAGAAAGGAAAAAGAAACAAAGATTTCCTCTCAGTGACACAAAACAAAATCCCATCATTACCAAACAAATTCCAAAACAGAAGATTTGTTGTCACTAATTTTTATTTTGATAAGGGTTTTTATTTCTATTAAGATTTGGATTTTTAAAACTAGAGTCACTACAATTATATTGATTTAAATATTTAAAGCCTACCATTCTCAGTCAATAAAAACTTGCAATAGAAATACAGTGAGTCACTTAAAGATAAGAGCTACTATTTAACTGTTAAAACTGCAGCTATAGACTTACATGCCAGTCTTACATGGCAGCAGAAATACATGTCATTTAAAAAACTGATATATTCCCCCAAAGAAGAAAAAACACTGGCTGAAGTCACACAAGCATAAGAATTATTTATCACACTCCTTTTCTAATAGGAAATATGCTAGCAGGTAGGTGGCCCTGCAGCTGGACCACACTATTCACCAGGCAATCATCACCCTGTGAAACACCACGATCCAGTTCTCACTAACTATCATATATAAGTTCTGACACTACTGTAATTTAAACCAAAAATAGCTGAATGATTATATTTGTGCAAAAATAGCATGGCTTGATTCCTTCTTATGCCAAACTGAGTGGGAGTTTTACAACTCATCTCAGAAAAAAATAAATATATTCCTCAGCTGACAATACTGCAGTAGCTTTGGTTGTCAAAGAAGTATTTCAGTTTCTTCATCAAATAGCAGTCCTTTCCTTCTGGTATCACTACTGGTATCATGATTTTCAGTACTGCTTCCCTTCAGAACCATGTTCATATATGATGATGTTTCATTTACTTTGGTAGAATATCATCTTTCTAGCTGCACACAATTATCAAACATTCACATTTTGACATCTAAAACACATTTATCTTAAAAAATGATGAATAACAAGTCAAGTCACATCAATTCACACTTAGCAGTTTCATTTCAGTTTGTCTTGCCTCCATGGACAGCCTCTGATTACTTTGCCATCTTTGGTTTTGCTTTCTTGAACAAGTCAAGAACTAAAAAATGGTTGAAAAGATGACCCTTTTCTTAGGAAAGAAAATGGCCTCCTTTTGCCATAATAATTAAGAAATTCCTGGCCTGTACTGGAATGGCAATCCAGGCTGAGTTTTGCTTTGTCAAACCTTAAAAACTTCTAGACTAGTAACAGCTGGAAATAGGCTCAGCCCATTAAACCAGAAACTTAACACAGATGCTGTTGAGACACTGATTGATCTAACCAGCTATTAGAGCTCCCCCACAGTATCAGGCCATTCTGTTATGAAATGCCTTTTTAATCTTTAGTTAAGTGGTAGGTACTGGCAGCTTTTTAGCTGTTAATATAGTGATGATAACAGACAAGTCTTTTTATTCTTTTTTACTTTCTCCTGTTTAAAAGAAAAGGAAAAAAAAAAAAAAAAAAAAGAAAACCCGAGCAGCACTTGGAAAGAACAGTGGGGCTGACTCTTAGTATGACAGCATAATTTTTTCCTGCCTTGTCAGGTTTAGGATCAGAAGGGCAGCTTGAAGAAATGCACGCTTGTGCCAGTCTTTTTATAACAAATCTGTTGATGTCCCCCAAATATTTATGAACATGAGCAAAAATGTTCTTGTCAAAAAAACTGCTTCATGAAAGTACAGAATACCACAAAAAATGACTGGATTTCAAACAGAACAACTCATACCAACAAGCAGTTGTGAACTCAACCAAAGTAATGGATGAGAGTAAGCTCTCTGGGTTGCTTCTACCATGGTCAAAAATGTTCATAATTTTTCTGCTAAAAGTATTTGCTGGTTATTTATAGAAGGTTAAAAATACCCCAAGGAATATGAAGCATCATTACATCATTAACATAAGTTACTGTATTAGCTAAGATGGATGAAAAAATAATCTAAAAGAAAAGAGGACACAGTAGAGAGAAATCACACAAATCTGAAGGGTGAGATGGCCTGTTTTAAGAAATTTTATCATTATTCTTGAATATAAATTGCACTTTAAACATAAGGGGGAAGACATAAAATGACTAAAACCACTAGCTGCTGTCATACCCACTTGTCAGTGCTTTGGGCAATCAGTAACCTACCAGTAATGAAATAAGGAATTAATTGTCATTTTTTCAAAGGGTGTCAAGCTAATCTTTGTCCTTCACTGGTGGAGGTCTTGCTTTGTCTTCCTGGTGCTGTAGAGAGCTGATGATCTGTTAAATCTTTATATCTGTCTGCAGCCATAGTAGACTGAAAGTATACTTCATCTTTCCAAAAGGAACTGTTCAGCTACAAGCACAAAGTTGCTGAAGCTTCTTAGAAGTTACCTGACTTTTTTGGAGTTTTTTTAACTTGCATTCAGTAATAGTTTGGGTGTTAAGGAGAATCTGTTGAATCAATTCTATGAGTATTGGGAAATTTGGAAAACTTTACATTTGTTGCAGATAGCAATCCACTGAAAAGAATAGAAGCAAAGATAGGACAATTCAGTAAAAATGTACAAAAAAGTAATTCTATGAATAAAGTGATACCTACTGCTTCAGAAGGTCTTAGACTATATGAAAACACTAATATGTCTTCCTGAAGTTTTCAGAGAGTTTGTTTAAGGAGAATTTTCTCTTGCCTCAATTAAGATACACACCCAGCATACAAGAATATTCTTACTTCCTACTGTGTTCTTTTCATCAGTTTCAAGCTATTTTGTTTCTGCAGTGGTATAACTGAAGTAAAATTGACAACAATAGGACCAGGAATTCTGGTGTAGTTTTTGGGGGTTTAGGGGCTGTTTGGTTTTTTGGTTTTTTGTTAGTTTGTTTGTTGTGATCATCCTTCAAAATATTCCCATTTAGTGCTTGTATGATTATTCATTTCAAAATCTTACTTTGACTTTGCCTTTATCTCACATTTCAGATGTCAATAAAGCTTTTCTGTAATGAATATTATGTATCTCAAGAAGCATCCTAATAAAATTTATAAGCTTATGAAACTCAAAAAAAATATGTAAAAAGTTATCCTTCTACTCTTCAACATGTAGAAACATAATGAAATGTTTGTTTGGGAATTTAAACTTAACTATAACACGTATTTACTACCAAGGTGCTTGTTGTGACTTAGTAGAATAATGAATAATGCTAAAGATCTCAGAAACTTGTACAAAAAGTTCTAAACAAATCCTTAACTCCTAGATAGGACCTGGCTAAGCTCTGCCTGCAGCAGGGTTTTTTAAACACATAATCTGACTGTTTTGAAAAACTATCAGGTTCACTGTGCCTAAACATGGTTTTTTAATAAACTGTACACAAGAGGAATGGAATAGAAAGTAAGGCCAGTAGGAATACCTTTGTGTCTCCCAGAGATGAAAGCTATGACTAACAGTAGCAGCTGTCGTGAAGGTTACATGACTGATTCTTCCCATTTCAAAAATCATATATTAATCACTCTTTGTGCAAAATTTTGCTTAATTTTTAAGTATTTGGACTGACATGTTGTGTTAAATTCAGACCATCTTTCAGACAGATCTATCTTCCTCAGGCTGTAGAGCAGGCTCAGGAATTCAGCTTTTCTCAGTTATTTGTTTACATTTGATAACATTCTGTCACCAATAAAGAGTTCTCCTGTTTCAAAAGGTTGCCTTTGGATTTTAAAAACTCACTTCTCTAGCCTTTTCCAACTCCTATATACATGTCCAGACTTCATGGTTACAAAGCTCAATGCTTCATATAGCTCAAATGTTAAGGGGTAAACTCAGGCTCTACTGGTTGTTGTTAGTTGCTGGATCAGGAGTACCAATCAGCACCAAAACAGTATGGTCTGGAACAACTTTTATTCACGATCTTTGGCGCACATATTACAATGTGCTCCACAAGTCCACGGTCATATGTGTCTTTTTAGTCTTTACAAAAAAAACCACAGTAGTACCTTTTTCAATGCAAAGCAGAACTCTGCTCCAGGTTCATAGTGTTCACAGCACAAAATACATTATTGTCATACCATTTTTGGCCTCATTTTTTGGAAATGAAATATCATGTTTTAATTTTTTTATAGCTCTCTGACAGACTCCCTGCATGAAGTTAAGATCTTTGTTACAGCCTATCATTTTGGTGGTCTTCACCTTCTGGGCTCTCAGCTCCATACTTCGCAGTCTGATTAGCCCACGTGCTCAAAGCTCCAACTAAAAACCAATGAACTCAAAGTCCTCTATAATGACATGCAGGTTTAAAAATAAATCTCTTAAATTAGACATCCAAAAATTGCATAACACCAAAATTCTTCATTTTGCCAAAAATAGCAGCATGTCCTGAAGCAGCAAAATAGCCTCTGAAATGCCTCGGTATCCACATGTGAAGCAACGAGGAAAAATTTTTAGTGAACAAGCAATCGATCAGGCTTTCCACAGGCTGAGGATAAAGAACTGTTGACACCCTTTTGTCACTTTAGCAGCTTAATGAGAGGAGCATTGACCATGGGGAGTGAACTTGCTTTAAGGCTCTTCTCAAGCACAAACCCAAACCACAACAGCATCTTCATCTCACTGCTCCACCTGTTAGGATACAGGCTGCCAAAGTATCTCAAAGTACATTTCTGAAGCTATTTGAAATTTAAATTAAATTCAAAATGGAGAGAGTGTGACTCTTTAATCCAGTGGAGAGAGATACTGTCTGAAAGATTTAGGATAGGAGCTGGAAAAGGGAACTTGTCCTTGACAAACCACTTTTGAGTAAACATTAACTCTGCTTTCAAAGCAAAATTCAACAAGTAATCCAGAAAGGACTGAGACTGCAAACACATTGACTATTAGAAATAAAATGAAATATCCAAGAGCTGCTCTTTCTGTAGTTCTGTTTATCATCTTTATCAAAAGTGGTTCTGCAAAAGAAGCTACTATAAATATACATTTAATGTACTATTAATATAGATGAATATGAAAGAAATAAGCAAGCTTGAGGGAAAACATATATTTTTCAGCACTTTTTAATCTTATTTTAAAGATATATTGATGAGTGTATATTTCCTTTCTGCAGCCATTCATTTTTACACAGCCTAATCTCTGAAATTTGTCAATATAATAAGAAGGAATTTTATTTTTAAGGTTTGCTTTAATTTTTCAAAGTATGCAACACACTGGCTAAAGCTGTGTTATGATAGAAATGTGAATCATTAAAAATCAAAGTGATTCTTAATGAACTCTACAGTGAATCACTCATTATATTCACCAGCAAGTAATTCTATCCCTTCTGAAATTTTCACTTATCTTGCATTTTGCATATCTGGAGATACCCTGTTACTATTTTATACAGAAACGCCCTGCAGAAAGAGAAGATTTGGGTTTTGGTTTTGTTTAGTTTCGTTTTTTTTCAAATGGAGATGATCAGAATCAAATGATATTTAAAGAATCTGAAGTAATTTGCTGAAGAAAAACTTCAGAAATAGAAGTTCTAGAAATTAGAAATAGAATTAATCATTATACACTTCAAATGAAGCCCATCTTTTTTTTTTTTTCTTACATAAATCATCAGAATTAGGTAAAAGCCTTTTAGTGGGTGGAGAAAAAATGAGGAGAGGAAATTATACAGCAAAGATTATGCTGAATTCTTCAGGAAGACTTTCTGACAAACTGAGCACTCAAGTTATTTTTCTCTTATAGAACTAATCTCATTTATCATCACGCAAATTACTATTTTTAAATATCTTGGTCTTCTACAGCAGAAGCTGATGTATTGCCTTGTACAAAAAGGAATGAAGTACAAGTTCATGGCCATAATGCCTCCTCTTTTTTTTGGTCAAATTTCCATGAGGATATCAGCAATTTTACCAACACAAGCATATTCTTTCATGTAATGGGACACTGGAAACAGAGGACAAAAATAAAATAAATTAAAAATAAAATTTAAAAAAAAAGCCTAAGCCAATTTCCTTTCTCTTGGAAATAAAATAACAAGTAACTGTAAGTCCTGGATAAATTGGAGAATAAAGCTGGTTTATATAGCACAGCAGCTTATAAGTAAACATTTTTAAAAATCTAGACAGAATTTACTAAGTCTGAATCAGAGCAGAAGCCTGTGGTCAGTGCAAAAGATTTCATTGACTGTCTAAGATTTGGAGTATCCTCACACTCTGAATAATGAACACTGCTGGAGTAATATGCTTAACTTAAATCGGCTAAAGTGAACTTGTTCCTTGAATCTATTTTAATTTCCTTTATTAAAAGGAAGGACTATATTTAGAGTTTAACTTCTTTAAGTCACACTGCTTGAAACTAGATAGATTTTACTGACTATTTATAAAGACAATTCCAAACCCAAAGTCTGTGTACTTTTGAGAGTCAGTTGAAAGTTGTACCAAATCTCACTAACTGTTCATTAATGAAGTACTGAGCCCAATTTATTTGCTATTCACTTTCAGAACAGAGTAACTTGAGTAGGGATCATTCTGATTTTAAAGAAAAATATTTACCAAACAAAAAGAAACTTATAGTATTTTCTCTAAAGACCATGAACAGAAGAGGATACTTTCTACTGATAAATTAATTTTTACCAAAACCATTTAGTTGCCTAATATCTTCGCCTTCAGTTGAAACTTTCTGACTGCATTTCTACTGATTCGGTGAAGCACCAAAGAAAGAATGAAATTCTGTGTTCTGAAGGAATTTGAACAGATGACATTTACAGCAGGAAAGAGTAGTTACATATTGCCACTCTATTTTGCAACAGAGGGGAGAAGTCTAGGTAGTGTGGCAACTGAATTTACGTTTTGCACTACCTACACTTGAAACGTGTATTGAAATTGGTATGTTAAAAGTGTTGGAAAAATCCTTTAATATACCAGAAATTACCTACTGCCCATTGTTTACGCTACTGGCAAAGTCTGTGTGAATCATACAGTGCATATATGAGTTATTTATGTGACTGTCACACTTAAACTCAGTTCTTTGGTCAAGAATTAGATAGGCAAGCACACAATCAGGGGTCAAACTTAACTAAGGATGTGCAGAATAGGAACATTTGAATTTGGGTCCGCTGCCTGTAACTATACTGGCTTGCTATGAAAACTAGATTTAATTTTAACTAATTGCTCTTTTTTCAGACTGTGGAATGGCTCATAAACACTGTCAACATAATTAGTACTAAATTGCAACAAGGAGTACAAGCAGGAAGAAGAAATGTTAAACAAACTTGAAATCTAATTTACAGTGCTCTCTTGGCCCTAGAACTGAGACGAGTTCACAGGCGTGACAAACACAGGAAGTATAATAGGCATGAGCAGATCTAGTTCTAGAAAGAAGAATGCTGCCCTTAGGAAGCTATTAATCCTCCTCCTTTCACTTATTAGGCACAGAAGTCTTTCTGCAGGACTTTACATTTACAACAGAAACTCAATCCAATTGAGGCATTTTTAAGAACTCCAAACGTGACTGGAGAGCTACAACTTTTCTGGTATCTTAACTATTTCAGCTGTTCTGCTTCATAAACAGTATCTGAAATTACAGTTTGGGAGCATCACAGAAGACATCAAAAAGGGAATATTTGTTTTGGGTATTTTCCCCCTCATTTTAAATGAGTAATGGAAATCAGCTTACAGGTCAAAGAAATCTTATTCCATCAGCAAAAATCCATGACATTAAAGAATAAACAAGTCTGAGATCTCCGAAGAAAATGCTTGGTTTGGAAAACAAAGAATAAAACTAGACACTGAACTGAAGATGTTTGTCTTATTCTAGTGGAGTACAGGCCACTCTATATGTAAATTATATTTTTGCAGATAAAAAACTTTAATTTTAAAAATTTATAAACACGTATATGAGAGAGAGATATATATATGTACATATGTATACACTGAAAAGTTTTCCTATAAGAGTTTGACTACACTTGAGTGTTACCTCTTAGAGAACTCAAGAAATTATGTGACCAAAAGTAAAATTATCTTTCACCTTTAATAGAAAAAAATCTTGCTTTTCTTTAGATTGCACCCTCTGAGTTTCAGAAACTCAGCCAGGAAATCCCCAAATGGAAAGAGGAGAGAGAATTCCAAGCATATGGATTAAAAATCCCTGGAAAATGAGATCTACAGTCTTGCTTTTCCATGCATCCAGCTTCAGTCAATTTCTCCTTTAGGTTACAGAGTCGTGAGTGAAGAAGTAGGTGTGGAGCTGCGTACAGCCACACAGACCTCTGCAGGGAATGGCTTACGTTTTTTGAATATCTTTCCCAAAAGCATGTGAAAGGAAAATGTAAGCATGCAGAAATAAGAACATTTCCTCTATTTTCACACCTCTCACCTTGTTCCTCAAAGTGAGTATAGCTAGATTGCATCTCTACCTGTACAATAATTTGAAACAACATAAAAGAATCAAATCTGTGAACACAGTTTAATAAAACTTTCTGCTCCCTAAGTTCAAACCATTTTGCTATTCAAAATAAAGACATCACACCAAACAATAGCAGTAAACATAACTCTCCATAAAATAGACATAAAGAACTTAAATGACTTTGGTCAAAGGTCACAAGAGATCTGTAGGATGGATTCTCTATTTCATGCTCTCTATTTCCAACAAACAGAACACCTTCTATATCATTAAATAATGCAACTTACCACTAAAACTCGCATTGTTTAATGATTTTATGAATTATTTGCATATATTTAGCATACTTTTGTTGGTACACTAAACTAAACTGTTCACTTCAGTGTTCTATACTATCAAGAATGCTATGGTCTCTTATCTCAATAACAGCAAAGTGTTAGGGTTGTTCCTACTAAAACTGTGCTAACATTAGTCTATATTTTTATTTTCCCTTGGAAAAAAATGAAAATGAACTGATAGAAGGTGTAGTGGAGATTACTGTGCCTCCAGCATACACTGGAACATCAGAACACAGCATCTGCTTCTTGGCCTGCTATCTCTGTGCTAGAACTCATTTTCTAAAAATCAAGCAATATCATACTCCTTGACATCAGAAGTACAATCACTGAAGGACAACAGTGTCCTGCTGTGGTACACTGATTGCATCAGCAGGTCTTCTGCCTCCCAGCACACAAAGAACGAGGAAGGCAACACCGATGTGATCTGCTTGCAAGGAGTAAATACCACTCTTAAAGCAGTATGCAACCTTTGTTAAATGCTTGTAGGCTTGGGAAAGGAAGAAAATTAATGCTGCCGGTATTACTGAGAGCTGACAAGTATCTTCGGTGTTCAATTAACTAAATGTAACATATAATTTCCCTTTGAAAATGTTGGAAAAAATCAACTGTAAAAGACTGCAATTTAACATCAAAGTTTAAATAGTCGGGGTTACAATTTTAGAAACTCATTAGTCTGCAGGTGTATGATGATATTCTGAAAAGATGAATGACTAAAAACAGAGTTAAAAGGAAAAGATATCTGAAATCTCTGTTCAATTCCAGGCAATGTTGCATCTCTAATTTCAGATTATGAGAAGCTTTGACAGTTACATCTATTGCATTCTTTATGAAATAATAAGAGGTCACCTTTAACTTAAGGAATTAGAACATTCAATATCTTCTTTCTGAAATGCAGTGAAAGATAAACTGTTTTTATTAGAAAGCTATCACTTAATATAAATAATTTGCAGAGTTTTTTCCCACATGTACTATTGCATGCCCAAATGCACGTAGTCCAACCCCTGGACTGACACTAAGGTCAGAAAGAAAAACATTCCAGACAATTCTCAGGTCAGGGCAATTAAACTAGAGTGTTTACAAACTGGTAAATTTAGCCTATTCAATAACAACAAAGAACACAGTGCCTGAAGGACACGGGACAAAGATTAATGTCATCCCTCTACCCACCAAAAGTAAGCCTGAACAGCACCTGCACCAGAATAAACTCAACAGTCTCCTATCCCACTGCAAGCCCAGCAGTTGGTGTGCCATGTGTTACAAACCAATGTTTAAGTTTCTCCCTCAGATGTACTAGAGACAACTACTGAATTCAAAACAAAGCCACTGATCCTTCTGACATGACTAATTATAACCAAAATACCTTTCATACTCTGCCATACTTTTTGCCAGAGCTGACCCAGGGAGTAGCATCTTCCCTTTAGAATTCATGTCCTATATCCATCCTATACCTGAGAGAGGCAACAGCATTAGAAAACAAGCCAAAAAAGTGAAACACGCTCAGCCAAAATCCTCTTCTCTCCTCAATCAGCATTAAGTTGCAATGAGACTAAGATACTGTTTCTTCCTTCTACAAAAAAATTCTGTTTAACATTTTTATAGCAGCTAAAGCAACAATATATTTTGATTATTTGATGTTTCATTTCATTTAAAAAACATCCAGACCACATGGGACAGCTAAAACAAATGAAACTATGGGCAGAAAAGCATTACCGGCTCATAGCTCTTTCCTTAAGCAAAGGCAAAGTACTTCTGCTAGGTCTCTCTCCCATGTTTATTAAAAGTCTATTTATTATATACTTCAAAGATAATAATTAGGCACTGGTTAAAGTCTTATGAAAAATGATACTTTCATATCACAGAACTGTTAACTCCTCAATAATTTACCCAGTTATTCAATCAGTACCCAGTCTGGAACATAGACTTCCACAGTACAAGCTAACTAGTCTAGGAGAGCACGAGATCACCAAGTTACAGTTCAACTGCACAGTTTTGACAGTTGAGTCCCAAACTTTTACAGATTTTTAGTCACATCTCTGCTTAACTAATTGCTCTACTATGCAATGACAGAAGCACATTACTTTGAAGCCGTGTGCTTTATGTCTTAGTCTGCCTCTGATCCTGTAATGAAACACACAGTCAAAGATACCAGGGTGAAATATAAGAAAAGTTCAGCTATTGTGCTCAAGCAGCAAGATGCAAATGTTTAACCACGTTCCAGAATGGATATGCATAAACAAGCAGTACCTTGGATAATACTAAATTCTGCTTAAACTAAAAGGAACTACTATCCTTCTTGAGAGGTATGGTCTGTAGCTCAAGGACTGGAAGTCATTCCCAATGAGGAAAAGTATAAAAGCCCTAAAAAAACCTCCTAAATAACCAAACAAAACCAAACAACAAACACAAATAAAACAAAAAACCCCCAACAACAGAACAGAAGGCCAGTCAGGCTGGTTGGTCTGACTGGGGCCAGGGAGGATCTTCCATCCCTCAATACCACAGCAGCATGGCAAGAGGTGGCAACGCAGCAGCACAAAGGGAGTCAGACCTTGACTGCCAGCTCACTCCTGCATGGCCAGCAAAGTCTCTCTTTTGGTGTCTTACTGGGATGGTGAGTGTCCTAATGTTTAGTCTAGTAATTCACTAAATTCCAGTTTAGCTTTTGGGTGGTTTACTTACTAGTAAGTAATAACTGTTTTACACTTTCAAGCTGCACACACCCTGCTTGTAGAGTCCCTTTTGAAGATGCCTGGATTATATGCCCCAGAAAAGGGATTACAGCATTACAGATAAGGAATTTGAAGAATAAATGTAGAAGTGAAAACTCCTGAATTGTAGAGATGGGTCTAGAAAAGCTAGACTTTAGTATTTCACTCTTATGTACAATCCTGATCTTTGAAAGATTAAGTTCATTTATTCAGATTTAAACACAACTCTCAATTCCCAGGATTTTAAAACCTTTCTGCTTTGACTCCAATGTTGCTTAAAACTCAAAGTATTTTTAATGCAGCCAGTCTAATGAGACAAAACAAATACTATGGAACTACATTTGTATCTACTAAAATTTATAATTTTTAAGAATATTCTTTAACATGATCATGGCCTGTTTTATTATGCTATTGTAACAAAATAAGCACTGGTGAACAATACATCATTTCACTCCTAAAGCAGGGACACACAATTCTGCAGCTCTGGCATACCCACAACATTAATTCCATTCATTTCATATTAAGTGAACAATTTGTTTACACATACAGGTAATCATGTTTATCATAGAACACCACATAAACATTAATATTAATAAAAATCTTCTGTTCTACAGCTACAGATTTAATAATTCTGTCATGTTTATGTATTATAATATGTTCTATTGCTTCAAAGACAGCATACACTGGTTTTTACTGCTGCTTTTAACCTTTTAAGTAGTCTTTTGCAAGTCAAAGTTACCAGTATTAAGTGAATTAATGGATTGAATAAAAATTTTGAAAACAAATAACCTTTCCCCAAAAAAAACAGTTGTGTTACTCATAGTTATTGAGATATTCTTCTCCGTTTCTTCTTTTCTCTCACACAGAAGTACACTCAGATAGACATACCGAGGTCATGTTAACACTGATTTTCATGCACACTCGTTCCAGTAAGAGCGCTGCAGATTTTTTTCTGCCATGCACCCCTATTTCCTAGTACTGTAAAACCGATTTTCAGAGCCGTATACAATTACTGACACTGATACTTAAGTTTTTACCCAAAACTCATCCCAACAACTTGGTATGATTTGTATGATTACGCAGGCAGGATCCAATCATTTTAGCTCCATCATCGAAGGCCTTTAAGCCAATGCAAGACCACCGGCTTCCACAGATTCTGCACCAGGTTTCAAACCAGGCCACTGTCACCCTGTATTACTGCATATGTTCTTACACTATTTAGGTAGCTGCTACCTTGGAACATTTGCAGTACTTTTTACCTTCATTGTACCTTCCCAGTGATTAGGGATTGGTCTCTTTTGCTGTCCATTTTGGCAACAGAAGACGCACTTAAGCCCTGCATCACAAACACCCTATAGGAAAGTACAGTACAGAGACTTCTGTTTAATGCCTGGCCTTTCCAGATTAGCCTGATGTAAGATTGTAGCACGGTGGTGTGCGCAGTGCCTGCACACACCTAACAGCAGCTCAAGTTCACTGATCCTACTAGATAGTGGACTTTAAGGTCCCACCACCAAACTGACATGACTGACATATATTCCCCTCTGCAAGTGAGACCTCAGAAGCTCCCACCTCAGGCTGCTCCATTTGGGCAGTGAGTAGGCAGGGAAAACAAGCCAGCTAGCAGGGCGTGATTCCTGCCTGAGCACTGTTCTCAGCACGAGCTGTCAGCGCAGTCAGCATTGATCAAAACTGAACAGTTCCTCTTAAACTACTCTATCAACACAGGAAGGCATTCATCTTCCTTTATACGTCACCAGTTTTCAGAAGTGTTTAGCTTTTTTCCTCACTAGAAATTATTACATTTATCATTTATTAGTACTGCAATATCACATATGTAAGTGCTATTCTTGGATAGCACTGTGCTAAGCAGTGTGCAGACACAATTCAAAGACAACCCCCAACACAGAAGCTTGCAACTTAAATAATCCAAGGTGCTTGCCCAATTCACACTGCACTGATAGCTTCAGTTTTCCATTAACATACTTCAATTCAGTGAACCACTCTTGCAGAAACCCATAGGAATTCTGCCCATGGATTTCATTTACCACAGAATAAGGCTTAAAAAGAAATATTGGATATCAATCAGTTTTAGAGAAAAACAACTGCAAGTAGATTCACATTCTATTTTCTAATTCAGGAATGTTCTTGATCAGCCTATTATCTCTGAACTAGTATAACATCACTGTTTTTGAAAATACAAATGTAGATGATAACACACACCAACACTTGCACAGCTAAAATATGAATAAAGTGATGTATCGTGGTCCTAACTCCAAAATCAGTGAGCACTGCACAATGCAGAACAGTGAGATCCTAGGAACACAGACAGAGCCCACTGATAATGAGGAGGAAAAAGGAGAACAAATGCCTTTTAAAAGCCTAATGCATTCCTTCTGATTCAGCTGCCCAAATACATATGTCTAAAATACCCTACAAATGTTTGAATGTAGGGTATCCCACTGGGGGAAAACTGAGTAGATGTCTCTGGGAGGCTGAGTTGCCAGCTGGGGTTGAACAAGGACCATCAGTATAAATGAAACGAAAAAGAGTCTAGATTTAAGTCCAGAAATACCATTGAAGTTTTTCCAAAATACTAGTACCAGGATATGAGAATTCCTGGGGTTTTGTGCCAAAACAAGGAAGAGCCTCATCCTTTGCAATGAATTTAGAAGGCAAAATGTGCTTCCTTCTACCACTCTGACACTCTTCCTTTGACTAACAATCTTTTTTTTTTAATATATAAAACCACTTGAAGAAGAAATACTAAGAGTGAGTTTCTTGGAACAGAAGGTAAGTGATAGACACAACCTTTGGCCTGACTCAGAGACAGTTGCATGTGACAAGCACATGCCTTTCACAGACTTCTGCAGGGGTTATCATGTCAAGGTAAGATTCCCTAATCCCTGCCATACACATCACTCCAGTTTGGTAGTGCCTATTTCTGGCAGCATTAATTTCTTATAGTCAGCAAGACAGATCAAGTCATGCAGGCATAACTGTGCCCTTTTCTACTACCACTAAGAGAAGGAAGATGCCATTTCTAACCTCAACATAACCTGAAAAATGCCAAAGAAGGGATACATCCTCAATAATGCCCTAGTGACGGGACACTCTCCCTCACTGGTCATTGGTGCAGCATGGTAAAATGTTACGGCTCTCTGTAACTGTTGTTGAACTTTGTCACAGATTTAAATATCAAATGTTTCCGTAGGGATTATGTTTTTTTGTACATAGTTGAACTGTACTGAAGGTGATACTATTTGGGATCGTAGGAACAAGTAGTTCCAATACAAGGCCTTTTCAGCTCTGCATAAAAAAACAGTAACAAATTACCTGATAAAAACTAAAGTCACCTATAAATATGTAAAGCTCTACGGGTAGTAAAGATCTGCTGTACTTCCCATATATAACTATATGCAAAAGTTGTAAGCATAGGTTAACCACTAGTGTGATGTGTCTGCAATATTTATTACCCATTTTCTACAAATCACCTACTTTCTCAGGAACAGTAAAAACTGTAGTAAAAACTAAAGCTGATTTTGAACTCTTCAAGGAAAAAAACTACCCAGCAAGAAAAATAAAATCTGAATGTACTGACACAAGTTAAGAGGGGAAGGATCACAGAAAGGGGAAATAAAGAACATATAAAATATTTAAAAAACATCTTCTCATAAAACCACTAATTCCCTTAAACTGTGCCATTCCACAACACTATCTATATGCTGTTACTTACCTTATAGATTTGAATTTTTAGCACAAAATTGTAAATTTCCAATAAAAGCAATTCTTCAATATCTAAGCTCAGAGTTCAGTCAGCATATTGGCTGCTTATTAGCACTGAAGTGACAACCATGGACAAGACTTCTCACTGTGCCCTGCTCATCAGATCAAGAAGCAAAAGAAAATCAATAGTAAAGCTTAAATCCACACTTCAGGGTGCATTTTTCAAACACATTAAACTATTGGAGCAACAAATTACATTTTGAGTGACAAGTTGTTTTTTGCTTCAATACGACCCTATTTTCTAAGGACTGCTTTTGAAGTATTACAGGAAATAGTTTTGACACATTCTGAAATAAAATATTCTGACTTCTTTAAAGTTTTGATTAAAATTAGGGAATAAAAATAATACCATGTTTAAAAATACAAGGATCAGAGGTTTTAACTTTGAATCCAGTAAAGAAATAATGATTAAAAAAAATTCCATAAATTGCTTTCCTATCTGAAAGAATTTAGACTGTGTACAATCATTCTTACTGACCAGACCCAAGATTCTTCCCTGAATTATGTTTTATAGATTGAAGATTAATGAAAAAAAAAGAAATAATTTTGTCTTTGAAAGCCAGTAAGTACTCCTCTGTAATTATTTTCATTCTCTTCAGACTTTTCTTTTTAGAGAAATAGTTCTGATTTTGCTCACCATCCTTGGCAATATACATGAGCTTTTCCACTTCATTCTGCTCTATAACTATTGTACATATAAATCCTTTGTAAAAAAGGTGGAATTAACCTAAAAAAGTTTTCCTAGTCTAGTTAGATGACCCTGAAAAACAGATATAAAATCTTTTTTTCAGTAAGCAAGGAGATTTTTTTTCTCATGTTTTTTAACTTTTTTGTCTTTTGCACTACTTTTCCCAGTGTTAGGTCTGTTATTTTTGGACTAGAGAACCACCAATCTACCTTGGATTGATACATTTTTGGAAGGAATGACTATATCCACTGACACTGCACCAGCTATTGCCACTTTCCATATCTATAAGGCTAATTCTAATAACCCAAACAAACCTGAAGAGTACATTCTTACTTATACTCCCAAAATTATTTTGCTGAGAATACACAAATAGCATAATTCCAAAGGCAAGTAAAATATGAATTTAAAAGAACAGCAGTCAAACTCTATAATAATAATGGCCAGTCTTCGCGAGCGAAGATCCGGGGAAGGTCTTTACACCTTCCAGCCTGCGCATTGGATTTTTTAGGTGAGACACAGTGTGCGCGGAACTGAGCCCACCCTTTAATCCTAAGGTTCATCTGCCGGGGCCAAGCGAGCTTGGACGGTGGCAGCGAGGTCCTTAGGACGTAGGTGGGTTGCCTTTAAGGGCTAACGAGCCCCACCTGCCCGGGAGTGGCCCTGACCGGGAATCGAACCCGGGTCTCCGCGGTGATAGCGCGGCGCCTTAACCACTAGACCACCGGGGGCTCCTGTCAAACTCTACATGCATTAGAATAGGTGTACATAAACCATTTTGTCTTAAGCAGAAGTACAACTGTGACAGACTCCCTTGTTGACTTCATTGTTCAATAAAATACCAGATTTTATGTCTATTGATAACAATTGCAACAAAAATGCAACCAGTTACATCTGGGTTTAGTTATTAACTGCTTTGAGATGTAAATGTTATAAAACAATAACCCAACATTTACAGTTAATCTACAATCAGTTTACAAAACCAGGAAAACCAGTAGGCAGAGAAGTATCCATTCACGGCACAGGTGCAAGTCAAGATGATAATAGGTCATCATTGCTTATTGTTGTTTTGAATATTTAACAGATAATTTTGTCACCACTGGAGAAACCTGACTGCAATTGGCAAATTTAGTTTTAGTGAGCCAAGAGCCAAGAGAAGGTAAAGAACCATGATAAACAGCCAGCACTGTCCATACACAAACACTATTTGATCTGTTGACAGTCATGAGACTGAATAAAATAAAAATAATATGTCATTGTTTCTGACCTTCTGAGGCTAAAAATAGGTTTAAAATTAAATATTGAGGCTTGGGTTGTTTTTGTTTGGTGGTGTTGTTGTTTTTATTTGTTTGTTTATTTTGGTGGTTTTTTTTTTTCAACTAAGAACATGAATCTTCACAATAGCACTGTAGAGAATGCTAAAAGCAATTCCCACAGGAGTGTGGCCTTGGGAGTATGCATGCAGTGTACAAAGTCAAATAAGGTCCTCAAGACAAGAAAAGAACTGAAATACATACTGAGAGGAAATTAGATAGCTAAGAAACATTTTTCCTGCATGAATTACAACTGAAAGTGTCAGTGTATCCACTTGCTTGTATCAAATGAATTCTTAACGTTTGCCTCCCAGTTGTCATGTCTGACCTGCTTACTGGAAACTTCGTGATGGCATCATATTTCCAACAAATAAGACAGATATTTATTTGTAGAAAACAAGGATGAGAAAAAAGCAGAAAAGGATTTCACCTTCACACATTGATGGATTTCTTTTTTCTGTGTGTTTTTTTGGTTTGAGTTTGTTTTTTGTTAAAACAAGGAAAGAATACAGAGCATAAGCTGATGAGAGGAAGAAATTGCTGACTAAACCAACCACTCAGTCTGATCTGACTTCATTGCCAGAAGTTAGAGGTACAAATAGAACCAAAGATAGTGCCAAAAACGTACTCTCTGCAGAAGAAGAAAATCCAGTTCTGTTTTCAGTTCTGCTGCTGAAAATCCACAGTAACTTGGGGCATGTGATACGAGCTGCCTGGATGTACAACAGTGTATTGCAGGAACATGTAGTTCATGTTGCCCTGATACACAGGCACATTATTGTCATGTACTCAGAAAACAAGGTTCTTTCTTCCTTTGCACAGAAAAAATAACAGATCAACAAGAGTGACTACCTTCCACCTAGAAAAGTAGTACACTTCTCACAGCAGAGACAGTCCTACAGAAGAGTGAAGCAAATTTGTCAGATTTTTCAATGACATAATGCTACACATATTAACTTCCTTTTCTTCAGAAACTAAACTTTTCTATTTTAACTGCTATGAACAACTGATGACCATGCACGGAGCTATTTTCAGCAACAAGATCTGTGTGGGAGACTGCAAAAAGTAATCTGGTTGCAGTGCTCATAATTCATATATAGAAGTAACATAGTAAAAAATCTGTTGAGTTAGATCTAACAAAAAATTTAGATTTTCATTATGAAGCCCATATATGACAGAAAACAATATTTTGATGCTGGCAATGAGAAGGTAGATATTAAAACCTATGCAATGTAATATTCCCCTCAAAACAGAAATAAAAATTTGAGCAATAAACCAGCAAGAACTTCTGGCATATTGTGTATGCAACACTTCATGCTTTCCCTACCTTTTCTTTACAGATTTCCTCAGCAAGATCACTCTGCAGCCCTAGCAAACCTGTTTATACTCAATTGGCTGTCCACCTCCATTATCTGTACCACATTCTGCCCTCATGGATGACCTCATACTGAAGTCCTGGAAAATACCTTGCTCACCAACCCAAAGTGTCACTTGCTATAATTAGCATTCTGGGAGCTAACAATACAGACATTAAGGCACTGAGAAAGACACATGTCCTGTCTTAGTTCAGTGTATATCAAGTGATCAGTCAGATGACCATTAAAGTGGTGAAGTCTTTGTTCAGGCAGTCGACTTGTCTGGCTCAACCCATGACCTGTCTCTATCGGGTTGTCTTCAGAGAGATGGATAACAATGCTCTTTCATGTTACCTTCCTCACTATGAAAATCAGTGCTTCCAGATCTCCCTTCCTATTCCCAGGACAGCCTGCAATAAGAAAAGCCTGGCTTTGAATAGAAGAACAATCTCAAAATCAGGCTGTCATTCAGCAGCAACAGCTTTTGCTGAGCACACACAACTTCACAGTAAAGGGCACTGCCTACTTCAATTTCCCCCCTCACTGAAAACATGGAATAGAATGGGAATCTTTCCTATTAAATTTTCAAATCTTTCCTATTTCAATTTTCTATTGAAAATAAAAAATTCCAACATTTTAATCTATTAAATATTAGCACCATCATCCTGTTCCAATTTGGATGGTCAGTTAAACGATTTAACACACCAAAGAAATACTAAAATCACTAGGGCAAACTTTTATGTAAAGCTCCTATACAACAGAAACTTGCTAAGCTTGGTGCTAGAGTGATGCAGAGAAACATTTAACACCATCATATTCAATTAATGTAAATCACCCCTCATCAAACCAAATTCCTAATTTCTTTTAAATGTATCAAAATTCATTATGTTTTCTAATATAGTGTCAAGCGGAACAGCAAATACTCCTTCCAATGATAACATTTATTTTCAGGATAATTTTGTGTACATGAAATAGTCTATTGCAAAAAAAGCACCCAAAATCCTCTAATTAAAGATAAGCAAAAGATCAACTTAACAGCAGTCGGAAAAAATACACTTTATTTTTGTAAACTAAACATTAACTTCCAAGCAAATCAAAGCCATTAAGATCTTGGGAGACATCTTCTAAAGATATGATCTCTACACAGCACAGAAAGGACTGAGTGGCCATATTTGTCCTTTCTCATGATAATGGCTATTGCATCTGTCTCCAACTATGCAAAAAAGGGATGTTTACTTTCAATTGGCAAAGTGTTAAGAGCATTCCATCATGTAGCATTTTCGGGTTTTCTTTGGAAAGCTTTCTTTTAAAATGTACTTCTCTATGGGCCATGGATTTACATGTTTTTGATGGACTAATTATTAACTGGTATTCATAGGCAGTATCATTCATTTGGTAAAACACAAACATATTCTCTTAAGGGAAAAATCTGAGTCAAAACATGCAAAATTGGCTATGCAGCTAACATGACATAAGTATCTAGTTCCCAAGACCAAAATACATGCCATTTTGTGTTTTTCAAACATAAAATTAATAATTAGTTTTAAACATGAAGAAAAATAACCTTCGACTGGACTCCACTCATAGAAGGCTAGGGATATACTAATCTGATGCTCACTTCCATATTTAACTTGCTTTTAGTTGGTTTTTGTTTCAGTTTTAGAGGACTCTATGGCTATCCAGCCTACTGTACAAACCATTACAATATAATAATATAAATAATAATGGCCAGTCTTCGCGAGCGAAGATCCGGGGAAGGTCTTTCCACCTTCCAGCCTGCGCATTGGATTTTTTAGGTGAGACACAGTGTGCGCGGAACTGAGCCCACCCTTTAATCCTAAGGTTCATCTGCCGGAGCCAAGCGAGCTTGGACAGTGGCAGCGAGGTCCTTAGGACGTAGGTGGGTTGCCTTTAAGGGCTAACGAGCCCCACCTGCCTGGGAGTGGCCCTGACCAGGAATCGAACCCGGGTCTTGGCGGTGATAGCGCCGCGCCCTTACCACTAGACCATTACAGTCACTTCAAAAATAGCAACTGCAAATTAAAATATGGAAAATCCATTACTAGTTTAGCAGAGAGTTGAAGAAAATTCAGCTTTTTGCAACCCTGAGCTCAGTTTATGTAACCAAATAAATAACCTTTCTCCCAGGATCACAGCGATGCAGAATGGTGTCACTTTCTACATACAAATAAACACACAAAATTAAAACTTTATGAAAGTGTTGCCTTCACTCTCCCTGACTGGAAAATGGGTGAGGTGGTCTTTGTCTCTTTTATTTGTATTACTTATATATTACACCTTCTTCTCCAGCCATCTATATAAAAGAAATAAGTATATTTTAAAAATGTGTATCAGACAGAAGTTGCTATTTTTCAGTAATTTTCCTTATGAGAGGCACAAGTTTTATAAGCTTATTTTGAATGAACATGTATTAAAAAGTTAATAACACAGTAATTATTTAATGCTGAATAATAACAACTACCATCACCACCAGTTACATATAAAACTGTGATAGCAATGGACGCTTAAGGCATTCAAAATCACTTAAAAAGTGACAGTCTGGGAAACGCCTGAGTAGACACTCAGGAATTCCTGAGCACTAACTCTCTTGAAAAAAACTGGTAGGAACAGAAGTGAAGAATATGAGACAAAGAGGAGAAGATTTACAGAAGTCAATTACATCCGAAAAAAGAACATGCTTATTAAAACATAGCTACTATAGATTGAGTAAAAATCAAGGGTGCTCCTCTGCTGCACTATGGGAATGTTTTGAAACTATGTTATTCTTAACATGGTGTTTTCAGCATATTCTTAAATTATTAGTCTTGCTGTAATATGATGAAAAGACATTGACATAAAGCACCTCCTGTAACAAACTACAGTCCACAATTCTAGCAATTTTAACAATAAAACTACAATAACATGACTCGGTTTATAAGATCAAATATTTTTCTTTTTAACAAGTTGAGAATTAATGCAAGTAGTAAACTACAAAAGTAACAAAAGTGTAACATTTGGGTGCAATTTAACTGATGATTTACATCACCTTGCTGTCACAAGTAACTCCCCTAAATTGCTTCCAAAATGGGCAGACACAGAAAGGAACAGGAAAAATAAAACAGTCAACAACCAGCAGCAGAAATGCCTTAAATATGTGATGATCTTCCAGCTTCGATAAGGAAAATCCATTCCAGGATCCAAGAGCTGTCTCAGGCATTAAATCTGCCATAGAGAATCATCCTAATTGTTTTAGAGTTAATGTATCGCATATTCCTAAGCAATCTTATGCAATCAGAAGCTCATTTCTTTTTTTTTGTTAAAGCTATGTTTGGGAAATTCAGTTTCAAGCTGTCAACACTGATAGCCATTTATTCTGCACCTACACTGAAGTCTTTGGGAAGGGGAGCTTGGAAAACTAGACAAAATGAACACAAGTCTGACTTTCAAAATCACTTTTTCTGATTTTCAGAGGGGGAAAGAAAGAGTTATATTACTTCAAGTATTCTGCCTGTTCTCCTTTACTGATCTTGCCAATTTCTCAAACGTATTTTGTACTGTTTTCTTAACAGCAAAATAAAACCCAAATTACACCCCCAACCATTTTCCACTGGCTATTTCTTCCATTCCATCCTCACTAGATTTATATTACAAACAAAATAAATGAAAATTCATATCAATGCAAAATATCAACAGTTACTCTTAAATACATTTTATGGTATCTCTCCACTGTTTTAAGTTATATCAAAACACTGAAATCAAATCGTAATGCTACAGTAAACAGTGTAGCACAAACCTTTCTGCAGAAGTCCTTCAGACTAAAAGTCTTGACAATCTCTGTCAAAGAATATAACCCATCCATCGCTCAAAATATCAAGGACTAGGAAGCCCCATTCTAATAAATATTTAGGTCCCATGAATTCAAAACTTAAGAGACAAAACAATAGTGAAAAAAATAGAAACACGGACAGAAAGAACTAAGCAAGCAAAACAACCTTACCTTTCACAAGCTCGGACAGTCCATGCAGCAATTATCCATAATGAGATACTAAAAACCAACAGTACAGTTCCTGGACATATTGTCATTAGAGTCTTCATAACAAAACGGGTATTGAAGTTTATCTTATTTAATGCTCCAATGCTTCTAGATGAGGCATCAGTGAAAAGTTTGCTATGCAAAAGCATAACTCTGGCAATAAGATATAGTCTTAAGAACATTGGTATAGATAAAATAATATCCACATCAGCTGTTGTTGTGGATGGAGCGTAAGAAAAGGCGAGCCGGGCTGTCCATGTGAACGTATAATTCCCAGGTATGGGATGTATAGCACACACCAGTATTTCCAAGCAGATAAAGAAAATACGCTCATAAGTCATGGCTATTCTCCAGTCATCTGCTCCATTGTCCACCATGAACAACTGAAATAATAAAATATAAGGTTAACTTTAGTACATTGTTAACAAAACTTCTTATAATTCCACTTTAAAATACCACAGTTTTCAGAGCTGCCAATGACCACTAAAAAAAAGAAAAAGTACGCCATTTCAGAAAATGGCATTACTAAATCACTATGATGAGGAAGATAACTCTGGTTAAGACAAAACCAATTTTATCAAGACCTATTTTTAAAACTGCATGTGATACTACTTTTCCATATATTATTTACTAAGAATTCTTCATATTTTGTTTAATTGTAATTTTTTATAAAATAAAATTCTGGACCAACTAATTTTTGTCCATTCAAAATCAGTTGTATACTCTAAGTTCATAAAACTGAGATTTAAATGTTTTCAGAATGGATATCTAAAATAGAAATTAAAAATACTTCCTAAGACGTTAAGCCTGCACAACAGTATATCCATGTTTCAGCCAGGGTGATATTACAACTTTTGTCTTTAAGGCACCAATACTGACCAATGTAAAATGTAAAACTACATAAGAAAGTGCACAAAGATTCAAAATGATATCTCATCATGAAAATATGAAAAGTAATGTCTCACAAATATCAGAGTAGCCCAGGCAGCCAGGAGATGTCCACTAGTAGCTGAATATTAAATGCACATGTTGGTTGTTGCACAATCAAGGCCTTCAGCTTGCCACCCAGAAATAAAGGTTCTAAAACATTTCACCCTGTTTAGGAAATTATGTTCCTGATGATTTACTAAATAAATAGTTAATCAAACAATACCTGTCACTAACAGAGAGTTGAGGTATGCAAGAACTTGCAAATACACAACTTTTTAGAGAGGCACATAACCCATATCTACAAAGAAAATACAATATCACTGACAGAAAAAGACCTTCTCATCAAGTACAGTCTGAATCTAAACAAGGCTGTTCAGTAAATAACTAATAGGAAATAAAAATACTTTTGCAGGATTTTTAAAATTTGATTATTTCAAAATGATGGGTGAAAAGGCAAAGTACACAATGTACTCCCTAATGTAAAAGTACTTTGAGCATGCTAAACACTACACACGCAGTGGAAAAGCCACTCATCTGCACTGCTCTCTACCCCTTTCCATCTTTCAGGAGTTTAAAAGTACAAGCCTCATTTCTCTATATGTGTTTTTTAGCAATCAAAAACACACTCTACGTGCTCCTCACAATAAGTTCAGTTTGTCTTTCATAAAACTGCTCTATTACAATTGTTTAGAGTAGTGATAACCTTATATTAACTTTATCATAGTTGAAGTGATACTAAAAGAAATAAAGTTTACCATAGTAAGGAACACAACAAACCAAAATAAATGTATGCCTTTGTGGACCTTTTTTTATGTTCTTTCCCTCCATCTTACTATAGGCAGTGTCAGTGACAAGATTTTGGCACTGGGGGTGGCTGCAGGGGTGGTGTCACCATGAAGAGGTCAGGAGCTTCTCTAAAATGTACCCACCACAGGACATAGCTGAGTTCACCACTGAAGCTTGTGGTGCTTCTGTGAAAGCATATTTAAGAAAGCATATTTAAGAGAGTGCAAAACTCTGCCCAGGCAGCGAGCAGTGAGAGAAAAAAAGTGTGAGAAACAACCCCCGAAATGCCAAGGTCAGAGAAGAAAGGGAGGAGGTGCTCCAGGCACTGGAACAGAGACTTCCCTGCAGCCTTTGGAGAGGACCATCACAGAGGGATTTTCCTGAAGCCCATGGAGAGGACCACTCCAGAGCAAGGTGGATATTTCCCAAAGGAACTGTCACCTCACCTGCACAGAGCCCACACTGCAGAAGATTGTCCTTACAAGAACATGGAGGATTCATGCTGGAGCAGATTTACCCTGAAGGGCTGCAGACCATGGGGAGGACCCACACCGGACCACATGAAAAGCATGAGGAGAAAGGAGTGGCAAGGAGAAACTGTCATGGACAGACTCCCATTCCCCATAACCCCTGTACTCAAGGAGAAGAAGTTAAAGGAGTTGGGAATGAAGATGTTCAGCTTGGAGAGAGTCGGGCAGGGCACATTGGTTTAGTTTCTGCTGTTATTCCTCACCATCTTACTCTACTTTTAAATGTCAATAAATTAAAGTAATTCTCCCCAAGTTGTGACTGTTTTTCCAGTGCCAGTAATTGGTAATGGAACTCCCCATTTTTATTTCAATTCACAAACCTTTTAATCTTATTTTCTCCCGTTGAAATTGAGGAGGGTTGAGGAGGGAGAGCAAAAGAGCGGCTGTGTGGGGGTCTAGCCAAGGTCAAGCCACCACACGTACATACAGTTCCTACCTCCCCTGCAACATTATTGAAGACAAAGACAGTGTTGAATTAAGCTAAAGAAACACATTCAATGGACACAACACGAGCACATACACTTTCTCGCTCCTGTGGTCTCTCTGCAAATTTTGCGTACTAGACACATGAATTGACACTGGAAGGCCAATTTATGCCTGTCTTACTTCCAAAACAGTGCTGGTTTACACTTAGCAAATGCAGTATTTGGTATGAAGGGTCAAACTTTCAAAGTACTGTAAGGCTCCGGTGCATTTCACTCTTGTAATTAGCCCATAAATGCTGTCAGTCAGATCACAGAAGTGCTACATCAGTTACAAAGAGATCCAGGTATTTAGAACACCCAGAATACAGATTGACTGAAAGCAGCTTGACTGAAAAAGGGAGATAACATCAAATGTCTGAAATGCTGTGTGGGTTTCCAGTGAAAAGAATAAATTAACAACAGATTTAAATATTTCAATTCTAAGATACATATCTAATACATGTCAAACTGGCAGAGTTAAAAAGTTTTAAAATCTGCTGAGAAAAGCGATGGTCTTTTCTCCTCCCCTTTTACTTACCATCTTCACAGATTTAAAAAAGAATTCTATATGCAGAAAGTCAATTCAAGAAAAATGACACCTTCAGTACTAGTTCAGTGTAAAAGATGAGAATAGAAGAATGTTGAGTTAAACACAGGCATTAAAATTTGATCTTACAATTTTCACAGAAGAAAATGTTATTTTATCACTCAGTTTTTTAAAAACTTTGAGATGTCATTGTGGAATATGTACTTGATAACAAATTCACCTGTCAGCAGAAGAAAACCCAACATACTACACAGAAAGAAATTTCTCTGTAGGGCTCAGTGGAAGGGGTCATGCTTACAGACACAGAAGATATTATCAACCTTGCTTGACCTTAGCTGAGCCAATTTCTTTTAAGGTAAATAATATTTTAAAGTGCTAATATCTTCAGTTGTCATATAATGAGATTTAGGAGGTGAAAATATGAAAGGCAGAAAATACCAGTCACAAAGGACCCCAGATCCAGTGCAAAGATGTCTATTTCATAAACATATGGAACATTTTATTCCATATTTTTATTTCTTTAATATTTCAAAACCACATTTATGAGGTAGACTTCCTTACAACTCTTTGCGTCTAAGTTCAAACTATGATGGATATCAAACATTATAGAACATATGAGCCTCTAATACACAGTCTGAATAACAATTAAGTTCAGACATAAGAAAATGACACAGAAATTAGTACAGGATTTCATGTTCATTTAATATACTTTCAATCATGCAATCTTCTAAATGCAAGACTCCCTTTTAATTTGGAAGATACAGATATATTTGTGCATGCCTGTGTGCTTGGCTAAGTACATTTCCAGTTTGGGAAGTGAGGAACATAAACGAATGGAGAAGAGAAAGGACAGTTGAACAGCACAATTTAAAGGTTATTTACACACAGTCTTAGATGCTTTCAGTTAATCCTGTTATAATAACCATGCATTAATTTCAAGATACTACTCTCCATTTGAATAGAGTATGATGTTAACAATAAAAAGAGAACATAATAAAAGAGTGAGACAACTTTTCCTATAGATTTGAGTCCTGCACAGAGAATGACAAACTCCAGTCAAGGTTAAAGATGTTATGCCAATTCACAGCTTTCAAATGTCGTGTAATTATTCAGTATTAAAATCTAATGCAAGCACTTCATTAGTGTACTGCAAGGTTCTTCAAATACAGAACTTTCATATACCTTTACTAAGTCTGCACTCTGTATGAAAAATTCTAAAGTTATTTTCAATTGGAATCATGTAATGTATGCATGTAATGTATGTATGTAATCTATGTATGCATATATGCGTGTAATGCATGCATATTATGTGTAACTGTAAGACAAAGAATCAATCTTTAACTTCAAATAAACTTGATATTTGTAATGCCACACATTAAAAACACTAAATAAATATAATATCATAGATATTTATATAGGTATGTGCACATTTCATGTAATACCATAGGAAAAAAAAGAGAAATATATTCAAAGCATACAGATTGAACTCAATGACAAATTAGATCAGAAACCCCACAAAGGACAGAAACAAAAGGAGAGAAGTTAATTTTCTAAGTCATTAGTAAATAAAACATTCATAGCAGGCTACCACAGGTTGTTAACAAATGTAAAGAACAAGGAAACTTGTCTGTTTTAAAAATGCCTTTACAGGTAAAACAACAGGTTTGAAAACTACTGCTACCTTGCTCTAATACTGTGAGGATACATTAGTACAGGAGTAAAAAGGAAGCAATAAACAGTGATACAGCAGCATCAGCTGTAGTCCTGGAAGCACTCCTTGGAGAAATAGAAACAACTTTACTTACAAGCAAATTTTTGCAACTGTTTAATTTAAGAATCAAAATTTAAAATCGTCAGATATTGGAGCCACTTAACTTTTATAAAAGAACTGATGGGATTACAATCTGGAGTAGCAAAATATAGCCTCTGGGGCTGCTGACTTACCAAAACTTTTGAGTAGTCATTTTTCTATAGTTTGGAGGGGACAAAATATCATTTACACAACTAAAAGAAAGCCATTATGGTACTCAGGGAGGAAGAAGATCCTGCTTTTGTCTCCCTACTCCAAACAGCCAAGTTATTGTCCCACAACATCCCATTAAGACAAAATTATTTAAAAGTATATGGTGATGGGAGACTGGTATCTCAGGCCTTTAGCTCAGTTGCCTCTAACTAGAGGATGAAAATTACCCTCTTACATCATCAGAAGGCAGGTAATCCAATGGTCTGTAAGTTACCTAAAGGCCTGTGCTTGACCGTGGAGAGCCTGCAAGAGTTCCTGGCAGCTGCTGTATTCCTTATCTTAAATACAATGCCACAGATCAGAGACTTTAGTGGGTTTAATACATATGCAAAGTCATGAGGCATCAAATGCCCCCTACATACAAAACCTAGAAGCAAAATAGTTTGAGGCTTTTGTTTTTGTTTTTGTTTTTTCACAAAATTACATGAGGGATTAGCTACCTTGTATTTGCCAGAATGTTTCTCACATCCAAAGTTGAAGTCAAACTTTCTAGTAGGTCACTAGAAACTGATCAACAAGAACTTGTGGATACAGCTATCTATTGAATGAAATATGCTTAGTTCATTCAAATGAGGAAGGTAGACTACTCTATGACTTATACAGGTACATGGGCATACAAACACATATACCCCTCTCAGTCATAAATGTGCCAATTTAAACAGCAGATTGCAAAACTATACTTGCATTGTATACTTTTTTAGATTTAGCATCTCTTTGCAAAATTAGTTTTTTCAAAATTATTAATATTTTGCTATAAACACTGTGTACATCAATGTATGTAAAGCAAACTTCATGCTAATGTATCCTGGTGGCTAAAAAGGCTCAAAATACTTGTCTCAAATACTGCATTTAAACAATACTGTCTCAAGAAGGGATACGTAAAAAAGGTTCAGAGCATTTATAGTCTTTGTGAACCGTATTTTCAGGAGTGCAGTACCAAAAACTTCACACTAAAATACATCTAAACTACACATCTTGCTTACTCTGACAAGTCACACATAACCATAACCATTTCAAAAAACAGATATGTGTTAAATAATGCTCTTACCAGATTTGTCTGTCTTTGTCCCTCAGAATATTATAAAAAATATATATACATAAAAAGATTTGAGACTTTTTAAAAAGAAAGGAATTTATAATCAAATAAACTAACATAGCATTAAAGTCTTCATGAGCCCACACAGTTGAATTCTGCCTACCCATATTTCCCTTCTGGTTTAAACCCCACACTGACAGTATTTTCTTCTGTAGCTTTTTCTCTCTAAAGATATTCAGAAGAATCCCTCAATATTCTTAAATGGTACTGGCCAGATTTTCAGCTATACTTTTCATCTCAAACAACTACGGGCTTTGAGCTTAACCCCTTGACAGCCTACTACGTCAAATGACCATTACAGCACTCAGCAATCGGTGGGACGTACGTAATTTCATTTCATATAGGTCTGTCCATGTGTATATATATATGTGCTCTAGGGACTTAAAGAAAGTGAGATGTCCTGAAAATACCATTAACTTTCTATGCTGGTTATAGTACTATAAACTGAAATCCAAGGACTACAAAGAGGGAAAAAGAAAAAAAAAGACATTCCAACATATTGGGATTTGTTTGCAAATGCTAGGGAGAAGAACTCCCTGAGATAATTATAGATTGAACTAGGAAATCATTACAAGCTTGTAAGTATATTAAAAAAAAAAAGTCAAAATAATTAGATAATGAGCTTACTATTACTAATACAAAGAGTTGATTGTAAACAAAATTAATATAAAACCAATTTTTCTCTTCACTTTCATTATTAAAAAGCTATTTCACAAGATGATCTCCTAGTGCAATTCAGTTTGGACTCTTGCTTGAATAATCACAGCTGAGCTTCCTCAGATCTGTAATCAACAGAGAGATATTTAGTTATAGGAATTTTTATGAACCTATAAATAAATCAGATCTCCATAAATAAAAGTCCACCACTCTGGGTTACTATATTCATTTGAGATAATCAACAGAATAACCAGTAAGTGACTCAGTTAAACTGACTGAATCAAGAGTTTCTACTCAGTCAATGTCTATGAAAGGTATTTCTTAATTTTAAAAATACTCTTAATTTAACAGCTATTTCATTACACCATATCCTACCCACTCCAGTTGCTTAAAATACAATGAGAATAAGCTCCTTAAGTTACCACATGTAGAAGGCCTCCATGCAGCATCAGCAGTTCCCAAATGTTTTGTGCCTGGGTTTGACAGTCAATAATGTTCTCCAGAAACATCATTACTTAATAAAGCTCTGAATATAACTTAAGTGCAAGAAGAATAACAGAGAAGGAACAAAACTGGTGGGAATGGTGATACACCTGAAGGCTGTGTTGCCATTCAGCAGGACCTTGATAGGCTGGAAAGCTGGGTGGAGAGAAACCTAATTCAATAGTTCAATAAAGGCAAGTGTAGGGTCCTGTACCTGAGGAGAAATAATCCCAAGTACCAGTACAGGTTTGGGGCTGACCAACTGGACAGCAGTTCTGCAGAGGACATGGGAATCTTGGTGGATGACAAGTTGGCCAAGAGGCAGCAGTGTGACCTTGCAGCCAGAAGGGCCAATGGGATCCTGGGGTGCATCGGGAACAGTGTGGCCAGCAGGTCGAGGGAGGTGATCCTCCTGTTCTGCTAGGCCCTACCGAGGCCACATCTGGAGTACTGTGTTCCATTCTGGTCTTCTAAGTTCAGGAAATACAAGGATCTATTCGAGAGAGTCCAGCAGAGACCACAGAGATGATGAGGGGTCGGGGGCACCTCCCTTATGAGGAGTGACTGTGGGAGCTGGGCCTGTTTAGTCTGGAGAATAGAGGGGATCTCACCAATACATATCTCAGAGGGGGATGTTGAGAGGATGGTGCCAGACCCTTTTCAGCGGTGCCCAGTGACAGGACAAGGAGTAACAGCCATAAGCTAAAACACAGCAAGTTCCACCTCAACATGAGGAAGACCTACTTTACATTGGGGGCGGCAGAGCACTGGAACAATCTGCCTAGGAGTCTCCCTCTCTGGAGACATTCAAAACCCACCTGAACAGGTTCCTGTGTCACATGCTCTAGGTGATACTGCCTTAGCAAGGGGATCTCCAGAGGTGTCTTACAACTCTCCCTATTCTGTGATTCTCAGATTCTGTGATTTGAGATAGTTCTCCCACATAAATATACGACCTGGGAAAACAGGACCACTTCACTAAAATAGTATTCATCTTTTTCATGCTATTTATTATTCTGTCATTTAAAAAGCAGGGTAGAAATAACAAAGGAAATAAAAAGAACATGTATGTTACTACATAATAGATATAGTTACTAAACAATACAATGAGTGATCCAAAGCAATCCACAAGAGCACTTCATACAACTGACCCCTGGGATGGAAAAGATACATAGTTTTCAATATCAGCTTCCCCCTCTCCCTTCCTCATCTTTCCCCCATCCCCAGCCCCCCCAGTATCTCCCTTCTTTCCCCTCCCAAGAACCTAAGGACTGAGCCAGGTTCTTGGGACGTAGCCAGCCCTCGGGAAACATTTCAGCATGTAACCTAAACTAGCCACACCACAACTTGTTCAGGGAGTTCAGCTTCCACCAGCTGCAAACCCACACTACCCTCTGCTTTTGCTCGCCTCATCTGGCTCACTCCCCCTGCTAAAAGAGTGCACCAGAACATTAACTATTTACTACATCTAAAAGGGAAAGTTGCAAAGAAATAGTAAATGCAGTTCTTAGGTCCACTTTCACAGATATAAACAAATGACCACACTGAACAAAACATCCTGTTAATACAATAATCTCTAACAACAACACCACCAAAAAAAAACTTCAAAAATGCCTTCAGGTCTTTTAGGTCTGCTTCAGCTACTACAGTGAATGTAGTAGCATGAGAATGGAAACACTGATTTCAAAGTAAGGGATGATTTTAGTTTTGCACCAAAGCAGCATATATAAAGAAAACTTCATATATAAAGAACATCTGCCTATAAAATAACTGCTATTTTGTAGAACTAATTTTTAGAATGTACTTACTAAGAAACACAGTGGTCTGTGTTACGTTTTTCCCCATTTCAAGTACCTCAGAAATAAAGTAACTGATACTATATTCTTGCAGAAACAAAATTCACTGCGGAGAACCATCTACATTCCAATATATTTACAGTGTTAATTTTAAATAATTATTTTATGATCCTTCATTTAGGATTTGTTTTTCTTCATTCAGTACTAAAAATAATTTGTTCTACAGATCACCGTACAAAGAAACACCATGTCTCAAAACAGCTGCCATCTGCCACTGCGAGAAACATCTCACTCTCTTCAGGGATGCTCAGTTTCATTACTTCTAAGAACACTTGAACCAATTAAAAAGAAGGATCTATTTTCTGAAGAATTGGCAATATTTTTGCAAGGGAAACAGAACTTAAAGAAAGAAATAGTGAATGCGAGGCTAGATAGAATGAGTTAACTCATTCATTCTGCCAAAGGAGTACAACAGTGACTCTAAACTAAGGAATTTGTTTTTAAGGAATGACTGGTACCAAAACATCACATACACAAGAATCTGTCTTCTCAGTTCCTCCTTTAGTGTTTACTTGTGACATAAATACTTCAGGGATTTTAGTAAGTTTGAATGTTGGGGGGTTTTTTGTTTGTTTGGGGGTTTTTGTTTGTGTTTTTGGGGGGTTTTGTTTGTGTTTTTTTAAACTGATTATATTTTTGTTTGAATGACAGTGGGTGAGTACACATCCACACCACAGGAATTATAAAATCCCTGTAAAGTGTTCTTACTGTGTCAGAAATAGTTTAACCAGGAACTTCATTTAAGTGTATGGTCAAAACAATACAGAAATACAAAAATCTAACTATTTGTTGTCCTAGAGCATGATCACTTTAAATAAGGGAAAGTATATTGTGCAGAAGGAAAAGCAGAATGGAGTTAGAAGTACTTGTGTATTTAAAAATCCTGATAAACATAGTCATGCACTAATGCCAAGTGTTTTGAGGCATTCAGTCTTATTCAACCTAAATGATTCTATGATTCATGCAAGAAATGCCGCTGTAATTCATCCTGGCAAGTAAAATTGTGAGGGGGCAACAACAAAGCAGACAGGGATATAATACCTTTTATTCATGAAGGCCTAAAGGGGGCTTCTGGCTAAAACATATAGCAGATAAAGCCTTCAAACTGCTTCAAAGATTAAGTTAAAGTATCTTTAAGAAGGGTAGCTTTCAACATGAGGTTAATAAACATAGGCATGAGTTTATTTACAAGTATTTACCTGTATTTCTTTATAGGTAAATACTGTTATACTTGATCACTACTAATTATGACTGTAGGTGCTTCCCCAGGAAAAAAAAGTCTTAGCATATGTCTTAGCACACAAAGTTCTTTTTGCTGCCCATTAATTATTCGAATATTACAAGTTCATCAAATCTGTTGAGTTTACAGCAGCTATATGGTAAAAAATGCTCCATCCTCAAAGCTATTGGTTTTTTTAAGATATGTGGCATAAAAAATGGTAATTAATATTGCATCAGAAATACCATAAGAATAATTTTGATTAATCCTTTATTAAGCTTAGATGCTATCAGTGAATGCTCAGGATCGTTATTTATAGTCATTTTTATTATTTGTTGAGGTAGGAGATAATTTATTTTGTGCTGTCTAGCCACACCTGGACATTCAGTGTTTCTCCAGGTTCTCAGACTGAAATCAGAGTTCTGTGGATGCAACAGTGCAGAATGAATTAAAGGCGTGCCTCATTCTCTGGCTGCAACAGATCATATTCTTAAAAGCATAAAAACCTTCACAAGACAAGAAATACTATTCAATGCTTAGAATGGATCTCAGTTTTGTTAAGGGGTTGAATATGAAAAATTGCTTCATAATGTATTTTTCTAGTGAAAGACACTACCATGAGAGGTCAGGGGTAGGGCAGGTGTGAATGTCTCTATACACCTGCACCTACAGAAGCTGCAGAGCTATGAAAGATGGAATAAACAACTTAAATAGGAATAAAATGCTTCATAAAGATTTCCAATAGTATCTCATTAGAACACTTTGTGGAGCACTGCATTCATTTTACATTGCAGTTTTTGGAACATCCGCTAAAGCAGGCATATAATTCTTGAAAATTATAGGCATAGCTAGATAGCAATTACAGTGTCTTATTTACATGACAAATGACTGATCTGAACATAAGACTACAAGATAGGCAAGCCTAAGCTTCAAATCTAGTTACAAAGCCATCCCCAGATTACTTCCACAGCATTTGAACTCTTGGTCTCAGTATTTCCTTTTGTAAAAATACCATTTAAGTGACAGAAAAAACGTGAGGACTTGTCCAGGTAATTCCCTTTGACAATGAAAACTAGAATATAAATATTTCCTTTTTTCAGGCTATCTTACACCTACCCATCAAACCACAGAATGACGTGTAACTGTTTATGGAAGATACGCAGCTACATTCTGAAATGCTACTGGGAACAATACTTATTGCAGAATACAGATAAGAAAGCTCAGGAAGCTCTTTATCCACAGCTGGCAATAAAATCTATGAATATGAGCCCATATATATTAACTTTTCAATTATTTTTTATTTCAAATGTGCTCTTTTACAAACAGTGGTTTTGCAAGAAGAATTATACTTAAGAGTCCCATATGTAAAGCCTTTAACTCTCTATTTCTGACCCTGATGGCTCCCGCAGCCTTCAGTAACTTCGTGACTCTGTTCAATTAGAATTCAATAAACAGTTGTATCCAATATATAGCTGTTGGTCAGCTATATAACACAGAACCCAGCTCTCCCCTACTCATCTGGAAAGCAGCACAGTATTAGCATGCAGAGAAGTTTAGAAGCTGCCATTTGGACACAAAATGTCCTTGTTTTAATATGGTTCTTTACAGAAAAAAAAAACCAAACAAAAACAAAAGCCAGAGCACATTACCCTTAAAAAGACTAAGGATAGTGACTTTAAAACATAAAGTTATTTGAGGCTTACCCTTTAGCTTCACTTTATATGGAATTAAGAGAGGTGTTTCCATCTGTCATGAAAAGGTTTAGTATTTCCTTTAAAGGAATTTACTTCCAAAAGATCTGTCAGCCTCCACCAAAATGAAAGATAAAGAAACACCTTAGAAGATTCAATATTGCTTTTCTGAACTCACTCCTCTTCACTCCTTCATGAACTATCTAATATTCACACCCTTTAGCATTTAAAATGCCAACAGAAAACAGTGTTTATTAAGGGCTGTTTTCGCACAGATGGAGAAGCACAATTGCACAGACTGTTCAAGTTACAAATGTGTGACACCTTGCAACTATGAAAATATTTATGTATCATATTAACTGAACAATTCAGTTTGCAAAAGCCTAGGTTCACATAAACCCTTTTAAAGTATAAAATGTTCCTGTTTCACCACTCCCTCTACAAAAGAATTATTTCTGAGCTGTAAAGCATGTTCTTATGACAGTCTCTCCTACCTTTTGACAGATAAAAGAAGAAATTTCTCAATGTGACTTTCATAAAATAATGGTACAAAGCAATTTTATACAACCTAATCAAAAATACACTGAGACATAGGTATTTCTCACATCATATTTTTTGAATGGAAGTTTTTCCATTCACGTTTTTCAATGTAACATAAAAAATCCCATGCATGGCAAAAAGGTATATTAAATTCTATTGATGTGTAACATGATGTGTAACTTTTTTCCTTACAACAAAGCTGTGGAAACTTTTTATAGTGACCAATATATCCACCTTACCTGGAAGCTAGTTACAAGATCAATTTCCAACTCTTCTTTTATGGTCAGCTTATATTTTAAAAGGAGTTTCATAGGCTCAGAGCAGTATTTCATCCTCTAATAAGGGAGTGTAACAATAACTTTCATCATCAAGGGGGGAAAACAATTGACTGAAGTTGCACAGAAGCTTCCACACAGCTTTTTAATTCTCCCAAGTCTTAAGCCACAGCCATTCCTGTTTTGATCTTTGCTTAAAACATACAAGAAATATGTCTCAAATCAAACTCAAAGCCCAAGATACTTAATTTAGTAGATCACATACAAACCAGAACCAGAATCAAAAAGCATTAATTTACACTTGTCAGTTTTGGTACACTTTCGCTTAAAACTCAGGCAAAACAAAACTGTCGTCAAGTACCTGATAGAATTTTCTAATCTGAAGAATCACAGTTGAAAGATTTGGCATGGACAACACTTTCACAGTAAGACGGGCATACAGAATGCCTCCAAGATTGTATACAATGGTATCTTTTGATTTCACCTCAGCTACACAATTTATACAAATCCAGAATCTCACCTCTGGTTATAAATGTTCTCTCCTCTAACATGGGCAACAACCCAACTTCTCACACCCCATAATGCACTACTGTGTCTTAATAAACTCCCAACAGCCTCATTAAAAAATGCTCAGAACCATGCCAGGTATGAATAGATAATCCGAGGTATGGCCAGGCCAATCACTCAGTGTAACACCTCCTCCTATATTCTAATGAAGCCTGTTGGAAATGGAGCCATAATACAAGTGTAACTAATGCCCCTTCTGAGGTTGATCACTATTAAAGGATTCTCCAGCTTGTCTTCCACGCCACATGCATTAAAGTGCTGCAGCTCAGAGACACTGGGCAGCTGTAACTTCACCTACATCAACAGGATCTACATATGAAAAAATAGAATTAAAACTAAGAATTTCCACAAAAACACTCTGAAGTGTTAATTTGACAGATATGGTGCTAATTTGACAAACACGTTGCCGTTGGATTCCTACATGATCTTCTGCTGCTCATTACACATATGAAACAAAAGCCTGATGGGTAGTAGAGAATTTTTCAGTCTGCACATAAATTTATTGTATCCTGGATCAACTCCTACATAATATGTTTTGCTGTTGCCTGATCCAAGGCCAATTAAAATAAATAGAGAAAAAAAATTACTAATTCTCAAGAGACTTCAGATCAGGATAAACATATTTTTAAGTTTATTTCTTGATTTTCATAAGTTTTTCACCAGACTTGCTCTCTGTGTTCTAACTCACTCATTTCTGCAGCAGCAGATCTATAGCCTGTGTGAGCAATCTCTGGTGCTTCAATATACCTAAGCAAATGTAAGTTGGACTCAGCACAAAGTCAACAGATTGCCAGCAACGCAGCTAATGAAATGCACAGGCACTACCCCAGTGAAGGCAAAACAGTAACATAGAAACAAATAATTTATCCTGCAGAATACCCATAAATTGTTATGAAAAGAAACTGTAAGGGAGCTTAACTTTGGTTCATGAGTACAAAATTTTTACTGCAAAACTTTCCACTGATGCTAATAAAATAATGAAGCTCCCATAAACAGTGTTTAATACCATCATGCATTATGGGATTTATTCGCATAACAAACCGGTCAAGATACATATTTATTATCATTCTTAGCTGTTAGTTGATACTGCCTGTTCCATTTTTTCAAGTTTTCAGGCACAGTGAAAAGAAGAATCTGATTCTTCAGAAAGACATTTGGGTTCTCGGCTGTGATAACTTTTTATAAAGGTAATGAAGACTGGAAGGGTTTCACACCAAGCCTATCAGTAGCACATTTTCCCACCACTTCAGAACCATCTAGGGATTGAAGGTGCTCTCTCCCTGAAGCCTGGGAGGTTCTGCTGTGAAAGCAATAGTTTAACCTTGGAGTTTGCAAGACTTTTCATAGGCATTCTACCTAAGTATGAACTAGCAATACATTTTAGAAGTGGTTAGAAATTTCAACTGACATCCAAACAAACAAACAAACAAAAATTTTTCTATTCACTTCTAACAATACCAACAACTATCACGGTTCTGCATGAGTGACAACATCTGCATTAGGGAGAAGGAAAAGAGGCTCAGATGCTGTCCAGGAGAGTACAGGTTAGCATTACTCAGGTTACCGTTATTCAGGACAAGCAGTATGTTTATTTACACAAGGGATACACTAAGCAATCCAGCTTTAAAGGAGAAGTGTTCCAGGCATATTCTTCCACTGACCACCATCTCTCAGGAAATATTAGCTGAAATGCTCAACAAATGACGTCAAAGACCTCCTACTGGCAATCTCACAGAATTTTGATTTTAATTCTTTGCTCTGAGTAATACAAGAAAGTGCCAGTGAAACATCAGGGGTCCAGAGTTAAAAAAGCATTTCTACCTCCAACAGTACTAGATACAGGCAGAGAGATCCATTTTTTAATAAAAGTAGAAAAACTGTAGCTTTGTCATGTGAACTACCAGCCAAAACTGTCTTAAATTCAATTTTATTTATGGATCTAATAGCATATACCACTAGATAAATGTGGAATGGAACAGTAAGTTCTATGGATTTTACAATTTTAATTATGTTACATTCTGCCTCTGCTTTAATTATGTAAAATATTTTTAAGAAACAAACTGTTTATGCATGAATTGGATAATTTATACATCAAAAATTATTATGATAATTGGATCATGCTGTCTTTTTATCTCTTCTCTCCTTCACCTCTTCAAACTCTCAACTGGAGTAACAGTCAGAAATATCTGTTCTTGGCTGGGATAAAGATGAATTACATTTTTCCCATTGATTTTTCAAACACAAAGCACTTCCTCTGAAGAAATTAATCAACAACCACACAGGCTTGGAGAAAGAGCAATGCCTATTTCATTACCTCCCAAGCGTGATGTTTCTAACAGCATTACAGGCATGACAACAATGTAACGAAAAGAGAACACACATTTTGGGATTGACACTATCTTGAATTTCAGGTCTATTGGTGTTGTTCCTTACGATTTTTTTTCTAGAAGGAGGAAGGATTTGAAGCAAACTTGCTTGTAATTTTTATCCTCTTTTCTGGAAACAGTAACGTAAGCTATGAATAAACACTTCAACCCAACTGGTTCCATCTGACTTCTATTATATTCTTAACACTAACTTATATTTATTATTTCACAAGACTAGGCAACATTCCTACAGTTGTGTAAACATTGCACTGGAGACATTGGTCTGCCAGATCCAGAGCTCTGTGTAAGTTCCAGAGAGCCCATAAGCAGAACTGAGTAGTGAGCAGGTTTTGAAGGAGAGGCAGGAAGGGAGGGAGGGCTGCGCCGCCCGGGCCGGGCGCTCCGCGCGGAGCTGTCCGCGGTGCTGAACGGGCGGCGCGGAAACCGCCGGGACACGGGGAGCGCTCCAGCTCCTACACCGCACATCACCCGCGGGAAAGGGCGAAGAAGAAAACTAATTTGTCTCACGTCGCTATGTCACTGCGGGCTTGGGAAGAATCTTAGCAAGCCTTCATAAACTTCCCTTCCAACGCCTTTAAGAAGCGCAGCAGGTCTGGGACAGGCAAACTCTGGAGTCTGATTTATCTGACCGGCTGTTTTCAAAGCAAAACGTACAAGCCATGTCGTATCAATGGCAAGACTAAAGCCACCTCTATGCTGCTAGGTACTGCCCCACAGACATCTTTGCTGCATGGTTGTTTGATCTCCCTACCAATAAATCATGGTCACAGACTACTGAAAAGAACCAAAAAGCTGATTTCCACTTGCCAGCATTTCAGGTCACCAGATGTTTCTCCGTAGTCACCCAGCAATCAGTAACAATTACTAAACATTCAGCTCTTTCTTAACATTTTTTTGCCTCATGCTTTGTAGAAAAATTTACTTATACTTAGGCTCGTCCGCTGCCACCAGAGTATGAAAGTCACCACACTGCAAGCAAAATACAGTAATCCTCTTCTATGGAACAAATTCTCTCTCAATGAATTCCTGTTTATTTACGCAACAAAAAATGTTTAACTATGTTTCAGACAATAACCAGAAGACAATAATCAGAAATAAGTATTTGAACTGAAACAGGACTGACAAATAACTGGTGCAAATAGTCCTCCTGGACACAACCAACTATCTATGGGCTGCATTCTACAAACCTCATTCATTCTACTGCACATAGCAAGGTGTTTGCTTGAACTAAAGGCATGTCTGCCTTCAGAAAACAGTCAGCTTTAAAGGCTATTTAACAAACTTCACATTTTCAGATTTACACAGTATTTTCTTTTGCCTGGAGAAGACGATGTAAGTCACTAAGCCAAAGTATTTTAAAGGTACTTCTTTTTTTCAGGTCTCAAATGTAACATAAATTTTATGACTGTTGGATATGGATGTAGTTTTTGCTCTACATACGCTTCACCTTATTTTTTAAAAGTCAAGTGTATGCAGAAAAACAGACTATGTGCAAATTCAAAAGTGAGCAGATACAGCAAAGGGAAGTATTATGCGCTTCCTTCTAACAAGCTCCTTGAAACAGAGAAATACCTTTCATTTTCGACATGAATGACAGAACCCCTTGAAGCTGCAGCTCACTCTAGGCCCTGTCATGACTACTGCAGTTTTTGGTGTCTCTCATTCTAAAACATGCGGTATTGCTCTTTTACAGGCAGGTATACTTGTGTTGTGTACAGTCAGGCAGCACTGAAAACTACGTTAATCGTGATTAAGCCACATGATTATGTAGCTCCTTTTATGTAGCTGCAGACATGATGAAGTTCTTTAAAACGGTCAGTTAAAAAAAACAAAGTGGAATGACAACTTTAGGTTTTTATTATTGTTTCTTTCTGATCCATAAGGGATTTGATTCCTAACATAATGAAAATTTGTAACTCTCTATCTGAAAAAAACCAACAGTGAATTGAATCCTGGAGTAACTACATAGCATAAGCTCATGCTTAAAGGAACCTACAACTATTTGGTTATCTTCCATAAAATTTTCAATTTAAGGTTTCTGGAAAATGCATAGACTAATTCAAACATTTACAGACGGATTGTTCTCAGTTTTGCTCTTCATGCCTAAAGTACCACTTGTGGGATGATACACCAGAGAAGGCTCCCACACTGCAGCAGTGCTACTTATTTATTTTTATACACATAAGGAGACCTTTTCATGAGTACTCCTGTAGTTTATAAATATGCCCTCTATTCAAAACACTTGTTTACTGAGTAAAATATCACTAAACAGCTTTCAATATCTTTGATATTAATGCAGAGAAACTGGTTTCTGAGCCAGGAAAAGAAGTTTTGCATGTGCAAAGACTGCACAACAGGATCCAGTTTGGCAACATAATACTTTTTTAACATTACCCTAAGTAGGGGACTATGGTACCATTTCACATTGAAATTACAGCATTCATTTGCACAGAAGCAGGGTACTATACAATTCCTAATTTATCTGGGTTTTTTTTTTTACCAATTAGCATCAGAGCAAAAGTCTTCTTTGCCCTTGAAATCTGACATTTCAGTTTTCAGCTCAAAGAATCTCTAATCTGAAAAAGCAAAAGCACTGTATCTATAAGTACAGTATTTTTCCCTTCGAAACCTTGAAATCTGTCTGTTGTATGTTTCAGTTGAGCTGAAATACCAAATTTTAATGGCTTGGTCAAAAAAAAAACACAATTGAAATTAGAATTAAGTCACCTGGAGAGAACCTGTGACAACAGTATTTGTAAGATTCTACAGCTTTAATCATTATGTTCCTCTTACCTTCGGCCCTATCCTTCCTGACAGTTTTCTTTGGTCACATTCCTAAAGCCTCTGCACCATTAAATAAAACGAGTGAAACATCAGTCTTCCCTTTCCTCTTAAACACTCTCTTCGAGTACCCTCATTTCTGAGAGTGCAGTGAAGATTACATACCATGCACAGTGAAAACCATTCACCATTCCGTCAAGAGAAAATGCACAGCATGAAATTGAGTCATTGGGAAATAAGATTGTTGCTGTACATCTGCTACAGGAGACAGCAGGCATATCACCTAGAAAGTATGTTATAATCTCAGGGCTAAGCGATCCTATAGCATAACTGCAGGCGACAGTCCCTAGCAGGAAGAACTTCTGAGCAAGCAGAGCTTTCCTGGTTCGTATCCCGCTGTATCTTGCCCTATCTCCAGGACTAAGGTCCATTCACCAACTTCGGCAGGCATGCAGAGACCACTTATGTTTTCTGAACCAGTGGGACATGCCCAGTACTTACCACCACTGCACCCCTGGACAAAGCGCCTCGCACCCCCATCTAAACCAGGAACGCTTCCTGATTCACACAAGGAAACCTTACCTGGATTTCCCTTGCATGGTACACGATGATGAGACCAAGAAGGATAATCGTGGACAGGCTAATAAGGCATTTCAGAGCGAGGGAATACAGCGACTCCTGCAAGAGAAAGACATCGCCGTCCCTCAGAGACCCACGCGCGGGGGCCGCTCCGCCCCACGGCCACCCCGGCCCCGGGTCCGGGACCGGCAGCACCCACGGCCCCACGGCGTCCGCACCGTCGGGCGGTGGGACCCGCTGCCGCCCGGGCTGGTACCTTGGTGTAGGCGCCCCAGGAGAGCTCTGTCTCGATGACCATGACGACGATGCCGAACATGCCGAAGATGAGCGCGTAGTCGCTGAGGCGCTTGCGCTTCTCGAAGAGCGCTCGGCGGTGTCCCAGCTTGTAGCCGATGTTCTGGTTCTTCTTCTTGCTGGACTTGCCGCCGCCGTTGTTGGTGCTGCCCGGGCCGGGGCCGGGGCCGGTGGAGCTGTAGAGCGCCAGGTTGTTGGAGTTGTTGTGCTCGGGCTTGGAGACCACGATCTCCGGGGCGGCGGGGCTGCCGGCGGTGGCGGCGGCGGCGGGGCTGGCGAGCGGCGGCTGCAGCGGCTGCGACTCGGAGTCCAGGTCGTGCAGGTTCCTGCGGGACGAACTGAGGTTGCTGAGCGGCCGCATGACGCCGCCGTTGTACCTGCAGCTGCTCATGGCTATTTCGGTGAAGGGGTTGCTCTCCCGGCGCTGCTGCTGGTGATGGTGGTGGTGGTGATGATGGTGGTGGTGGTGGTGGGTGCTGCCGCTGCTGACACTGCTGCTGGGGCTGACTGCCTGCTGCTGCTGCAGGCTATGGCACTGGTGGTACTGGGAATACTGGTGAGGCTGCCTGAGCGCGCCGGCATGGCTGGAGGGGGTGAGCTCGCTGACGTTCAGCTGGCTGCCCTGCCGGGAGGACGCGGCGGAGGAGAGCGGCGAGGAGTGCGTCCGGAAGGCGCCCGAGAGAGGTGAGGAGGCGCGGAGCAGTAAGGGCAGGTTATCCCCCGCGGCTGCCGCAGCAGCCCCGTAGTAGGCGCAGTTGTTGCACTGGAGGCATGGGCTCTGCTGCTGCTGCTGCTGTTGGTGCTGCTGGAGGAGGCTCTGCTTGTCTTGGCCGTGCTGCTGGCAGTGCGGCGGCGCCGGCGCCGGCGGGCGCTGCTGCTGTTGCTGCTGCTGCTGCTGTTGCTGCTGCTGCTGCTGCTGGTCGGGGCCGAAGCCCGCCGGGAAGTGGCGCGGCGCGTCCATGCCGGGGCCGTTAAAGCCGCAGGAGGACCGGGCGGTGGTGCACCGTGCGCAATGCGTGATGGGCGGCAGGGGAGCGTCCTGCTGCCGCCACGACGGGCCCATCCCGGCTCCCGTAGAATCCAGACGGCGCGTCCGATTGGTCGGGCGCACCAAAACAACGGGCATCACGTCACCTGCAGGGGCGGGACCGGCCGCGCGTGAGCGGCGCGGGGACCCCCGGCCCGCGGGGATCCCGCTGCCCGCTTCCCGCGGGGATCCCGCTGCCCGCTTCCCCCTTCCCGCGGGGATCCCGCTGCCCACTTCCCGCGGGGATCCCGCTGCCCGCTTCCCTCTTCCCACGGGGATCCCGCTGCCTGCTTCCCTCTTCCCGCGGGGATCCCGCTTCCCCCTTCCCGCGGGGATCCCGCTTCCCTCTTCCCGCGGGGATCCCGCTTCCCTCTTCCCGCGGGGATCCCGCTGCCCGCTTCCCTCTTTCCGCGGGGATCCCACTTCCCTCTTCCCGCGGGGATCCCGCTGCCCGCTTCCCTCTTTCCGCGGGGATCCCGCTTCCCTCTTCCCGCGGGGATCCCGCTTCCCTCTTCCCGCAGGGATCCCGCTGCCCGCTTCCCTCTTCCCGCGGGGATCCCGCTTCCCTCTTCCCGCGGGGATCCCGCTTCCCACGGTAAGGGCTGCCCGCCCCCCACCCGCGGGGATCCCGCTTCCCAAGGGTAAGGGCTGCCCGCGCCCCCGCCCGATGGGATCCCTCCCTCCCTCCCTCCTTCCCGCAGGTAAGGGCTGTCCGCGCCCCCCGCCCGCTGGGATTCCTCCATCCCGCGGGGAAGGGCTGCCCGCCCCCCGCCCGCGGGGATCCCGCTTCCCGCAGGTAAGGGCTGCCTCCCCCCGCGCCGCGGGAACACGGGGCTTCCCGGGCTGGGGAGCGCGCTCGCTGCCGGGATCGCCCCCGCCCGTCGGGAAAGGGGCCCCGCCGCGGCTCTGCCCGGCTCTCCGCTCACATCTGCGCCGCCTCCGGAACATGGGCGCCGCGCCGCGCTCCGGAGCTGTCCAGCAGCGCCGCCGCCGCCCTGCAAAACACAGCGCCAGGCTCGCCCCGCTCCCGCCGCGGCTGGAAGGGGCCGCGGCCCCACCGGGCAGCGAGAAACCCTTCCCGGCACATCCCGAGCCTGTCCCAGAGGACACACGGCTTCGGCCGGCTGCTTCTCCCCTTCGCGGGAGAAGGGAGAGCCTCCACCGGAGTGTGAGCGCCCGGGAGGGACCGCGGGGGGTTTAGTGCTGTAGAGGCGCTCCGGCGGGTCGGCAGGGATCGGAGTCACGGATTGTCTGCGTTGCCCTCCGGCTCCGGTTCCTAGGCATGCAGGCCCGGGTGCAGTCTATTTTGCCTCTTCCCTTCCTTTTCCTCCTAGATTCTCACTGAATAATCCATTCTTACAAAGCCCTTTGGCAGAGCGATGTCTGCACCAGGTAATGTCTCTTCCCTACATTTATTTAAGGGAAGATTTTTTTTAAGGGAAGAATGAGGAAAACGGTAAGCGATTTACCTTGTTAACAGCTGACACCTAGGCGAGATTATAACAGGGTGGTGTTTGGGGTTTTTATGTGTGTTGTTTTGGTTTGGATTTTTTTTGTTTGGTTTTTTGTTTGTTTTGTTTCTGTTGCTTTTGTTTGTTTTCCCACACACTCAGTTGGGCAACACTAACTTTGCAGCTTGGAAAATCAACGGTAAAATTTGATAGCATGGAACGTTTCCTTACATCTTTAACTTCTCAGTAATGTTCAAGTTTAAATCCACTAAGCTTTTCTAAGATCCTTCTAATTTCTGTGTCTCCCATGATATTCAATTTCCTTTGAAGCCCTTGAGTGACTTGTAGAAATATGAGTGAGGAACTGCCATTAACAAAGTTTTAACTATGCTGTATTATGAAACTTAAATGACTTAATTCCTAATCAAGGTGTACCTTTTTTTTAAAGCAAGCGCACATAGCACCTACACAATCGCACCACCGTCACTAATGTAGCAAATTTCATAGTTTTACAATACAGGTATACTAATTAGAGACTGACCAAAATTTAAACTTGTGATAATTTAAAATTTGTCTAATAACAAAGTTTTTTAATAAAAATCTGTGCACACTTTATTGCATGAATGATAAAACACTTTCATTTTGAAATTACACTAAGTGTATTTGGATGCTCATATTGCCCTTAGTTCCCCTGAGCACCAATGACCTAGCAAAAAAATTGCTTTTATTTTTAGGAATGACCACGCTGTTTATACAGCTACAGATACTGCATTGTTTGTGTGAAAAAACACGGTACTGTCATTCCATCTCATTGGTTATATTTTACCTGTGTTTTCAAACACACATAAAGTGCATCGATTTTAGAAAATTAAAATCTCAGGGAACCCGGACTTTTATCAGTCTACATAAAAGCCATGCTGAAGTATGCTTTCGAAATATGAGTTTTGTGAACTATTTAGAGATTAGATAGGCCTTAGTTTTGTTTTTCCTTTTCTGTTTGTACTGTGTCCTTAATATTTCCTTAAAAATACTTTACTTTAAGCTTTCTCTTTACCAGAAGATAAAAGTCCTCATGACCTAGTTTACTGGGGAAAGCTTTTTAAGAAATTTGTAAATCTCCATGTTTTATTTAGAAGTCACCAAGGCTCTGTCCTGTAACATCATCTATTCTGATCATTCAATCTTATACTAGAATTGTGAAGAAGGAAAAAAATATCTTTTTAAAGGTATTGTTACACTAAAATATCAGCTAGCTTAGTTCTATATGAGGATATCATTACATTTATTTTTCTCATTCATATGTAGAAGTTACAAGTCCCAATTTTAATACCTCTACTGCTGCCATCCTGCGTATTTGTAGAAATGCAAGGACAGTGCTGTTACTACCTTTTAGATATTTAATCTACTTGCTTAGTTGTTTCATTCTGTGAATAAACAAATGAATATTCCCATGTTTAACACAAGAGGTCATACTCATCACACAGCTTGTTATAAAACTGATCAGCTAGGATTTTGCTTCAGTTCCATTGTGCAGCCTGGGATATCTCATCACAATTTCAAGGTATAAATTAAGAATTGTTGAGAGTTTGCATTTTCAGAGCTAAAGAGGTAAACCTTCCTCTCTGTGACACTGATTAATGGGACAGAATAGAAAAATGCTATTTATTCTAACATCTCCCTTGTAAAATAATTTTGAAGTTCCCTCTAAAAAATGAGTGTATTGGTTTTCAGAAATAAAATCTATTTTTCATGTGAACTGCATTGTGACAGTCTTTTGTACCATAAATTAATTAGTGTGGCAACTCAGAACTGCTAAATCATGCTAAACTGGTAACAGTGAAGCCTCGTGGAAGAAACATTATCTGGTTGGGGTTGGGAGCTTTGCTTTTGTTTCCACTGGATGGAACTGCTCTTAGTGATTATTATAGGTCCTGCTTCTGCTTTGCCAAAAAGGTTGGTTTTGCACATAAGTGTTTGTGTGTCTACACGCATGTGCACGCACACCTTAATATAAAGTAAAGGAGAGACACTTAATGCAGATCTCACTTGATACTTATGCTCATTGGAGATATTTGAAAAACAGATTTTTTTTGTCTAAACTCTTTAACTGCAAGAACAAGATAAATACTGTTGAACAGTATTGAGCAAAACTGTACCAACAATGGGACAGGAAACACAACAGAAACACAAGAAAAATGGTATTTTTGAGAGTAAAAAAATCACTATGAAATGTTTAAAGTGACAGCTATTGGCTAGTCATTTAAAAAGCTCACATAGCAACTTGTAATGGAGATACAAGACCTACAGGCTGCAGTAAAAGGTAGTAGAAAGCTACTTTTGCTGTTACCCTATTGCCCCTACTGATGCCAGACTCCTGTTAAAATAACAGAGAATTCTGCACTCGTAAAAAGGTCAAAAAATATAGAAAGATAGGGAAAAAAAGGAATAGGGAAAAAATGCCAGGGAAATTCTATTCTCAAAGCATATGCTGCACAAGACCTATGAGTTTTTAGATAACATTAAAGGAAAAAGCCTTGTCTGGTTCAAGAAAAAGCTATCGGGTACACAGTGTATACACCAAAAGATGCCATTCAGTTAAAGCAGAGTCACATTAATAAAAACAGTGGTAACACCAGCAGCAATAGGGTAACATAAGATTATTCAAGGGTATCCATGCAGCAATAGAAATGCACAGTGAGACCACACCAAATGACTGCAGTACAGCTGCCAAGAGGCTGGGGATGGAAACTAACCATAGGAGGCACACGTGTAAACTACCTTTTCCATACCATCTGACAGGGCTTTTACACACCAGATACCTCTGACATTCAGCCCAGCAATTTCTGGTGTTGTGTAATTATATACCCTAACTGGAATCCTGCCCCTGCTGGACCTGTGCTCATTTCAAAGACCTTTTGATAATGTTCTGCTGTAGTGGAGAAAGGAGAATAAATACTGTGACTCCCTGCAGATGGTACAGGTACATGTCAGGAGGATGCATGCTTTACTGCTTCTACTTTTGATTTTATACAGTTTGACTAATCTGCACTTTTGTCGGCTTCTCCAGAAATATCACCTATGAAAATGCAGGTTCACTCCAACTCAAAACCTTCGTCTATTATCTGAGACGTGTAGGATACGAAACATAAGGACACTGGATTGACAACAGCTCTAAAACAGTAACCAAACTTTTCAAAAGTGAGGATCTCTTCATTCATAGGGGTGCAGGTTCAGAAATATCTAGAGTTGCCGCCTGCATTTCCTCCAATCAAGGGGCATGAAGGAATGAGAGGTTTCTTTTTTCTTGTTTTTTGCTAAAAGTGATTATTGTATTTATATTATTATTATTATACACGTTGAAAATACTGAATGTAGTCCACAAAATAACTGGTAAAAAAGTATTTCTTAATTTACTTTTTCATCTTTTCTGGATATTTTTATTGTGCTTGGAGGTCACACAAACCTAATGACTTCTTTCTTGCCTTTGCTTTTTTGTCATTATCAAGGGATATTGCCACCTACAAAGAATTTCTTTCTAGCTAACTAATTGCATCAATACTGATACTCTTACATTATATTTAATCAGACTGCTTTTTATTATTCTCACAAATTTGTGCAGTTTTGCAACAGAACTTTAACTCAGTACAACTACTGAAATGCTAGCATTGTGCAGTTTTTTCTGTTTCAGCCTACACAAGAGCACAGAGTGACTTTGAGTATGTGGAGGATTATCAAGAGTGAGAATTTACTTTTAACTTTGCAGAATGCAGTATTTGAAGAACTTTGACTTATTGCACCAGTGAGACAGTGATTACATCGAAAAAAAGAGTACTTTGCACACCTTGAAAAGTTAGTAGTGCACAAATTGAAGATGTTATCAGTGCTTTTTCTCTCAATAAAATATATAATTTGTGATTTATGTAGCAATTGATTCTAAATAATTAAATTTCATTTACCCATGTTTTAAAAAATAAGGGTTTTTTTCATTGGTACTTTATCATCAATGCTTTCATTTTATCATGAAAACAGAGTTACTATAGATTTGCACTGCCATTGTTGTATTTGGAAAATTCAGTCTTGATTACTTAGTAACAAGGTCTCTTACTAGGCAAAATGTGAAAGATAGACTTTGCTTTTATCAGCTGACAAGTATTTGGTGTGTATCATGCTTTCAAATCTTAAATGCTTTGTAGATTTTTCCAGTCAGCAGCCTCCCAATTGGAAACGTTATAAAATGTAAGGCTGATTCTTTAGTTTGTTTACTGGGAGCTTTTGTATTTGTTTCTGCAGTCCTGATGCCCTGAAAGACACTACAATTTCCACAGCACATTCAAATCTCTTGTCACAGAAGTCTCTTTGTTTGTTTGTTGCTGTCATCATCACACCTAAAGCTTTCTGGATGCATTCTTAATGCACACAAATGTCAGTGTATGTTGTGGTCCTGCTTGCAGAAATCGCCTCCCTAAGAAATCTGGAAAGTTTATGCCCTTGAAGAACAAATGGAAGCAGGGAAAATATAAAAAACAATGTTCAGTTTTATGTTACCTGTTACACTTCCTACTCAGTATACACTGAATTGTATTTGTGTGGTTATTTTTCTAATTTATGAGGTGGCTGATTGAAGAAACAAGTGTGGGAAGAGGAACGGGGAAGGTACTGACACACCATCTCACTCCTTCCCCCCTAGCTAGGCCTGTCTGTAGTACCTTCTTTTCTCCCCTTCACGTTACCCCTCCTTCTCACCCCTCCCTGCTGCAGAGGAAACAGGACACTTGTGTTACCTGACACCACCTCTGGGTCAGATGGTAGAAGACAGGGAAGAATTTGTCAAAGTAGGGAGTTGCTCAAGCAACTTGTGCTTCAGGTTGCAACTCAGAAACCAAACAATTTGAAGTGATATTCCAGGAAGTGCTGGGGGGGGTTTATAAAATTTTCATTCTCTGAAGTATAATTCTTCTCTACTTCATCCTCTATATTTCCATACTATTCAATCAAAAGTTAGCTGTGTTAGCTTTTGAGGAAAAGACTAGGCAGTTTTAATTATCAAAACTGTTTAAGGAGAAAAGGTTCAAGACTTTCCACATAACCCATAAAGTTTTACCCTATTCAGAAACTTTTCTACATATAATTAAAATTCATTCCTTCCAGATGGGTAAAAGACATCTCTGCAACCCAACTTATGAGATTAGTAGCTCTTGCTTTAGCAAAGTGACATCTAAAATATGTATAACACTGTAGACTGGTTTGAACATTAAGGATAACCAGACCATTCTCAACAGAGAAACTACTGTAAAAAAAAAATTATTATTCTCCACATCTTCACACATTCAGAATGTATTCTACATTAGAGTAGCCTCAAGCAACGATGGGAAATATACGGACTTTGTTTTTTTTACCCTGACCAGCATTTGAGATTCTTTGTGTTTTCAGAAGATCAAAACTAAGTTTGAAATTGAAAAGATCTTCTCACTTTAAATATGAAACCTCTGCTGTAACTGTTATAAAGTATGTTGTGAAAGTTCTTTCTCAGAATAATTTTAATAATACAGAAAATTTATCAGTGTTCAAGCTGGTTCTGCATAAAACTAGTTTTTCTGTCCCACAAAAGCCTATCCTCTGGAGAAGAAAGCCTCCCACAGGACATAGTAGGAGTACATTTTCCCATTTATTGTCATTACTGCGGAATGATCAAGGCACATAGGTAAGAGATCTTCCTGTACTGTCTCAGGAAAGAGCAATATAGGTGACAGTGTTGAGAGCAAAAAGTCATCAAATTGTCATATACTACTTGGCAATGAAAATTCTTTTCAAGGACAGAATTCCAGTATTCAGCAAGCCATGTTTTCTGAAGGCTGGAGAGGCAACACCTACCTACACCTCCACACCCCTCATTTCTAGGCACTTGATCCCCACTGCAGAGTTCAAGCATGTGGATTACAGGGGTTGGCAACCCAGCGTGCAGAACGTGAGCTAGTCAGGAGTAGGAACTGAGGAAGCCCAACACTTAACCAATTTGGAATGCTCTCCTGATGGGGTAGCAGCATAAGCGTTTTCTTTTGAATACCATCAGCCCTTGTGTTCTCCTCTTAAATGTAAGCTAAATGTGTCTGGGTGGGTGTTTATTTCCTCACATAAACACAGTAAGGAAGAAAAAGTGATTTTCTTTTCTGCCATCTTGGATGAACTCACACACGTATTCCATCTCAGAAAGCAGGTCCTAAAAATAAAGTTGAATTGTAGCTGAGGTAAGGAACAACCAATCCCTCCCCTTAAAATTGCCTAGCCATGCAACTTGAGATGATTCATTGGGTTGTTAAGAAGGAGAGTACACAAGATACATGAATTTAGCCCAAAATCAGTAATTCTCATCAAAGTAGGAACAGAATACCCTCCTAGGAGGTGCAGTGAGGCCCTTTAACAGTCGCGTCTCCAAGAGCAGTGTGCAAATACTCACTGAACCCCTGCAAAATCTAGTGCTGTCCGCTCTGGAGGAGCCACAGGAGTCAGTTAGCCATCTACAGACTCTCATGATCAGACTTCTACATCTTCTTCAGCGCAGTAACAGCATTTGAATACTCAGAGAAGCACACACTTTGAACCACAGATCCTAAAGCTACTTTCAGAAATGCCCTGAAGTCTTAAGGCTCATATAGTATTTGCTAGAAATATCTGACAATCTCCAAGTTTATTCTGACACTTAAGACTGCTTATACTTTACACCAATCTGTAGTCACTGTTAGTCTTGCCTATCAAATTCAGCATTTCATCTCTCTTGTTGTATGTATAAGAAAAGGGGGTTTCACTACAAGCCAATGTCGTCATACTCATCATTCAGCTTACATGCGTTTGTCAGTTTTTATAAGTTTTTATCCTGCTGCCCTCCCCATTCACATGCTGCGTTACTGATAGGACTGTCATTCCAAGGGGTAAAGCTGCTACATGGCTGCTGACTTAAAATGATCTTAAGTATCTGCATGTGATCTTTACTAACTGTGGAAAGTAACTTCAGCTTTGGCAATTTCTCTTTCAACTTCACCAAGATTTTTATTATTTGTGCTTTATGAGCATGTTTTGCATAAGAGAAAAAGGAAAAAGACTTTATTTTCGATGCAAATATCCACAGCTTTATTTATAATATGTGAAATGTGGCATTAATAAAAAAAATAGCCACATTATAAAAGGTTTGACTATGTTTATTCAAGATAATAAATCAATAAAGCCGATTTCTTCTTTCTCAAACAATTAACTATTAATCAGTTCTCCCATTTCACACCCTTTTCATATTCCCTTCTGTGCATGAGGGGATTAGAACAGAAGGTTTTGCATATCTCCTTCTGAGGTTGTTAAATTTAATGTTAAACAGAAAAAAACCACAACCAAACAAAAACAACAACAACAACAAACAAAAACAAAACCAAAACAAAATCACATAATACATTTATGCCCTTGAAGTCTGGCAGCCAAGCCTTGAAGGTGAACCCTTTCTGCTCCTGCATTGATGAATAGCTATCTATCCAATGCAGAAAAATACCAAAAGAGGGGCAAAAGAATGTCTGCTCAAAGCACTTTGTGCTGTCCTGTGGAACTGGATCTCCCAGACAGATCCAGAAGACTGAAAGTTTGTAATGTACTGGGTGACTTAGTCTAGCAATACCATTACTGAATAAGGGAGAAAATAATGGCACCTACTATGAAATTTTGTGTTTATGTATTTTCCCTTTATTGCAAAAACTAAACCACTCTTTTTTTTTTTTTTAATATAATGACGTGATATTTACAGTTTCTGGTTTCATCAGAGATGAAAAAGAATTCCTAAAAGTGTTTTGATATGAACCTAAATTACCTAATTACTCTCTGGAAAAATAAATCACATAAATTACCCCTTGCAACCTTGTTCAACTGTTTCGAGTGTAATGCTGTCATTTCTACAGGCAAGTATTTGCACAGACCAACTGTGTATGCCAGTGAATGTTTGCTCATGTCTTTCTACAAAAGTCTCTCTTTGCAGGTGTAAACATATATTTTGTAGACATAGTCCAAATGTTTAGTCTTGAAAACTGTCCTAGGAGGCAGTGGAAGATGTAATTGCATATTCTAGGTGAGGATGATAAATCTACATCAGGTACTAGAAGCATGAATAAAAAGACATGTAATTATAGATGTAATTTTCTAATGAAATGTGATTTATATTTGCAGAAAGGTGGCTGCTGGATGTTAGGCACAAACTTGACCAGTATGTTTGCACCTACATGTGTACTTCTGTGACATCAGGGCTGCAAGCAGACTGGGAAGTTAAGTGCTAAAACATTGAAAGTGGTTGCACGCTGGAGGGAAGAGTGTCACTTTTGTTTATTAAGAGGCAAAGTGTGACCTTGCATGAAAATGCCCACTAGTATGCTCATAAACAATTTGTTTATAAGCAGCTAAAAGCCACTCAAGTGGATCAGTATTGCTTATTGGTCTCTGATCTGTAATATAAAAGCAACTCATGGCAGCAGAGCCAGAAATGGAAGCAAGACAGCAGTCACTGTGAAGGAGTACTGGAACTATGGCAGAAAGATGGAAAGAATTACAATGAGGGATAAAAAAACTGCAATTCCAAAATAGATGTGACAGCAGATGTTTTAAAAAAACTGTCTGAGACACGGGGATTGAAAAGTGTAATTACAAGAAAACATGATGTTTTGGCCAGAAATACAATATGCATACAAAAGAAATTGTCTATATTTCATGTGTTTCCATCACTGAATTTCTTAAAATGCAAGAATATCAGTAATTAAATGCTAGTGATAAATTCTGGGAACAGATTTTCTCCATGTGGAATACAAATACCATTTTGGCCTAAGTCCTGAACAATGAAAACTGTCTTGCTGGTCTAAGGTACTTGCTCTTTTAAGAACAGTCCTACTAATGAGAAGATCTTGTAATTTTTACAGACTTGATTTAGGTCCTCAGCACATGGAGGAGATGGCTGACATGTCCTTCCTCTCATGCTCAGATACAGAAAGTAAATAAGGCCAGTAAGCACCAGGACTTCCCCTCCCTGTAATCTGTGGGGAGAAGGGAATGCCCGGGCTCCGATATTAGGCAAGTATCCCATCCCTGAAGGGAGCTAATAAGAGATTTCATATATGGAGAGTGCTCAGGACTTGGCAATAGATACAGAGATAATCCCTCCCTGCAAGTGTTTACAAAGGTAGGAAACAAGGGAATGCGTTCACTCTGACTTTAAGTGATGAGAGTAACAGAAGGCTGATAATTGTGGCTGTATCAGTCCAGCCAGGGACCAGCATAGCTCTGCTGCTGGCAGGAGCCCCTTTCCAGCAGGCTGACAGGCTGAGCAGAGCTTTTGTGGTCTCAACTGTGCCCTGCAGTAGTTTTGGCAGTGATGGCTATGATACAATAGGTTGGATCTCTCTTCCAAGGTCTCTTATGTGAAACAATAGTTATAAATCTAAATTGATACCCCATATGCCTTCTTATCTCCCTTATTTAGAGCTTAGACTTACTAAGATAGTAATTTGCAAAGGTTCACATTTTAGGAAAAAAAGAATCCTGTTATTTTGAATGATCTCATTTATAGTATTTCATTTACTTACTGCAAACTTTTCTGGTAAGAGAAAGAAAACGCAGGTCCTGTTTCTTTTGTTCCTGTTGTATTTTAATTTTAGGTCTTTTCATTTAAAAAGGACTATTCTTATAACATTGTGTTTTACAAGAGAAGATCACTCAAAAAAGCAGAGATAAGAAGTGCATATAGTTTTTTCTTTCACAAGTGTTTTCTGTGCTTGGCCAATCAAAATTATCCCTTTCTTAGCTGCCTTTGGAACTGAAGCATCATTCTTGAAATGTCCAGCACAGGATTTGAGAGAAGGCGGCTATTGCAGTATTTTCAGAGTTACTGCATTATTCTTGTTATTCTTCATCCTATTATTTTTTTATGCATTTTATTTGTAACAGAATTCTGAAGCTGTTCACTGAGATACCTGCAGTGATATGTAATATTTCTACCTCAGATGACTTTGTAAAAGAAGATTAAAATTTGTTCATTTATTGCTACATTAAAGCAGTAGTTTCCTAAGGTTTCTAGTTTTTATGTTATTTGCTGTCAAGTTTATCTATAAAGTCCATGCAAAGAATCTAATTATTAGTAATGGTGAGCTCACTCTTAACATCCTTTATCCTGTTAAGGTATGTGCAAATACCATGAGCAAGATTAACCCAGTTTACTCTTCAAAAGGCTTATGAATGTTCAAGTTTTTCTAAATGTACTTATAACAAAGCAGTGTAGTCAAGGAGACAGATTTGTTTATTCTATACCTGTGAAGAATATGACTCAGGCAAGCAGCAAGTTATGTCGAAAGCTTGGAGGCGGTGTGACAGATCTTTTGGAACTTTTTGGCTGATGTACTTTGCCAAACTGACAATTAGAACAGGTGCTTAGCAATTCTGAAAACTAAGTTAATTACTGTTATGCTAGCATATTTTGTACTCCTTCTTAATTCTAGCACAAGCTTTTACTTTTCCATACCAAGCAGAAGAAAGGTGCAAGTATTCCAGGCTTAAGGAAAATAGTGTCATAGCGGCAGTGCAAGCAAACTCAGGTGATTCCTCTGTGTGTAAAGAGCATTTCTTTTTCTAAAATAATATAAACAAGATATATTAACTGGAAAAATGCTAATTCAGGAAGATGAAAAATATATGAAAACAGGCATGAATTTTAATTATAAAATCAGATGCACTGGAAAACCAGAGAGTACTTTCTCAGTAACAATATGACAGGGAACACAAGCAAGACATGTTAGATGAGAAGAACTTTCATGGACAAATTTGAAGAACTGCTTAATAATACTGAATTTGTCCAGCTGTTGTAGTACTCTTGTATTTCTGTGTAAAGAGATTGCATAAATACATTGATTGCATAAATACATTTATTGCATGAACATGTTCATGAATGAAACAAGCAAGGAGATTGAAAGCATAAGACTATGTCTACTTCTTACACAAAGCAAATCTTTAATTTAGCTTTGTATAGTTGCCTGGCAATATAGCCTCCTAGGAATCTCCAAGAATAGAGCTACTTTATAACAATGTTTTGTATAATTCTAGAAATTTCCTTTGCTAAAGTAATCCCTTGATGTCTACTTCACTGAAGAGAATCCTGTTCATTTTGATAACTGAAAGAATATGAAAGAAGGAGATCACTGATGAATTTGAAGAGTTATAACAACAATAGGCATTTAACTCTAAATAAGCAGTTAATAACAATGCAGAAACATTAATTGGCTGCTTGCATTTTTTCCACATAGCTCTTGCATGGAAAAATAACATTTACTGCAATACTATTTCCAGTCCATCATGGAAGTAAATATTCACTTTTTACAATAATCTAAGTAAAATTATTTCCTTTGTCAAGGGGAATATCAGCATTTTTATACCTTCTGTTAAAATATCCATTTGCATTTTCTTATTTTTCTCTGATTCCCTCCATTCTCTGAATGTCTCAAGAGTGAAGTTTTTAAGGGGTGATTTTTTGCCAATAAATTGTATGTCTCCAGTCATTTTTTCCAGTGATCCAACTGAGCACTAAGTGCATGACCAAACTGGGGTGAAGATGTAATAAAAAAATAAAAATCCTGATACTTGAGTAATTTTAAAGGATCAGTGAACCACACAGTGGTTAAAGGATCAGTGAACCAATTGGCAACAGAAGAAACTATTAGGATTAGTTTACAATCCTATCTTTGTGTTTTCTTAATTTTACAAATTAATTTGAAAAGGTACTAACTTAAGCTAGGCAAGTATTATGTATCCTACATCACCCTTTTCAAGATTTGCCTATTTTGAGTAGCTTCTGAGTAGCTTGCATATTCTAAGTTCCTGCTTTCCGAAAATTTCCTAGTAGATGGATTTCTTGTTCATGGTTTACACTGTCTCTCACCTGAGTATATCTTTACAATAATTTTTCGTAAAAATTATGAACTCTATTACACTAGAACATAAATGATACATACTTAAAATTGTTAACCAGTGAAACTGCACACTGCTGAATACCCACCATTCTGACACCACAAAGGATCTCAACCTCTGTGACATGAACTAGAGGCTCAGAAGCTATGCCACACATCAGCAGCAGTTGTAAAAGCTGTATTTCTCAGCACTATAACAGTTCTTGATCACCAATCTAGCCACCAATATAATCCAGAACCTTTACCTGCCAATTACAGCTTGAAACTTTACCTAATGCCCTGGAAGAGTTAGTCATCTTAGCTGTGGAATAGAGAAGCAATGTGAATCTGATATAGCCAGCAGGAAACTGCCATGTGAGGGGCAATGGCACTTCATGAAAGTGAGATGCTGCCATACAGTACACAGAGTAGATCCTAGATCCAAGTTGTTTCCTGGGGCACAGTATGCATCACCACTCCCTTGAAAAATGGAAAGTAGGAGGAAAAAGAATAAAGAGGATGCAGCAGTGCCTGTGCCATGTTTCGTCTGTCAGCCCATGCCAAGTTGCAGAACAAATAGGATCAGTATCTTCCTCTGCTTGATGAGCTTTAATGTGCATGTTTTAGCTCAATGCTTGAGCCACTAACCTAGAGGGTTTTCTGAAATAAAAGTCTTAATAGAACGAACTTTAAGCACTCATTAGTACAGGGTCTGGATTCCAGATTTCCAAGTCCCAGATGACTTCCTCAGCCATTAGTCTGCAGAGCTTTGCAATGGCTATTTAATTATTCTGTTCAACAGTAAGAGTAATTGAAAAAACCTTACCCTATATTCTAGCAATTAGAGTCCTGCTCTGTGGGATTTAAAATTTTATCATGCAGATCTGTAGCATGGTCTCTCACAGGCTAGGCAACCCTTTTAATTCTTAAGATAATTTAATAAACAAATTTGTTGGAACAGGTAGCAACACTTCTGTTTTGAAAAGAGCAGTGAGGGAAGGAGAGGAAATGCATTACAAGTTGCAAAAATGTCCAGTGGACTTGGCCATGATGGTGAGAGAGAGGTAGAAAAAATACTTAAGATCAGTTCTGGGCAGACATGGATATGAACTGGGTACTTAGCTGATCATTACAAGTAAGATTTTAGTCCTAGGTATCTCCAAAACCAAGTGACTTGAGAATTTGGCTAATAAAAGGGAAAGCATCTTTATAATCAAGTAGTAGATGTGATGGGGGGCCTCAAAGCTTTCAGTCCTGATCTTACATCTTTCACCAAGTCCTCCATAAAGAAGAAATCCAGATGGACAATTTGAATACGTATTCTATATTGATTTTGCAATAAAAGAGGATATGGGGAAAACAAATAAAGGAGGAAACATCCACCAATATTTATATATGCATTTCAAGATGAAATAGCTCAATTAATAACTGCAGAATACATAACCTGTTTCTTCAGACTACATCAATGTCAGACAGCTGGCAAATGGCCTATATGGTACAAAGGTCCCTGGGAAGATAAGTGACACCACAGACCAGTAAACCTGACATTACGTCTGCAAAACTGAGTTAGAGCTGTAATAAAAGATAGAATTAATGCACACTTGGATTTATATGATTCTGGGAAAGAATCAGGGTTTTTTTTCCCTCTTCAGGAGGGGCCCTATCTAAATTCAATGGATTTCCTTGAAGAGGTCAATAAAATGGTGTTAGCAAGGGAGAACCATTTAATACACTTGGAGTTTCAGAATATAGAAATGTACAAGACCCTGAAATAAAGTTAGTTTTGCAGTAAATAATAATTACTTGGTTTTAACCAGCCATGTGATTTTTCTTAGTCATTAAAATAGAATTTTTTATGGCAAGAGCATAGAAGTAAAATTTACTAAATCATTTACTGAGGCAAAACAGCAAGTAATTTCATCAAAGTATTTCAAATCCATTAATTATAACAGTGGGTTGTTTTTTTCTCTCTGCATATACACTTTCAGATTATACTTGTAAGTACTAAGAGGATGCATATCATCATATATGAAACAAATCTTACTGCTGTTCAGTCAAGGTCCTACTGTAAATAAATAAAATGAAGTAAAAGGGTAGCTGAATATGAACACACATTGTAAAGAAATGCAGCACATTTTTCTTTTGCCTATTGTGAGGGTGTGAGGCATGTGACAGGAATACCCCTGCTAGATGGCTAGCTGACCTGTCAGTGGGCAAAGAAGAGACTTACCCAGCAAACCATCTGGAGAACTAAATACTTAAAAAGCTTTTTTTGCTCTAACTTTAGAGGCCAAATATTCACATGACTGAGTGATCTGGATAATCAGAGCAATTAGATTTCAAAGTGAAACATAAATAGGTTTTTATCAAAAGTAATAATTTCATTAGGCATGATACACAGAAAGGTTTATCCTCTTCTTTAGTACAGTGTAATTTTAATTCCTTTTCCTACCACCCTGTGTGCCTATAGTAGCTTGAGTTTTATGTATAACTATATGCAATTGCAGAGTGCCTTAATTAAAAAACAACGCAGTGGAGGTGGAGTGAGTAGGGTCCTTGAGTCACTTTTTAATTGACAGTTGGTCAGTAATTTTCATGCAACATTTTTCTTCAACTTACACAAGGTGCCTAACATTCTTTTGTCACAAGGAGAAAAAAAAAGTTTAAGATTTTAGGGTTTAATTACCATTACATTGCACTCTATCTCTGTTCTTTATTGAACTGAATTTAGGAAGCAGTTTTAGCTGGGAATATTGATTTCTGTTATATGAAAGGAGAAGATATAGAAGGATTATTGAAAGAGAAGAAAAAAGGAACAATGTTGAGAAAAGCTGATCTTATAAAAAGAGAAACACCTCTGTAGTGGAGATACTCAGTTAATGAAAGACAAGTCAAATCCTCTTTGTATATTAATTTCTCCTTTGAATTCTTTTTCATCCAACAGGAGTAGCATTAGCAATCTACATAAAAATAGCTGTGCTTACCTTATAGCCTTGGAAATGTAAGAATAATAAAGGGCAACTCTAGAAACTGAACTTCAGTATTTGCAGCTGGACTATTTATATCAATCTGTAAATATATAGGACATTGTTTTGTACTCCCTTTGTTTTATTGTACTCCCTCACGTGGCTAAGCCAAAGAGAAAAAAAAATCTATTTTAGATTTATTACAGCTTTTGCAGCATGCAGTATTGTGAAAAAGACATCTTTCTACTTCAAAACTGCTTCCCACGATATTTGTACTTTGCAAATGACTTACAAAAGCTTTGATTTTAAGTTGGGAGAGAGTAACTGAGAACTACTGAGTTGTCAGAGAGCTGAATAATTCTTCTAGATCTCTTCTTCATAAATTGAATTTAGATCTGGATAACAAAGTATGGTGGGGGTTTTTATCCCATCATATGTATATGCATACTTTTTGTTCATTTGCTTAATTCATCAGTATGCTTACTCGTAAGTGCCTTGCTAAAGAACCTAATTTTTTCTGCATATTTTAAAGGAGTAACTATTTTTTTTTTTTTAGAAATGTCTTTAAAATTTGACTGTCTTACTTCTTGACATATATAGTTGCCACTCTAAAAAGACTCTTGAGCTTCAGAAGATGCTGAGAATCCAGTCTCAGGTGACATGCCTTGAAAATGTACAAGATCACCAAAAGTAGTGGTTCCAAAGTCATTTCAGGCCTGCAAAAGTCTCGAGCTTACTAGCTACCCTATGTAACTGCAGCAGATGCAAGGAGAAATATCAATTCTGCTATAACATTCCTATCAGAATTGGGTTTGCGCCTACTTTTTAGTTCTCTGAAGCGTGTCAGCCTAATTTCTACTGAAAATCAAATATTTAGTAGAATCATATGCCTATGAGAATAAGTAAAAGATACTAATTTCAGTATGTCCCAAATCAAACCCCTATGTAGTGTGATACCAGCTACTCTGTCCTCTCTGTTACACTTAGAATGCTACACCATGATGCTACTCTGATGTCACAGTTCTGAGCATTGCAAAAACATAACTTTCAGGTAAGGAAACCCGTCTTAAGTATTTAGGCTCCCTGTGCAGATCCTGTTTTCCAAATAGGATCCAGAAGAACTAGCTAATAGGTAAACATAAGTGTAAAAATATACCTTATATGGGTCCTGCTCCCCAAGTTAGTAAGCAAAGGCAAGCATCTCCAGTTCAGAGCCTGAAACCTTTCCTGAACACATGCCAGTATAGAAGCTAGCCAGAAACAAGAACATCATCTTCCCTCCTACATCATACTCTTGGGATTAGAAATTCATCTCCTACATTTTGGAAACCTTCCCAAACTAATATTTTACTGTCTGTATTTCTGTCCTGTCAAAGCACTGAAAAAATCTTTGAGAAAGAAGAAGATAAGGAGCATGACTATACAGCCTATGCAGGATTCAGTGAGGCAGGGATTCCCATTGTCCAAGACTCTTATACTTGTCCTATACCATCCAGAGCATCATCTCCATCTTGTCTTCCATCTGTGTATTGAAGAAAGCAATGTCTGTGGTTATATTTCATGAAAACTCCAGATCTGTAGAATTTGCACAGTGTGTGTTGTATGAAAGCCTACCAGACCTCTGCCTCAAAGAGGCTGATGTAACATCTAATTTCTGTGTCTAATTGACCCTGAGATTAGTTTAGCTGGTTAAAGCATATTGCTAATAACACAAAGTTATTGTTTGATCCCTATATGGGCCATTCACTTAAGAGTTGGACTTGTTGATCTTTGTGGGTCCCTTCCAACTCAGTATATTCTGTGATTGTGTATTGAATGCTCAGCAAATACAAGACTAATGTTTTCTGGTATAGGAAAACTTTAGAGGTAAAAGCTAAAGAGGGTTTAGCAAAATAAGCAAAAGCTGATTGTGAGTTAGGGCCTGTAGATTAGCACTGAACAGATCCCTAGAGGCCTCCCAGATGAAAGTTAGTGTTTGGGAATGCTTATATTTTGTTGATGGCAAAATATCATGGACAAGGAGAAGAGGGGGTATAAAAGTCCTCATTTGAGGTCTCTTATTTTTTATTCATTAATAAAAGCTTTAGAATTTTGTAAAAATGTGTTTATTGGACTCAGACAAGATGGCTAACAGCAACAATGATCTGTCTTTGTTCGTGCGATATCCCCAGGGCTAAATTTTAAATATTTATATGTATTTGGCTATATTCATCTTTCTAACTGTTTGGGTTTTTTTTTCCTTATGAGAATTGTAAGAGTTCTAGGTCTGTTAATGTGATAGATACAAATTGGATAAATAAAATTGTTGAGAGCACATTGCTTTGACCTAGGAAGTACAACTTGCTTGTCCAGTGAGTTCAGATATGTTCCACAGTGTTGTTTCTTGTACTTACGGTTTCAAGGTGCAAGAAGCAAGCCCAAGACTGTCTGGCCCTGTTAGTGCTAAAATGCCCTGGGTCTCACTGCTCTCCAAGGCTTCTGTTTCAGTCCAGCATTGTCTTTCAATCACAATAGCTAGGCCACAATTTCTAGAGAAAACAAAGTTCACTGAACCAGAACAAGTTGAGAATGTTGCGATGTTGTTTGTTAGTGTGTTTGTTTGTTTTCTTCAATAGAACAATTACAGAAAATGCATTTAAATTTTTCAGTAAATAATACCAGCTTGAATACATATATTAACAATTACTGAAGTTTACTATACATATACACTAAATTATCAGCTATAGAAATCACTTTTTTCCCCTGTTGGTAATAGTTGATTTTTATTATCATTACCAAATTGATAAAGTCTGTTTCCTATTTTCTTTTCTGTATAGTTTTGGTGTCTTCTGCTGTTTAGTCATAGATGTGCCACTACTACAGCTAGATGTGTATAAGTATGTGAAAGCCACAGAAAATATTTACTTGGTGCAGCTTGATGAACAGAGGAAAGTATGTAAAAAGTTGGAGCATCAGCTGGATATTTTGCTTATAAAAGAAGAAGGAAGAATTTGGAAGAAACAAATTACAATACAGGTTAATAAAGCTGCATAGCAAAGTCTAGAAATGCATTTACAATGCATGAAAATGGTTGTTACACTGAAGTGATTTGGCTAGAGAAATTTTGCTAGACATTAAGACAGACATCAGTGAGGTGAAATTTCTCTTCTATATATGTCTTTGACTGAGAAAAGGTAACTTTGATGTCTTTCAGATATCGTTTATATCTTCTGCATTTTTTGGCATGCCCTAGTCAAGCTCAAGGCGAAGAAATGGATTTATTCAGAAATCGGTTTTGCTGTGCTTCTTTAACCAATGATATCTCAATGTTCCTGTCTGTTACCAGTCTCCTAGAGAAACTCCAGCCCTAGCACACAGCCAGAACACAAGTTATCATAAGTAGTTAAAATGGAAAACAAAAGCTGTTTATCCCCTCTATACTCCTTTCCTAGTATTTCCTTAGCCTGACAGCTACAAAGAAAAGCAGTTATTACATCTCTTTTCAATGCATATTCAAGCACTTGTCTTTAAATCCTGACTCACAATTCTCCTGTTCTGCCCATTGTTCCTTCTGGTGCAGTTCTGTCACAACAGTGCTCTGCAGAGGGACAGGTGTGCCTGAAGCAAGGATGTGCAAGTACCTTCTGCAGCTCCATGGAGTTTGCTTTGAACTGCATTGGTTTCAAAGCATCAGTGTCCAAGCCATTGAAACTTGTTGGTGGCCTTCAAGTAGGAAAATGATAGCAGAGCAGACAGGCACTAAGGGAGTCCAGTGCATACTGACAAGTTATTTATATTGGTAAAGCATAAAATAATACAACTACCAAGAAGATAGGAAAGCAGACACTCCACTGAGATTTTATTATAGGATCAATCCTTACTTAAGGATGAGATGTATATCTGAATAACCTCTTTCCATTTCCCAAAATATATTTTTCTCCAGTAACCCAGTATATCTCTTTGTTCCAGCTCTTTCTTGGAGCACATCTAATTGAATTTTATGTGATAAGTCTCAGGAGGTTGTATTCATCAGGCTTATATAAAGCCAGCATAGTGACAAAGAACATTCTTCAACACTGTCTTTCTATCACAGAAAATTGGGATGAAATAGACTTCAAGATGTCATGTAGCAAATTCCCTTAGCCAATTCCCTTCTGGCATTCCTGACACCAGTTTCTCTCACCTAAAAGCTAAAAGTAAGGGAAAATACATTGCCCTCTTAAGACAATCTCCTCAAGGGCTAAAAAAGTCTTAGAATGCTTTGTAGATAGGCACAATACAGTACATGCAAAATCTCTTACTTTAGGGAGGGTGTTGAATATCTCTCCTGATCTTTCCATAATGTATTGCAGAAATGCAGTTCAGGTGGGAGCTGCCATGAACCAAATACAGAACTGATTCGAAAAGTCATAGTCAGTTCTTAGTTTCACCATCAAACTGTAAAAATATATTAAATATGTTTTCACATGAATGATTCTGAACTCTTGAGTAGACCATGCACTTAATATGTTTGCATGTATTGGAAGTGGAAAAGATCGCATTCACTTCGGCAGAAAGAGAGCATGAAAAATTATCTTGACAAGTCAAGGAAATAATCTGTGCACAATATTATTTTTCTGTGGGAATAATCAACAGCAGAAGTTCAACTTGAAGAACATCTATGCAGCATCTTTGCAGGAAAGAAGCTGGGAAAAAAATGACTCATAGATCAAAGAGGCTCTAACAACTCATACTTTTTAAATATGACATCATCTGAGGTATTAATAGGACCATCATTAGTCAAACTGATTAAGGAACCCACATAAATAAAAGTCTTACTAATGGGAGTACTCTGCTCCAAGCTCCACACTTTAGAAACTGTTATATTAGTGGAAAGCTTTCAGTGGAGACTAACAACAAATGGAAACAAAAACTGCAGGGTTGTTGGGGGAGTCAGAGATGACAGGGGTATATATTTATTTTTGGGACTACACTTCAATGAGAAAATTAGTAGATATTTCCTTGTGTCTCCTGGATTTAGGAGAAAAGCAATAATCCTCAATTACATATTGGTTAGATGTCTTCGCTGATGTGGATGGTTAACATTAAGAATGCATTATGTAAGAAAGAATGTAGCATCTTCTGGGATAAAAGACTTTCCCTAGGAACCTTTCAAGAAGAGTTCCTGAGATTGGGGATGAACTAAATATTCTCAATAGGTCCCTCCTAGCCATATTATTTGTTCTGTCTATGAGAGCTCATGTCCTGCTCTGAACTAGTTTTAGAAAAGCTCATGACATATTCTTGGTCCAACGTACATAATGGCTCATCAGCTTAGATCATTCATTTCCTGCTGTGGACCTCATCTACATAACGCATGTCACTCTTACTATAGTCAATACTGCTCTCTCTCACTGACCTCTCCAGTTTCACTATAAAAACACCTATGTTTTCTAACCTAACTTGTGTTTGTCTCCATGGCACGTTACTGGAGGGAAGATTCCTTCTCCAAACCCATAATTGTTTGTCTTTTAATTAAGATTTTTTCAAAAAAATATAAAGATCCAGTACTCTTCTAGCCATGTTTTTTTTTCATCAGCTGCTCTGTGGGAGAAACTAATTGAAAGTTCCATTTAATGGCACATGTGACACAATTTTAAGTTCCATTTACAGGCACACAAAGACGTATCGTTCTCCGTACCCAGTGTTTTGGGACTGGTGTTTTGCCAATGCCATGTGATGCAGATGTGAGCAACATTGTGTTCGCATGCCTATTGGAGCACAACGTGCAGTGCAGCACAATGCCATGTTCCAGCTATTGTCTGCTGATGGCTATAATTCCTTGAGCCAAATGCATCAATGTCTCAGAACAATAGACTTCTTTCTTTTTGATGTTTTTAATTTAAACTAACAAGTAATTTTTGTTTATTTCAACTATATACTTAGTTCTGGTAATAGAGTTGGACTGCTACCCACAGAAAACAAAACTGTGTATTCATCCTTTCTTCTCTGCTAGTCCTGCAGAAAAGCTTAAAGTTACAAATGCTTTAAATATGCTTTAGGTAATCTGTCTGATTAAAAGAACACTTAAATTCTCCTCTCTCCCTTCTATTATCACAAAATTTTCTTCATTAACACTTTATTTTTTTTGTCCTCCTCCATAGGAAATTGCATAACATTGCTGAGAACAAGTTCTGGTCCCAATTAACAGGAATGATCCATACTTTGGCTGAGGCAATGCTACTGCTCACTACTGGCAAACTTCTCTCAAATCTCAGGCTTGTTGTCCTCTCTGACTTTCATAGCAATACTAGATACAGAAAATTCTCCAGTTACTTCTGCATATAAAATTTTACTTCTTTAGAAAAGCATTAAAAAATAAAGAAAACTAAATTCACACATCTGAAGTCAGCCTTCAACATGGAGATGCTTCATCAAGTCTGAAGTAATAGATGTCAGAGGACATATTACCTCAAGAAATCTGAGTGGACCATGATCTTACATGCACATCCCAAATTGTCCTAATTTACCAAATGAAAGAAACTTAACAGATCCCTAAATCAAATGATGGGGTGGTACTAATGGCACAACTGTCCCTTTATACCTCCAGCTCACTAGAAACTGCAGCTGCCCAAAGAGGAGGTCCTGGTTGCAGCAACCTTGGTATATATCTTCTCCATCCAGGACTGTGGTGTATCTCTCATATGTGAAAAGCATATACATCTATGAATTAATAAAAATGTGGAGATAGTTTAGTTATCATATGACATGTTAAAATCTGTTTCAAATTGTCCATATGAGGCTCTAGTTTGTTTTCACTGCAGATTTTCAAAGATGTAGCTGCTCTGGAAGCACAACCCTCTCCAGGAGTCCTCTGAGACCCCTGCATATTTCTGAAGTGAGGCAAAGCCCACAGGTGAAGCAAGTGAGAAGCAGAGAGAAAAATATTTCCCTTTGAGGTACTCATAGGTTGCATGTCTAGAAGAGATCAGCTCACTCTTCCCACATTTCAGAATTTTCCCTCTACAAGGTCTACTGATCATAACCACAGAAGGAGCAAAGAAACAGACCTGCTATGCACTCTTTCTCTCAGGTAGGTTGTTCTGTACAAGCATTGAAGAAAAGATAAAAACTCCTTGCACCAGACATTCTTGACCTCTAAATCCAGTTTTCTAAGGTATTGCTTAGGTGACAATTCCTTTAGAAAGTTTCTAGTATATATTAACACTCTGGGTAACCACTTATTCAGTAATTTGAAACAAAATCCTCAATACGCCCCAGTGTTCCAGACCTTTTGTGACTCCTGCAAGCTGCATAATCTATGAACATGTTGGCACACAAAAGTGTATGATAATTAATAGATTCTTATCACAACGTGATACACATCATCAGATTTTTCATTGTCTTTGATCCAACAGTCACTGGCAGTATTACAATGCAGAGTAACTACTTTATCATATTATTATCCTCCTATGCGTGGTAAAAATTTGCATAGCTGCAAAGCATTAATTTTGTTCACAGTTGGGGTTTTTGTACACTGATGTCACACTTGAGCAGTTTAAAGCAAGAATTGAAATCTCTCTGCCAAAACTTTTCTTCATTAATTTTCTACACCCTTGAGTCCTTGAGTGACATTTTTGCTGCCTTGGAAATACTTCCTCTTTGTAATGAGCAGGAGGCGCAGTTGCTTTTGTATCACAATTCCTCTCTTCCTTCTCTTTTTTTTCCTTTTTTACCAAAGTAGCCTTCCAGTACCTGAAGAGAGCATACAAGATGGAGAGGGATTTTATACAAAAGCATATAGTAACAGGAAAAGGAGGAAGGGTTTCACACTAACAGTAGGTTTAGATAAGACTTTAGGGAGAAATTCTTTGCTGTGAGGGTGGTGAGGTGCTGGATCAGGTTGCCCAGAGAAGTTGCAGATGTCTAAACCCTGGAAGTGTTCAAGACCAGGTTAGATGGAACTTTGAGCAACCCAGTCTAGTGAAAGGTGTCCCTGTTCACAGCTGGAGGGTTGGGACTAGATGATCTTTAAGATCCCTTCCAACCTAAACCGTTATGAGATTCTATGATATCATCTTTTCAGTAAGTAGAATATTTTAATTAATCATTGTGTACATCAGTCTGCAACCACAGTAGAAATTGATCTTCATATCTTATAAAAGGAATTCCATATAAAAACTATCACCAGTTGCAGCTTTTCTTCATAAGAGCCAAGTGCTTGATCTTTCACTACTATTCTGGAAAAAACACCTTCAGCCACAGGCCCTCTCCACACCCAAAATTAGAAGGAAAGCCCAAAAAAACTGTGTGATCATTTTGTACATCACAAAGAGTATTGGTTGTGCTCTTGCCTTAGATCTATATGTTCTTTTAAGAAGACTGAGGCAGGTAGAACTCCTGAGAGCAGGGGGCAAAAGACAGGGCTTTGTCTTCTACCAGGCCCAGCTCAAACTCATGTGCCATCTCAGGAGGGAGACGTTCCAGCAACAACAGCATTTGGCTGGTAACACAACAGTAGACTATAAGTCTTATACCAACCCTTTTTATTTCTGTGTTCCCTAATTTGATAGTTTGTGTTTTCTTTATTTCAAAAGAATGACATTTCTAGTGTTTTCAGTGAAAAGCATGTTTTTCGGACTATAAAAATCTTTTGTTCTTCCAGTGGGAGTTCACCATAAGGAGAATGCCTGAGCAGATCCATGTCAGAGCACCAGATTAACCTTCCATTCAATTTCCTATAAAGCAGTATCTCTTTATTGTTGGCAACAGTCATATGATATTACCCCATCACTTTACAATTTAATATAAAACATGAACCTCGTATGGTGTCATGGTCACAAAACAATCTGAGCATGGGGCACTGCAGATATTGCTCTTAAAACAGAGCCAGTGCATGTTGTAAAATGAATAACTGATGTAATAATAAATGGCCAGTCTTTGCGAGCGAAGATCCGGGGAAGGTCTTTCCACCTTCCAGCCTGCGCATTGGATTTTTTAGGTGAGACACAGTGTGCACGGAACTGAGCCCACCCTTTAACCCTAAGGTTCATCTGCCAGGGCCAAGCGAGCTTGGACGGTGGCAGCGAGGTCCTTAGGACGTAGATGGGTTGCTAACGAGCTCACCTGCCCGGGAGTGTCCCTGAACGGGAATTACTTACTAATAACTGATGTATGTGATGTCTTTAAGCAGAATTCCCTGCATTTTAAGTAGAATGCTCTGTATCTTTAAGCTCTGAGTCTTTCAGCAGAATTCAATGTCCCTCTCCCTTCTGACCTTTAACCCCCCTTTTGAATGTTAAAAGGTGTAATCAGGTGTGTTAGAGCAGGTGTTGCTCAATGCTTACCGAAAGCTTTTATATATGTCCTTCTTGGCAATTGTTTAAGCCAGAGCTGCAGATCACATCCTATTTGCCACTCAGCCTTGGGCTCTGAGTGTCCTGAGTTTAACTTTGCTCAAAGCTGAGTAGGGACCACCTCCCCAGATGACCACCAGAGACACTCAAAGAGGCCCCCGCAGGTGCAGTGACATGTTTTACATCAGGCTGCTCAAGCTAAACAATTATGCAATAGGTAGGTTGTAACTATATGTTAGATTGGGGTGATTATGTAGAATTCAATGAGTAAATTCTCTTGCTTTTTACTCCTTGGTGTGCTTAATTTGCGGAAAACTTCCACCTTGTACCCTGTGCAGAACAACTAATGTCTCCTTTCTACACTTAACTCTTTCCATGTTTAGAGGATTCCTAAAATTGACAACACATGTAGCAAAATAAGGAGAAGGAATAAAGTCAAGGGACAGGTATTTATTTCCAGGAGCTATAGAAAAAGGATTTAATTGTGGACTCTGTATTTGGGGGTTTCCCTTGGATGGTTTTTAAAACCATATCATTGCATCGAATACAAGGAGCAAGATCTGAATCTTACAAGCAAGAGTCTACTTAGAGATCACTCATGTTTTCATTCCAAATCTGACCTGAAAAAAAAAAAAAAGCATCTAATTCAAACAAGTTTAAAGAATGGAGAAAGAAACATCAGGGTAAAGGTTTTATAATTTCTTTACTGTGAAGGTGATGAGGCCCTGCAACAGGTTGTCCAGAGAACTTGTGGTTCTCCCATCCCTGGAACTCTTTAAGGCCAGGTTAGATGAGGAAAATTGGTCATGAGAAATGTCTCCCTGCTCTTGGCAGGGGGCTTGAAACTAAATGTTCCTTAAGGCCCTTTCCAACCCAAACCATTTTATGATTCTATAATAAGTCTGTGTTCAGCAGAGCTAGCAGGAAGTCACCCTGTTTTACTGGCATTTTCAAATTAATATCTGCTCCAAATCAGATCACAAAATGTTGATGTTTCCCACAGAGGGGAAACTCCCTCAAAAGCTTCAGAGGGAAAATTCTGAAAATATGCAAATTATTAAGGATTGCTAGGACATTCCTAGTCCAAGCAAAAAAATTTTGTTGTTGTTGTTGTTGTTGTGATTGCTGTTATTGCATACAGAGGGAAAATTAGGCTTGTAGACCTGAAAACCATTTGCCAATTTATCAAAATCAGTATCTGAATAACAGCTTGGAAAAATCTTTCAGCCTTTTGTCATGCTTCTATCAAAGCAGGATGGTACCCAGAGACAGATGTTTACTGAGTTAATTGCTGCAATGATATAAAATTTTATTGCCGAAAGTGATTGTTCAGTTCCTAATCAAGAACCTGTGGGAATCATGCTTTGCCTTCTTCTCAGAGACAGTTCAGCAACTTGGTAATGTTGATATGGTTCTCATTTTCCTAAGCATAGTGATGAACACTGGAAAGATTGTTTCCATCCATTTGTTTTAAGTTCTAGCGAAGAGACTGTAGCAAACAATTCAAGGAAAATGTTTTTTTGATCCACTGCATTTCTGAAGTGAACATCTAAGTTAGACTTGATAAATTTTTACTTGTTTTAATTCTACCATCCAAATCATGAAAACACAGCCACCTAGAGGAACTTTCAGCAGCATATTAGTGAAATACGTTTCAGACTAATTCCTTTGCTTTTTCTTTTTCCCCACAGACTATTGTGAAGCTATGCACATGCACACAAGGTTGTGCTTAACACAACTGCTAAAGATGTTGCATTAACTACAAATGAGACTCGACAGACCAAGCTTTCCAGCATACAAACTGCTTTCTTCAGTGAACATTAAATGATGGGTTTGAAATAGCCAGAAGTCTGGATCTGAAGATTAACTGAACAAATAACAGCAGTCTTTGCCAGTCTAAAGCTAAAAAGCCATATAGCCACCTTCTGTGCTTGTTACATATAAGAGGATGTTTAATGTTTTCTAGGGGCACATGGCAGTGACGTGCCCAGCTTGTATCCCATTATTTTTCATTATTCTAAGCTCTTACCAGTAGCTCCATACTACTTTACTTTACAGAAGGGGAGAACCAGCAAGGTAAACCCACTTCCCAGATGCTGCTCTCCAGCAGTGTAGCAGAGAATGGGGACAAGGAGATTTTATCCTCTTTAATTAAGGTGTTTAGGTGAAACAGCACAACAGTGTACAAACATCCACTTCCTATAGTGCCCCAAGGAGTGCCCTAGAGAGTGCTGAAGGTTTATGGAAAATGCTGCACACAAGGAACCCAAATCTCAAGTCCTAATTTGACACCAATGCTATCTTTAGAGCTTCCTTTTGAAATACCCAAGAAGGAGGAAATTATCAAACCTTAGAGAGAAATTGCATGGCTTTTGAGCAGTTTTAGATATATATCCATTCTCAAGTAGTAGGTTAACATGCTTTATATTTGGCTTTTAATTTTTTTGTTATGGTTTTCATTCCAAGATGATCCTAAAACATATCCTTCTTAATTTGTAAGAATTAAGTAAATAAGAAAAAAGACCTTCCAGTAATCATTAATCAACTCAAAATAGTAGCAATATGTATATTCAGTAGCTAGCAAAAGTCTGCTGACTTTTTTTTCCTATAAACAGGAAAGAATCCAAGTTGATATGACATCTTTATCTGATTAGAGATATATTTGAGCCTATATTTGTTTAAGCTCTGGATTCAGCTTTTTTTGTTTGGTAGGATTTTTTGGTTTGTTTGGTTTTTTGAAGGGGTTATTTTAGCAACAAGTACACAGAAGTCTGCTCTGTTCAAAAAGACCTGGTAGATTTTCTGTTTGTTCATTTTGTACAAGTTGTTTTTTTACTTAGAGCTTTATTTCCAGGATGGTAAAGCTGTGGTACAGCCCAAAGCCTGCCACAGTCTGCCAGGTAGCACATCAGCTACCAAGAACACAAAGATGCCTGAAGGCACCGTGTGGAAAGAAGCCTTTTTCCAAGATAATTGCAAGACAACTGTCTGGATTTTTGTTTGTATTTTAAAAATCACCAAGTTTCAGTAACAAAACAGATGACAGACAAAGTCAAAATTTAGAAGCAGATCCCTTGCAGCCACAGTGTGAGCTGAAAGACATTCTAAGAGAGAACAGGGAGTTATGACTTGACAGAGAGAGAAAAAAAAGTTCAGATAAATGCTTATGACACTGTGTGACTTGCTGCCTAAGAAATCCTCCTATTGCTCATCAAACTCACTTTATCTTTTCTTCAATTCAGAAAGCTGTATCTGTACTGAAGAACTACATATATTTTCAAGTGATCAGTACAGCGGAGCTCCTATCTTGGTCTAGGATAGATTAGTGCTGCAAAAACATAACAATAATAGTCATCATCATCTTTACAGATCCTGTAGGATGTTAAGTTTAAGGGTTGTCAAGCAGTTAATGTTACTACAGGAACTGATTTCTTGGTTAGTCACACATTTTATTTATTTATCTCACTTTGCACTTAAATAAAAATTGCTTGGTGATTTTGTTCCAGTGCTACATGATTTTCAGGGAATGAAGTATTCAATTTATTAGAATTGAACTTAACTACAGCAAGTAAAATGCGTTGTAGGGGTTTGGGGGGTTTATTTTGGTGTGTCGTTTGTTTATTGGTTGGCTGGTTTTTGTTTTGTGTTTTTTTCTATAGTAACACATTACATCAGTCTGCAGTATTTTCTGAGGAAATTTGGTTAGACTTGTAATTCCAACAGCCTGAAAGAGTCACAGAGCAATTAAATTCGCAAATCATTACAGCCCCTGCAAGGCTGTAATAGCCATAGTGCCTAGTCTGGTGCCTAACTAGCCTAGACATGGAAAATTTCCAATAGCTATTATTTCCTATAGAAAGAACAGAGTTTTTCTGTTCTTACTGACCAAGAACTCTCAGTTTACTTTCCAAAATAAGGTAAATTAAAGTCCTCTCATGAATTGCATCAGACAACAATAAAAACTCCTGTAGATCCAGGATTAATTTTATATCAGAACACATATACGTTCATCTGGAGAAGTTATGGCATTTGTCTGCAACATGGGAAACTGTCTAGGACTTGGTGGTAGTTGGTAGAGACTGCACTTGAACCAGAGTTAAATTTAGTTGTTAGGAGTTTCTCTCAAGTTACCTACGCTACTGAGCTACGCCACACAGCTGTGGTAGAAATAGGATGGTGTAATGAAAAGGCTTTGATTTCTTCCCAGTCCAAGTGCACTTTTATGTACAAATTCAGGGTTTTTTTCCAAATTGCTCAGAGAGTAAAATGTCTCACATATTTCTAGAAGGAAAAAAATGAGCCAGGACTCAGGAAGCATTTTTACTAGCAAAGAGATTGACAATGTCCAATATTTTTCAATTCCTCTCTCATATAGTTAGCAAAAATAAATATTTATTAAATATCTGTGTACATAATTAAAATATAATTATATATATTATCTAATCAAATATATAAACAAAACTATATATTAAAATCAGTGTTTCAGACTCCCTGTATGGACTTGATGATCTCACAGGTCTCTTCCAACCCAGTTAATTCTATGATTCTATGATTCCAAAACCAACAACACTACTATGTTTACACTTCATGTATGTCATAGATTTTAGGAATCCTAGAGGAAAACAATCACTGGAAATTTTATTAACCTTTTATTGCTTAAAAATTGTTATAATATCTGCAACAGCCTCCTTATAAATGATGGTTTTTAACTCCCCCTGCAAGTCTCAAGTCATCCTCTGAGGTATGCTGCAATAAAACATACTAATAAAGGGTGGGAATGTGACCCTTGTGAGGTATGCATGTGTAAGAAAAGATATATTTGTTTTAACTTCACACTCTCTAAAAAATGATTAATTGTTGTCACAGAAAAGTAAGACTCTTGTGTCTCATTACATTACTACATCACAAACAAAAAAATACAGGGTTTTTAACGGCATAATAGCAGATCCTTCACATACTACACTGCTACCTTCTTGGAAACTGATAAGCATGAGATCCCTTGAGACTGAATTCAACAGTAAAATGTACCAAACTAATGACAAGAAAACCCACAAAAGATTACTGAATACCCAAATATTAGTTCATATGCTGCAAAAGCAGGAGGGTAAGAATTTAAACTGTTCCCTTGGTGATTATCGGCTGCAATATCTATTAAAATCTGGCCTGAAGATTTCAGGCTTGATAGAGATTAGTTAATAAAACTTAGCCTTAGGCTGAAAGATGTAATTCCTCAACATTTCTGCATACCTCTTCTTTCCTATATTACAATTCTGTCCATGGGATATATAGTAGCTTTCAAGTATTTTGATTATTATAATCTTTCATTTAGAAAAAAAAGTAATCAAATGAGAGGGTTTTTTTTCCACATAACTGATGAAATGCACCTTCAGGAGGGTATGAGAGAAGTGGTGGAGATAACAGAGCCGTTTAAGCTCAGAGGTACCTGAACATGAAGTGTCAGGAGGGAAACAGCAGGAAATCATACTTTCACTTTGAGTTCTAGTTTCTACTGTTTGCAATTTAAGAGTAATGTAGGACAAAAGCAGTTTACTAATGATAAAAACCAATCCTATTTTAAAAATATAAGACCAGTAACATTGTCTTGTCCTTAGTGACAGTAGCAAATTGGCAGGACTACAGTTTTCTAATATTCATGGTATAAAAATCCCAGATGGAGTGAGGAGTAGGAATCGTATCTGCCCCTAGGCTCACAGTTCAGACAGAACTGATTATGTCAAACACACAGTGTATACAGTAAATTTTGGCAACATCTTGATATTGTGGTAGATCTCAGTAAACATAGTGACAATTTCATTGAAGTATGGGATGCAGAATTAGAGAGTTGTATTCTGCATCCAAGTCCTGAACCATTAGCATATTTGGGGTGGAAGATGGTGCTTCATAGTACCTCTTATATTATCAGACCTCTTGCTATAAAAAAATAATAATTTTCCATTGGTAAAGGGCAGCATTGATTCTTTATCCTGTCCAAAGTCCACTCTCAATGAAGGCACCAGAAGAAGCAGAGGCCCATTATTCTCATGGGGGTAAATTTCCAATGATGTGCTCCTGAGTGAACACTTTTTTCATTTAACGTAAGAACACCTTTTTGAAGGTAGTGATTTTTCCATGTGTTTTGAGAAAGTGTGGCAAAATCACAAGTCACAGCAGTTTTGAGTTATGCCTCTTTCAGAAAAAAAAAGAAATCACCATTGTCTCACAGAAAGTTTTCCAATACAGACGGTTTTACTGGAGCTTTGACATTAGAGCTATGCCTCTGAATTGTAAACATAGCAGCTGCTTTGGCCATCAGGAATTTGGTTCAAAAATAATAACCCTTTTAAATAAAATAGTCATGAACTGTAATAGCCCGTGAATTATTGAAAAAGATGTACATACAATTGGAATCCATTCTTTCACAAATGCTCAGAAACCACAGCAACAGTAATTATTTTTCCTCAAATGCTTTTAAACTCACTCCAGTCATTGTTCAGTGATTTATGGCTCTGCAAAAAAGCAACTGGTGTTCTTTGACCATGTTTATTTTACCAGCCAGTTTTATTCCACTGTTTTTTATATCCTTTCTCCTACTTGTTGCATCAGCTCATTTTCTCAGGTTATACTTGAATAATTCTTGTGGGCCAGGGTGATTTCTATGATGTGCGTCAACGCTACCCAACATAGGATGGCTGCACCCCTAGAGCTAAACACTAAACAAGGTTTTGGTGCCATGTGCTGTCTTCAGTGACTTGAGGTGTAATTTTTTCCCAGCTAAGAGACTCAGCAGACAAAAAAGCACAATTTGCTTGGTGGATTTCAGAAGAAGTTGTCTAAGAAGCAGCAGAAATAGACTGAAAGATAGCTTTCCTCAGAAGGCAAAAAAAGGGGAAAGGACATGGGCAAAGCCAGGAAAACTGTTGACAATACTCTCAGTGGTGCAAGCAGTAGAAGTGCAAGTGGTACCGAGGAACCACAAACACACATTTCAGTATTTGATCCTGATTCACTATTTGAGCGAATAGATAATAGACGTCCACTAAGCCTCATGTCTATCATTCTAGTAAAAATGCTAGTCTCATCTCTAACTATTCTCATCTTTATAGTTCTAAGAACTCTCTATCATTCTAGTGGAACTGATGTGAAAGTAAGTTCAAATGAACAGAAAAACTCATCCCAGACACCTAACTGGAGGCAATTCCATCCCTTAACTATACAGACTGTCTTTGAATTGACAGAACTGAACTCACAGAAAACAAGCAGAGTGTACTAGGTATTAACACCACAATACCCTGTCCAAACAGTAAAAATAAGCAAATAATTTCTGGATTAAACAGTTTTTCCTAAGCAAAATATTCCTGAAAAAACAAACCATGACTTTTTGATGTGTCCCTCTATTCTTCAGCTCTCTTTTACTATTACTTGTCAATACCATTTAAGAATTGGTACACAAAGAGCAGCTGCTTCCTTTTGCTTAGTCTTAATGCAATTAATTTACTTAAAAACAAACAAGCATGCAAACAAAAAACGCCAACACATCAGCTGTGATCAGTATTTGCACTACACTTTCCCACGGGACACCTCAACCTGTAGGCCCTCATTTTCTACTCTATGGTCTGTGTGTCAACTACATCACACCATCATGAAGAATTGCTGTTGTAGGGATCAGGTATTCCATTTCTACATGCTAAATAAAGAAAAGGACCAAGTCTGTGTTGTTATTTAAAATGTAAATTTTTCATAAATTTCTGGATCAAATAAGCTGAATGTGTAAGTGGAATTGTCCTGTGTCTGCTGAGGTACATGCTGTGACATTACTAGACCGTGAATAGACTATGAAGTACTTCAGTCCTCTGGCACTGTAGCTTGGAGATTGTCCCATCCACATATCTGACCTTGCAGAGTGTTGTTACATTGACCCATTAAGGGGCAATAAGTTCAAGGGGAAATGTTTCATAGTGGCAGCACAATAGTAAGGTGAGTGAGAAATGACAGAAGCAACTACAGCAGCAACAGCTGCCCTCTGAGGAACAAAGTGAAGGATCACTGTTGTAAGCCAGAGCATATGTCGGTATGGGTCTCCCACTCATTCGGAGCCAAGATTAGATGGTTCTTCCTGACAAATGCACAAGTCTTACAAGATCAAAAATGGAGGGAGATACCAGATGGCAAACCTAACCAAGAGAAACCACTGCAAAGCTACCCAAGCTGTCTTCAGCCAAGACACAAAGTCTGCTTGAAAGTTGCCTCTCTTTCCCCATTCTTTGGAGGATTTGAGTATTTTGATTACTTACTGTTCAGAGCCAGCATAACAAAACCTCACTCTCAGTTTCTCACAAACATGTCTAACAACAAGAAGAAGAGTAACAAAGAACCTAAACAACAACTCTGCTAAGTGGAAATTAGTAAATATTATGTGGAATAAGTCACTAATAAAACTTCAGGCAGGAAAGACTGAAACAACCATGATTTAAGCAGAGTACAAGCAGCAATACCAGGGATTAGTTGAAATTTAAACACATCCTTTAGAAGGATCTCAGTGACCTGTCCAAGCCCACTGAGTTTGTGCCTGTGCACTCGCATACACAGAACTGCTGTGCAACAGTTACTCTGGAGATACTCTACAGCAAATGGAGCAACTGCTGTAGACTGGGCATTGGAAAGAATAGCTTCATAGGAATGACCAGAACAGTTCTACCAGGGAATACACTGTAACTTAGGATGCAAAGTAAAGTGGTGTGAGGTGTGGAGTCAAATCACTTCATGGGTAAAAGAAAGATTATTCATACCAAGCTGCTTGATGAGAAAAGAAGTCCACCAGTTTCTTTTCTGGTTACTTTTGAGGAGACTGATGCAAAAAGCACTTTAAGCAAAGGAGGGATCCACACTGCTGAATGCCGCCTGCACAGAAGTCTGGCAGCTGAAGACTGATAAAAGTTTCAGAGCCTGCAGACTAAGGTGAAACAGAGCAGAGAGCTTCTGAATATCTTCTTCTAAAGAAAGCTGAGCACATACAGCCTTTTTTTAAATAAAAGTACCACTATAGGACATCGTGAGGTTCTGTGGAGGTTTTAGGGTTTACTTCTGATATGTGGCAGAAAACTTAAGCCAGTGAAAACTCCACAAAGAAAAGCAGAATGCATAGTGTAAAAATAAATGAGACCAAAATCTGTCCCACGAGCAGAGATGCCTGTGAAGACTGGACACTCTTTGGCACATTATGTAACATATTGCAGCAAAGCATTCAGTTGCTTCCAGAACTCTGAACATAGGAAAATAAAGTTATTTTTTAAAAAGATGAAACTATGTCTTTTAAGAATTATGCAGAGTAAATTTTTGTCCATCTGACTACTTGTGTATGGACACCTCTTATACAGGATAGCACTGCTTGGCTTCATTTTTTCTTTCAAAATAAATGTCCTTTAACTTTTTTCCGTGAAGGATACAGGGGTGGAATAAGAGGGAAATGAAAATTTAACAACAACTCTTTGAAATGGAAATCGCCTAATAAAAGATTATCAGTGATAACAGTGGATTTATAGAATGCAATGGTGCATCATGGAAATGGTTATTGAAATGCTGATGCATACAAGCTTCTCAAATAAATTTTTATTGCCACAGCATGTCCAACAGATCTTATCTTCCTTTACTTCACTTTCAAGTATGCCAACAGATGCTAAGATTGGCAATTTACTTGATATATTCACAAAAAATTAATGACTTTGAAAGAATATGTAGGTGAAACAGCAGTTATGACTTCAGTAAACAGTAAAAACCTAATTTTTAAAATTTTTTCTTTGGACTTTGTTTTGTAAAAATTTAAAACAGGGTTTCTAAAGTAAAAATTTTTGGAGATTCTAGATTATGCTTGCACTTTAGGGTTTCAGATAAGGATAAAATAAAGTGGATTCACTGGGGGAAAGAAGGAAGAAAGGCCTTGTAGGGAACTCTATCCTTTTCAGATCACTGTCAGACTTTGCAATATTATCCCTTTTCATATAAAATGTTACCAGTGTGACCTATTTTTGTTATTAAAGTGTCTTACAATGATAGCAAGAGAAGAAATCCTAACAGCAAAAAGACAGTGTCAATTTCTAATTTATTGAACATTTTATATGTTTGGCATTGTGTTCGTATGCATTGCTCAGTCACCCATGTTAGTTCTGCACATTTTTGATGTTTTGCCTAGACAATTTTAATTTATTCTTCCAATTACACCAATGCAGTTCTCTAATTGCACTGCACCAAAATCAAATCTGGGTGACACTGGGCAGTAACATCAGGACTCGGTGCAGGCTGGAGGGTTGCTGGCAGCAGTGGGGAGGTCCCAGGGGTGCTGGAAGCAGCACATTGCCACCCAGGGCCATACCACTGCCCCAGCCAGGGTGCCCAGGTGCTCTGCTGTATCACATGCCCTCTGTGCATCTAGTTGTCACAAACACCCTCTGGGCCTTACAGTAACTCTGTTGGAGAGCAACAACTCATTCACAGTGATGTCAAGACACGTGCAATGTCCCTTTCATCCCCATCAACCCTTACAGTCTACTTCAGAGGTATTTTATCTCAGAAATATATACACAGCAGGAGGAGAGGATCTTTTCAATAACCTAAGGAGCAAGTGTTAACAGAGTTGTCCTCCTACCACACCTTCTGGTTTTGCACCCTTTATATGCCTGGAGAGCGGATACCAAGCTGAAGGGTTTACAATACTGGAAGTCAGCACGTGTGGGTTTTGCAGATGAGCTGAAACTGACACGAGTTTTCCCACTTAGCACCTTCAGAAGAAGGGAGACAAGAGCCTATGAGTGATACACAGACCACAGCTAGTCCATTTTGCCAGGTCCAATGGGAGTAATAGCAGAGAGAGAAATAATTTGGTTTGGGAGCATTCTAACAGCAGCTGAGAGCACAGGTCCAAGTAGAGGTAGCTGCACACCAGGCCCCCAGATCATGGTCCCTGGACCAGACACTGGAGTGAAGCTCCCTCATAGCTGGATTCCAGCCTTACAGGGAGATCTGACAGGTGGTGAGTTTAGTTTGTGTTAATTTAATAAGTGAACTATATTTCATCTGTATGTCACTATGTCACTTCTTCAGTCATCTAAAACTATCTTCTCATATTCCTAAAACTGTCTTCCTGTACATTTATCTACCCTTTATACCAAGAATGTTTTCTTAATTAGAAAGAAAAGCATTTCTAGCTAGTTAGCTAGTTAGCTAACTAGTTAGTTATCAAAAAATTTCTATTATTCCTCTTAAGTAAATTATAATGGCTATTCTTTGACACAAAAAACCAAATAAACCGATTTTTGATAAAGGAAAACTTTACCTTTAATTACTTTCTTCTACTGTGGTATGACAGATGCTTTCACAGCATTTCTGTTTCAGAAATTTGTTTTTATTTTCTGTAAGTTAACCTTTCTTTGTTCCACTCACTCAGGTGCAGTGATAACTGAAGGTTCTGGTCAACTCTTTCCCACAAGGAAAATGTTGCCTCACCCATGATATCTAGAGGGCATCCATTTAAGAGTTTTGAACTATTGATGGATAACTTCATCTTCCTGAGAAACTGCAACGGTGCTAATATGGAAAGTTTGTTCTGAAGCAGGAAAGTAAAAGGAGTGTCAGAAGTTATTTCTTTGCTTATTTGTAGCTGAATGCCTAAACATCAGTACAGAAGTAAACACAGCAAATAAAATCCTGGACTTCCTGATGCAAGTGAGGACTTTGGCAAGTAAAACATTATGGAAAGTATTTCATTCACTATCATTTAGAAATTCATATTTGAACACCCAGCCAAACTACTGCTCCAAGGTCTGAAATGTCTTTGTTTCTACCAAAATCAAATCCCATCTTTGCAAAATAATTCTCCGTGCTAAATACTTCTCCTTTTTTCTATTTTTTCAGAGTTACTTTTTTTCTTAATTACAGCCAATATTTTTCTTTTAATCTATTTCAGAAATGTATTTTCATAGGATCATTTATAAATACAGAGAAAGACTTTATCTACCTTAAGAAGATTGTCTTTGCTAAGATGATCCCCTTTCCCCTTAAACTCTCATGCAATCTGTTTCTTTCTTTTCTGATAAGGAAGAAAATAATGAGAAAGTATTCATTAAAACTGAGAAAAAATAATTCTACATAAAACCTTTTATTATGACGGTATTCTACTTTCATTAGACCAAGTGCAAGGTCCTTCACCTGTGTCCAGGCAACATCTGCATCTCCCAGTGTCCACACAACCTGGGAGATGGATGAATTGAGATCAGAGAAGGACTTGGAATGAAAAACTGGACATGAGCTGGCAACATGCACATCCCAGAAAGCCAACTATATCCTGGGCTGTATCAAAAGAAGCGTAGCCAGCAGGTCGAAGGAGGGCATTCTGACTCTCTACTTTCCTCCAGTGACACCCTTGCATGGAATGCTGTCCAGTTCTGGGGTCCTCAGCACAGGAAAAACCTGGACCTGTTGAGTCAGGTCCAGAGGAGGGCCACAAAAATGATCAGAGGACTGAAACACTCTTGCTAGGCTGAGAGTGGTGAAGCTGTTCATCCTGGAGAAGACAAGGCTCTGGGGAAACCTTATATTGCTGCCTTTCAAGAGGGCTCAAAGGAAAGGTAGAAAGAGACGCTTTATCATGGCCTGTAGAGACAGGACAAGGGGCAATGGTTTTCAACTAAAAGAGGGTAGACTTAGGTTGGATATATGAATATATTTTTTATGACAAGGATGGTGAAGCATTGGAACAGATTACACAGAGAAACTGTGGATGCCCCATGCCTGGAAGTGTTCAAGGCCAGGTTGAATAAGGCACTGAGCAACCTGGTCTAGTGGAGGATGTCCCTGCCCATGGCAGGAAGTTTGAATGACATGGATTTCAAAGGTCAAATCATTCTGTGATTCTATAACTTCTTACTGATAGATTTAATTCATATGACGGCATATTTCTTTCCTATACAGATCATTCTGCTTAAGGATTCGAAGAGGTAAGAGCCGGGATTGTGCATCTCATTCCACATTCATTTGCTCTCCAACCCATATCTCTTCACCCCTGGTACTTCCAATCCTTCTGTGTAATCTCAAAAGACCTTCTATTCCAAGGTTGTCTCAAATGTAGTTTCTTCTCTGCAACCCTGTTCTTTTCCTGGTCTTTCATTCCACCCCTTATTTCACTGCCTTTTCCTGGTAACCTTGATCACTTGCAGTATTTCTCCCCTGCTCCATTAAAACTCTGTCCCACAGAGTTCTCAGCTCACATGTCCAGCTTGGGGCATGATAAATACAGTTCTTTTCAGTCTGTATGAATGTATACACTGATTATACACTCAAATTAAAAGACCTTGCTGGGTTTGACAACCACAGTCAGTCCCTTGAAGACTTATGTCCATCCTTCATGGAAACCACAAACAACTTAAGAGAGTTTCTTAACTTTTAATAACCCTAATAAGAAATTCGGAGTTGGTTTTAAAATTATTTCATCACCCATTCTGCTCACTGTAGACTGGTAGTTAAGAGCAATCCCTTGAACCAACTACCTGATGAAGCTGGATATTACAGCTTATCATTCTCATGTAAAAGCTTTCAGGTGCCTTGAAATCTGCAGTGGAATATGAAGCCAAACAGAACTCTTTCCTCCTTTTTTTCAAATACTTGGAATAGAATCATAGAATCATAGAATCAGATGGTCTGGAAAGGACTTCTGAAGACAGTAAGTCTTCATGAAACCTTCATAAAGTGGTAATTTGTCCCTGTTTTAATTGGGTTTTTTTCTATTTATCCAGAGTAAGATGACCAATAAAAAACATGAAATAGATATTAGACAGTTAATCTGCAGCAATACTAATTGTGGCATGAAAAAAATGTCAGGATATAAAAGCCCTTCGTTTTTTTGTTTCTGTGGCCAGTAGATGATTAAACTCTGGTATTAAAAGATGGTTAAATTGTGGTATCAAAAAGAGTCAGGACTTACAGCCCTTTGTTTCTCTGTTTGCATGGCAGATAATGGCACCTTAGTCCAATCCTAAATAACATATCAGAAAACAAATGACATCTTCATTTAACATTTCTACAGTAAATTGATGAATTCTCAAAAAAAACCCTCTGCCTGAATAGGTATGTAAGTGATCATTACAGTGAACTAGACTTGTTAAGTATTTCCACCTTAAGACATTTTCAACATCAGTTTTTCTGTATTAGCAAATGCTGATTTTTAATGAGATCATTGCTGCGCTCTCTGGTGGTGCTATTTCAGTTTGCCTCCAATTATAAACTCAGTAGGTTACAACACAGCCTGAGAAAAAAAACCAAACCAAACCAACCAAACAAACAAAAACATAATAATAATAAAAAAATAAAATCCACAGAGAGACAAAGTTATCAACAGTCCCATTAAAAATATCAAGTACAAACTAGAGGCTGAGGGAGCAACCAGCAAGACATAATCTCACAATTTCATTTTATGCTGAAGAAAATACTATCATGTCTCCAAACTTATTGCATTTAAACCTTAAATGCCTGGAGGTTTCACTTGCAGAAATACAGAGCCATCACCTCAAGCCTGCAGCAGAGGAGTTCCAGTCTTGAAACACTCCTGTCAGTCCTCCACAGTAGAAAGGAATGAGAACACAGATACAATAACATTGTAGGCCAGGTGGGGAGTGTGCTTTTGAAGAGAATTTCCCAGTTGCCTTCACACACATTGGTTCATGCCATGGAGCAGGTTCAGACCATAACATCTATATTCCTTCTGGATGACACTGGAAAGTTAAATGCTTTCTACAAATTTAATTAGTGCACTCCAAGCACTAATGGGAATTCAGGTCAGAGATCAGATTAGCACTTCCTTGAAACAACTCCACCTCCACCTCCAAAAAATGTCAGAGAGACAACACCAGTACCATAGCACTAACCCTGCCAGCTTCTAACAGGTCACACTATTTGTGAGCATAGATACAGTTGAGGTGTAACATGACAGCAAACAAGTGCAACTCTGATGGCATAACTATAGCATTGAGAATGTTTTCCTTCACTTTAAGCAGTTTTCTGTTCCTCTTGAAAGTACTCAGAAATTTTAAAACCCAACCCATTAACAGAGCTTCCTTGCAGAAGGAAAAGCTGTCCTTGCAACTACACAGGTAGCAGTAACACTGAAGGATGGAAAGGTTACAGGAAATTAACGCTATCGTTGAACGACTCAGACTACTGTTTTGCTCAGATCAGGGCAGAGAGAGGACGAATGGGATAAATTGACTCTGAATACATTTAGACTGTAAATAAGAAAAAGACTTGTAACTAAAAATGGAGACAGAAGTTGAAAACATCCCAGTGGTTGCTGTTATCACTATTTCTAGCCACTTCAGAGGTGGAGTTTGATCATATTTTTAAAGAGATTACAGAAATACCTCTCTGTGAATGCAGCAGATTAGACTATTTGGATCAGTAAATCTCTTTCACTCTTACTTTCTACTAAGCTCCCCAGATGGAGGTGTACTATGGGTTAGCAATACAACAGTGGATGCTTATGTTAAAAGCTTCTCTAGTTTCTGTGGAAGATTGGCAAGGAAAATGATGCTATTTTAGCAGCATGTATATACAGAAGATTATGTGATTATCATTCTTAATATAGTAAGATACTAATTTTAATTAAAAACATTTCTAGTGTTGTGCATGCAGGCAGAAATGTGTGTATCTGTTGATGGTGAAGATAGATGTAGGTGTTTGATAACTCAACAATTTCCAACTGTATTCAAAGAGCTGAAAAATGTTTCAGAAAAAGGAAAGCCTACACTATTTCCTTGTTTGAAATCAGAGACAAATGAGAGGATCATGCTTCTTCACCCTTATCACAAAATTAAAAATATCTTACTCTGGAGATGGGAGTACAGTTCCCCTGGGATATGCAGGGCCCAACACTGTCCTGTCCTAAGCCACAACCAAACTGATGAAGTCAGAAACCTCGCTGTCATCCTCAAGTAGCATAACTTTCCACACACTTTTGCATCTCTCTAGTTGATTACTATTTAGTACATCTTTTATTAGTCGCCACCAAGTCTTTTCTTTTGCAGTGTCAGGCATTCAGCTTGACCAGTGCTGCATATGAAATACCTCCCTGTGCTGTTAATCAAGACACATGGTGCAGGTGGATCATCAATAAGTAACCAAAAATGAAAGGCAGCAAGCTTATGATCACTGGGAAGAGAAGGTCTGACACACCAGAAGAGAGGCTCCTGAACAAAATACACGTAAGATCATCTTGTACATTCTATTATCTTAGTTTTGGCAAACTCCATCCATGAAAAGGACTTGTACTTGGGTTCATCCTGAAATACCAATTTGTGTTATTTTAATTGCCTCAAGGATGTGTCTCTCTTTTTTCAATAAGGGAACACTTTTTTAAACAAAAAACAAAACAAACCCAAATGAAACAAAACCAACCAGACAGTCAACCAAAAACAACAAAAATCCAACCAAATAATGAAAACCAAACAAAAAAAACCACTAGATGAATGAAGCAAACTCATTTGTATAAATACCAATCAGACTTCTTATTTAGAAAGCAAACACTTTAACAGAAAATATCTTACTGACAAACATAGTCAGCCACTGCTAAAGGAAGGAATATGAAAAACGTTGGGAATGGGGAAAAGATGCCTCTTCAGACTTCAGCAAATCAGAGAGGTTCTAATCAGCACTAGTTCTGCTAATGACACAATCCACTTAATTGAAGTTAGCTCACAGACTGGGACCATGTTCATCATTTATACCTCATAATAAACCAGGAAGATAAGTTCCAAAACAAAGCTCAATGGAAACTTTATCTTGTCTGTCAGTACAAGTCCAGAAGAATACCAAGAGATTTTGGTTCCAGGATGCCCTCAGATTGTACCATGATAGGCTCACACTGTTTAGGGCTGCCACTTAGGGCTGCCACAGGGACAATCCTTTCTTCATCCAGAGAAGACCCCTGAATATCCACATTAACAAGAAGTGTAGGGATAAACACTTTATTTTATTTTTGACACTAGATGTTTGAAGAACACAGCTCTAGGGAGTAGATAAATCTTCCCAGTTATATTCAGATGTGCCATTAAGAAGACTATCAAAAATAATTTCAGACTTAACTTTAGTTTAACCATTCAGAAATTACTTCTTAGAGACTTGACTCCCCATTGGCACTCACTCAGAGAAAAATTTACAAGACTAAGGACAGAGGGAGATATATTGTCTTTCCTCCTTTTCTGCAACTGAGACTTTTATGAAATAAGTTTATGAGAAATACTGGGTATACAGTGCTGTAGTTCTGGAAGCTTCTGCAGAGGACATTGAAACCAACAACATACAGCTCAGATGAATGTCTAAAAACTGAATATTGAAAATACTCTCAGTGTAGAGAGAGAGGTCACAAAATTGCTAATGATACAACTTTCTAAAAAGCACTTGTCAGCCACACTAACGATTGCTTGATGCAATCAGTGTGACAATAAATATATTTTCTGGATTTCTTTCAAAGATGGTTGTGTAAAATATAAATGTATCAGGGTTGAGGTTTGTTATCTGTGGCAGTGGTGCCCCCTACACGCCAAGACCTAAAGACAAAAGATCTGCCGAGTATCTCAGTGAAGTTTGTTACTTTCCCCTGCACTTTCTTCAGACCATTTCATTTCCAACATCATCTCACCTACACCTCAAGATTAAATATCACAGGCATTTCCAGGTTTTCTGCCAAATTTGCCGCTCCATTCAGCCAACTAGGTAAACTAACAACACTAGCCAACACTATTTTACCTAGCCAACACTAGGTAAAATAACACCCTGAGCCCAGGAGAAAACTTTTCACATACCCATGCCATTGCTAAGGATAGCAGAAATTAGAGAAAGTTGTGGTTACAATAGAAGCAGAATGTTTTGTCAAAAGGAGACCTGGAAAACTGATTGAGACAGAATAAAGGAGGCACACGGAAAGAGATTTGAAATTCACCACACAGATGTGAAAGCTGTTAAATTAGATATAAAGAGAACAAGATCACTCCCTGGACAAGAAGTGCAGGAAATAATTTCTCCAAAGAGACATCTGTGGTAAAGTCAGTAGGTTTCAACACGGGTATCTGGGATTCTGTGATGTCAATGAAAGTTTCGACACTGAGATCAGAAAGATCTGAAATTCAGTGCCTGGAGGCCTGACATTCCTCTTAAGAGTGCCTGTTTACACAGTAATGAAATTTCCTTGCTAGAGCATTTTTGCTATTGCATTTTTCTGAGCCAGCAGCAGTGAGAACAATTCTTGTGAAAGCGAAATATCCTTTAGTGTAAACAATGATAAAAGTATGTTTAAACGACAGGTGTTTACTCCACCATAGTTTTAATTTTCATCAGCTGCAGCACTTAATAGTCATTTACCTCCAGCAGTGAGCCAACACATCATTTTGGTGCCAGTTAGCACATTGTCAAAACAGTAAAAACTGCCAAGAATTGCAATAGAAGGAAGTGCATTTGTTTCCAGCTCACCTCTACCGTACTGGGGAAAGTCCTTATCTCTCCACTGGGAGAAAAGCCTAAGTTTTTGCTGTAATAAATATTAATTTATAAATTCTGGATGAATTTTAGTAATTCAGATAAATTCATGAAATTTGAATACTTCTATTGTCTCAGATTGGTTTAGTTTTAAGGATCTCTATGTCCTATCCATGAGTCAAATTCCAGCAGCAACACAATTTCAATGTCCCTAATACTTCCTAGAAGTTGTAAATTTTTAAAAAGTTACATTTTGATTAGGAGTCTGCTACACCAGATATCCAGAATAGATACCTACAGGTTGGTTGCAGACACTGGTAGCGTTTCTAGGGAATGACCTATCAGTGTTGTACACTTGGCCGTATAATAGTAATGGCCAGTCTTCACGAGCGAAGATCCAGGGAAGGTCTTTACACCTTCCAGCCTGCGCATTGGATTTTTTAGGTGAGACACAGTGTGCGCGGAACTGAGCCCACCCTTTAATCCTAAGGTTCATCTGCTGGGGCCAAGCGAGCTTGGACGGTGGCAGCGAGGTCCTCAGGACGTAGATGGGTTGCCTTTTTAAGGGCTAACGAGCTCCATCTGCCCGGGGAGTGTCCCTGAACGGGAATCCAACCCGGGCCTCGGCGGTGACAGCACTGCACCCTTAACCACTAGACCACCAGGCCGTAAATACTGTATGTCTTAATATTTTCTACACTAAATTAGTTTTGCAGCTTGAGTCATTCATGCTTAAATTTGCTCCCTGTTCAATACCATCCAATGGAGGTAACATGAGGCGATGGCCACAGACCAGTGCTGATCCCAGCCAGAACACAGGGATGCAAAAGAGTGAACAGGACTACACTCACACACAAACATGTTCCTGCACTGCCAAGACCAAAAGACATTTGCTATGACTTCAAGTGGTTTGTTGTGGGCTGCTCAGCCAGAGTGCAGCAGACCAAGACACTCAACCCCATTTGGATGTTACTTTATAATGAGTAACATCTTAGGTAGTTATTAAAAAGGAAAATTAGGTAAAAAAGGGACTGAAATACCATTACCATTTGCTCTAGTGAAGGGAAGCTGTAGCTGCAAGTATATGTCTGACAAATAACATACGCAGCACATTCAGCATAGTTTTTTAAAATCACCAGATGTATTTCTAACACAAGAAGACTTCGTAACTTTCAACAACTTCTTTCCAAAATTAGAAGATTTCCATTTAGAGAGATGGAAGTACCTGTGTATGTCAATAAAATTAAATAAATAAATTAATGAATTTAATACTGCTCTTCAATTTCAATTGCATGTCATAGAATAAAAGAACACTGACCTGAGGCTGCCTGTGCTTTGCATATGTTTTAGAAAAGAATGGAATTATAAGTGGCTGAGGAATAATGAAGCAAAGCAAAGGCAGATACATGACTGTGTCAGGTGCAGGTGTCCAAATTGTGCAATTAGGATATTTAAGAAAGGGTAAAAACACTAGAAGAGAGAAGTAGAGAGGAAAACAAAAAGGTATGTAAAACAGGATCATGGACACTGAGGTCTGAGGTGGAGAGGCAGGAGGAGGTGCCCCATGTCAGGGCAGATGTCCACTCCTCATCCCATGGAGAGGAACTCATGCTATAGCAGTTCATGAAGGACTGTATTCCATGGGAAAAACACTAGCTGGAGCAGAGGAAAGGTGTGAGAACAAAGCAGGGGCAGACAGGAGTTTTTATATATGGAAAGCAACACCCCCCCCCCATCTGCCTGGACTGGATCATGGGGAAAAGAGAGGAGTAAAGCTGACCCTGGTAAAGAGGTCAAGAGAAGATATGGTTTTAACATTTGTTTCTCGTTTCTCACCACCCTACTCTAATTTTAACTTTCTGCAAGTCGAAAACATTTGGCTCAAGGCAGCAGTTAAGTGACCTCCTTGTCCCCACCTTGGCTCATGATCTTTCTCATCCATTGTTCTCTCCTGCTATGGTGGGGCAGTGAGAGAGTGGCTGCACCCCAAAGGTAACGCACCACAGTGACTTACCAAAGGTTACACAGCAACTCACAGTAGCAAAGCCAAGAACAGAAATTGTCTCTCTGGCTTCCCAGTCCAATATATGTTATTGTTAGCCAGCTCTCCAACCTCCCTCTGTATAGAGCTGCGGGAGGACAACCCACTTCATACAGACTTTCATAGGAAATATCAACAAGGTACAGCAAGAAGCCAACAAGAGCACTGAGGCTGTGACTAATCCCTGTTCCCAGGCAGCCCAACAAACTTCAAAGGAAGCATTGCATTGGCATGCTGTAGCTGGGGCTTACAAGACCTTACAGTTATTTCAGTAAGTACTTTGGCACTGGCCACATCAGAAACATTTCATGCAAATAGCATCTGCAGAGTGTCAAGTCATGTCAGTATAATGTTACATTATTTTTATACTCAGATTTATCATCTGTAGCTTGCTCTAAAGACCTAGCTGTTGTAGAAGGCAAACCTTTCACAAGAGAGTAGGGGAATTCTTTTCTTTTCCTTTCTATTACAGTTTTAACATCCCTTCTAAACTATTACCAAATAATCACCTCTGACTTAAGATACAAAAATTTTTACCTTCTATGACAAACAGTTGAAAAACAGTTTCAATCTGAATCAGAAGAGACAGAAAATTAATGTCAGTCAAAGTATATATGCATGTTTATGGTATATTTAAAGTAACTATTATAGAATTTCACCTATATATTTAGAACAAGTGTTTTTGTGGAGAAAATCTCATATTTATACAGTATTTTGGAAAAGATGTCGCATTTATATTGGGGAAAAAAGTCCCAAAAACTACCTTTTTTTTTTCTCTTCTCTAGCCATTAGCCATGTAAATTGTCTCTGTTCTGATTCAGTACACTGTCAATAACTCCCACAAAATACCTGAATTACCATCTGTATATATAGATACACACAGGGCTTCCAAAAGAACTAGCAAAAAGCACATTGACATGGACAGGTGTTCCAGTCTAAAGGTACTTCTTTTTTGATCTGTATAAGCTACCCACAAGGACAGAACATGAATCTACTGTGGCACTCAGCTGCAAATGATCAATGATCGTGTTGATTGTCTAATCATTTTTCACATTTCCCTGTGAGCAGAGACAAAGCAAGTTATCCATATATCACATAGTTTCAGGATGTTTGTTTTAGCACTTGTGTTATACCGTAGGATTAAGGCACAAATGCCTGCACATCTTTCCAAGGTGCATAAGTGGTAGAAATTTACATCATGGCAGACAAAAATGTAAAAAGTGTATTTGTGGATTAAAGTTGTAAATTTATGACACAGACAAAATAACCAACTGCTTCAATACTTTTACCTCATGCATCTCTGGTTGTATGTCAGTATTTTCAAGGCTGCTTACAAAAATGGTTTGTGTTACAGTAGTAGTAACACTTGAGAAAATAGGAATTTTGCAGAAGTTTTCCTTTCCCCAAATAAAAATGACAATTTAACTTTTCACAGAGGTATTTATGTAACAATCACGTTCATTGCAAGGTTATTACCAGCAGTATTCTTGATAAGCAGTATGCTGTGGTTTGCATCACACCAGACTATGCCAGTAAAAAAGTAAAAGACATTAATGTATTTCTACTGGTGAGTACTGGGATATGCAATCAGGACATGTAATCACTCTCACGCATTAAATAAAATGCATTCTCAGCAGACTAACCACTACAAATGTAATCTTAAAGCTTTGATCTTCTTCAAATCCTCAAGCTATAGAAAATCTTTGATTTTGTACCTCTGTGTAAGGCCTGCGAATTAGAATAGTCCATAGAAGAGTGGCGACAAAATCAAAGGAAATTTGGCCATGATAAGCTTGTGCTGAGTTTACAAAAGGGAGTGCATATCGAAGACTTAGATAACAGTGTTGCAGTATATTCTAATGTGTTGGAAAGTTCTAAGACCAGTCAACTTTTTACAGTAAAAGTGGAAGGAAAGGCATTGACAATGAAATCTGTAAGTAATCCAATTATGGCAATCTCATCTGATTTTGAATTTAAAACAAACAATATTGATTACCCAAACACCACCAGTAAGAAAATGTATATTGCTCTCTTCAATTTTATTCACAGAAGTTCATACCAGGTGATGTTTCATCTTGCTCTTCACAAGCAAAACTTAGGGGGAAGGGAAGTTTTCAAAGCTTCTGTGATTGCTCTTTTGAGTAAAACATAAGTCACATGGAGGAACATGAAATAAAAGGCAACATTTCTGATCTGCCACTTGTGTTCCACCAAATTATACTGTGAATTCAGGTGTGACACTATTTCCAAGTACAGCTATAATTATAAAGGCACTGTGTTCATTATTTGGAAGTTAAGCAATATCTAAGACTTGTGGGGTGCAGGTGATCTAATAAAGCTCAGACCAGTGTTTTCATTTGTATTGAATAGCACCCCACAATCCCTGCTCTCCTCGACATAGAGCAGAAACACATATTTGGCAAAGGAAAGTCTTTCATTCCTGGTGAAAGTATGCTCAAATTAAATGATCATCAGCTATCTGAGTATCTGGAGAAGCTTAAAGAAAAATTGATTATCAATATTTAAAAAGGGTAAAGAAAGAAATGGGTGAGTATTACACAGTCTGATTCTCTCTTGTTTGAAGCTTTTACCTCAAAAATTATACCAGCTGTTAAGTGCTTCTAACTGGCATCTAACTGCTTCCCTAAGCATAAAGCACTTTTTCAGCTTACCTGTTATGTGTCTCTTTATCAGCTCACAGGGTCCTGTTTTGGCACCTTCTCTTTCAGCGGTTGGGATCAGCAAGGCTGTCCCTGAAGGGTTCTTCTTGCTCCCAGGATGTGATGACTGACTGCGGGTTGTGACCTCCTCTACCACAGTTGTCTTGTTTGTCTGTGCTCATGTCACTGCAACAGTTCCTCGTGGAAGGCAGAGCGAGAGACACAAGAGTTTATTTCACTCACTCACTCACTCACTCACTCACTCACTCACTCACTCACTCACTCACTCACTCACTCACTCACTCACTCACTCACTCACTTTCCATTTCCAGCTGAGTCACTATCCTGTCACTTCCAGCTGCACACATTTAAGATGGGTAAAGCACCAGGTGAAGAGGAAAACACTTTTTTGTATACAAGGTTTAAAGTATAAAAAGAAATACTAATAGAGGCTTTCAAGACACAAAACAACTGCTTTTACAGTTACTTACTAAGAGGTATTGAGAGAAAAACAAGAGAGGAACTTCTGTGCTTACAGGAGAGATATCTGACAGGAAAACAGCTTATTGAAGAGGAGGAGATTGGCTATAGAAATATTTGCATGACTGGCAGCCTGGAGTGCTGTTTTCCTTTTGATTCCTTTTCTTTCTTCTGTGCACCTGGATACAAAAATAATGCACAAGAGATGACGTCTATTTACCTTCTAACCCAGCTATAACAAACAAGCTCTTCTAGGTATAATTTTGCTATGTTCTCTTCTACTGTATTTGAGGATTACTCTTTTATTTTACATACCACAAAGCATATCCAGTTTTTAGTTATTTCAGTTTTACAAAAGAGGACATCATTTACCTTACAAAGATTTCGTTTTGCTTTGGGATAAAACTTTAACTTGCCTTTTGGTAATTCTGCTTTTCTGTCCCCTTCATTGGAGAAAGGTCAACTAGAGAGGCACTGTGATGCTAAATATCAATATATAGTAAAGGGTAGATTTTGTCCTTCTTTGTTACTCTCCCCATATTAAGTGTTCTCACTTATTTTAGTGGGATTCCTTAATGGAAATTCATTTAGTGGATAGGTTGTGTAAGCTATGCAGAGACTGTCTGTAAGTAGTTATTTAAAGCTAAATGAAAATATTGGCTTGAGGTTCAGAGAGTAGTCTTCCATTTATCACAAATTCAACTGATTAAGCAGAAACACAATCTTCCCTAAATCAGCTATAGCTAAAAAGTAAGTAGAATGGACAAGTAAAGTAAGTCACCATTTTATCATAAAAAAAATCAGTTCTTGACTTCCTCATCAAGTAAACAATACATGTTGTTCTAAATTTCACTGACTTTAGGAATTGCTCTCTTCACTTTAAAATGCTTTATATGAAGTCAAATCCTGTCAAGTTGGTGCAAGATGGACTGCAATTACTTTTCCAATGAGACAATAGTCAAATTCCGTATGGAAAAAAGTGTTAACAGAATAGTGCTTAAAGACTAAGCACTGGTAGTGGATCAAGGATTGGACTTAATGATCTCAGATATCCTTTCCAATTCAGCTGATTCTATGATTCTATGACTATTTCAATAAGTCACACAGGCCTTTTTTTTAACTTTCAATAATCATAGGTTTTATTTCCTACAGTAATTCATAGGTACATTTCTCTTTGACTCCAGGCAATTTTCTGTAAACTTTTTGAACTCTTCATCTCTGTGAATACATTTTTTCCAGCATGAGAAACAATTACTGATGTTTTAAGATCAGTTTTCTCTAACTTTTCATGTAGCTTTGCTTTTTTCTTAATTGCCTTCTGCTACTGCCTTTTCAAAGGGTATTGAACATTCAGAAGGTGTTCAGTTTCACGTCTCAGCACACATCTTTGTCATCAAGCTGGATGGTGGCCTGCCACTGTTAAGCTTGATGTAATTTTGAGGGGAGATGGGCATCACAGTTGATCACAGAATCTGCAAATGCAAATAAGGAATGAATAATGTGGTTTATATTTTACAATGTAGCTTAAAGCATTACATATTACAGTGCAAAAATACTTTGGAAAAGACATTAGGAATAGGTAGTTCTTCAGGCACAAATATTGACAAATAATAGTTTGTTATTTGGTCCAGAACTTCGAAGAGCTGAAGGGAGTATGATATAAAAGCATTAGTCAAAGTTGTGGTTTAACCTCACAGGGAGCTAAGCACCACACAGATGTCTACTCACAGGGGGAGAATTGGAAAAAGAAAAAGGTAAAACTCATGGATTGAGATAAAGTTTAGCAGGACAGAAAAAGAAAGGAAAAATAATAACAAAGATAAAAAATAAAACAGGTGATGTGCAATATAATTGCTTTCTTCCTGCTGACCAATGTCTGTTCCTGAGCAGTGAGTTGTCACTCCCGGCCAATTCCCCTCACAATTTTAGTGTTCAGCATTACGTCATATGGTATGGAATATCCCTTTGGCCATTAGGAATCAGCTGTCCTGTCTGTCCCTCACAGCTTCTTGTGCACATCTAGGCTTCTTGTTGGCAGGTCAGGAGAAGTTGAAAATCCCCTGACTTAGTGTAGGCACTGCTCAGCAACAACCAAAACATCACTGTGTTAGCAATGTTATTCTCATACTAGCTCCCAAACACAGTGCTACGCCAGTAACCAGGCAGAAAATTAACTCTATCCCAGCTGAAACCAGGGCACCCACATAAGCAATACGGTAAACAAGCTATCTAAAGAAGAATCCCAAATTATTTTATAGAGAATGTAATACATGCAATGTTCCCTTGAAATTACGTTGTCAAATAATGCACTGCATTTCCTGTAAATGCTTTTGACTTCACAATTATTTTCTAGGCAAAAAAACTTATTTTTTAAATAGTTACGAAGTACCATTCTTCTTATTCTTTTTATATAGTGAGTGATGCACATAAGGCAAAGTAGAATTGAAAAGGAATTGAAAGAAGTGGTAGGCTTACAGGAATAACTATTGTACTAATGGGAATTTCATAAGGAGACTGAGAAATGGGCAGAGAAAGGAACAGACAGCTTGAAGAATTACCTGGTTTTCTTTGCAAAATCCACACTATCAGACTGCTTCAGAAAGCATATTGTCTGACCTGCCCAATTACATCAAGTCAAAAACACCCACAGTTAGAAAATGTCTCCTTCTATAAAATACAACTCATTTCTTGCAGAATGTGTTTGTTTCTTACTGTCCTTCCCTGCAGAAGACTTAGAGAATCATCACTGTTCCCTGCACAATGGTTTTTGTGCTTTAGGCAGCACTGCCCAAACATATTCTCACCGCTGTTCTCCTTGTAACTCTCTGCAGTGTTTTCGTTTCTTTAAAAAGAAGCACATCCTACAGCTGAGCTTGTGTAGCCCCAAAAAAAGCACCACTGTTATTTCCCCCAAATCCCTATAACCCCAGCAGTGAAGCACCACAAAGGAGTGTTTAGCTTTATGCTCACTTGACTGCCTTTCAAGTGTTTTCTGATAAGTGATTGAAATCTCTAATGGCAATCTGTTTAAACGAGGTCTGTGAGAGATCAGCAAAAGCATCTCAAGCCTTTTCAGTTTGACACCAACACATGACAGTCACTCAGAGAATAATTGTTTTCTAAATAATTATATTTAAGAAAAGTTTCATTATGTTATTTTAAATAGGGCCTTGCAGAGTACTCTCAGACTCAGTATGAAGGCAGTACAAATCACATCTTAGTTCACCTTCTCTCTCAGTAAGCCAGATGCTTTGAAAAAGAAGAAAATAACATTAAACTGTCAGATCTTAAAAATATTCTCACTAGCCTGATTTTGTTGTTGATTTTTTAAATTGGTTGATTGAATTTGTTTATCACAAGATTTACATCCCAAGTTTTAACAAAATGAATTAACTTTTTTGTCAGATCTTTCCAAGGATCAGAGTTAAGTTGATCAGCCAGTATTTTTGTAGTTAGTCTTCCATAAAAGATTAAACGTTATGTCACTGTTTTCATGAAATCTATCAGGTAAATAATTCTTAGTTACCTAAGCAGTGAAATAGATCTTCCACGGGTAGTGACCTTCAGTTTCCTTTAGTGAGAAGAAACAAAGAAATTCTGCAGGATTTCAGTTTTTGTGGGTAGTCATTATTTTACTGGTGATAGATAATATAGCTATGTGATTAAATAATGGACCATTTGTTCATTTGAGTTACCATAGCTATTAAACATATGAAAGCATATTAAATCCTGAAAAAGAGAAAAAATATCATCATCATCTGTGTTTAACTACACACATGTGTGGGACTGTAAACAGAGGATACCAAGCTGATAAGGTATGGTTTTGCACTTTCTACTCAGCGAGTTACAGTGGACAAATTCTACACCTTTCTGGTAAGTATCAGAGAGAGATCATCTCACCTGACCCCATGTTCCTCTGCTCCTTGCGTGCTTTGACTTTCCTGTGAGCCCCTACACCACCTGCCCTCTCCAGCACTCCATGGGTTCCACGAGGCAGCTGCTGCTCTGTTTCCCTCTGGCTTCACCAGCTGCAGCATCTGGGCAAAGAAAAGGGGAACACCACAGCTGGCAGTGTGTTAAATACCAGCACTCTTGGTAAGGAACCTGCTGGAAAGGGTGTGCTAGCAACAGCATGGCTCAAAACCTGATCCTTCCTCTTTCTTTACCTTGATTTTTTTTCTGATACTTTTCTGTTCTATAAGTGTAGTTTTTGAAAAGCTGTTTGTGAAACACTTTATTAGCAAATTTCTACATCTAAATTTTCTCTTCTATGGCTGAACTCAAGCTGTGCTAATATTAACTGTTCTTAACCAAACTTTAGACCAGCTAATCTGTTTTTGTGTCATTCTTGGTTACTATGTTGTGGTATTTTTTTCATCTCACTTAGGCTACATTCTAACTTATTTCTACATTGCCCTGAATTTTCCTTGAGTGCTTCCTTTTCACCTTTATTGCTTTCCTTTTGTCTTTGGCCTTATTTGCACCTTTTGGTTTACATCTAAATAACTTGCTCTATTATTAACTCATATCCTGCATTTTGATTGTCAGCCTTGTCTTACCAAATAGTTTTCTTTACTTTGCTTAAGTCAAGAATATCCTGGTGATAACACTAGCGTCAAAGGAACTGTTATATTTATGGATTCTATGAAACTAAATGCAGATAGAAACTGTAAGTTAATTAAAACTGCAAAGACCTATATTTAAATGAAAGTTAGCTAAACAAAGCAATCCCAAGTGTGCCAGATATGTAAGAGAGGAAGAAACTTTATCAAAATATGTTTTGTATTGAAACTCATTAACAGCAAAAATAACATTTACAAAGAATTAAACTGGTTGTTCTCAGACATTACATTTTTAAATGAAAGAGCTAGTAGAAATTTTCATGGACTGAATAAATAAACTAGAATGAGAAAACTATGTTTTTTCTCATGTTGCAGAGGCTACACTTTCAGAGATGATGTGGGGCTGTAACAAAATATTCTTTGCAGTTAATCCATGATGCTTTCTTCTTAACCCATCTCTTTTCTTTTAATGTTCAGCAGCAAATGTGTTCTGAATGAATAAATCTGAAATTAAAAGATGGGACTTATAAGCTTTGACAGATTGCTGTAAAATAAACTTCCACATCTTCAAAAGGTTTGTTTTTCAGTGTTTTTACTTGGAGGAGGGGAGAGGAACGGTTTTAGACTTCTTTTTTGTTTGGTTTGGTTGGGTGGTTTTTTTTAAGGGTTTTGGTTTCTTGAGTTTTTTGTGGGGGGTTTGTTTTTTTTCCCCCCCAAAGAGTAAATAAAGAGTATATAACATGCCTTATGTTTCTACGAAGCCGTCAGTATATATACCATTTAATTCTGACCAATCAATTAAGTTTATCATGGAAAGAAGCTGAAAAAGTCGCATAAATAGTAATGATAGAAGTAGATGATTGACTGTGTTGAAAATCAAATTAGTTTTTTCCATATAACCATGCAGTTAAGTTTTGTTTGCTGACAAAATAATTATGTACAGAATTGCCAACAACCCTTAAAGCGGCTCATATACTGCCTAAAAAGGGAATATTGATTTAGATTTGTGAGGGAATTCTAGTTTGTTTATTCATTTACACATGATATACCATAGTAGTGATTGGATTATGGCTAGGGGCTCAAGGTCTTGTTACACCAACACCCTCAGAACCAACTAATTTGTCCTGCTGCTTGACAAAGTCCCTGTTTGTCCACAATGTCAAACTACTGGATTGCCTTTCAGTGAACCCTATCAGTTCCTGAGAAATGAAACCCAGGAAGGCACTCCATCCTTCCATTGACTCCCAGTACCCTCCAAACCAATAGTTTGCATAACCTGCATTCCCAGATGCTCCCTGAAAATATGTCAAAACTTCCTACTGCATAGCCCAAATCATCACCATGCTGTGTTGGACTCAGTCCATTTGAGGTCTCATTCAAAATGCTTTTCCTTCCCCACTCCCAAGTCAGCATCTCTTAAAAAAGGACACATTAGACGAGTGACAGATGACAACTGTGCAAAACACCATACTTGTCTCTGCATGAGGTAAGAATATGCATAGAGGTACAGCTTGGGCAAAAACACCTGAAATGCATTTAGACAATGCTCACTTTTGTGGTGGAAAAGGTGGAAGATACATAGATCATAGGCAGGTGCTAAATCAGACTGGATAATATTAAAGGACTACATGAAGTCCAAAAAGAGGAGTCAGTGTCTAAGGATATGGGGAAACATACCCTGGTTCCCGAACAAAGTGTTCTTGGAAGGACTGAGCAGAGAGCCCAGGCTATTCTTGACCACATTACAGAATTTAACTAAATAATGGTAGTGCAGGTAAAAAAGAACCAAGTCCTAAGAGGCCTCACTAATTAGGATTTTAAGTACTTGGCAGGAAGAGTACTGCCTGAGTAGCCTGTTTTTAATCCAAACTGCGGTGCATTAATTGGGAAAAATAAATCAACTTTACATTAAAAAGGGAAAAGATATCTCATTAGCTAGAAACACATGTTGACTAAGCTAATTTTCTTTCGGTAATGGGTATTTTGATAAGCATCTGACTCTAGCCACCAATCCCTGTTCCAGTGGAGTGGGACCTGGACCACGATTGCATCCTGTTCTCACAGTCATTCCTGCTGCAGGAGTCAAGACTGCATTGCCTCAGAAGTGAACATCATGTTGGTATGAGAGGCTAGAATGTGGTAAGATTAGAAAATTATTAGAGAGGTCATGTGATGAACAAGACACAGATCTCACCTAGAGGACTTCACCAACTCCTGTGGTCTCTCCATCATTAATCCAAACAGTGGAGAGCAGAAAGGATCAGCAGTAGCTATAACCTGGAGCAATAGCACCTTGCTGAGGAGTACCCAGCCCTTGTCAGATTAAAAAAAAAGGTGTGGGGCAATGCAAGGGATTTCTGGCCTGGAGAAGTTCCTATTGTTTTACCTACAGTCCCCTGGAATATTATTACTGTCTGCTAACATCAAAATTAATCAGGAAATGCTCCTGTGGCACATCTACTGTGGGCACTGTTAGGACTGGAAGTCCTATGTACCAGGCATTATGTGGAGTCACAGGGTGCAGATGTGCCCCAGTGCTAGGGAAAACACGGGAAAGCAGAAGGACATGCAACAGGAGTCATGGGCATGCCTTGACCTGACCAGATTGCTTCTGGGGTGTTCTGGAGGTGATAGCATGTTTTTTGACAAGAATGTTTCTTGAGTTCTGCTAGACTTAGTGGGACAATCTCTGGGAATGACAGAATGAAGCCATAAGACATAGTCAGAGACAGGACAAAATTGCTCATTAAAATTCTTATCTAATATGAAAAAATGTTTCAAGAAAATACAAGTGTAATAAATCCCAGAAGGTAGATTAAAACAATGCAGAAATAAATTTATTTTAGATGAAAATAAGACCGGACGTATAAAATTCACTACATATTGCTGTGTTCTAAATTAACCTATAAGGGAAAACAGTGGAGGTTTATTGACAAATGAATGAAAACATCACTATTCGATGATGAAAAGAAATTAAATTAACAAAAAATTCCATTCAGATAAAAAAAAAAAAAAAGGTAAAATTCTGAAAATATAATTAATATAATCCTGTAAAGTCAGATAAGAAGCAATTTAATGTAACTATCCAAATCCAGTAACACTTCTCCTAAAAGTAAGAGAGGAAAGTACAGATAAGCCAGGTATCAGAAGGCACAACTGACTTCATCTGACTGAGGGCAAAGACATATATGAGAATAGCTTGTAATAAACTGGAACCCTTTAAATCAAGAAAGGAACAAGAATGCATGTAAAAGCAGTGAATGACTGGGACAAGACAAAGTCAAGTATATTGCAAACCAGATAAAAATAAACTTCTTCTTACAACTTGGGAGACATTTGGGACAACAGGACACAAGACAGAAACATTCAAACAAAGAAAAAAAAAGAAAAAAAGAGAAGAACAAACAAATAAAACCCCCAGCACTTCGTGAAACTTAGGCAGACTTTACTATGTAACTAATGAGAAAAAGCCATAGGCTTAATGTGAAAAAAAAAAAAAAAAAAAAAAAGAGGCAGATGCAAACCCTTATTTTTCAAGACAAGTGGTTATTGCAGTAACCATCTATTGAGTAATGTCCAGCAATTTTCCCTAAAACACTGATAATAGCTGCTCAAAAACAGTACTAGATTGGACGAATTCTTCATCTAGTTCAGGATGGTTCTTTTAAGAGTAACCTTATTTATGTCCTGCTGTTTCTTGAATGATACTCTGGTGTTTTTCTGAAACTCACCACTCTCAGCTGTTTATTCTGTTACCTTCTTTTTGGTTTTAGTTGAATTTGGTATCTTGTGGTATTTTCAAAGAAAAAAGAAAAGGTAACAGCTGATAAATTCTGTTTAAAACCAGTACTCGCAAACACACAGTGATGTAGTAAAGCCAAAGGCATTGCAGTACTTTTGCCCACTGTATGTATATAAAGTTGAAATGTCTCAAATTTGGCAATTAAAAACAAAAAAAAGACAGAAAGGTAATATGGAAGCAGGGACAGAAATTAAAAAACTCTATATACAGGCTATAAACTGTGGCAGCAGACGAATGGGAGCGCTGCCTCCTGTCCACGGAGAACTTAAAATATTTCCCATCATTTTTTTCTGAGGTATCAGTGTTTTTTCAGAGAAGAAGAAAAGCAGAAAACTGAAAATAAATATGAAAAGAACTGCCACAGCACAAGAGAATATATGAAATCAGAGAAAGTAATTGTGGGGTAGTTGCACCACTTATCCTTGATGTCTCTTCACATTCATTCATCCTATTGTTCTATCATCTACACAGTCCTGGAGGAGGAATACTTTCACTACCAGACTTTTCTGGATTAGGTAACTCTTGATATTCCCTTTTGAAACTATTCCTCTGTGTCAGTATACATTTAGTTTGCAAGGTGGCTCAGATAGGAAATCTTTAGTATCCCTGATATGTGCCTTATCTCTATGAGAGAGAACATTGTAGTAGGTGTCCTTGCCCATGGCAGTGGGATTGGAACTAGATGATAGTTAAAGTTCCTCCCAACTCAAACCATCCTATGATTCTATGAAATTCAAAATTACATGTGAAGTGCAGAATTTCTATGTGTTTAACTGAAGATATAAATTATGAGCATATGGCTTCATTGTCCTTGACTAATATCAAATGTAGCTATTATCATTTATCCATTCTGTTTTTGGTCAGTACTTTGTGAAAGGGAGCTATATTCCCAATCTTTCTGTCTGCTACCTTCAGCTGGGTCTTATCAAAAAAAGCAAGGGCCAGGACAGACTGACCTCCTCAGGTACAAGGCTATTAATATATCTCTACAGGCTCTTGTTTATATTTTCTCATAGCTTCCCGAAAAACAGAGATTCTGGCCAATCCTAGAAATCTATCTAGCGTACCTTTATTTTATCAGCAGAAAAGCTTTCTCACCACCTAATCTGAGTGGTCCTTGCCATAGATTTCCCTAGATGTAATCCTTTTGCCCTGCAGCTAAGAGGACAGCAAAAGCAAAGAGAGAGCATTTGTAGTCAGATCCTTGCCGGTCAATTTTATTTGAAGGAAACACAAAGTATAAGAAAGACAGTGACAGAAAACCTAATCTGATAAAAACTGACAGGTACAATCACAATGTGTCAGGAGGTGGGAAAGAATAGGAGCCTGAAATTTCCTGACTGCCATACAGACTCCCAGCTCCCAACAGCACTGGACTGGTAGAAAGAACAGGCCAGAAAACCCATCTGTTTTAAAGCCCAGACATTCTCCCTGCTAAGGCACTGCTACCGCAATACTCTGTGCCAAGAAACCTACCATGCAGGCAGGATTTTTTCACATTAATTTAACAAACATCCTGCTGCCAGAGTTTAAGCAAAAAAAAGCAGGAAGAGGCCCTGTCATCAACATCATCACATTCCCCTGACCACCTTCCACCTTCGTCTCTCTGGGTATCCTTATGTGTTTTCTTTTCCTAACTGAGGATTGATAACTGATGTGAAAGAAAACCTCTGGCAGCTGAACTGAAGACCCTAAGTTGCTTTCTTGGAGAAACAGCACTGTGGGCAAATTTTTCTCAGAAGACAAAGTAACTTTAGGAGGTCATGATAACTTTTTACTGAAAAAGTAAGTAGCCACTATGTGCTCTGATGTCAGATTGAAAGCTGCACAGCCCTTGAGCCAATGACAGCATTGCAAGAAAAGCATTTCTGAATGTCAGATGATGTTTATCACTTGATAGAAACCTTTGTCATACCTTGTAACTTAAAGGAAACTTAAGGAAACTTAAAACAAACATCTTTAACCTACACCATTTTCTTTATTTTCTTTTCAGTAGGAGAACAGGAAACACAGATTATGAGTTTCAATCAGTGAAATACTTCTATATGGCTGTAGTTACATGCCATGGAAATGATCATCAACAAAGGCAGTTGAATACTTCAACAGCAACAACCAAGAAAAATTTTCAGATTGTACCAGCCATTTTATCTAGGAGCAGCCATAATTCCTCCACCACCACTTTACAACCTGCCTTTGCTGACCCCCAGAGTAATGACTTGGGTTTCACTGAATTCCTAGAACCTTTTAATAGCAATTTTCATGCTTTGAGTAAGATATTTACGACCAGTCCAGCATAGGTTCTAAGCATGCCATGAGTCTAAAGCATTAAGTCGATGTGCTTACATACACAGAATTATAAAATGGTTTGAGTTAGAAAGGACCATAAAGATCACCTAGTTCCAACCCCCCTACTATCAGCTGAGCTTTAATTTTTCTGTACTGTTCAGAGAATTTAGGATATCCCATTGGGACTCCATCATAAATTTGGGGTGGACAGATACTACTCCTTCTGACCAACAAAATATCTACCAGGAAAATAATACACTTCCTTATAAGCCATATTAGAGGTTTCTAGTTTATGCTGGAGGCTCAGACTGAGCAGAAACACTTCAGTTCTGACTCGTTTACAATTTCTTTGCATAAGGTTCTTGTTTGTATTTTCAAATATCTGTAACCTAAAAATTAAAGTAATTTTCAAATTGTTTTGTGTTTAAAAAATACACCAATTCTGCAGTGATCCATCCTGCATTTCTCATTGTATTACTTACTATGCACAATCCTATATTAGCTGATCCAGCACTAGTAAACAAAATAAACATGGGGTTCATATTCCAAAAAAAAGGAGGGAAAGGAAAGAATTTTTCAAAAGGGAACTACAACTGTAAATGTAGCAGGTGTTTTTACCAAGCATACAAAATATGTTTCTACAGAAAATATTAATCCTGTGCCCCTGAGCAGTTATTTCCCTAGAAGAAGGACACTCAAGAATATATACTCATGGCTATACTCCTGCACCATAGACTGTTATTATGGAGCTTGAAAAGACATAGAGAGCTTAAGTCATTTGATGCAATTTTGTCTTTAATCAGAGTGATTAAATCTGATTTCAGCAGAAAGGAAATAGCACAAGACAGAATAATAATAAACAGACTTTCACTATGTCAAGATCGCCCTATAAAATGGTCAGTGTAATCTGAAAATCTGTTTCCTTTGTGTGAATAGCAACATACAGCTTAGCTAAAAGAGTTCAGCTGTAAGACAAATGGTTATAGACATCATAAATCATAGAATGGTTTTGGTTAGAAGGAAATTTAAAGATCTATTCCAATCCCCCTGCCATGGGAGGGATGCTAGTTAACGAAATCATGTGTTGGAGTTCAGGATTGAATGTGCCCTTTTTTTGTTGAGCTGAGAGGAGTTCTAAAAGCATAAATATCCACACTTCTCTTTAAGGAGATCATCACTACTCTTATTTCCTCTTTGCAACCATACCTAGAATAGATTGCAACCTTCTGAATATTTCTAACAGTCTCACCATTGGTGTCAGTAATTTCAAAACAGGTCAGGGCACCTAAGAGTTTTCCTACTCAGCTTCTACATGCTGTTTACTTTATTTTCACTGGACTTCGTAAACAGACCAATGAAACTTTAATCTGTACATGAATGTACTAGTTATATTTCTATTCCCCTTGGTAAGGAGATGTACATTGGAGAAATTTTCCAAGTACAAAACAATCCTAAAACAAAGAAATAAAAATTCCTTATCAACTTAAAACATGCATAATAATTACAGATTTCAAAATGGATAAGGGGCTTAGAAATTAACTTTAAATTAGTTCTGATAACGAGAACACATTAAAGATTTTAAATAACTTTGTTAGTATTGTATAACTTTTTGAAGGTCAGAAAGCAATCTGTTCTCATAACATTTAGGAGCTGCCAAAAAATTACTTTGTCTCTAAATTAATTATATATTCAATCAAACAATTGTTGTCATGAGTATCATTACAGTCCCAATCTAAAATTGACATCAGTTTAACTCACAGAGAGCTCTGTTGTCTATCTTCATAGCTAATTTTATCCAAAGAGCGTGGAAAAAACCTTCTAGGTGTGCTTCCCAGTCATTTCATTAACAGCTGTCTCATTCCATGTGTCATGTGGATCATAATCATGGAATAAATCTCATCTTATCTTACACAGCTCTGCTGAAGGAGATAACATGACAAGTATGGTGGGACAACAAAATGGAGCAAAGTAGATTAAGCTGAAAAGAGACTACATGGAAGGGGAAGGAGGATCAGTTGCTGTGTAGAGGTGCTTAATCCTTCCTTATTGCTCTGCTGAAGACGTGGACTGTAGACAAGCTCACCACTTCACCTACATCAGCCTCAGATGCCACATATAGTTCCTTTCAACAAAGTGTCAAGTGCCCATCTCAGTATTTTGCCTCAGTTTCTCAGTTTGTTTCTCAGATCTAATGTAGATGTAAATTAGTCATTAAAATTCAAAATCAAGGAAAGGTTCCAAGTTTAATGGACTTATTGCCTGTAAGGCATAACTTATTTTGTTCACATGATTCTTACCCCTCATTTAGGAGTACAGGAGGACATACAGAAGACCATATTGCACTGTGGTTAAGTGAAAGATGTGATCTGCTAACAAACTCAGATACTCAAATACAGAAATATCTTATTTTCATTAGATGTGCAAATGAATATGCATATATGTGAGGTAAAACACAAAAACACTTTGGGAAGGCTTTAAGACCCTTGATAACCATGCTAAGCTGACCTGGAGAACACTCTGATATCCATTTCACTGTTGTTCAGAAAGCAGCATTTCTAGTATATGTAGTCACCATCCATGTATGCATGAACAAGCAGCTGTCCCTTCTCTCTCCAACAGATTTTACCTAGCAAAGTGTCATGCTGGAGTATTTTATAATGGAGGTGACAGACTGTCCTTCTTGGTACCTCAGCTGTCTGATAACCTGATGTTGCAGTCACTTACTGGGCATGTAGTCTGTGCCATATCAACAAACTTTCAGCAGAAGCTCTTAAATACAATTAATTATCAGAATCTTAGAAAAAAAACCTAAGTTTCCTTTACCTTCAGGTTTGATATCTGTAGGCACTAATTTTTATTAGCATACTCAAAGTTTAGCGTGGGCAGAATTCAAGTTTTCTTATATTTTAAGGACCATCTGAATTAGGAATTTATGACAAATCTAGTCCCACTCTTTCCTTCAGTGGTGTTTATGCCATTTTCCTGTCTATAAGCAGGTGTTGTCATCAATGGTTATATCAAAGAGCTTTCTGAGTTTAATAATTGCAAGCTATTTCATTTTTGTTTTGTTAGTAGCTTCTCTTGTACATATTAATTACTGCAGACCTCTGCCAACATATGTTAATATCCAAGTGCAGTCTCTTTCATCGGAAATGTCAAAGACTAAATTCAAATGAAGGATGACATTTCAGTTTGTGTATTCCATGAATAATGGTTCCTCTTTACCCTGTAGAAGCTTTGGCTGAGGAAAAACATAATAAAGGAAAAATAAATAAATTAAAGAAATTAAAGGAAAAAAAATCACTCTATTTTTTTATATAACTGCTAGGTCACCAAATTATCTTTCCAGAGGTGAAAAGATCCTCCTATGATGAAAAACATAAGCAATCCAATCAAAATATTTCAAGATACACTGGCCTTACTTGCCAAGTGCTAACAGAGAACTGTCAGAAAAATAATAAAAAAAATATCTCATACTTCTGCCTTTTTTTTTTTTCCAGATTGCATGCTTGACTAGAATGCTTTAATAAGCACTTGCACTTCTCTTAGACAATGTTCACTGCTTTAGACTAAATTGCTCTCATTGGCAGATCTCTGCACACATGCCAGGAAGCAGTAAGAGTAGGATGCTTGTCAAGGGAAGGCTGTTCTTCAAGGGAAAGTGAAACAGGGTCAACAACACAAGGGTGGCAGAGGCAGTGATTCCCTGAGAAGAGCACAGGACCACCACATGTGAATGAGGATACCAGTGTGGGGCAGGAACAGTGGCAGGGCTGACTGGGGGGCCTGTGTCTGCCACACCAGCCCTGGTGATGAATCAGGTCCCAGGCAGCCAAGTCAGGGAAGCAGAGTCAAGGCAGTATGGGACTGGACACAGCACACCTGTAATGTAGCTCAGGCAGAGACCAAGAGCAAGACCTCTGCTCAACAGCAGATCCTGAGAGAAGAAAAGGTGAGATCCCTGGGCAGCACTTCCCACAGCTGTAGAGTCGTCCCGTCAGAGCTGTCTCTCTTCCCAGGTAGCTGAGCATCCAGTAGCAAGGAGAGGCTGCTGATACGCTCATCTCTGACACTACAGTCAGGAAGAGGAAGTCACTAGGACTATTTTCAGAGGGTAGAAGAAAGTCATGAAAATAAAATGATTATTCACAAACTTGAGTTCACTAAATGGAAAATTTGTAGTTCATGGAAAATATTTTGGCAATCTTCAGGTTGAAGAGTACTGATAAGCACTAATCATGAGAGTTTTGGACTGAGTCCTCTTTCTTCTGGTCTTCTTGACTGGGTATGTTATAACCATACAGACTTCTTCACCATTTTTGGGAATTAAAAAGCAAACTAAATCAAACATAAAAAAAGCAAAAACCAATAACAAACTATAAAAAGCCAAAGGTGCGCAGAACAAAAAACCAAACCAAACCAAGAAAAACCACAACAATATCTCAGATTAAAATTATAGATAAGTTAGATCCGCAACAACTTAAATACTCTTAAAAGAAATGTCCTTGACATTCACTCAAATGAATCCTCTGGAAAGTCTTTGTGTTAGTGGTACTGTATCTAAGCAGAAAACCACAAAAAAAGACAAGAGTCACTCAAAATGTTAAGAATGATGAAAAAATAAGGTCTTGAAGAGAAAAAGAAGGGTCAGCCTATCATGAGAAAAGGGTACAGAAATACCTTATTTTGCTGTAATGCCTTAAAATTTTAGGAGTAGTAGAATTAGCACTCTGATGAGCTGGAGGCAGCTGTGATAGTCAATAGCTCAAATGAATTTTTCAGCACTGGAAAATGATTGGCCAGACATAACATCTGTATGAGAGCCCTAACAGAACTGCACAGTTACATAGCCAGGAATCAATACTCTGAATATCATAGTGATTTGATATACTTTGTCAGCCTGTTTCCTGGTTTTAACAAGTCCTGAATGATTAAGTCAAGCATAACTTCAATATTACTTGGTTTGATTTTATAATACAGTGTTATTCCTCACTGTATTTGCTTAATATTTGTAACCTGGGCATGGTGGCTGCATAATATACAACAGTAGCTGTGATATTTAGTTTCTCTGGCTCTTAGCAGGACTCAGAACTAGTCCCACAAGTCATTTGCTAGTAAGTTGAAAGACAAGCAGTGACTAAAGTAGAAATGCAGAATATCAAAAATTCTGTCTTACAACGTTTAGGCACTCTGTAAATACAACCTAAAGAGTAATTCTCAGTAATTTGTTTAGAACCTTTATGAAATATTGTATTATATATATGCAATTGAATAGAGAGTAGAAGAATCTGAATCACAGTGCAAAATTTAATAAACACATAATTATTATATTGATCACTCAGGAAGTCTACAAAATATATATTTATACTAATCAAATATCTCATGTCTTATTTAAGATCCCAAGGTTTAAATGAAATGGAATATTAGTGAACAGCATCCATTTTTTTCAGCAATTTTCTTGTCACTATCTAAAATGTTTTAGGATAGGAAATAGACCTTATTCAATACCTTGTCTGCACTTGGTCTCCACAAAGCATACAGTCCCTATAATATTTTTAACAGACATATGTTTCACATAGCAGCATTCTGTAGATTAGCATTTGTATTTGTTTTCTTCTGCCTTTGACTTTCCTTGCTCAGGTGATTTTAATAAATTCTACTTCTGCTAATTGATTTTTGAGAGCTGTTTGTTTTTAGAAGATAGTGACGAAGAGAGTAGAATTTCAGTGAGCAGTAACACCATGTTGTAGTCAAAATAGCAGTGAAGTGATGGTATACTTGATACGCCAGCTGCCCTTTCTGTGTATGAACAGGACTATCCACTGCATATTCCTTCATTGGGAAGGAAAGGCAGAGTACTCCTCAACCCATCCAGCCCCACTGCCCATCATGCAGGCCAGTGGAAGAGTTTGGTCCGTGGCACCTGTTATACCATCACCAGTGGCAGCACAAGCTACTACCCCAAAACACAGTAAGGGAACTACCTCTTCTCATGGTTCTCTAGGAATAATACAAATGTCTGGAGAAGTCTCTTGTGAAAGGTGTAAGGTCATGTTTTATGAGCCTGCAGCAGAGGAACTGCACAATAAAGGGTTTTTTGTGGGCAGTGTCTGCTTTCAGGTAGCTCTGGAACAGACTATTCCAGATCATCCTATTTGGCAGATTCACTTCAATGCATAAAGTATTAAGCATGCACACAACTGTACCCCTACCACCCAAAGCCTCATTTATGTTTCTGGTGTATTATTCCCTGTATTTAATCCAAAACAGTATTCTAGATCTTAGATTTATTTTGTCCTGCTGTTGGAGAATTATATCTTTCATTTTGACCAGCATTCATTTCTCACCTCTCTTCTCTCATCCTTTGGTCTTTTGAGCTCTGTCTCCATATATATTTGCCTCAAGGAGTTTTGCAGATGCAGCATATCAGTAACCTTACAGAAGATGCTGCATGACTGATTCACAAATATTGCTGAAAATCAAAGACAAAGAACTGAACTGGTTATTAAAAGTAAATGCAATTTTCCATTTCTGGTTTGCAAGCAAGCCAACCAAATGGGTCATCATCCAAAGAAAATTATTTAAATTAACTGGTAACTTCTAAAATAGAAATAAATAGGAATGTACTGATCTGCTTAGGACAAAAATAGAACAGAAAAAAAAATCAGTAGTTCATCACTGTATGCACAGACTGCAGAGTTCAACATTTGAGCTTACCACTTTCATTCCTAAAATAAAACATACCTCAAATTCATCATAAAAATGAAGGGCCAAATTTTACATTCTTGACATCAATAATATTTTTTATTATAATATTCAGTAAACACACTGAACCCAAGCTATAGCATCTATTTCTTCTGTACCATTAAAATATAAGTAATAATGAATTCAGCGGGTATTGAAGAACTCTGATCAGAAGATCCTAGCATAATTAGTAAGACATCAAACAAACCTTTAAAAGGGCTTGTTCATGCTTTCTATTTTCATTTGTCTTTTCCCAGACTATCAAAAGCCCTCTCTACTTCCCTCTCTCTTTGTTTTACTTAAAACTTCAAATTTTAAATTTTAACCTGTAAGGAGAAATAGGAAAGGCTTGAGATGAAAATTAATGTACCAAATGATACTGTGTTGACAGATAAGTTCTCTCTGAGAACCTGGTTATCTGTAAGTTAGTCACCACAGCACAAAAAATTCTCATAATCATAAAAACCAGTAATATTCCATTTTTATGCTTATCATCCCTACAAGCCCTAGACAGTGAATTTGTAAAATTTTAACTTTAGTGCAGAATAAGTGTTGCTGCTAAAGGAAGAGACAAAGTAATTTTCATAATGAAATGAAAAATAAATTCCTATCTAATCCACTTCATGTAACTCTTCTGTGTATAAAGTACATATGTGAACTTAACCTGAGCTGCACTATGTATTCTTCTCTTGACTCTTGTATACTCTGAATGAAAGATGACAGTATACATACCCTTGTGTTCCTTTCCAGTAACTATTTTCTGTTATCTCAAGACTTTAACAAAATTGTAAAAATTACTAAGAATTATTAGAATAACATCTCACTAATTCTGGAAAGCTCCTGGAAAATTAACAAGATTTAGGATTCAGTATGCCCTTCACTATATTTCTATCTCTGTCTGAAGAATGAAAGAGATTTGAGGATAAATATCACGACAACACTGTTGTTTTGTAGGACTGAGGCATATACTTTCTTCAAATTAATAAGAATACTAACAATAGCTTTCTCCAGTGTTTGCAGTGATGCCTTTTCCATTATATTTTAACTATTAGTGAAATACCTAAAAAAAAAAAAAATAAGGTAATCAAACCTCTGATTTTCCCCTCAAACTAGGAAATTTTAATCACCAATTACTTCAAACTTTGATGCAATAGTGCAGATTCATCATATATAGCTAAAATGTGTTTTTCTGTGCACTTCTATGTTACAGGGAACCTATATAAAAACATGGGATTGGCTTTGAATTGCAGAGAAATCTAAAATTATATTTCTCATAACTAGGCTTGTATATAAGCATAGTTTGCTTGAATATAAACATGGTTTATATTTCAAGAATATAAACATGAATTTCTATATACCTACATATATATATATATATATATGCAAACATGAATTTAGATTATGTGGCCCACTGTAAGGCTGACTGAAAGACAAAATTGTTGGTATGCAATCTTCAACTGTTCACATTCAAAGTTCCATGTTCATTTGGGAAAAAAAGCTCTATAATAGATGGAATTCTGACAAGGCACACACACAGAGAAGCACACACAGACGCAAGAAAAAATATCAGCAAATTAACTAGGCTCAGAAGATTTAACTACTTGCAACTAGAACATCGGCAAATTAGCAAGACTGCTTCCTCTTCTGCTTCCTGTCCAAGCAACTGCATTAACAAAGCTGTGGAAGGTCTTGGAGACTGAACCAGCTGTTGTTTGCAATAGGTTTTTGTGTAATAAAAGAAGTATTTTCTCCACTAGTAAAATATGCCTAATTTACAGCAAAATTTCTGTTCTGTTCGGATGCTGCTATGGGAATTATAAATGTATTTTTACACTTTTGTCCTCACACTTTGCCACTACTAAAAGTGTGCTCTAAAATGAAGCAATCTTTTAATTTTCACAATTTAATTAATCATGCTTTTTTGTGTGCTGTGTGATACCTTATGATGTGACAAGGATATAGAGCTCTATTTATAAACCCCTCATTTATGGTGATTTTTGTATATGTGTAGAAAACAAGAGTCACAGTATGGTTCTATCACTTAGTTTTTAATGTGCTCATTGAGCCATTTTTTCCCTAACCTGTCACTTATCAGCGCAGTATCAAATTATATCAGTTTAATTTCAGTCTATCATTGGATCAATTCTATTTCTTGATGATTTTTATTTATTACATATAAACTATGTGCTTATTTCCATAAGATTTCATTGACTATTCTTGTGTTTATCTTCTTCTGGTTGCCCCATAGGAAGAACCAATGACCGCAGCTACTTCTATAGGTTCTTTCTGAGATGCACATATGTTTTGCAAAATAAGTGCTCAAATTCTGTATATCTGTGCATGGAGCAAACAAAATAAATTTCTTTAGACAATGTTTCCATTTGACAGTGTCACAGAATAAACTCAAGACCACTCCAGTAAAATAATTAACACTTTTAATTAACTTAACTTTCAAAAGACTGTCCCAGAAAAATAGAATTTACTGACTTAGATATAGGAATGTGTAGCTGGATGAGTATTTGTGCTACCATCATGAAAAAGTAGGCAAGGCTAGGGATTGTTCTTACGGAGGTTTTAGGTGATAAAACACTAACAGATGTTAGCATGACCACAGAAGCTTGCAGGTTTTTATTAATGTATTATAGATAATGGTATCCTCAGAATAGAATCAATTAATGGAGAGAAAGCGTAAGAAAGCTATTAATTAATTTTGTAGAGACATGACACTTCTATAACCCTTGTCTGGAGTGGAAGTAAGTAAGAAAGTAGTACTGTTTATGGTTAACCTTAACTGTTTATGGTTAACCTATGGTTAGCCTTTCTTACATTCTACAGGACACCAGTGTTGCCATTTCACAGTGCAGCAGAAGAGCACAATTAAGGGCAGTTTTCAACATGCCCAGTGCAAGCCAAGCCGATCTGCATTAGTATTACAGTAACTTATGAGATTTCCTGTCATTCAATCTGTAACATACAGATCATTCAAACTAAGGTCAATGCATAATGCACAGGACTTGGACTTACCACACTCATCAGGATTCTAGTGTGGTAGTTTAAGTGAAGCATTACTAAATATAAGTAACTGCCTTGCATTTTGACCCCTGTTAGTTTCCTCATTAGTACAGCCAGAAGAACTGAAACTACTATTCAACTACATTTGTGAAGTTAACGGCACATAATAACCACCTTCAAATCTTCTATGACATGGACTGATCTCAAACTACTCTCTTCAGAATTCCTTAGCATAAATTAGTAGTCAAGAGAAAGAAGCAAAGCTGTGGTTTGTGGAACTTCAGTTTTTCAAGTAGTTCATTATATATGACCTTTACTTAGTTCAAGTTTTTCCAGCTGTCCATAGTTAAAGAAAAATCACCCAAGAAATTATCATTTGATGAAAATATGTAAAGCCACTACACATGATCAAATTTGCTTTGATTTGCTTTGTTGAAAGTTAGTGAGCCTTGGGGGGGAACAACAGGAGAGTATGTTATAGACCTGGTATAAGTAGTCACCAGGGCTACTAGAAAGTTACAAGGCATTGCGTGAATCTATACCAAATTTAGGAGTTTAACAATGTTAGTTAATAAAATCTACAGTTTTGTACACGGCTTTAAAGGCTATTGCAGGAATTTTCTGTTTGTATGCACTTAACTGGAAGAGAGAAAAAACAGGTACTTAGAGGAGCTGACCACTCTGCTATTAATTTAACATTCCTCACAAATAAAATCACTTTAGGATAATTTTTTGTGGATTTTTTTGTTGTTGTTCTCCCCAGATATCACTCTGTTTTCCCACTCTTGTTATCATACCTGTTAAACAGGATAGTAGATGAATATTTTCCCAGGAAAAAATAAGGAAGATGAATATCAGTAGTTTTATAAATAAATATTAAATCCAATGTCATTTAAAGACAATATCTTTCTAGATTATTTGAGGAAAGATAATTTTTACATATTCAGAAGTAACAATTGGCAAAAAGAAGGAGACGGTTTCTTGTAAATAATCCTATTCAATTTTGTTCCTTTCTTAGTCTTTTCCATGAAAGCTAGCGCAGATTTAAGTGAAAATGATTCATTTTTTGTAAAAAATTCATAAAAAAAATAAATACCAGTGTAAAACACAGCAACTGTACAACTGTACAAGCAAAAGATCTCTTACCCTGCCACTGAATGAAGAACATTTGATTGTTGGTTAGGCACCCATCCTTCATGTCATTTTATGTTCCGTTTTACAAAAGAACAGTAAGAAAACATTTTTCCTACTTACAAATAAGTTATAATTCAAGACTCTTGTTTGTTTCAGACACCTCTGGTTCTTCCTCTAACTAATCCTGCATTTTTTTAGGTCCTGATTCTTTTCCAGTTTAAGCCTAAAAATTTCTATCATGCTAAACAGCATCACTGAGAGCAAAATCAACATTAAAATAAGTGCAGCAAAGAGCAGCAAGGACTGTTTTTACTTTTCTTTTACCAGACTTAGGGCCTATATCAGCAAGAAGGAACCTTCTTTCAAATCACTTCTATCCATACAAATCCGAAATAACATCAGACAATGGTCAAAGTTGTTCATCCTAAAGCAATGCAATAAGAATGTTGATGCTATTGTAGCCTGGTCCACTGGCTGTGCATTACCAGCAGAAGAACACCTTTTCATTTATTTTTTTCAAATATCAGACTTCAGAGTAAAACCATGACCTTTCACCTGTAAGTTTCTTTAATTAAAGTCAAAGATGTTCTCCCTCAACTGCTAACTTAGCGTACAATTTCTCTGTCAATTGCCACATCATCTTTCCCCCTCCATTTTCTCTTTCATTAGTCGTAAGTGCCACTTACCACACATATGACCACAGTAATTTGCATAGCACCCCAAAACCAGGCTAAAGCAAGAACATTATAAGTAGTAGTATAAATAATATTTATTTAGCTCTCCAATTAGCTTACTGTATTTTTAAATAGAAGCAAAACAAGGACAACATACCAATTGATCAAACCACTGTTTAATGCACAAGCAAATCTACCGTGAAGCAAGAGAAAGACATATAATAACCTCTTACCTTAACCAACACTTCTGGAAAGAATGAGTTATAAGCAAAGGTGAAACACAGGCAAGGAAGAATATTATCAATAAAATGATTTCTTGGAAGAGAGTTGTTGTATTCCAAAACTATAAAATTCTAGGGGATACTTATGATACTAACAAAACCAGAATCTAAACAAACTAGTTGCACATTAGAGTCACTGTTAGTGACTTCACCCAGCTAATTAACAGATAATTAACACCTAGAATTCAGAAGTTTCTGCAGATTTAACTCCAAATACTAGTGGTTGGATAACAAAGTCCTAGTCATTACCAGCCAGTGAGTGAGGTATTTAGAGCATGAATACAACCTTTATGTCACAGACATAATTTCTGATTAGTTAAGTCATTAGCAATTTTATCAGAACATGATGAAGAGCTCAAGCACCACTTCCCACCACATCAGAGGTACCAATCTTTTCCCCAAGAGATGACACCTTGAAAAGCCATTGTGATTAAGAGAGAGTTACATTGGAGACAAATGTTTACATCTTGTGGAACTAAAACGTTACAACCTCTCTATTGTTTGGTTACCCTTGGAGGAATCCCTCACAACATCCATCCTCAGGAAGTGGCTATAGGAGGTTCTGAGTGGACATCACATGGCTCCCTGGCTTCCACTGACTCTGCTTAAGATTCTCCATCATAAACGTGTAATCCCCACTCTTCTACTCCCATGACCAGCAGGTTTTGAACCACTTATTGTTTCACAGTAGCCTAAGCAATAACGAAAGCATTTGATGTCTCTTTGTGTTATGCATATTGCTTTTCATGGCTTAGAATAGATCCACAAGTAAATAGTAAATAGTCCATTGTACTAGATAGATGATACTCCTCCAGTTACTTTGAAGTGTCAGGTCAAACCTTAGGAAAAAAATTTTGATCAAATGCAACTTAAACACAAAAGTTTGTTGGGCACCACAGAATATTTTTCTGCCAACTGAACTCTGGAAAATGACTGTATTATTTTCTGAAACTTTTCAAAGAACAAGTAGTTATAGCCTGAGGCTGATAATGGCAAGAAATAGAGACCTAAACAACAGAAGCTTTAGTGTGGAATCAACCAGTACTATAAGCATCATCCAACCTAGGTTAAAACAAAAGAAACTGCTTAGATGGTAAGTGAAATTGTTCTTTTTTTTTTTTTCCCAATTGTTTTGCATGGTCCCTAGCAAAAAGGGAACTGTTTCATCTATTTAATTTTTATTGCATTTGATCACATATACATCTTCCAAAACAGTTGCTGGTACAAATGTTAGTCTTAGCTCATTTACCTCTTGTGAGTGAAGGGACCAAGGATGGGGAGAGAGAGAGGTAAATGTTCTGGTTTTTGTGCAACTGTGTCAGTACAACTTTCAAGGGGCATTAAGTCTGTTGTTGCACATCTCTCGGGAACAATTCCAGTAGAAGAAATCACACACACAGTTTTCAAACACACATTCATCTTACTGCTGGCCCAGAAGAATGGGTACTGCCCTTTGACTGGAGATGGGATTGCAACTTCATATACTGATGGCATAGAAGAGTAAAGAAAGAGTAAAACTAGAGGACAATACTAATAAAGGCAAAGTATGAGTGTCTTACTCTAGGTTGTCCTTATGCAGCAGTAAGTCAGCCTTCATTATACAAATTATTACAGTGCTTAGAGACTCATTAACCCCACTTTCTCTACCCTGGTCCTCTGTGGTTCTAGTTCTGTGTTTGCACAGTTTTTTTCTTGTTCAAGCACACAAGTCATCCACATCTTTTGCATAGTTAAAATGGATGCTTAAATATCTCGTAGACCAGGACTTTGGTCCATGCAATAGAGGTATGAAACCTCAAGATCTTTCCATGTGTTCCCCATTGTTTTCCATCACTTTTACAGTGAAGAAAACAGGAGCATTTCTGATGAACCAATGTTTGCAACAAAAGTAAGACTAGAAGACTGGCATAAATTAGAAGTAGTTTGATAGTAATTTACAAATGTTCCTTGAAAACTAGTGTCCAATCATTTTCAAATCCAGGACATCCAATCTTTACCTCTTACTTTACCTCTTATACATGTAGCACTCTTTAGAACTACTGTGCTGGGTCCAGTTTGAAGTTGATGAATTTTTACTTATGGATTGGAACAACAGAAGAACACAAGAAAAGGCCAAACAGGTGCTGTATGCTTTGCTAATCACCATGTGAAAATGAAGTGTACTGTCAAAATCTAAAGCAATCTGTCCTGAAACCTTTGAGACATTTATTCATTAAGAAGTCAATTCTTACAGAGAAACATGTAAGTTAAATTTAAAAATTCAAAAAATAAAGCTTACATTTTCCTATTCAAGCTCTTTCTAGAAGTAAGTAGTTTAAATTAAAGACTACAAGAGAAATAAATTTCAGCAGCAAAGCTTTAAAAAAAAGAGGAAACCTCTAATATTCTAAATGCTCTATAAGTGAAGTAGATTAACTCATATGCATAACTCCAAGAGTGTTTGTTGTTTTACTTTTTACCTTCTGAATAGATTATGTATTTGTAGGTATAACTCTACATTCTTGTGGTTGTTGCGGCAGTGCTTTTCATTTTGATGTTTTTTCATGGACTCTGACTCCCCAACATTCCCAGGACAGCAAGCTTTTCTTGACAGTACTTAACCAACAGTGCCCACATCAACACAAGCGTTTTGAACACTTTTCTTTGTCAAACTCTGCAACTTGCTTAACCTGAGTGTAAAGTAGATGTAAAACCTGAAGGGATAGCAATAGCAGGGCAGAAAAACCACCACATAACCCCAAAATGAGGTCTTCCTAAAGAAGCAAGATCCTTTGCCTCTGAGAAGATGAAACAGAGGCTGGAGAAGCATGTCCTCTAGATGGGTAAATGTGTTTGAAGAAGCTCTTCAGAGCTGTTATATTCACAGTGATTATGATATTCCATTTCCTCCTCTGCAAAACAACAAAATTTCTGGGAATCCAAGGTGCAAGGTGTGGCTTATATGACAATGTGTACCCAAGACTGCATGCAGAGTCGAGCCAAAAATTTACCTAGACTTGGCCACAGAGAAACGTTCTGAAATCTAGACACATGGAAAAGAAACTCTGATGTATTTTAGATCATAGCAGGCCCCAAACAGCACAGTTGGTGAAGTGTGCAACTGTAACTAAGATGACAGGTCTGCAAATGGCAGCATCCTAGAATTTTATCCCAAAGGCAGCAAAAATCATGAAGTAATTTCATCAAAAGTATATTTCTAAGAAAAACAAAGGGAAATGGTGCAACGAGATCTTTAAATTTTCTTTAATTTTTTTCTTTTTCTTTAACTGGAAAATACAGGAAACATCAAAAGTCAAGGCGAAAAAAAGAAAATGTCAGGTTGTTTTCTGAATGTTTTCTCAGTGCCCCAGTCTTAAAAGATGACTTATTTTTCTTCTGAGTCATTTGGCACTCAACCCACAGTCACCATTTCTCCAGGGGATTTTAAGAATGCCATAGAAGTGGCATCTGTATTTACTTTCTCATGTGCAGTGGCAAAAGCTGCACAGATAGACAGATAAAAGCTTTAAAGCACTTCAATGAAAAAAATTAAGATGCTGAAAGACATCAGAGCTGAGGGAGGAAAGTCTGCTTCAAACATGTTTGCAGAGGTCTGACCAGAATGAGGAGCAGGTGGAAGAATGAAGAAACAAATGAAAGGAAACAGGAAATAAACTGTCCTGGAGGAATATTTATCATTAAAACAGTTTTGAAATAAAATTTTCTCTATTCAATTCACATGTTTTTGACCATAAAAAAAACAACCCTCTGCCACACATTTTAATCAACTCTAATGCACAAGGCCAGAACAGTAAGTCTCTACCTCAAGAATAATCTAAATCATCATCCCTCATAGAAGCCAAATCCAAGAATAGATTTGTTCATTTAAGTTACTTTTCCTGAATTTAATCTGCACAATACCTGTAGTGGTCAGCTTCTTCACGAAGCTAAAGAAAAAAACCCCAAAGCTATGCTGATTTAAAATCCATTATAAAAAGCCAATATGTAAGAATTCAGAAGGACGGGTAGCACTGATACAAAATTTGCTTGTGACCACCATTACTGGAGACTAGTTCACAAAAAGTATTTCTATGTGTGAACTGCTCAGAAAACACAAGGTCATATTCTACCTAAAAATTGTTTAAGCTTCTTTAGCTAAAGCCTCCTGCTGACATAATGTTTTAAATGTGTCTAATGTCTTAAAAGACATCTGAATGTATTGTAATCAGAAAGTGGAAGATGTTACCAAGATATTAACAACAGATTGGCCTCCTGTGTGGAGGGATTAAAGTTCTTGTGATTTCCAGGAATACAATCATCTTTCAGTTATAAGGTCTATTACCATCATTAGTAGGTGAATGTATTAGGAAAGAGGCAGGAGGCTACCTGTTTAGTGCTACACTGTCTAGTGCTTCAACACTGACATGATAAGTTCTACATACTGTGTAACATAATCAGTCAATCAAACAGGATCATACGCCCACCACACCTTCACAGATACATACAATTAAGCAACAGTAATGAGAAAGAGATTAGTGACTCCAAATAGATGTAAAATCCCTTCACCAAAGGCAGAAGGCATAATCCCCACTGATCTGTAATGTTGATTACTTAATTAAATTTTCATATGAGTTAGAATTAAGAAACAAATAAATGATCTTATAAAAAAAAGACTCTGTTGAAAGAATAACACTTGAAGAAGACCATGGCCTGTGTTGAATGGTTTTACATTGAATTATATTCTCTTTCTATTTACTGCATGGAATTAGTCTCTTATTTCTGTGAATGCCCTTTAATATGCTAGTTAAAACCTCATAATTTTTTTCCTTGAGACTCAGAGATACACAGAGTTTTCTGCCTTCTAAGGAAATAAGGAGAGGAAGAGACAACACTATACAACATCTAATTAGATGTAATAGATCTCCATCTGACTTGGGAAAAAATTGATGGAAAATGAGAAAGTTACTGTTTGGAGTTAGAAAGTTCACTCTCAGTCTAAATCATTGCTACAACAGTTTCTTTTTTAAAATCCCCTACTTCTAAGTGCTGCAAGTGCCCTTCCCAAACTCTGATAATGACTGAATTATGAGACATTAGTATGTTACTTGGCTACTAATGACTGTCATTGGAAGAAGAGTTTTGCTGGTGTCCTTGAGTTTTTAAATTATTCTTAATAACACTGGCAGACATATGGTTTACCTCCCAGCTGGGTGTTTCCAGATGACACTCAAAAGCAGCAAGAAAGATGAGTGAGGTTACCAACTGAATAAAAATAAAATGGTAAATAAAGTAACGATCAACAAAACCAATGGACTTCTGGTCAGGGAGCCAATCATTGACATAAATTCACTGAACATTACACAGAGATAGTAGGAGAAATATCTAGAATTACTCTACTTGAACACAAGGAAGGAAACTCCCATTGAGTGGTGATTACACGAAAACAAAAACATACTGACACAATGAAAATTCAACTACTTTAATAAAGTTTTATTATTTACTTTAATAAAGTAAATGTTCACAGATCTTTAGGAGTGGAAAACAACACAGTACCTGTATCCTGCACATTCCTATATATCTGTCCTATTTTGAAGAGGAGCTCACTTTATCCCAAGCTAATGTATAAAATCCTGCACCTCCTCAATTTCTTAAAAGTCTCAAAAGTTCACAGTAGTCTAATATTCTCCACCCTTTAAATATTTCCTATTTGTCTGTACATTTAAGTCTGTCAGCAGTAAAACGTTGCTTTCAAAACCAGTCATAGTGCTGTTCCCAGCCATGTGCACCCCATCACGGCAAGAAAGCCAAAATACCTGTGTGCAGCAAGCAGTAACTGATAGCAGAAATATAATATTCTCCCATTAAAAAAAAAGCAAAGTAAAGCAAAGCAAACCAAAGCAAAACAAAAAAACCAAAACCAACCAAACAGAAAAACCCACCCAAAAGAAAACCAATGTGAGAAACAAAAAACACAAGACCAAGACTGTAAAATTTAGTAAGTTCAAATACGACTTATTTTGTTCCCCTTGTATATATTGTTTCACTAAAGAGTTTTGGTAGGAAGAGATCTTTTCCTTTTACCATCTACTGTTAATCTTTGATTCTTCAGGCAATCCTGGCTGAAGAACTGTAACCATAATACATATTTTTCAAGTCCTGAACTGATCTGCAAGGGTGTCTTCAGAGGTCTTGGGAAGTTTAAAACAGAGTAGGCCTTGGAGAAGAACATCTGTCTGTTTTACTGCACCAAGTGTTTAGTTCTCCACTGCTGATGAACTTCACAGTAAAATAAGAAGGTTAGATGCTTTGCAGAGCAACTAATTTACTTATCTATAAACACACACAAAGCCCAAATTTTCTTCTGCTTTCTGACTGACTTATAAGCAAGTACACTAAAAAACAGTGGTAATAAGATTCAAGCTATAATAAAGGAAGAATCATACATGTATTTTCCTGGTTTCATTTGGGATGGAGTTAATTTTCTTCCCAGTAGCTGGCACAGTGCTTGGTTTAGTATGAGAATAATGTTGATCACACTGATGTTTTAGCTGTTGCTAAGCAGTGCTTACTCTAAATCAAGGACTTTACAGCCTTTCATGCCCTGCCAGTGAGAAAGCTGGTGCAGGACAAGAAGCTGGGAGGGGACACAGCCAGAACAGCTGACCCAAACTAGCCAAAGAGATATTCTGTACTGTACCACATAATTCTCAGTATATCTAAACTGGGGAGAAAGTTGGCCGGGGCTGCTGCTCAGGAACTGGCTGGACATCAGTTGGTGAGTGGTGAACAATTGGATTGTGCATCACTTGTTCTGAACTTTCTACTACTTTTACTTTTTTTTTCTTTTTTCCTTCTCTGTCTCACTGAACTCTCTTGATCTCAACCCTCAAGTTTTCTCTCTTATACTCTTCCAGTTCTCTCTCTCATCCTCCTGGAGGTGGGGGTAATGAGGAGCAGATGAGCGGCTGGGGTTAAACCTCGACAGTAGACAAAAACATATTAAATCTCAACTACAGCATTTTTGAAATAGAAACCAAAAGGAGAAACAATATTAGCAAATGGTTGCATACATATTACACTGTCAAATATGAGTCTTCTCAGTAAGTTCACAGCAGACAATAAAACACACGAGTATTTGCAGAGTATGGATCTGGCATTAAGACTCACTGACTCAAAACATAGACTAAAAAAATATTATAAAACAATGTCTGAAAACAAAACAACTTCAAAGTTATTTGAATTCTAACTCACATGGTAAGATCTAAATTTAAAGTGTTTATTTCTTCCATATTCCTGAAGATCTAAATCAGTACAGGAAAAATGTCGCTCAGCCTGAAAGCAGGCAACTGTATCATTTCATACCAACCAACAAAACTTAGAGCATTGAAATCAACTGATTTTGGTATAGAAAAAATGTTTTTGTATGTTAAAAAACCACATTCATTTATTGTATAAATACAAAACCTCATCTTATGCCTTCATAGTGGAATTATTCACTTGTGTAAGCACTAAGAAACCCCCACATAAACTAACATTGTTTCACATTATTGTTTATTTATCTTTTTTGGTATTGTTTATTTATCTTTTTTTAATTTATCTTGAAGTTCCTTCTATTGTCACCCTTCTTCAGCAGCAGTGGTAGCTGGTAGTAGGGCTCCTAAGGAACAGCAAGTCTATTCAGAAAATTTTGCCAACATGACTCTAGAAACTCATGAGAATATGAGATGAGGCTTGTATTGTCATTAACAAACTCAAATTCAACCATTTGAATTGAATTCAATGCTGAGGAGAATTCAATTCTCATCAACAAAAATCATGTTTTCAAAATTAAAGACATTTCTGAGGAATGCAGCAGAGGGTTGCTGTTTGCAAAGACTGCCATAGCCCTTAACTCTGTGATTAAAATCTGTGCATCACTCCAAAATTAATTAAGAAGAGAGAAAATAGACACACCTTGGAAAGCAAATAAATTAAAATATATTAAAATAAGTTTTAAACTTCCTTTTAGAATGATTACAATTTTTGTCAGTCTTCCACGTTACATCTCATGAGCTTTTCTTCAGGAACCCCTAACACACTTTTATTTTTACTTTGTTGCCAAAAAACCCAAAACCATTAGTTAGAGAAAATATGATTGGCAGATAATTCAGGGATAGGTGACTACTGTGAAACTTTAGAAGATAAGGAAGAAGATTAGTTTATTAAGAATGTTGTAAATACAGCAGGGAAAATGACAACCAAATGAGGGGAATATTTTATTTTAAGAAGTTATTCAAATCAACAAAGAATAACAAAACAAGTATCTAAATCTATTTACTGCTCATATTGTTCTACTATAGTTGGAACTTCTATATTTTCTGCACAATACTGAGTGAATTTGCTAGTATAGCAATTTTGCATTGCAATATCTTATATTGTTATTCATCTAAAGCTAATATAAGGAAACAAGAGTCTTAGTCAAACAAATCCCTGGTTCCAGCTGTATTATCCAGAAGAAAAAAAACCTTCATAAAGCTGCTTGTTCTAAAGAAGGGAGTTAGAAAGTTTTTACTCCATCAAAGCACTGCTGCTTCAAAGTTTCCTTTTGATCAATAGAAAATTCCAAGTAAGAACTTTCACTTATAAAGGGATTTACTAGCAATGTGCATGAATGAATAGAATGAAAGGCTGAGAAAAGAGCATTAGATCACTTTAGTTTTGGCCACCGAATAATTTTCCTGGTACAGCATAGCTGCATTTCTAACCAGATGAGGTACATATGTTTACCTCTGATATACCATCTTATGCACAATTTGCCTGAGACTTAGAACTTTGTGAACAGTATGATAACAGGATAGAACAATTGTAAGTAAAAAGAACATTATGACCAGAGCAATAAAGATCCAGCATGCACAGGCCATCTGGCCTTTTTATTCCTTTCCAATTGTTTGTACTTAAGTTTGTAGTAAACAACTAGTAAACAGTTAGTAGATAAACTTGAAGAGTCTTTTCTTTCTAATGTTATAAGTAAGTTTATTATGGCAGTTAAATGAGAAAACTTAATTAATCTTCCTACTTTGATTTAGAATGCTTTATATAGAGGCACACTATATATAAATTTAGGACACTACAAAGTTGTCTTTTCCTCCTATTAAATACAATTCTATTTTTAATGGCCATAATAATTATCAGATGCTCTCCACTGTAATGTTTGAGTTATGTTTACATAATGAGCACTGAATCGTAGAGTGCACTACATAAATCAGACTATTTTCACAACCAGTTCCAGTTTGCCTAACAGTGTAGGCAAAAGTGAATTTTTATACCTGGGGGATCATGAAACAGAAAGAAGTCTTGTGAAACAAAACTTGACAAATGAAAGAAGAACAAGGACATCTTCTGGGGGAAACCTCTCCATCAGTTACTAGAACCAGCCCTGTTTATTGTAGATTAATTCTGCAGGGAGAGCAGTGAATGAGAGAACCCAGGTGCACACACACTACACTACTCACCCAAACCACTCATTGTATCACTCTACCGCCAATTCACCTCAGCTGCCCTGCCAGCAGGGTATGCCCTCAATGGTATCAGAAAAAAGATAAATCTGGGTCCCTCCCAAGCACTGACACCCACTGATGCCAAACTGCCCTTGTATAGCCTCCCTGCTCCCCACAAAAATGATAACCCACACCTCTGTTTCTGGTTTCTCAATGCTGCATTCACAGTAATTTTGCAGGGTTTTATGTTGTCTATCAAAACAGAGCAGCCAATGTCCCCCTGCTGCACTTGCATATTCTGACAGGCCATCTGGAACCTATGGATGAATGGAAAAATACTTTTTGGAATTGATAAAGTACTTTTGGAACTGAAGAGACTGGGTGTTCTGTTCCCCAGTACAATCAGTGTCAAACTGAGAACCATGCAGAAGACCATCTGAAATGGGTTTCTGAAGGCACTGAATGAGCATCTGGCCACCCATGGGGAAGACAGGAAGAATTACTGCTTTATCTGCAATTGAGAAAGATGGACAATGTTGATCAAAGTTGTCCAGAAAAAGACAATGAGAAGATTGAGAACTATTTCAGTAGTATACTCTGTAATATTTAAAAGCTAGGAAAAATTTCAGGTTTACTAATGTGAAGCATTTGAAAAAGTTCTCTCTTGTTCAAGTTCTAAACATTACATTCTACTACTAACATGCTGATATTGTTTTGTTTTCTGTTAAACAGATATGCAACAAAAGCAGTGAATAATTTTATTTTTGCCATTGTCTCCCAGGTCCTAGCAGATCCAACAATACTGTGATTTACTAAGTGTGAATTTATTCACGGTAACACTTCTTTTTCTGGAGGATACTTTCTATGTGCATGTTTATGAGACTACTGTAAGACACTGAACACACATTCTGTGAGAAATGATCCTCTCAGAGGCGAGGGAGCATAAACCAGAACCTGAAAAGAAGTTTTGGAATTCTACTTTGAGTAAACAGAGATGACTGGTTTTTTTTATTATTAACATAAATCCAAAGTTCCCCATATTGTCAGTGTCATCATAATGCAGAACATTTAGGCATAACTGACTTTAATCACTTACAGGCAAGATAAGTTTCTTAATTTATTGCCTTAGAGAATACAACAGATAACAGATTATGAATGTAAATTAATGCAAACTCAGAGAACTCTAGAGCAGACTGTCAAATGGCAGAGAGGGTAGAAGATGTAAGCAAATTTTACCTCAGCAAGCCTCTAGTCCTGCCCTGAGATATAGGAGATAAATTCAACCAGATAAGTTTTCAGATTTCTGGTGTCTGTATTTGAAAAAGAGAATTTGTACTTGATTTGCTCCTGAAATAAAGTTCAACCTGTGAATTTCTGGGCTTTACTACAATTCAAGATCAGAAGTTTCACTGACCACTTGGTTTTGCTGATGAGATTTCTGTGGGGATGTTGAGGGGGAGAAGGGGATGTGACAGAGTCACTTCAGGATGCTCATGAACCAACATAAATAAGATTTGGTTTTAAGAAAGACTTCAAAAAGCGTAATTTTGAAGTGCTACGTTTATCAAGTATTCTAGTGTTAACTCCTGACATCTCTTTGGTGGTGCCATTTCCTAATCATTCCAAGGAAACAAAAACCTGTGTTGGAGGTTCTCCACAAGAGATATATTCATGGTGGAGAAAAATCTCTGAAGAGGAAAAGAACTGAAGAGAAGACAGCTTTGGAATGCAGCCAAACTACTGGACAACAGATAACTTCCTACCTCAGAGACTGCTTTTCATGATACAAAAGTGTTATTTCTATTCAGTTGAGTAACAATATTGTTAGAAAAAATCTTGCTATATCTGTAATATGCAGTTTCAATTATTGTTACCTCTGTCCCTTTTCACTGATTGTAACCCCTCTGCTTATTGGCCCCTAATAGTTAAAATTTATAGCTCTTCCCTGTCTTTCTATATCTCCTCAACCATATTTGGATGTGTTTAGTTCAATTTCTCCATTTATAGACATTGCCTTGCATGAAAACTCCCCTAATTCCTCCCAAATTCCACACATTCCATGCTCTACCACATAAAAGCTAGCTGACCTCTGAAATAAAGATTCGTCCGTTTTGTCTTCACTGTGTGTGATTTCCAGCAGAGTGGACCACGGTCTTAATATTTAGGAGGTGTGACAACTTTCATCTCCAATAAACCTGTTATTTTACTGATCTTTCTTTCTCATGGTTTTAAAAGGATAATGATATTGCTCTGAAAATGTTTCAAGCCATGGCCCGAATTTTCAAAATACCTAATCCTTACTCAGAATATAAACATGCTGCTTCTAAGTTTCACTCTTTATGTTAATGACTTGAACCACAATTTGTAGCCCCCTCCAATTTCAGTTCACAGAACCAAGTATTTCTTCCTGCTTGTCTTCCGCTATATTTATAGTCCTCTGTTTGCTTTGAGGCTGCACAGACTTTTTATATGTGAATGACTTTTACTAAAAACTGACAGAGATATAATTAAGAATAACAGGAGAAGATTGGGGAAAACATGCATTGTAAATGTGCTCATATGTTTAGAATCATAAAATCACAGAAACATTTTAAGTTGGAAAAGCCCTTTAAGATCAACAAGTCCAACTTCTAACCTAGCACTACCATGTCCACCACTTATTATAGCATAATTCAGTTGACTTTGACTACTGATAAAAATTATTTTTAAATTATCTGAAGTATTCTTTTTCAAGTGGTAGGTTTTATTTCCTCTATTAAAGCTTTTCTTCCTTCTGTTCACTACTTTAAATAGCACTGTTTTTATATTTTGTGAAACTCTTTCTTTCAAAATCTCATGACATCCTTTTCTAGGGCTATTGTGTTAACATCAAAAGAATATATTTGGCTGGATAAATGAGGATTTACTTTCTGATATTATCATCTCTGTCAATCTTTAGTAATTTTATTGCTCAGTGTAGTTCCTGTTTTCTTATGTACAGTGGCTTTGTTCATTATATTGGAAATGTCAAGAAGTTATTTATATAAGTATTGGAAAATTTTTAACAGACTAGTTATAATGCTAGTGAAATATCTGTACAACAGTCCATCTTGTCCTCTCTCATTCAAAAAAAAATTGTCTACATTAGCATTTACACTGTCAAAGTTACATCAGTGTGTTGCATTATTAAGAGTACAGTAGCAGCTGATCTTGAAGAACTTGCTGTTATTAATAAAATTATTGGCAGAAAGGTTAAAATATTCATATGTATGTGCCAGTATTATTACTCTTTACTATTAAAGACGTCATCCTAATAAATTAATTTTCACATAAACATGTAACAGATGTTAATAAACTGCTGCAGCACCAAATTCAGCAAGATTGAAAGAACTCCTTTCTATCAGCAGTCTAAAATCAGCAACCAGCTGCTCTCTTACAAGTGATGAGACACCTCCAGCCTGGAACATGATAAGAAAATTCCTGCCATGGATGGCAGAATAATTTCCTTTACTCCCTAGAATTATTTTACCATTAAAAACTGAACGTAGTTTGACTTTGTAATGAATCCAACATTTAAGGGTATCAGACCTAGCATATAACAGGCTGGTGGGATGGAAAGATTGTTGGCCTTGCCATTCTCATATTTTGAAGGATACATTCAGCTGCCCCTTTGTGAGGGAATTCTGACCATGTGTTCAGCCCAGAGCATTCGCAGGACCTGCATGCAGAGACTGAGACAGTGGGCTGTTCCCACATGCTGTCCTCAAGTTGAAACTCATCCAGCACACTGTAAAACATATTGAGGCCTTTTGCAGTGCTAATGTGCTGTTTTCTCCTCAGTTGCTTTATGTCTTTCTGTGAATCAGAAAATTGCATAACATGCTATTCAGAAATTTCAAAAATAATTTGCATTCTGCTAGACAATTTCTGATCTGTTGCGGTTAATACTATGATCAAGGAGACATCTTATCAAGATTGGAGAGCGAGATGCCTCGAGGGACTCAGAGAAGAGGACTCGGAAGGAATAAACGTCACCACTTAAGACTATGTCCCACAAATTTATGTTTAGGGGATGAATCTACAAGTAGATTCATCCTCCATTTTGTGTTCTTCTTCTTTATGGACTTATTTGTCCTTGGGCAGCAACATTTCCCTGATAGGTTGATGTACCATAAGGTATCAACCAATCTGCTTGTTTGGCGGGCTTTGGCCTAAGCCACTCCACAGTTAGTACCCAATTCCGACCCCCTTATGCCTATGCATTTTCTTGTACCCAATACCTTGTTGAGGATTTGCATGTTTCTCCTAAGAACCACCCCTTTTCCAGAACCCTCTTCCTCTAGCCCTATAAAAACCCTCCATTTTGTGTAATAAATCAGTTCAGCCTTGTGCTGTCCTTTGCTCCACACCTATCTTGTCTCCTTGCCTCTCATTACTGAGCTGTGTGAGTGAGCGACAGTGTGCGTGCTTAGGCCAGCCGGTTGCTTCTTCATTTGGTCACCTCACTGAAGAACAACAGGCCCCGGAGCTGGACTGCTCCCTTTCCAGTCGCAGCCAAACTGTGGCACTGATCCTTTTCCATCTTCCTAGGAGATATTTGCTGAAGAAAAATGAACTCTTGCAGAGCACTGCAAAATTATTACACCACTTGAGCAGAGTCTACATGTATTTTAAAAAAATAGTTTAGGACAAGCCAATTTATTACCATAGAAATTCAAAAATTCTTGAGTCTCTTGGAACCTAATAAGAAAGAGCCTGTGATGAATTGCTGTGACAATTTACCTCCTCCTTGCACCATCCAGGCTTCTATTTGTTACCTGAAGATTTACATTTGTCCTAAAGTAAAAACCTGCTAAATGTTCAACTTTCTCACTTGAATAAATTCACACATTTAGAATGTCTCTGTCTGCCACAGAAGATTGTTTATTGGGCTCTACTGCCTGAAATAGTTATACTTTGGTGTATAACTTTTACCCCTGTAAAAGAATCCTTTGTGAGGAGAATGGTATGTGAGTTTCTCTTAACCATAAGAAATTTTTCAAGAAATTGGGGTCTTCAGAGCATAAGCCATCAGAGAAGCTTTTCACAATGAGGTATCACACAAATTCAAATGCCTGAGTCATGTAAACTCCACCGCTTACACTGCAGTGCTGGCTTTCCTTTCAGATGTCTATGCAGCTGCTCTGACATTAGAGCCAGAAGCACCATCATGCTGATCTTCCCTACATCCAGGGAAGGAAACACTGCAAGGAAGTCAGGAAACACTGCCAAAGTACTGGGGAAACACGTCAGTATGAAGAAGATTTTATTAGTTCACACACTCAAAGTAAGGAATCATAACTGGAAATGCATTAGCTTGACTTTTGCCTAACAGTTTCATAAAAGCTAATTTAGTAACTCAAAACCTTCACTGTGGTCTTCTTTTAACTAAATTTCTCATCATTATAGTTAAGGGACTCCTTACATCTTCAGTCTTTAATAAATCTTAGAAATCTATCTACCTATTACTTCAGAAATTTTAGGCTGATGGGTAGAATGTTAAATAGGTACAACAGTTGCTACTGCCTCTTTAACAGTGAGCCAAAAAACATACATCAGACTATTTTCTCTTACTGTGTCACAATGATCTATTTTGGTTTGTATTTGTCTTTTCTACAGTTTGGGTCTGTGGGGTTTTTTTCTCTTTCCAGACTTAGACCTGACATTTCCAAGCAACCCTTGAGAGGGAGGAATACAAGAAGGCATCAGGAACAGAAAACCTATCACTGGAAGGCTGTTAGAGTCAATGAGCCCAAAAAACAACTGCTCAGTTGCGATAATCCTAATAAGTAAGAGTAATTTTTAAAACATGTCTTATAAGCAGATATCTAACTGAACAGTGAGATAACCTTTGGAAAAAAAAATAAAAATTTAAAGACTACTGCAGCCTTTTTAGTTAGGATCCTTGAAAGAGTATGAAGTAAAATTGTATCTATAACGACTGAATAAGAAATAAATAGGGAAAATGGTGTATTATGAAGAAACTGAATTAACAAGGAAGGCTTAAATGACTTGTAAAAGACAATAATTTGTTCCAATCTTCAAAGATTTTGAACACAAACCCTCATAATTGTACTTGTTTACATTTTATATTCTCGCAGTATATAAACCACCTTGAAGTCAGCTTGAAGCAGACAGAAGTTTTCTATCAGCCTGCACCTCAGGAAGTCTCCCATCATCCCCATATCACCATTGGAGAATCAGAGCTCAAATCAGTCCTGCAATTTAATTACCTGGGGAGAATCATCTCCTCAGATGGTAAGATTGATGAAGAAATAGACAACAGGTTAGCAAAGGCATACAGAGCTTTTGGTAAACTCCATAAAAGAGTTTGGAGAAAAAAACACCTGAAGAAAAATACAAAGATCAGCATTTACAAAGACATTGTAGTACTGTCTACTCTTTTATATGGATCCGAATTATGGGTCATTTACTGACACCACTTGCGTCTCTTAGAACACTTCCATCAGCGCTGCCTCCGAACAATCCTAAACATCCACTGGACTGACTATGTGACCAACATGTCTGTCCTTGAACAGGCAGCAGTCCCGAGCATTGAGGCCATGCTGCTGAGAACACAGCTGCGCTGGGCAGGGCACGTCTCCAGGATGCAGGACTGCCGCCTCCCTAAGATCGTGCTCTGTGGGGAACTTGCCACTGGCTGCCGCAAGAGAGGAACCCCGAAGAGGAGATACAAGGACTGCCTGAAACAATCCCTCAGCCTTGGCCATATTGATCATCACCATTGGTCTACCCTGGCCTCCAGTCGGGAGGCCTGGAGACACACCATCTATAACGCTGCTGCTGCTTTTGAGAACACACGCAGGATCACTCTTGAGGAGAAAAGACAACGCAGAAAGAATCGCGTCTCGTCTGTATCACCTGGGGAGTCTTTCTGCTGTGCCTCCTGCAACCGGACTTGTCTATCTCGCATTGGCCTTTTTAGACATCAGCGCGCTTGTAGCAAGCATGAGTAGAGCCCCTCTCAAATCTTCATTCACAAAGCCTGGCCATGATGTCATTGTGATGACCAAGTAATGAATCCAATATCTGAATGACACTGTTTGCATCTGGCACTGGCAGATGGAAAGACTAACCAATATACTTTGTAATATCTGTCTTTGCATTTATACTTTCCGAGTGATGTGTTGTCATGATTAATTATGCTAACAAATAAATGCAAATGTCCTGACCTAATAAAATTCCATGCACATCAAATAACTGCCTGGTTATGGTCATCTTATGACTCATCAATCATTACTTTTACCTCTTTTCTAGAGAGGATAAACTCTGCCTGACAAATGGTTGCTGCCAAAAGTCCACAGAAAATAACTTGTTTCCAGGCTTCTAAGAAGGAAGAGTACTTTAAAGGTAACTTTGTAAAAAGTACAAGGCGTTGAAAAGATCTGACATTGTCCTTTAGCATTTACTTCCGTCTTCATCAAATCACTGAATAATGCAAGCAGGAAGTAGATTTTCAACTAATTCTCTGAAGAATTTTTACAGACAGATGCAGAAAGCATATAGATGGCAAAGAAATCCTACCAGACATCCCAAACTCTTTCCACAGGAGAACACAACCAAGAAGAGGAATAGGCAGCTCTCTAAAAAATTGAGTATTTGTACAAAAGTGACCTTTGCATGTAAAATAAATTTAGAGTGGACAAGGGATAACACTGGAAACTCTGTATTAGCCAAGATATTTGCATTGTTGTGATAACAAAAATTAAAATCTTTAGCTTCCCTAATTTCTTTACTCCGTACTCTAGAAAATATTTGGAAAAGTTAAGCTTGCCAGCAGGAAGTAAAAGCACTATAAAAGATATTTATGTGGTTGTGTGTGTCAGAATATCTGTGTACTCCACTTGAGCAGCATTACAGAAGTTGTACTCTACTCTTTCTGCTAAGGGCTGGACTCTTACAACTTTACCAAAACCCCTTCTATGCAAGGCACCTAAAACCCTCTAAATACAAGGCACATGTGTCCTAGATGACTTACTGGAAAATAAAATATCATCTACCAAGGAGAAATTATTTTAAAGTTCATGTTGAAATTTCACATGAATGAGCCTGTTCCCTGACTGTATGAATTAAAAATTGTAGTTTGTGGCCAATATTCACCCTAATTTAGAATACTATAGCAAAATTTTAGTGTCCAATTTTTTAAGATATTCCCTCTAAAATTCTTTTTTCCTTCTTTCTATTTCTATCCTAATGCCAAAAGTAAAAAAATCCACCCAAACCTTTACATCAGCAGCAGCACTCTGAGGAGTTTTCTGTGGGTTTAAAGTACCAAGCATAGGCACCTTTAAAGATACTATTAACATAAATAAGCACAGTATTGCCATTGACAAAAGGGGTTAAATATCACTTAGACTTTGAGACATTCTCCTTTACAAAGAGCCACAACAAACAGCAAAGAGCAAACACAACCTTTAAGCAGAGAGGTGTTTTCACAGTAACATTTCGAAGAGTGAACATCCTAATGGAGTCCAAGTCCAATGATAATGTGTGAACAAAGAATGGAGGTTATGATCATCACAAAATTTGCTGTGAAGAGATAATATGTGAACATCTGAAAATTCAGTTTTATTTCTCTGAAGCTTAGAATCTTTCTACAGGTTTTCACTGGGACAGTTCCCACATTTAGCTTTGTACTCCCGCATTGTACTTACATAGGGAGAGACAAGGAAGTAACACAAGGATTATCTGGAGACCAGGCAAAATTTCTTTAGAGAAAAAATGGAGGCATGATGTTGTAAGTCTTAAGTTTGAATTTATCAGAGAAAGACTGGAAGTGGGAATATGGTGCTTCCTGGGATAATGACAGGTTTCCTAGCTGCCTAGTGTTATAGTCTGAACAAGAAGATATTAGTCTGAAAAGAAAGAATGCTGCTGCTATTCAGCAACCCCTCAGCACATCAATAGGCCGACAAATAAACACAGTAATACAGCAGCTAACTGTGAGAAAAGATAATGGTAAGGTAGAACAAGAGCCACAGGAGTTAAATTCTCCTATTTTCGATAGGAAGATTAGGCAAAAAAAACTGTAGAAGACTGAATATGGTATGATTCCTACTGAGACCTGAATGCCTTAAATCTGTGAGCAGGGCACAAAACAAAATGCAGAAGCAGCAGTCCCTGAAGGACAAGTGGTCGCTCTGTGGAACTGGTCCCTTCCCTGCAAGCTCTCACATTAACTTTGCTGCCTTCCATCCTACCACCTTCTGGAACCTCAGAGTACCACACAGCTGAAGCTGGCTGAACAACAAACTCCTAGTGTTATGGTTATTCATGATGGGAAGTTCCAAGAAATGGTGAAACATCTTCCCTGCTCATTGTAGCAGAAGGACTTTGGCCAGTTCTTGGCAGCCAGAAGTCTCCTCCTCACATGAGGAACCACAGCATGGAGAAGTAGAATAAAGGCTCCAATGAAGCCTTCCTCAAAGATAGGTTGTGAGAAATTCAACTGCTGTTACTTCAGCTCACTTACTTCAATTTTTTTGCTGTACAAAGGAGCATTAAATGGCCACATAGACATTCTCAGTGCCTTGAACAATTTCTTCGAAAGCATTCAGCCTTTGGTTGGATCTGCAATTCAGACTGAAAAACACTATGCATTATTTAAAATGGAACAGAAAAGAGTAATCATATTTATTGTTCAGGAAAACTTTGAGATTACAGAAATTACTGTCTTACTTGGAAGGGAATTCCCTCAGAGTGTACATAAAAAATAGAAAATACTAAATCATGATTCTTCTGATTTGAGCTGAAAAACTGGTTCATAGAAAACTACTTAGAAGTACACAGCATTGAACTGTGATATCCACAGAGATTTTTACTGAGTTATTCAATAGGGAATATAATAGCACCTTTTTTTAGGTGATATGGAAAGGTTTTACGTTACTTATCAGCTTTTTGGTATGTATACTTGTTTATGTCTTCTGTGACTACAGAACACCATCTTTCTGATGTTCACATTTAGAGCATTTTAAAAGGGTTGACTGTTGCAGATAGCCAGTCTGGAAATTCATCGTGTCTGCAACGGAGAGAAGACTTTCGTGCCAAGGAAGGCAGTGAGCATGCCTCTGTGTGTAAACTGTGTTGCTGATGTCACCACCTTGAGATGCCTCATGTTACCACCGTGGACTTTGCTCCCTAGAGCTAGCTAGTGTGTGTTCATTGGACAGTTCACACAGATGTAATCTGTTCAACCAATCTCTGTTCTCTCCTGTTATGTAATTGTTACATCCCCTAATGTTTATTCATGTACCCTCCACCTATCCCATATGCAAGTTTTGCATATCCCTCCTACCTTCCAGCACCTTCCCCAGCCTACCCTATAAAATCCCTTCATCTTGTTAATAAAGCAGATCAGCTTTGAGCATTGCTTGGGCAGGACCTGCAGCCCTGTTCAAGAGCCCCACTGGTGTCGTGTCCTTATTCCCACAGGCTTGTGTCAGTTGACTGGACACAGTTCTAGAAGAGAGCATAGGGGCTGCTGGCTCAATGTTGTGCTATCCGCATGCATTTACACCACATCACAAATTTCTTTTGTATGGTCATATTAAAGCATGATATTCCTGTCTCATTTCATGCCTCTTTAATGCAGAAAAATATTTCAAATTATCTTGCATTTAGTTTCAGGGAAGAAACATGCATACAAACAGAATTGTCCACAGCTATGCCACTGCACTCTAACTTACATATTCCCATTCCACCACTACAGCCTGAGGACAGCAAAATGCATCCTTCCTATTCTGTCCTGTGTATCCATAGCTGAGGCTGCTCAGACATAGAGATGAGCAGAATTTGCCCCATGCAACAGCTGCACTAGTGAGAAAGGTTCAGAAAGCAGGTGGATCCCAGCAGGACTTCAGTGTTCAAACTGTGATTGAGAAGCAAGCCATTAAGGTGTTAAAAAAAAAAAAAAAAAAAAAAAGCCTCAATTCAGCAATCACTATAGAAATCACTGAATCCAAGAATGTCACAGTTTTAGTGCCCTTTCAGAAGGTACCAGTGCTACAATAGCTACAAAATGTTACAACCTACCCACAAAAAATACAGTATATACAGTTGAAGGTATCACCAGAAGAACTATGCTCTCAAGAAGTTCTGAGAATGTGTGGGACCATTTCTTAATCCTCACGCTGAAATAGTTCTCGAAGGGTCGCATGAACTTAGGCCATGCCAGCTACTATCCTGCACATCCTTCAGTCACTGGACAAGGTCCAGAGCAGGTGTTCCTAAGGTCATTTGGGGCATGCAGAAAACTTTCTGTTTTTCAGGGAGGTCGATAAGAGCCCTTCCCAAACCCTTCCTATAATCCCCTCCTATCTGCAATTCCTCCATTTCCCTAATATCCCAAAAATCACTACCTTATTTCCTTGCTTTAATGTGGCTGTGAAGGGAGAAAACCTACAGATGTACTTTCTGTGGGTTTTAGCCTTCTTTAAAGCAAACGCTACAATTTCTACCTATTCTGTTGAGGCCAGGATCAGCCTACACATCACTTGAGCCAGACTGGAACAATAGCAACTTTTCTTCACCTTGCCTTTGGGTGTTGTGCAAGTGGCCTGGATCAGAACATATGGGACTTCTTTGTGTAGAAACAGGATATGCCCAGATTTCCCCATTCCTCAGTCACAGAAAGCTGAGACAAAATCAGTTCTTCGATGTAACAAATGTAAACCACTATTTTTGGAAGAAGGTGAGGGAGCAGGTACAGAGAGGAGTTATTCTAAAGAACTGAGTAGCTCAATTGACTGATTAAAAGATCATATGCTCTTCTTGCAGATGTCTCACCTTTGCCTCCACAGTGCTCTCTTCAACATGTATAGAGTCATTTCTAACTTACTCATTTCAGCAACACCTTGGCATTAATTTAAGAGCACTAATTTTCCACTATATCTTTGTCTGTGCTATATAGTTAAGGAGCAATTTTACCTTTACTATTGAATTCTTCCTTTCTTTCTCTGAAAAAAAGTACCTAATTCCTCATTCATTATTAATGCTGTAGACTTTGTTTCTTTTAGAGTCTGATCATAGAAGCTAAAAGGATTTATTTGTTTTATTATAGATTACTGCATCAGTCTGAATTCTTATGGCTCTCTCTTGTCAGGAATTATTTCACTACACAGATGTGTTCATGCTGCCACTCCGTGGCAGTAATGAGATAAGTAAATTCAAAATGTTGTGTTTACGTTGCCCTAAAAATCTCTTAAAATGATTCCTAAGTTATATTAAATATCACACATGAGTTTTCTGACTGCAGAACAGGAATTGGTTCATATAGTTCTGCTGCTCAAGTTCACACCAGAAATGAACAAGCAGTGGCTTCAGTTAAAGCCATGATACTATTCCAGATTTCACAAACAATGGAGATATACTCAAAAGTAGAATTTACTTCCTATTTGTTCTGAGGCTTTTAAGCTAACATTATTGCATACAATATAAAGAATAATTTATCTTTCTTCCTAGGACCACAGGAGGTATTTGAACTGGAGTTTCCTCTTTTCTTTGCTGGTATAAATTCTGAGTGAGGCAAACAATCCTTTGTATTCTGCTACAGAACAAACTTTAATTTTTCTGACCAAGTCAGCTGGACAAATGACATTTATTTTTCCACTCTACTCAAGCCCTTATATATCTGTCAGGGCCAAAACATCTCCAGTCCCAACAGCTGCTTTCCTGCAGTTGAATACACAGAAATTCAGAAGAGAAAGTGTTGATCTCAAGCAGAGAGGCAGATGGCAAGCCTCTGTAATTAAATTCCTGGCACTCCTTGTGTGTTTTTATAATTTTTCCTGAGTCAGCAGATAAAATTAAAAGTGTCAAGTACCAGAATTCACTCTGCAGTCTTCTAAATGTCAAGACATATTTGTAGGTCACTGCTCAGTTAGGCTCCCACAGTTTTCCATTTACAAATGCAGTTCATTGCTTCTGAAGTATCATACCACACATGATTTTGGGACTTTAAGTGATTTGAGGTCTGCCCACTCACTCCCAGACATGGACATACCAGCTGCTCTTCTCTACAGACAAGGTATTCCTGCTTGGATCATGGCTTGACAAGATCACATACCCCTCCATACTTTAAAAAATATCTTTACTGATAAAGTTTTCAGTTAAAAAGAACCAAGCAAATGGTACGAGATGGAACAATTTTATTTCCCAGCAGTTTAACCAAAGAGTCTTTTCCTGCCCTATAACATAACTAATCTTCAAAAAAAGCTTTCTGTGACCTTGAATCTCTGCATGGTTGTATGAATTAAATGTGGATGTGATTCGTTTCCCCTACAGCATGATTCTATCATGCTTCAGGTAATTACTGAACATTTCTCTTTTTTTGTTTTTTTTTTGTTTTTTTTTGGTTGGTTGGTTGTTTTTTTGTTGTTGTTGCTTTTTGTTGTTTGTTTGGGGTTTTTTTGTTTGTTTTCTATACTCTCTTCTGCTTGTTTCTACAGTTTTTAAATGCTTTTAAGACATGGAATGTAATTCTAAGGTGATTTAGGAAAAATAAAAATCAGTGCATATTCAATTTCCCCACTCCTGCTGCTGGCGGAGTTTTATAAATTCATTGGAAGAATAGTTAATTAAAAATAAAATAAAATAAAACCCCCTCTTCAAATAGACCTAGAACAAAGCAAAACTCACATCTGGTATAAGGATAGACAGCTCTAAAGACAGAGGCACTCAACAGAAAAATACCTGCATAGAGCCACTGAAAGCTGATTCTGAGCAAAAAAATCAATAGCAAAGATCTCGGGTTCTCTCATTTTCTATTTCTCCTTATCTTTGTCCATCCATTCCCTTTCACTGCACCAGAATCATAACAAGGCAGATATTTGTTTTTTACCTTGATGCTGATGAAGGATCTTCAAGCTGCTGAACCTCAGCTGTGGTCACACTGCTGTGTCATGGAGGTTCAGCTCTGGTCTCCACAGTTCAAGAAAGACAAGGAGAGGCCAGCAGAGGCCACAAGCACGACGAGGGGTCTGGGGCATCTCTCTCTTGAGGAAAGTCTGCGGAGCTGGGCATGGTAAGTCTAGAGGAGACTGAGAGAATATCTTATCAATATATACAAATATCTCAAAGATGGGTGCCAAGAGGAGAGTTCCAGACCCTTTTTGGTGATACCTGCTGACAGAGGTAATAAGTTAAAACCAAGAAGTTTCACCTCAACATGACAAAGAACTTCTTTACACTGAGGGTGGTAGAACACTGGAACAGGTTGTCCATGGAGGTTGAGAAGTCTGTCTCTCTGGAGACATTCAAAACCTACCTGGACATATTCCTGTGTCATCTGCACAGGTGACCCTACCCTGGCAGGGGATTTGGACTAGATGATACATAGAGGTTCCTTGAACCCTAACAATTCTATGACTCTGCCATTCTCTTGTCATCTCAGGGGACAAAAGGGCTTAACCTCTTATTTTCAGAGGAAAGCCTGCCTCGACACTACAACCTTTCTTCCACACAGGGGTAATCAATTAAGATCTAGGGTTAAAATCCTCAGTATCACAAAGCCAGCAGAGGTGTATTAAAGTGCTTATACTTCTGTAACATGGTTTGCAGGATGCCTTAAAGACCTTAACAATATTTTGTTTCCTGCAGCAATGAGAGATGGCTTTCTTCTCTAGTATTCATTCACACATGCTTAGCAGCTGGACTGGGTCCTTAATCAATCTGAATTTCTCAGTTGTACATGAAAAGCGAGAATCTGCTCCAGCATTGTTACTTTCTAGTTCTACATTCAGAATGTAATCCTGGAATGCAAATATAATTCCAAAGACTATCCCAAAGGAACTGCAGTGCACATGTGAAATTTATTGTTGGGTTTTTGTAACTGCAATAGCAAAACTTTCCTGGAATGTTTACATTAAGGTGATAGACTTGATTTTGCTGTCAGATGTTCTTTTTATTTATATTACCTGATTACAAAACAGAGGAAAGTAATGAATAAATGCTAAAGTGTAGGAGATTCTAAAGATTTACACCATTCCTGACATAAACTTTAATCAGATCAAATAGCCAATTGATACTACAGCAATTTGCATGACTCATTCTGAGTTCAGTACCAAAAAAAACCACAGTGTGTGTAGTACAAAGACCAGCAGCCCATCAAAGAAACCATGATGTACAGTGCCAAATACACCTGAAACTAACAATAAATACCTTAATTTTCACTTCACTTTATTCACTTCATTTACGCCTTTATTCATCTGAGCATTCTACCATTTTGTTCTCATGAGTGTAGAGACAGGCTTTTTTTTACTTTTGGATAGTAGTAACTGTTATAAGTTACTTTTTCTCTGGAATTTTGAAGACGGCAAAAATACCTGCAGGACAAAGAAATATAGCAAGAGATTTTTATTGCAGTGCTGGGTACCCATTTCCAGCACTGGGTGCACCTCTGAATCATGCAAAGAGCACACCGCTGTTTGAAAACCGTGCTTTTTGTACCCTTTGAAATCAGTTGTTGAATATTCATTTTACTGTCCGCTTGTTGCCTTAAAAGGTAATTTCTCTGCCTTGGAAGTGGGTGTTATCTTTTGGCTGGTTGCAACATACTTCCCCTGGGCTCGTACAGGGGGGTCTTGCATCATCCTCACATTGCAAGGCATGGAGGGTCTCTCTGTGTATCCACATGGCACAGAGGAATACATTTTTATTCATAATTTGTTCCCTGTTCCCGGCCGCAAAAGATTCCCTGGTGAGAGGTCCAGATAGGACCCTTCACCTTACAGTCTCCACGGTACGCCTATAAGTTAGTAAATATACAGAAATAGTTCTTTTGTTAGTACCCCCTGTTCATTTTAATTTGCTTGGAATAAAATCAGTTCCTCAATTTTTCACAGTAACCATCACCTGCTAATTAAAAAAGTCTACTCTTGTGGGGTAAGATGTCTCTCATATGGATGCCTTCCTTCACGACCCTTCCTTCACAACCCATCATTCAAAGATACAATACCTTCTGCATCCAAGCAGAAAACTGACATTACCTAGATTGTTGCTTTTTTTAAAAAGCTAGTTATTTTCATCAAATCTCTCACCCATCAGGCATTACCCTTTCATAAACCAGTCTGTTCTTCATATATTTTAATACAATTCTGTAAAGAGTACTGGAGACATCCACTTTTTAAAAATATACTTCCATTACTCAGAAAGAAAATAGGAGATTGTCAGTAATTCTGTTGATGCTTCAAAGAGATTGTCAGTAATTCTGTTGATGCTTCAAAACACTATGTTTGCATTTGCACTGCTGTACCCCAGATAGCACAGGCCTAAGAGATCAGCAGAATTTCTGGAAAAATGTCCTACAGAAAGTAAGAGAGGAGAAGCACTTCTATTTGCCACAATGGCTGAGAACCAAGCATTACTGGTGTTGATGGTTGTGCAGGATGACAAGGGCAGACCATGCTACATAAACACTACCAACACCTCTTCACTCTCTACAGCTACCTGAAAGGAGGTTGTAGCCAGTTGGGGATCAGCCTCTTCTCCCAGGCAATGGGAGACAGGATGAGGGAACATAGTCTCAATCTGCTCCAGGGGACATTCAGGTTGGATATTAGGAGGAATTTCTTCATCAAAAGGGTTAATAAACATTGGAATGGACTGCCCATGGAGGAGCGGAGTCACCATCCCTGGAGCTGTTGAAGAAAAGACAGGACGTGGATCTAGTGCCATGGTCCAGTTGACCTGGTGGTGTTCAGTCAGGGGTTGGACTGAATGATCTCAGAGGTCTTTTCCAAATGAATTTATTTTGTGAAATCCCCTACCCAGCCTGCTACAATAGTGATTCTGTGTTGCTTCTCATGAAGTATTCTGCAAATATATGAACTAATACAAATCTGTTGTTTAAAATACAGTTCCCACAGCTTCTGTGTATTCTATATAATCGTGCTTCCTGTTCTTGTAGTACCTAATCTATTTACAGATCTAAAAGCAGACTGTTGCATTTGTAAGCAAGAGTCATTTGAAGCAGTCAGCACAATTGTCTTTTGTAACAGAACAAAGTGCAAATGATAAGTTAATTTTACACAAAGTAATCCCAATATTTTCCAGCAACCACTATAATAGAACTTAGCCCAAATCTGTTTCCTGGTTTGTACACATTTTTAGATAAGTAAAGGTATGTCAATGCTTTTACTTATCAAATCAGGAACACTTGCTATTAAACAATAAGCTTTGTAACTTCAAAAAGCTCTATTTATTTTGAAAGTCATGACTTATGATTCACCAAAAAAACCCTAACAAAGCAATAAAACCGTTCAAAGCAATAAAAAAATCCCATTTTCACACTGTTTACTACAGACTTCATTTCAGCCACAATATCATTCATATTCTAATGGATACTGCAATGAATCCCAAAAGAGTAATGTGTGAGTTTGAGGTGACTTTTTCTACTTCAGTGATATAAACTGAAATAAATTATGCAGAAGCCAAAGTAATTGGTATCACTATCTAGAAACCCACAGTTCAAGATTGGGATATTCATAATTCTAAAGACAACATGTTATGGCTCCTCAGGCCATTTGACATGAGAGGAAAGTCAGGAAGACTTGAGACCAGAATGCCAAATACAAAAAAGGTAAAAGCACAGATCTGGGAGCTGCAAGCTTCAAATTATTTTCATGTCAATTTGTTACGTGACTGTATAATTTTCACCTCTCAGTTTACTCAATTATATCTTTCAGATGTGTGATGAAGATTCACTTAATGCCTGATCTTCTTGTTATCAATAATAATTTACAATTTCAGAATTTTTGGCAATCTCAAGACTTTATGAACAGCTAATCAGAAATTCCATGTTCAATAGAAAATTTGCCTCCAGTCTGCTTTTATGGCAAATGCCTTTAACCAATTTAGGAAAGACAAGGACAAGACAGAGCACCAGTATGATTTATTCATTTGGTTAGTTATAGCTCATGTGTTAAAGTGAGAGAGAAGATGCAGTGATTCTAATTATCAAGTCAGGATGCAGGCAGCAGCAGCATTTCTGAAAGCTTCCAAGCAGAGGACTGGAGGCCAGAGAAATGCTGAAGTGTATTGCTGCAAATGACTAAACACAAAGCTGGTGGTTGATAACTCTGCTTTCAAAGGTTACCAATCAGGACAGGAGGCTGTTTCCAGTACAACCTCTAATTGTAGGCTAAACCTAGCAGAGTACTATTATGATAATTAATTGGTTAATGTCTGTAAAAGGCTTTAAGCATGGAGTCATATAAATGCTAAGTGGCACTATTATTTTCATAGAAAAAGGATGAGTCACATATTCTCATTTTTCTTTTTCATGAATAGATACAGAAGATCTGCTTCCTGCACAAAAATATTAATAGTTGTGAATTATGAGCTCAAAACTGTAACATGGTAAATAACTGGAACTGTCTTTTTCTGTTTACAGCACGTAATTCATGTCTGGAACTCGCTGCCACCAGACATTACAGAGACAAAAATAGATTTAAAAAATGAGATTACATATTTGTTGTTGGTTTTTTATGGAATAACTAATATGATAATCCTCAAAACTACATTCAACAAGTTAGACACTACTTAAGAGAATCAGGTTATTAGAAAAGAGATAATAAGTATTTCTTTGCTTGACAGGACCATGACAAGTATGTCGAAATAACTCTCAGCAACTGAGATCTCAAAAATTGCTTCCTAATATGGAACTATAATCTTCATAAAAAAACAAGAACTGTTGCAGCTGTCTAAAGATAAGAAAAAGTATATCGGGTCTTTTACCAAAATGCTTCATAATTTATGACCACCACCAATAGACCATGAACAAATCAAACTCCCTTTTTAAAGCAACAACCATGTAAAACCATGGACATTTTATTTTTTCCCAAGACCACATGGAGGAAGAAATAACAAAACATGTAGTTTAAGTGCTGTCCTGAATCCCTACTGAAGTTAAGTATGATGTCTTTCATTATGTGAAGCTCTAAGAATTAAGATCCAACAGCAAACACACAGTGGCCAACTCCTTGAAAGTAGTTGTACTTGAAAGCTCAGCCTTCACCAATATTTGACAGGACTATGTAATGTGATCCAGAATCCCTTCCTGTTTCTCCAGATGAGCATTAGCAGGAGTGCCATCTTTGTCATCATAGCAGCCAGACAGGTGAAACCCTAACGCAACTCTGAACACTTCTATTTTAGGAATGACTAAGTGCAACAGAGGTTCTCAGAGCCTTCATGGAAGAACACTATCCAGCAATCCATGACAGAGAAGATTATTTAGGACAATCAATATTATAACAAGTAAAGAAACACATACATTTTTCTCTTAATCTAAAGTTACTTAAAATAATTTTACTATATTATCACATCAATTTAGAATATAATTTCCCAGTAGCAACAGATTGTTATTGAAGTTACTGCTCTCCTGCTACATTTAAAGTACCTCTCTCAGAAAAGTGACCTAAGTTGTTATCATAGTGCTGAAAATGCAATATAAAGAATTTGTAACTTGAGCAACTATATAAATTTTCTCTATCACAGAAAGGCACTCAAAGTCACACTTTCTCTGTTTCACTTATGATTTTTTTAGTGCTCCTATTCATGCTGGCTTCACAGATTCTGTAATCCATTGGCATAGAGTTTTTTTCACAAAATGGCTGTCCCAGTACCAAGGGAATAAATATTCTAAGGGGCATACTGCTCCAGAGCTACCTACTATTACCAACCTTAAGTTCACCAGTCAATAGTCATACATCATTATTGAAAGGTTTGACAGAGCCACACAAAATTTCTCGATGAAAAAAATTGCAATCAAAGAGGTTTGAATGATGAAGATGGGAGAGAAGGTAGAATCCATAAGATGATATGATAAGAAATTATGGAAATGGACAACTCCTTTTTCTTACTTTACTGGCTAAATGTGGACAGACCCTCAACAGATTTTATCTCCAGCCACGAGCTTCCTGCTGGAGACCTCAAGCATGACAATTTTTTCAGATCACTGTAGTCTGTTATTTGCCTACCCCTGTTTTATTTCCACAACCATAATTCCGTCTTTCATAAGTAAGTAATCACAATATGGATGTTGTTCCTGTAGTCTTGGTTCCACTACCTGGGATAAATATCAAAAAGGGGTATTATGAAATCTGTTTACAAAAGTGTTGCTAAAACATGCCCTCAGAACACATAAAACCACTTCCGGACACTCTTCTCTGTCCAAAGGGAAAGGGTTTGAACATTTCTTTTTGACTTTAAGTCAGAATCAGATAATAAATCAGAATAGATATGAAATAGAAGAGGAAAACATATAAACCACCGTGATTTAACTTTTTAAAATGTAAACTCCTTTATTGATAATTTAGATACTGTTAATTACAGAGAAGAGGAAGACAAGAAACAAGTGATGTCCTTCTAGTCCTGTGGATGGATCATGTCTCCAGTTTACAGAAAATCTGACACCAAGCCTCACCTCTGTTTTATTCTAAGCCATATTCTTCAAATTTCCAGCATCAAGGCAAATGTCCTAGATGCCAACTTATAATGATACTGGCATCACTTTCTCTGCTCTTCCTCCCTGGTTTTGAGAAAGACCACTAAGTTACACCATGGCTTAAAGCCCAGCTTCATTAAAAATAAAGAAATTAGAACTGTAACTAGGAACTGGAAGTCAGAATACTTTTTTTGGATTAAGGCTGTCATTCTTGAGAAAGTGCCCACAAGCAGATTTTTTATCATTTCTAAATACTTTTTCCTTTCTTTTTTAACATCAGTAGCTCACCAGAAAAAAAAAGTCACTAATGACATGAAAATCTGTGCAAGAATTCCATTTGAGGTATAGAAAAGTGATACTAGTCTAGGACCTAAGCTGTATAAATAAGTATTATTCTATTAAGTTATGTACTAATATTTTCAAAAACATTCAATTTCTAATATATTTCAAGAAGAAGAAGAATAGTTTGAATGACTTTTAAAAACACATTTTCTTCCAATTAATTTTTTTTAGGTTTATTTCTCTAATAAAATCAAAGGATACTTTAAATTAAAAAATAAAATTTTAAAATTTAAACTTTTCTTTCTGGAAAGTAGAGATCAACTGAAATAATTGAAAAATTTTACACTACTTTTAGCTATCAGTTTCTAAAAAAAGCAGTAAAGTCACACATTTTAGTGAAAGAAATTGAGCTGGAAAATCTAAAGTCCTTTATAATTTCTTGTCTCCTGCCCAGACCACGTGATTTTGAAAATCCACTCTGAAGGACAGAAGGGAAAACAGGAACTATTTCTAGGATAGATAAATTTTTGACAAAATGGTAACAACTTTTAAGTTTTTTGACAGTGGAATTTACTCAGAAAATCCAGATTAGGAAGGAGGAATACAGTAGAAGGTCAGAAAGTTTTCCACTTATGCAACATCTCCATGAATCTAGTATATACATCAACATACAGAATGGAAAACTAATCTACCTATGTATTTCTGACCTCAGGAACTGCCTTCAAAATTTATACGGTTTCACTAATCGGAGATTCATCCCATCTTTTTGGTCTACAGCCACTGAAGAGTTGACTCTTTCTCTGCAAAGACTTTTGTTGTGTTCACCTTCCCACTTACAAGGACAAAAAAGCAGCATATTTGGACTTACCAAAGTCATCTCTTAAGGACAGGAATCAAGAGGGTTAAAGCCAAAGCCTACCCACAGTTTCTCTGAGAAAGCAGTAAAGGGAAAAGGTGATGGGGTGGTTTGCAAACATTCACTCTCAAGTCAGGTACACCTAAAATATATTCATTTTAAAAGGGAAAACATGTTAGCAATTAATGAGAAAGAAAGGTTAATGTGCAACATAAATTTTTAACCTTATTTTCTAATGCTTTCTGAAGTCATCTCCCACAGCAAACAGAAGAATAAATACAGTCTTCCCCTCTGAGCAGGAAAGGATTATTCACATGGGATGGCCAAGTACAGCTTATGGTAGGAGGTGGTAGTCTCTGATCTCAGCTAGGCCATATTGGTGGCTTCCCTCATACAGAGCACAAGGTGGTATTCAACACAAAACAAAGAAATAAATGAGACCTTATTTCTCTGCTGTCACTGAAAATATTACACTTGTGGCTGTTACTTAACTGAGTGGGGCTTCATTGATATATGTGGTAAAGGAGAAAGAGATGGTAGCAGTGTGCATTGCAAAATGGCTTGATTAATTATATTGGGTCAACATAAAAAGTTAAAACATGGGACACAATCCAAGTTACCTCTGCTGCTAAATTAATCTTTCTGTTTCTGCCAAATGGAAGAAGCTTATTTATTAAAGTGAAACTTCAACTCATTTACTATAGTAAAAAATGAGCTTTCAATGAAATTTAATGAGATTTCAAAATACATCAAGTATCAGTCTTATTTTGAGATAATAGTGTTTTTAAAAGTCATTCTTTCACTCATAATTTAAGTTTTAACTGAATGACAAGGTATATCTATTACTCTTAGCAGACACCATAATAATTGGGGTTTCCTTGTTCTCCCTTACATACTCTTATACATCGAAAAATAAAGCAAAAATATCTACTCATTTCTAACTATTAGGGAATCTTTGTTGTACAGGCTTTTCTTAGTTTAGCTGGTGCAAGGCTGATCAGGAAGTGAAGGGGGGGTTGGGATTTTTGTTTGGGTTTTGTTTGTTTTATTTTATTTACTTATTGTTTTCGGTTTTGTTTGGGTTTTTGGTTTGGTGTTTGTTGTTGGTTTGGTTGTTTGTTTGTTTTATGGAAACATAAAAGACCTGAGCTCTTCCCCTAATACACAACTGAATTGATATTATCTTCTGAGAGGCCATAAACAAATTTGCACTGCATCTGCCTGGTGAATTGGAATTTCAAATTGTCAGTGTCACCCAACACTTTACAACTCTGACAGGGCAAGATGCACCTATATCCCTTTATTTGTCCACAAAAAACAGTGGAATTTACAGTAAAGTTTAAACTTCGATCTTCCGTCCTTCACAAATCCATACTTGCTATGCAACACAAAGGATTCTGTGAACAATGTTTATCTTCAAAATTTGTCATAACTGGCATTGGCAATGCATGGGGAAAGACTGGAGGAACACAACTGTGGCTATTAATGTATTTGGCTTTGTAAAAGCTTTCATTCTTAAAGGACATAAGTACAAAGAAAACAAACTAACAGAATACTAAGCTGACTTTTGCATACACTCATTTAAAAATATGTATTCATGTATTATCCATCTAAATGAAAAATTCCCAATCAGCAAACAGTGTTTTACTATATATGTCATAGTATGCAATGGTAATGAATCATGACATTGTCTTTCTATTCTTATCATTATCAGACTTGGCTATTCTCTCTGTTAATGAGAGAAATCTATTAATTTCTATAGAAATATATGAACCTTGTTAATATTTGATATTTCCTTTAACCTTCAGTGAGCAAAGTGTAAAATAATCAGTATATCAAAATTTATCAGTATATTAAAATAATGAATTTTTTCTATTATTTTTATGTCACATAGCATGGCTAATTAGCATTACAAATAAAAATCTCGATTAGTGGGTGTTCACTATAGCTGTTTATTAGGAGCTTGGAGTAATCATATTGCAGCTTAGTATATAACAACTTGAAAATAAAATGTGAGTCACAGTTAAACAACAAAATACAGGTGATGAGACAAAACTATTTCATTCCTTTAAAGATCTCTGCAAAATACATTAATCTAAACCATGCCCTGGATTAGTCATTTTTCAATATGGGCTACTGAAAAAAATAAAGGTCATAACTGACCACTTGTAAACGTTGTAACTGTCTGCTGCCATGGCTGTTTTTGGGGCAGAAACACCCATGTATGAGTGTTGATCTAGATGTACACATGTGCAATGACAGGAGTAGGTGTCTGAAAAGCAGAACTACCACTATTCTGCAGATTAGTGCTATCTTAATTTTGAGATGGTCTTTGAAATACTGTGTTCATAAACACCAGAAAAGCCCAATTATTATATATTTTATTTGTTAATTATTATATAATATATATAATATATATTATATATTTTATATATATATATAAAATATATTATTTTTCACCTACTAAGCCAGTAGGAAAACCTCTGTTGTGACACTCTGTCCCTACAATACTATACCTTTATAATGATGGAAAAATTTATAATATAAAAATTCAGTCAAGATTAACTACCAAAGAGTGCTTTGATCATGCGTAAACAGCCACTTCAAATAAACATTTTGCCCAGAAGTTCTGCTGATCGTGTACACTGAAACTGTATTCAAAACCTGGGGGAAAAAAATCAAGAAACGCACTGGGAGGGGATCTCTGCTTGCCAAGCACAATAATATGCAGTGAGTGAGTAAAGACTCTCTCAGAAATGTCTCAGCTGTCAATAAGAGCCAGAGCTACATCTTCAGGAGCACAAAGGAAATAATGCAGCCTCTAAATAACCAAAGACCACTTTTTAACGTTGCACCTGCTTCCTAATGGGTAGTCCTCTGCAGGTTCCCGTTTTGAAGTGAAAAAATTGTTCGCTGTTTCTGTTAATTTTTAATATGCTTAAAGTTGTGCAAGAACCTTTGCTAAGGCAAAAAGAACTTCTCTGTTTCTTAGGACTTTTCAGTTCATATGCATTAACACGCTGAAGACACATGAAATAGCCTCTTCTTCTCTTCTATTCATTATTCCCATATGAGCCCCTGGTGGTCCAGTGGTAAGGGCGCGGCGCTGTCACGGCCCGGGTTCAATTCCCGGTCAGGGCCACTCCCGGGCAGGTGGGGCTCGTTAGCCCTTAAAGGCAACCCATCTACGTCCTGAGGACCTCACTGCCACCGTCCAAGCTCGCTTGGCCCCGGCAGATGAACCTTAGGATTAAAGGGTGGACTCAGTTCCGCGCACACCGTGTCTCACCTAAAAAATCCAATGCGCAGGCTGGAAGGTGTAAAGACCTTCCCCGGATCTTCGCTCACGAAGACTGGCCATTATTATTATTATTCCCATATACAAGAAACTCTCTTTAAAAACAGGAGTGCCTTATATTAAAGAATCAGTTTAAGTTTAGCATATGTAACTGCTAAAGCATTAAAATTCACTACTGCTTTCTGAATACTACTGTCTTTTTCAAACATGAGTTAGAAAAGTATGTGGAAGATATAGGATGCTCCAAATGCCCAGTTTTATCCTAGTCCCCATACTTAACTACTTTACTTTACAACCTACTGCTTATTTTGCAATAAAAATACAGTGATACGGAATATTTTTATTTATTGCAATAGAGTTTCTTACTGGTATAAGAGATTGGAAACTGCAGTCTCTCAGAATAGTTCTGTTTCATTTCATGTTTCATGTTTTGCGACCACATTATTATCTCCCCAAGAGCAGTAATACCTATGAATAAACTCTATTCATAACCTGTGGTTCAGAACTGGAAATGCCACAGAAATCATGACAAATGCTGTGAAGACAGGGCAGGAAAGTGCACTGTGCATCAGTGTCTCTGAAAGATGACCACATATCCCCAACACAATGAGGACTGTACATCAGGAGACGAATAGAGGGAGCTGCTCAGTGCACCCATGGCTGTTTGCCATCACTCACTCTAATGTTCCTGGAATTTTCCCTTGTTTTAACACATATTTATTCAATGTTTTAAGACTGTAAGCCACATGACATTTTGGGTGCACAGTTTGTAAAGCAGGAATTCTGGTCAACCTGATCTAATTTACAAGGGTTTACCCAAAGGCAGATAAGGTTAACACTCAAACAGAAATAAGAATGGTATCCCCAATATAGAAAAACCCAAACAACAAAAATAGACAGTAATACTGAAAAACAAGACTTTGATCTCAGAACATTGTGAGTGATGTTGGACATGTTTAAGAGTACAGATCAGAAAATGTGTGCACACACACATTCACACACACGCACACTATTGCCTCGTTTCTGCTGACTTCTAGATAGAGTAGAATTTTGCTGCCCACATAAGAACACCTAACATGCAACATAAGAAGTGTTTTATACAACTGGACAGATGTATAAGTGTAGAAAAGCACTTCATAACAATGACTGCATGTCTGGTTTTTGCATGTTGATTCCACCTCCTCACACCAAGCTACCAAAACTATGAACTATACGATGAGTGCTCCCATCTGTCTATTGGCAGTTCTTTACAGGTGTTGGTAGCTGTGCTATAATTCATTACAGATATCAAATTAGATTATTTTCACTTTCACAACAGGGTAAATAATTTTTAGCAGACAGAATGGGAACAAAAAAAGAGAAAGCTTCATTGCACTACCATATACAGTAGGAATAAGGAGTTATTCATAACATCCAGTGATGGAATGAGAGGAAGCATCCAGTTTCACTGCAAAAGATCAAATGTGCTCTTTTATAATGAAATTCCTCTTTCACAGACTCTTTTCTGTTTTATACATCCCACAGGCTTCTTGCATTAGTATCAACAGAAGGTATGCTTTGGAAGGAAAATGCCACAGGTCATCCTCTTTGTCACTGAGATCTACAAAGAAATCATCTTCTAAAAATAGTTTCTATTATTTTGCTGTTCAGTGCTAGAAAAAAGGCAGCTAAATGAACTACTAAGCACGTGGTTTCTCTGTAATCTGATAAATAGGCCATCTACAGCCATTTTTCTCTGTTTCTTTCTTCCTTCCCTCACCCTTTGTCCTTACTAGTATGCAAAGCAAGTCAAAGAAGGGAATTTCTAGTTCTCTTGTTCACTAGCTGGAGGGTTATTCCACTGCCATTCTATTTATAGATTTGCTTTCAACTGCAGTGGGGAATTTACCATTTGCTGTTCAGCATTTTATGCTCAGCTAACCTCCTGGGGACACAGCATTTTCATAAATTCTGTGAATGGCACCGTGGCTACCTTTAATATTCCATCCACCTTTCTATAGCACAAGTTGAATCTTATCCTTCTTCCATTTTCTAAGCTAAAAGACTCTCTTCTTTGATTTTGTAAGAGAGAAGCAAGGAAGCAAACAAGCTTGCTGCTGGGGAAAGATTTTTATACAATTTTTCTGACAACACTACCTATTACAGTCTTGCAGAAAAACTGTAATATTGAAAGAACAAATTGAGTAATGTATTTCTAAATTTACTCATGAAAAAAAGTTGCTTCTCTTGATCTGGTATGATCACCTGGCAACACATCACCATAGAGAAAAAGATACATAGATCCATCTCTGTTATAAATTGCAAGCTCCATTTTTGGGTGCAACAGTTCATTTGATGCTGCTATAGTAAATCCCAGGCACAGTGTGCTACTACAGTGAACAAATTCAGTTGTTTGCGTCTCTTCCCTATCCATATACTACTCCAACAACACAGAGGGATCTAAACTGCACACTTAGAGGCCAAGCGTGACAAGTTCAGGCTGCCATAAACAGGGTGCACAAAAAACAACCACAGCAGAGAAAATTTTCAGGTATTGAAAAAAACACTGGGGAGAATACCTCCACACTTTAGCTATAATAACAGGGATCTGGGACTGCAGAATAGCCCACCAACCAGCCCACAGAAAATATCCCCAGGTAGGGCTGATTTCAGCTTGCCTCAGCTCTATGTTTTCTCTTTGCTCTTTCTGCTCTTCCACAATCCTATCTGGTCACCACATGATGTGTCACAGAAGAGGACAGTGATTAGTGCCAGCTGTGAAGTGCTGAGAAGAAGCACTTGAAGGAATAGTAGACCCTACTGCTTCTGTGTGTGCCAGGCAAAACACAAAATCATACCGTCTGAGGTCTCCAAAAGTTGTCTTACATCTTTGGGGGAATTTTTACACTAGCCCTTGAAGTGATCTAAATGCTTTTATGTTTAAGTACACAATAATTAGTGAACTATGCATTGGGAAGAGTTCTACCACTATAAGTGGTTCTACAAGGAGTCTGAATAGACACAATCACAAGCCAATTTCTTATACATACTTGCACCAGCACCAGTACTCAGCCTGGTCTTGGGTCTGTGCCCCTGCCCAGCTCTGCTGTGTAGAGGTGGCCTCTTACCACCAGGTTATTCCAGGATGAATACAAGACCATGATGTGTTTGGTTTTTATCTCATCACCAAGGAAATCCTCACTTCCTTACAGGGAGTCCTTCTGTCTCTGGCATCCCTACCTCCAACCGGTTTAACGTCTTCTGCAGTTGAACCTTCTTGCCCTCTGTGCCAGGTCACTTCTTGGTCACAAATCATTACTGCTGAGTAGTTACAATTTGAATTTCCCCTTCACATCTTCTAGAAAACACATTGTTCTCTCTTTTCTTTAACTGTGGGCATTATACCTGTAGCCTGCTCTCAGTGAAGACAGTAGAAGTGTTTTCAGGGTGGGACGCGAACTTTGAAAGGCACATGGCCGCAAACAGTGCCCAGAGGAGCCAGGCAACTTGTCATAAGGGCTTCCCTGTTGCAAATAAACTTGCCATGGGACACCAGAGGAAGCACTAGAGGGAAATCTTTCACACTTGCACCACCTCCACCTTTCAGAGAACACCATATTCAGCCCTTCATGCTGATACACAGAGCTTCACCAAGGGAAGAGACACTTCTAGTAGACGTTGCCTATGTTGAAAATCTATGTGCATTGAAGCAGGAAAGGTCTACACTTAAAAGACAGAAAAATCATAATAAAGAGGTTTTAATTTGCATGCTAGCAAAACACATGGGTTTTTTACTGCATGCTGATAAGGACCCAGGGCATTTGCCTACTAGCCCCAAGTTTGTTGACATACTTGAAGTGAAAACTACACAGTAATTACCTAGGCCTTCCATTTGTCTTTCTACTTACCTAATCTATAGAGAAAAAACAAGAAACACAAACTGACCAGTCTGATTCACTAAAATTGTTAGGGACTATATTCAGAATTAGGTTTCTGCCTCGATCACTTCTGTCTGTAAGCAACACACGTGCACCATTTTATATGGTGGACCCATGCTTGCACCTCTGAATTGCCAGAGAGGACTGAATTATAATTCTGACCTGATTTACACTGCGCATTCTGTATTTCCAATTTTAACCTGAACCACTGGGTCAGAAGTTGAACTCTGTTTACACTGGGAACTGTTTCGTCAAAATCCAATACAAGTTTTTTAATGAGAAATTTGTTCTAACTTAATTGAAAGAAAAAACCAAGACATAATTATTTAGTTATGGGGTTGAAATAGAAGTTCAAGCAGTAAAATGTATATACCTTTACACATTCACCAGTTTTATCCTTTTATATCCATGGCAAAGTTTGCATTTTGTTTTGGCAAGCAGCCATATCATGCTGGAAAATAAAAGGAAGCGCAGTACAATGATTGAAAGGATAGCAAAAGACTTGGGAGATCATGTTCTTACCCTGATACCTATTTCTAGCATGTCCCTGGGCTTTCAGCTTTTCTGATAATACTGTCATGCAGCTTTGAAAACAAACTCACAGGTTACTCATTGCCCCCACTGCACATTCCTCTGCCTGCAGTCCAGGACATGCTTCCACAGCCAGATAATCTGATGTCTTGCTCAGAGGAAACCTGTAGAAGAAAAGCTGGAGCCCACTGACAATGTTGTTTGTATCTCTGTTCAAAGAAGGGTCAGCCTTAGCCCCGTGTGAACAGCACCAAATCTACAACTGCTGAGGCTGTGTGTTTTCACTTCCTAAGATGCTTGCTTTGTCAACCCCTACCAAACATACAGGCAGATGAAGGGGGGAATGAAAGCCTGAGCATGAAAAGCTCAAGGTTGACTCTCTATTTTTGCACAAACATCACTATCATGGGATGTCAAAGATTGAAACTGCTCTGCCTTGCCAGAGGGACTCAGGAGAAGGAGTGCAAGGAACACAAGCAGCCAAAATGGAAAGCAAGTTGAAACATGTTCCCATGCTGAAAGGAATGAGTAACACCAAAAAGGTGTATGAAGAGTAAAAGTCCAAAGAAAATATCCAACCTTTTTGCCCCAATAACTTCCACACTTACAGACAAGCAGCTGTAATCTGTGGTTAGGGAAAGAATTCAGGGTGACCTTGATTCAGGAATAAAGACAATTTACAACCCATATAATATTGTGAGGAAATGGGCAAACGTCTTCAGAGGGTAATGGCTCTGCATTTTCCTATGCTCCCAATCTCACCATTACAAATATTCTGGCTCCTAGATCCATTTTAAAAAGTAATTGGATGCATTTTCTTACTATTATTAGTTGATTTAAATGTTTCTACTTTGTCCACCCACAGAAAAGTACTAAAAGAGGGGGCAGAGGTATTCTGTCCACACAGCATTAGAGAAGAAATTGAACACTGTTTTTTTGGAAGCTTAGGACATTTTAAGAAATCTGTTTAGACTGAAGGCATTCTGTATCACTAATAGCAGTTAGGAAGAGGAAGCAAACCACTCAATTTGTAAGTGGTAAAAATAATTACAAGTTATTTTACAGAGCTTGCAGCAACAAATACAAACCTGACATACTGTCACCAGTACTTAAATCATGGGTAAGCCAGTCTGAGATTACTTTGAAGTTCACTCTCTCTGAACAGAGGGTCTGACTACGCAAATAACATTTAACCTGATTTTTTCTGTGACTGCATTTAAACAATATATAAATTATATTTATGAACAGAACCAATATAGAAAGTCAGAGCAACAGATAATTTTTTTTCTGAGGATAAATCTTTCTTTCACCATGAAAGCAGAAAGAAGAAATTAGCTCAAGTGAGGTATACAGTGATGTCAACCATATATGCTGCAAGGTAAATGATAAGCACTGAAAAGTGATAAGCACTGGAAAACACATCAAAGTTCTTGTAATAATTAACAAAGAGCAGTATAAACACTGACATGTCAAAATATGGTATTATCAGCATGTACACCAGTGATAGACAATAATGCACTAACAGCATTTCTTTTACACTACTTTGCATTATCTTAGCATGAAAATTTTATCAAAACAGAACATCTCAGGTAAACTCATGCCTCCCCTCATTTACTCTTCCATGCTTTACACAACAGTACAATTATGCTGACACTCAAAAGAACTGATTTCTGGTTTACACTTGAGTAAGAACCAAAATTATCTTTGTCAAGTGGAAGAAATGGGTTTCAAGAATATGACCTAACACAAAAGGATGAATGCAAATTTTGAATAAAGGTGTGATTAAGTGGCTATGTAACTACATGAAACACATGAGTTCAACAAAACTGAAAAAGAAACCTTAGAGTAAGATATGCATCAAAAATCATTCTGGGAAGTGTAAACAGAGTCAAACCTACACGACTTATGAAGCAATTCTTTTGCTCCACTCCGTATTGATGAGGCCTCTTTTTGTAGGATTTACACTAACAAAGAAACTACAGAAAACAATGAAAGTAACAAAAATCCAGAAACTATGACCCTCGAGAAAGATCAAATGAATTGGGATTGTTCAGATGGACAGAAATAAATTGAGAACATGTTGTTAATAGACAATTAATTGTTCCTTTGTCAGCATAATTATGATAGTTAGTTCACAATAGCTGAGTAAATTGATGAATGTTTCTACAAATGATGAATGTTCTCAAGCACAAAGAAGCTCACAAGGCACATGGGGTGCTTTTACTTGGAGATACATGGTAACAAAAGTAATATGAGATATATTGTCTCAAATCTTAGAGATACGCTGATTATTTTTTGGGTTTGGTTGTCCAAAACTTGAATGTTAGCAGTAATAATCTGCAGATGTGGGTTTATGATATACATAACTCTGAAAATATATTTCAGAGTTAGAACAAAAATATGAGGGTGCCAAGAAGGAGAGGTAGAGATCTGTGGTAGATTCTTTCCTCATTTTCTTAAGGGCTGTACTATTAGCTTTCCATAGACTAAGAAAATGTTAAATTTGAACTGAAGGCACTGTTTGTAGCACTTCAAAGCAAATGGGAATAAAATACAGGTTCTTACAAAGAAAAATTCTATAAACATCCTTTTTTTCTAATGAGGTCTTATTTTAAAGAGCATAAAGAGCAGGACTGTAGCAAAGGAGTGCCTTCAGACTTAGGATTTAACAAGTGATGGTTCAAGAGTGCAAAGAAAATTCACTGTGGTACAGAAAATGTGCATCCTGACTTATACATGGTAGAACACAAGTAAGAGTCTTATAAAGTCAGGCTTTATGGCTTATGCATTCATGAATTAAGTTTGCTCTTTCAATCCACATTTTGTAGGAAAAAAAAGAATTAAAAAAACTGTAAATAATCTTCTCCTCTGCATAGAACAAATAATTTAGAAAGAGGTGTATTAAACTGGCAGATTGCCTGGTGATCACAAACATATCTGAAGAAGAAATAATTAAATTATTATGTTCTTAAGGATATAATTTTTGCAGCTATTCTTTGACAATAAGCTGAGCACCTACCAAATCAACTGAAATCAAAAGACTTAGCAGAATCAGCCATAGTTGGCTGATAAGTAGAAAGCTTATTTCCTCTCTACTTAAATTTCAGTGATATATAACAAAAATTTTGTGTGAGATTTTAATTATACAGATTATAAACAAAATCCCAGAACTTTTCCATATCAAGGCAGGGTTGTCTGGATTAGATCCCTTGTTCCTTACCAACCCATACAATATTAGTGCAGATATTGGTGGTTTTAAATGACAGGTAGAACTTGTACTTCTTTTATCTAGTACTTTCTTACGCAGGGATCTCTAATGACATCATCACCTTTAATTAATTAGTGTATGCAGACTACCTGAAGTAAATAGTTATGCAAAGCACTTCACGCAGGCTTTAGAAAAAAGCATTTTTTTCATTTGAAATCATCATCATCATCATGATGGTCAGGCTTTGAGAATGAAGATTTGAGAAGGGCTCTACCCATGCTTACTACAAGCACGCTGATGGCTAAAAAGGTCAGTGCGAGATAGACAAGCCCGGTTGCAGAAGGCACAGCAGAAAGACTCCCCAGGTGATACAGACGAGACGTGATTCTTTCTGCGTTGTCTTTTCTCCTCGAGAGTGATCCTGCGTGTGTTCTCAAAAGCAGCAGCAGCGTTATAGATGGTGTGTCTCCAGGCCTCCCTGTTGGAGGCCAGGGTAGACCAATGGTGGTGATCAATATGGCCAAGGCTGAGGGATTGTTTCAGGGAGTCCTTGTATCTCCTCTTCGGGGCTCCTCTCTTGCAGCAGCCAGTGGCAAGTTCCCCATAGAGCACGATCTTAGGGAGGCGGTAGTCCTGCATCCTGGAGACGTGCCCTGCCCAGCGCAGCTGTGTTCTCAGCAGCATGGCCTCAATGCTCGTGACTGCTGCCTGTTCAAGGACAGACGTGTTGGTCACATAATCTGTCCAGTGGATGTTTAGAATTGTATGGAGACAGCACTGATGGAAGCGTTCTAAGAGACTCAAGTGGTGGCGGTAAATGACCCATGATTCGGATCCATATAAAAGAGTAGACAGTACAACAGCTCTGTAAACGCTGATCTTTGTACTTTTCTCCAGGTGTTTGTTTTGCCACACTCTTTTATGGAGTTTACCGAAAGCTCTGTATGCCTTTGCTAACCTGTTGTCTATTTCTTCATCAATCTTACCGTCTGAGGAGATGATGCTTCCCAGGTAATTGAACTGCTGGACTGATCTGAGCTCTGTTTCACCAATGGTTATATGGGTATGATGGGAGACTTCGTGAGGTGCAGGCTGATATAAAACTTCTGTCTTCTTCAAGCTGACTTCCATTCCAAAAAGCTCAGCAGCCTCTGCAAAGCAGGATGCTAGACGCTGTAGAGCTACTTCTGTGTGGGCGATGAGGGCAGCATCATCAGCGTAAACATCAATTAAATATAGCACATCCACTCAGGACAAAATTAAATCAAATGTTTCAGCCTTTTGAAACTGAATGAATATAATAAAATCAGCAAATGGGTGACCAAAGCTCTGTAATTAACATCAGTATTTTGCACAATGTGCTGCATGAACTTTGTTAGAAATTCAGTGTTACTCCAACAGTAAAGTTCTCTTGACTTATAAGGAGTCAGGATTTAATCTAAACATTTACAGTGCATCCAAGGAACTCTTTTATTGCCAAACATCCAACTTCTGTTTGACTTTCAAGTCTTACTTGATTTTCTTCATGAAACAAAGAAAAGAAAACAAATCATTGAGAAGAGCTGCTTCTTAGTTCCTTGTTAAAGGTTTACAGGGAATTAACTGTAGCAAAAGATCATTCACAATAATGGAAAGGATAGACGGAAGAAAAGTGACTCAAAGGTCCTAAAAGTAGTGACCTACCTTTACAGAAGAGCAAGTCTGATAAATCTTTCAGAGGCTAAACAAATCACAGAAATTCAAATTGTTGTTGAACATCCTATGTAGGTTCTTGCTATTCTCACCCTCTGATGGAAAGAGATTAAAAAGTTGATACTGGGATACTGTAAACAATAAGTTTACTGAATGCCTAAGGAGGGCTGCCTTATACAAAATCTTTGAACAAATACTACTATCAAGATTCAAAAAATTCTGAGGTCTACAAACAGGAAAGAGGAGAAAGGTCAGTTTGATTGACACACACACTTCCAATTACTTTCCAGTGAGCTAAGAAAGCCAGACCAGATTCAATCCCAGCACTCCATTCTCAACCACAGTGCTTGCACCAAGACCTGCTTTGTTCCCCACTTGAACAAGCAAAACAAAAGTCAGTCTGCACATCCAGATACCTCCTCTGAAGTGCATAAAGGTACTTTTACAGGCAAAGTAAATAAAGGGGTTTTCCCCCAGAATGTCCTCACAGTGCTATTATAGAAATATTTGCATTACATATTACCAGAAATATGTTGAGATCAATAGTACGGGTTAAAACCCTTCCATCATGGCCTTCACTACCAGAAAACGTTGACATTCTACCAAAAGCTCAGTATAAATGGTACAGAGCAGAACAACACAGAAAGGCATTTCTTTGCTAAACAGCAAAAGACTCCTGGTTTTCTGAGACATTTAGAACAAGAATATTGTTAAATAAAAATAGTATCTGTTCAAATATTCTGCTGATGAAAAGTTTAATTTTCAGTGTAACAGAACAGCAACTACGTATGAAAAACATATATGCTCTAGTTCCAAGACTGATTCAGTTGTGAAAAAGTTGCTACAGTGTGGGATTTTGCACATTTCAAAAATCAAAAGGCAGTTTCAATTCTGATTGAAGGAAATTTAAGACATTCATTTCAGATCCATATTTTAATTCGTTATGCCTGTGACACAGTGAATGTCAAACAGAATAGATCCAGAATGACAAGTGTTCCTCAGAGCACATGAATTGCACAAACTGAAATCTGGGTACAAGGCAGGACCAGAAACAGATTGTTTTTCTCAACCATCACCTGATCTGGTTTTGGAAAAAAGCCAGTAGAACACCCCCCTAGAGATAACCCCATTTGTCTTGAGAGATGTCTTGAGAAATCATTTCACTTTCACAAAGCAAAACCTTCACAAAGCTGTGTTGAGAGAGAGGTCTTCAGAAAACCATATGCAGAGGAAATTGCAAGGTATGAAACCTTAAACTTTGGGCAAATTTACTCTTGGAAAGCATTGTAAAACTGCACAAACTATACAGTAGTCTCTAGCACACACGACTATCAGACAATTCCATGGCTGTGTTGGGTATTTATGCACACTGTAGTGTTTTAGACCTAATCCTTCTTTTCCAGGAACACCATTTTGCCTGGGGATCACAGACTGGCAAACATCTGCCGGGCACTTCAGCAAGTCCCAGCCACCTAAATATATTTGTCATTTCCATGATTTCTGGACAACTTCAGCTTAAAGATTTTTTTGCAGTCAAAACCCACAAGTGCTCTGTAGCTGTCTGAACAGCCTCATGCTACCCTTAAAGCACACTGGGTCTTTAAGAGAATGAACTGCAGGCAGAGGAACACAGTGCAGAGGAACAGTACAGTCCTTATCTGCCTGAACCAGCAGAGCTGTGCATGCTGTCCTCTGTGACTGTGGCATGGAAAGAGACATGTTAGGAACTGGGACAGGTTACCCTTGATACTGCTTTAAAACCTGAACGGAACTCAACTTTTCCTAGGACAGCTCTGGGACAAATGAAGCAAACACACAAGGATACTGCTCTCGTCTCTACTGGATGCTATGCTTTCTGGCCTGAGCAGAGGAGCTGCACATTCTATTTAGTGAATAACTTTCTGTTGTCCTCTGTAACTATTAACCGTGGCTGCTTGTGTTAACTGTCCTTTTATGTAATTTCAATCCCAAATTTGTCAATTGAAGGCATCCTGTCAGTATACTGATAGAAACAATTTTTTGTGAGATGGGAACAGAAAAGCATTTCAATCCTTTGCTCTAATTACTAGATTACCCTTCTTCCTGTCATATTTCAAATTTCAGTATGTCAATACAGTGGCAAGAAATCAAACATGCAAATTACAATTTTTATAAGTTTTAAAACCACATGAATAGAAGTAGAACATAAACAATCAAAGTGTTCCAGTCAATTATTTCATGACCAAAAAAATATAGAGATCCTGTCACTGAGAGCTTTTGTCTTCAGTAACTCTGGGAACTGTGATTATCTCGTTGGTACTGCAGCTCAGTAATATTCTTATTTGCTCTGCAAGATTATGAACAGAATAAAATTGCAAAGGAAATACCTTCTCTAATCATTTACAAAGATGAATTTTGCAACCAGATGCTTTGCACTTCATACAGTGCTCTAGTCACTGGCACTTTCTTTGTTGCCACTATCCTCTGTTAATGCAGTCTTGACCTTGTGGTTTCTAAGGTAAGAAAAATTTATTCCTGGCAGCAACTTCAGTTTTCATCTCACAGAATCCTTTTGATAACAAAATCTCTTTTGTTGGAGGTGCAATCAATTACCAAAGGACTGCATTGGAAAGTTTTCCATACAAAAAAACAATAATAATAATTGTGAGTTCTTGTATCCAGAAAGTGAAAGACTTACATTTGCTTGCTATGCATACCATTCAAACTCCTTGTAGCACATACGTGTTATCACTTTCTGACCACACAGGAGATATGACAGCAACCATGAAGAAGTAATAACAATGTTCCCAAAAGAAAGGTCACGAAGAAGCTCTGATGCTTGCCAACTATGTTTAATTTCCTCACCACAAAACAAGGTGAAAGGGTTTTCCTTCAAAGTCCTCTCAGACGACTTTTCTGTACCCAGGCAAAATCACAGTTTTGGGGTATTGGTTATGGAATAGTGTACTTTGTACATACAAATACACGTGCATATACACACATTAAATGGACCTAGACACTGACCTAGTTATAGTGGTACCTCTAAAAACTCCTATCTGGCAATTACAAGACCAATACAGAAAATAATTTTATTTCCTAAACTCCCAAGTTTGGCTGCTGGTATCATAATTAACACTCAATTACATCAGCATGTAAGATATCTTAGTTAAAAATGAGAATGTTATTTCAGCTATACATCAAACAAGTAATAGTAGGATTTGAGACATATTTTAGAGCAAGTGATTAATGAATTATGTTTAAAAAAAAAGGAAGCTAACAGCTGATACTTCAATGGGGATGGTAAACAAAGAAGTTATGAAAGGTTTCAAGAAAACCCCAAGAAGTCTACTTTTAATTGGCCAATATTACGTAGAGTAACAGCCTGACATTATAGAAAGGCAGTGTTTAAGGAGAGATTTTATAGATTATTTTTACAAGATTTTTAGAATTTCTATGATAAACATTCCAACTTTTTCAGTGAAAGTAAGACAAAAATACAACACAATAATTTCTAACAATATAAGGAAGTGTGCTGTTTTTGGCTGGGACAGAATCAATTTTATTCATAGTACTCAGTATGAGGCTGTGGTTTGCATTTGTGCTGAAAACAGTGATGATAGCATTGAGGTGCTTTCATTATTGCTGAACAGTGCTGACACAGAGCCAAGGCCTTTTCTGTTTACAGAAATGTCCTGCCAGTGAGGGGGCTAGGGGTGCACAAGAAGTTGGGAGAAGACATAGCTAGAACAGGTGACCCCAACTGATCAAAGGAATATTCCATACTGTATGGCATCATGCTCAGTGTATAAAACTGGGGAAAGAGAATGAATGGAGTGAGTATCACAGTGATGGTGTTTGTCTTCCCAAGCCACTGTTTCCTGTGATGGAGCCCTGCTCTCCTGGAGACGGCTGAACACCCGCCGGCCCACAGGAAACAGTGAATGAATTCCTTGGTTTGCTTTGCTTGTTGATGTGGCTTTTGCTTTCCCTGTTAAACTGTCCTTATCCCAACCCATGAGTTCTTTTTTTCCTCACTTTTACTCTTCTCTCTATGATCCCACTGGTGGGGAAATTAGCAAGCAGCTGCATGGTGCTTGGTTGCCCATTGGGACTTAAACCATGACGGGAATAAGGAGTGGATGGTAAACACTACTAAGGGAAAACATTGTATCCAGCATGATATAAGTGAGAAAAAACTCACCACCTTGAAAAGATTTTCAGCAAATTTAGGAACAGATATAAACATTACTCATCTGTCTGACTGTGGCATATTCCGCTACCCTCGCACCAGTAATCAGAAGGGCTTAAGCTGGTTTGAGAAAGAAGAATTGGTCTCTACTTGTATTTCAGTTTACAGCGGTGCAAAAAAAAGGGGACTTACGACCTTGCCCTATAATCCATTCAGGCAGCCACTGGTGTGCACTGTTGGCACATGCAGCATTTTGGAAGTGATCATTAAAGAACCGCCTTTACAAGCCGATGAGGAGAGCACAGCAGAAACAGAAACTGATCTGGGAAACTGACCTCCTCCCTGCTCCCTCAAAGTGGTAGTGCATATTGGTTCTCACAATCAGCCTTGCATTGATTGAGGCATGCACTGCCCAACACCAAGGAAACAGCATGCTAGCTACACTTCAGGCAAATGGTACTTTGACAAAATGTATGTCTCAAGTGTCATTGTTCATTAAAACAAGAAGATCAAGAAGTACATATAAAAACCAAGAAGTGCATAGCAGGTGTTCCTTCAACTCGCTTATGGTACTGTGAGTGAAGTCAGATTCAAAGGTGTATGAAGTAAACAGCCATCTACCACGACAGTAAAGCAAATGTGGAAATGGTAAGAGTCCAACATTCTCTAAATATTAGCTTTCTGTTAGAACTGGAAAACTGACAGATTGCTCAGCACAATTCACCTTGTTTTTTATCAGTGAGTAGGGAAGTCAATTGCAAAAAAAAACCACCAAAAACCAAACCAAACCAAGCAAACAAGCACACAAAACAAACAAACAAACAAACAAACAAACAAAAAACTTCTGCCTGGCAAAGTTGAAGAAAACAGCTGTACAGATTTAATTCGAATGTTTTAAAAGTATAAGTACACTGAAGAGTTCTCTGAAAAATACTTGAATTTAAATAAATTAATTTAATTAATGGCTGGATTCAATGCTGAACTGAAGTACACTAGCTTTATGATCACATATGCAATAATGAGAAGAAATTAGCTGGGAAAAAAACTTCAGTGTTACACGGATCTCGTGCTGGGGATCAATACAGAGCTGAATTGCACCTTTTTGGAAAGTATCCATACAAGTGATCCCACTGCCATAAGCAGTATTGGAAACTAGAAAATAAAAATGTTAGGTACTATTGGTAGAATGTAGGTTTTGATTTCATACAGTGCAAGTGTCCTATCAGAAACTGTTACCAATTCCATGAATTCAGGCAGAGAAAAGAAAATAGGGTTGGCAAAGTACTAATGTATGGTTCAAAATAATTTGGAGTCAACAGATCAAAAGTCTTCAATAATTCTTGCTCATTTTTTACTTTCATAAAAAAGTGGAATAAATAATGGCATGACTAATTTCTTTCTTTGAGTGAATACTCAAGTTTCCTGCTCTTCCTGGTTCTTTATTGGCAATCAGTCACCCAGCTCCAATTTTCAGAAAGCAGCAGCCTGACACTCAGCTAGTACCTTCAAAGTCTTCTCCAGACTATCTTTTGGAAGCAAGGGACAATCAATAAAAACATAACAAAAGAAAGCAGGATGTTCTACAATAATGTTTAAAAAAAAAAAAAAAAAGAAAAATAAGTAAGCTTAAAAAACACAAAGTACAAAAGTTTTTGACAGGCCAACAAGAGAAGAGGGTGCTCTGGGGCACCTATCTCTAAGTGCCTCAGTTAGTATTCATTGCATGCTTGGGAATCCAAAGTATTTTCCAATTGTGAATCTGCATGCAAAAGAGAAATTACACTTCTACTGTCCAAAAGACTATCCATCTTCCAGGACTCTGTTCAGATAGTCTTAGGAGAGCTTAAATACAGCTTCTCTTCTCTGGTACAGTAACTGATTAAAATTCCAAGCTGTTTGAATATGAACTCAAAGAAGGTAATATAAATTATCTGTGTTTGGTTTGAGTCCATCAGTAATTCAATGCCAGCACAGTTCTACTTAAGATATTTTTAATAAACCAAATTCTAGGCCCAGAAAGCACTCAGTCCAAAGCTATGTCAGATAAAATCAGAACAAAGCAATTTAACACATGAGCAAGTCCATGCAACAGTTTGCCTGTTAATTTTGTTTGCAAAATGGATAATTTTCCAAAGAACTTCACAGATAATGCATTTCATTCTATTTCTGTGAGCTGGAGAAATGTGTAATGTTGTATTAAAAGTACCTCATGCCTCTGGCCTTTTAAATAATGGCAATAAGAGGCAATTATAAGCAAAGCCTGGAAAATCACTCTCCTAAAATGCATTGGTCACCTCTGCATCCTGGAAAAAAGTGTCTTTGGCACAGTCTTTCACCACTTGCATTAGGGAGGCTATTATGAAAATCAGAGTGTACCTATGTGGAAAGTTTTGTAATTATTTTTCTACCCCAAATTAAAACCACTATGTGGTGGCTTTGAATCACATCTCTTCAGCTTTGTAGCACTGCTGGTACTGATGTGATGTTCACCAGTGTCTCAGGATATTTGTACCCTCAGACACTTGTCTCAGCATGAACAATGTTTAAGACAGAAAACAACCAACAGACGGGGAGCATGTTAACCGTTCTTCCAGCATTCGGAAAGATAGAGGAAAAAAACATTTTAATACTGACAGCAAGAAAACACCTGGAGTACATTGAAGCCTGAGATTATGTTCAAGTAGTAGAGAAGATCTAGAAGAGCCTAATACAGACAAGACACATAAAATACAGATCATAAAAATAGAGGTGATATGCAATCAATACTTTTTACCATCATGTCCTGAAGAACACAAAGTATCCAGGTAATAACATAACACTTTTGTTCTGCACAAACCATAGTTGGAGCTTTAGCTTCCTGAGCAACATCTTCACTGCTTGCAACTCAGGGCATAGTCAAAGAAGTTCTGCTTATTTGCTCTAACTAATGATTGGGTCTAATTTTACTCAAAGTATGAATTTAAAAAAAAAAAAAAAGTATTTCTGTTATTTTATCCTGCCTACATTTACCTTGCAGCTGCTTAAAATACCAGAAAATAGAGATTTTCTGATGCACAACCACTGCCATTTGTCAACTGCTAACAATGCTCCAGGAGTATGAAAACAGGTCAGTGAGACCAGAGTGAACTCAGTATTGAATTGTATCGATCACACCCAAGACATCTGGAGGTGAATAGTGAGGTATTCTGACAAATGCATGAGAGTTCAAGGATCTTCTCACTTTCTCAGTTCTACCCGTACTATTTTTGAAGGAAAATCTTCACCTATTAAGACACTGGAAGACACTGGAAGACTCTCCCTAAAAGCCAGAGATAAAAGATGAAGTAAGAACAAGCCAACAAAGTTCTCCTAAACAGGAACGTCTACAGGGCACTTGAGCATGCAGTCCCTGTTCTCACATTCCATGAACAAATTCTCACATTTACACTTTGTATTTCATTTTTTAGAGGAACAGCAAAACTACGAGAAACATTGATTCATGTCTGATCAATATTTACTAACACTTCCTCAGACAATTCTGGATTGCCAGTGTGCTCTGTTGAAATACGTACACTCACTGTAACATGATCAAAATTTCTGCATATCCCGCAGTCAAGGATATCCAGGAAAACTGAATAATTGCTCCATATTTTCAAATACCACCAAGAAATATTTTTCGGTTGAAAAAAAGGTATGTTTTCTGAAAACCAAAGGTATGTCTGCACATCTGCAAATTAATAAAATTCTATAATATTTGAAAGACAACTTCTTTTTGCTCAGCATATCAGATGAGTGGGGTTAGATGGTTTCTTTCCAACCGAAGACATTCTGTGTTTCTGTGAATTCAATTTTATTGCTAATCTGGATTTGGGGTTTTTTCACCCGGAAAGCATTTTAAGATCATCAGTCTCACAGGTTTTTTAATGAACGTTATGCTTTTGGAATCTAGGTTTGGCCAAGTAAACTGTCTGCAACTCTCTATAAAACAAAATACTGAAAAAAGTGTTAAATTGAAATTAATTTTTAATACCATTTGCATATGCAGAAATATTTTTAGCTGCTAAAAATCACTTGCTTACAACTGACTGACTGAAATGTCAGACTGAAATGACAGACAGATAGACAGTCAATGACAGACTGAAAAGTCAGAATGACTGACATTAAAAGCTTTATAACGGTTTGACTAGATGATCATAAGTAACTGACTTTGGTGGCATCCCTATGTGTCATTGGCAGATGTTACCCTTGTATGTGTAAGAGGTTAGAATAGATGTATTTTCATACATGGAGAGACCTCTAGAAAAAGCACCAGTATTAGATAAGTCACCACTCATTGTAGAGATGTGCAGACCAACTCCTTCCAACCCCAAAGCACTGGGCTATGAATGTGTTTTGTGATGATGTTAGCTCCAGCTAATAAAACCTCAGACGAAAGAGGAGCTCCTTCAGAATCAGAAGTACTGGGAGGCTTGTCTCAGGTTTGCTATATCATGTCCTTTAACACCCATCATAAAGTGCATGGCATATTAGCACGTGTTTTCTCAAAAAACCTTATATTTTCAGATCCAAGTATCTCAGATCCTCAACTCAAGCCAACAGGGTTTAACTGAGTGTGTCCAAATGACATTTGTAAATTTGATTCACCATGACATTAGCTCAGTAGCTTAAGTGCAGTGAAAGAAACACATTTTCCAAGAAGAAACTTCATTCTCAGTAAGCTAGCTTTGCTTACATAGCACTGCCAAGGAAAAACTTAGGGGAGAAAAACTCAACAAAACAAGAAAAAACCTTTCAATTTAGGTTCCTTCCAACCACATGTCAAATCAATAGTCCTTCTGTGGAATAATTTACTTTGTGCCCAGGTAGACAAAATTGAAAATTTAATCAATAGCAAAGAAAAAATTAGTCTGACACATCCTGGGTGATAATGACCAATGAGTTTGCTTTTCTGCTTTTTTTTTTTTTTTTTTTTCAGGAAAATCATTACTTTGTGCCCAAGGAGCTATAACAATAACACTAATAATAAATAGAAAACTGTCTTACCTGTATCAGAGCCGTAGCTGCCAGGCATAGTTCAGTGGCACATTAGAATTCTAAAACAAAGGAAAAGAAAAAATAAAGTGATGGAAAGGTCCCAGAGTACATCTTGGCTATGAGCACTCTTCTACTAAAATGTTATTTGATTACATTCCAATAATAAAGAGAGGTTTATTTAGGACCTAATGGCACCCTACTCTTTACTGGAAGGTACACACATTGCTCTTGCAAGCATTAAAAGAAAAAAGAAAAGGCAAATATTCAGAATAAGACAATTCAATTTTCCAGCCTCACTCAGCCAGTAAACTACAGATCTACTTTAATAAGAATTTCTGCTCAAATTGAAGTGATTCTTCATCCCAGGAAGCTACACTCAACTCTATTTTAACAGCCCTAGCAATGAAAAAGCTTCTGTAACATGGGCAATCCTCATATTTGGGCTACTGTAGGCTAAGAAAGAGATTCAAGGTCCTCTGGTACTCACAAACCCATCATCCTAGTATATTCTTTTTCCACAAAAAAAATGAGGATTCAAACACAAAGCAGTAGCATAATTGATGTTCCTCTGTCACAAGAAAAAAAGGCAATCTCACAGGCAAGTTTATGGCTCAGCATCAACCATACAGGTTACATACCTGTAAGACACAGCTATAAACATCTTCAAGGTTGAAGGGGAAAAAGCATAGTGAGAAAAGAAATATTTAAGTTTTTGACAAGCAATACATGACACATGACAGCTGTTATTGTAATTAACACCATCACATTTTAATTGTACTTCTTTAATAGCATAGGAAAGAGTCATCATATAAATGTACATGTACATAATATGTAAAATCAATCATTAATAATTAGTCAACTCACATTCTTTCACTATAATACATACAAAGTACATATACATACTAAATTATATATATATTATATATGTATCAGGTATACCTACACATATTATATATATGTATCATGGAAATGTATGTAACTCTCAAATTTTAAAAAGGGATGGATCTGCCTCATCTATTTTCAGTTATTTATGAAATAGTTATCCACTACTTAGTTATTTACCCTTTGCCCTCTGTATAATCAACAGAGGGAAAGAACAACTGTTAGCATCCAAGTCCTCTGCATTTAATTGCACTTCACACTATGTGGAGTAACAGGCCTTCTAGAATTAGATGGGAGAAACGTTAAATCACATCAGTAAGCCTCACTCCCCCATGTCTTCCCACCCCAGCCCTAGGTTTCCAAGATATACCAGTTGCTAGAGGGCAATTAATTCAGAATTAAATGCAGCTCCATAGAAAATGCATGAGTATGACATCACCCTCATTTTGTCTATGCAGCTCCAGCAAATAGTCAGGTCTTTCTTCCATATAGAAACTTTGAGGAACAGTTAAGTACAAAAAAACATGGACCAGATTCCATATCTCAGCTGGTAAATAACACCACTGGAAGTGACAACATGAATTAAGTGTGTTTGTTTGTATGCAGCACTGTCCTTTTGATGACCTGACTGGAATTAACATACTTTTGACCTCAAGTTTAAATAGGGTTTAGTCATTTTACCACTATTTCTATTTGAATAAAATTTTCCAATTACTGCAGTCATGAAGTTTCAAAGACACTACCCATTTTTCTTAACAGCCTCTTACAAGTCATTACATCTTTCTCAGAGTAATTTTTTTAAGTACTGCATGCCTCTGGGAACCTACTGTTTTGAAGATCATAGTAAGAAGTGTATCGTTATGATTTCATCTCCCATAATGCTGATTCTCTAAGACGATCAGTAGCTGGGTCTTCCTGCACCTTGTCATTATTTTCTTCAATAAACAGTCTCTCTGTTTCTAGCAGCTTTATAGTTGTTGGTTGTTGTTGTTGTTCACACTTGTAAAGCACTCTTAATATTCCTCTCTCCAGATAAAAGTATTAAAATTTTTAGACAAGACAGGCAGTTGCTCAAGATATTTGAAAATTACTCTGTGAGCAGAAAGCCTTGAGCAGTTACACTCTGTGTGGATGCCCTGCTGACACACACTCCCGCAGCCCAGACTCAGGGGTACACAGGCTTACCACCTCGTGCTGATCCACTAGATACTCTTCTCTATCCAGAATGGACCAGAGAGTCAGAAATAACTAGAAAGTACATGATAGGGAGTGGCAGTATTCTTATGATCCATTAGCTAAACAAGGTCCTAGTTCCTAGTGAAGAACTGCAATGAAGCTGGAAGCCTCTTACCCTGAGGGAGAATTCAGTCTTCATTGCACAAAGCAATGTTTTAAGAGATCTGTATTTAAACAAACCATATAGATTCACATAGCAGGAGGATAATCACTTAGAAAAGTTCAGCTTGCAGCAAAGCAACCTGCAAATTAAAATACAAGCAAAGATTGTCTGTCACATTTCTGTGCTCTGTACAGTCGAATGACCGTGAAGGAAACTACTTAATGTATAAACAAAACCTCTTGCAGAATTGTTGAATCCCCATCTGGAATAGCCACTGAGTGATTACACATGGGTCTGGAATTATGTAAAAAATCAATCAAAGCCAAGGTGATGAAGAATGGGCTTTCATCAAAGAATGCATTTCTTTGATTAACTGACATAGAAGGGGACAGAGGGAAAACTAGTGTGGTTAATAGAAAAATTTATATAAACAACTCACACAAAGGAATCCACTTGTCTACCATAAAAAAGCCCTATAACGGTTCCTTTGTGCTTCCATTTTGCAGAGTAGAAAAGGATGTACCTCGTGGAAGAGAGTTCTTCCATAAGAGCTTGTTTACTCAAGAAGCATCAAAAAATAATTGTGGACAGAAACTCTATTCCTTGAGATCATTGGATCAGGGATCAGAGACCAGGGTAGATATTCTCATACAGGGGTAGTGACATAACCCCTCCAAGTCCCCTACTCTGAGATCCTTCAAAAAAAGGTAAGGGGAGTAATGCCCGCAGCTTTCTCTCACCATCTTATAAAAATTCTCCAAAAGTCAACTCTAAAGAAACATTCGTCTTATTCTGGTAACACCCAGGAATTATCAGCTCCTCTGAACTACAGCATGCAAACTACTGTATGCTTTTCACTCTGAAATAACTGTTTTATTTTAGTATTTTATTCTAGCTAGTAAGGGGATTCAAGCAAATTGTGAATTTCATCAAGTATTCAAATAACTGGAAAGAAAACAATTCTTTAAATGTGTAGGTGTCCATGAGAACTTAGAACCTATAAAATCATTAGAGAAGGGCAGTCTTAAAATACTGCTGTTCTTAAAAATATGTGAGAAAGCTTTCTAACTCTTCAGGGTCAAAGAGTCTGGGGTAGTTCAGATATAAAGTGGAAAGCACAGGAAAATTAATTTAGTCATTTATTTACATAATCACAGATAAATCTAGCTCACAGCAAATGAAAAATTGCAGCAGTTTTCTAATGAGTGAAACGTTATTCTATTTATGTGTAGGAACATATGGTTCAAGAAAAACTGGAACAGAAAAATTCTGACTACTCTAATGATGGGGATGTTAACACAATTGTTATTTAAGCACTTTGGCATTTCCCTTTCTTCATTTTCCTAAAACCTTGCCAACTGTTAACCTTTTTCACTGCAATGCAGAGACCTCCAGGGCAGCACAGAACTGTCATAACTACTATATCATCCTTTCTCTTCCTGCTATTCCCTGCTTTGTCCACTACACATCTTACAGAGTGTTCAGTGAGACAGCAGTTTGAGAGACAACAGCTTCTTTTGCAAAGGAATCATAATTAAGCCTTGGAGAAGCCTTTCTTCTGCACAGAAACATACATTCTGAGGAAAATAATATTCAACCATGTGATCAAGGGCTTAGTAACAAAATATCCTAATCTTCATAAAGGTAATACATTCTTTCCAACATCCATTTGAGGTATTACTTACATCTTACTGAGTACTATTTTGCAGGCAAAACATGCGTCCCTACTTAAAAGTAAGCTAAAAAATAATTGTGATATGCAGCTGCACAAAACCAGTTTTAAAATGTATCTGGAGTACACAACAATCAGTAATTCCTGTTTAGCTCCACTCCTATTCATTACTTCTAAAATACTTCACTAACATTCATTTGCTTCATAGACTTTGAGTATTCTCATTGGGATTTGGGGGATTTTCCAAAGTTCCCAACTTTACTTTCTCAGGGTCAAAAGACTTACAAGAAATTACAGCTTTGCAGCAGATTATTCCCTATATCCTAATTTTTTTTTTTTTTTTTTTTTCATACTAGCTGTGCCCAAGAGACAAAATGACCCAGTTTTTCAGTGGCTTGACTTTCCAGCTTTCAGGAAAATCCAGCTTTCAGCAAGCAGCTAAGCACTTCCAGTACAGCCCAATGCTGGTATGACAGTGATAGGGGTTGCTGCAGGATCCCCACTCCCAGGTACAGCAGGTAGCACATCAGCAAAGGCTGCTGAGTACAGCACCAGCAGCCTTCAGAGAGATTAAGTGCAAACCCTGTCTTAGAGATTCTGGCACACAGTTCAGAGAGTCAGGGAAATCATTACCTTCTTGTTAAACCATCATGAAACAATTTCTAAACCGCTCCTCTTGGCTATTACGGAGGTGTTACATATCCAAGTCCTAACCATATCCCAGCAGGAGGACATTTTCAATGTCTGTGCTATGCGTCTTCATATCTCTAATGCTTCTTAAAAGTGTTAGAATGGTTAAAGCCTAGAGTAAATAACATACTAATGACATACAGCAAAATTCTGATTAATGGATATTCCACAAGCATCTCTTTGTATAGAACCAAATCCTACTTTCAGACCTTGTTTAACAAAGTTCATAGAAAACAGTATAATAGTCTTTCTACTTGCCATGATTATAAATTTTTAGATAATTACATTTTTTAATTATTGCAGTAAAAACTCCAATATTGTACGTAACTCATAAGAGCAAATGGGTTTATGTGTTTCTAAAAAGAAGTAGACCTAACATACTTTTCAGGAAAGGACAGGTCAAACAGATGCATTTTAAGAGACTACAAGTCAACAAATTTAGGTCTCCTTTGGTCTACTGAGAACGAACAACATTGTCTTCATATGTAATTAGCATGCAGTACCTTTCCAGCAAGGTTGAAAGATCTCTTAGTGAAGTCTGAACTCCTCCGTACTAATTAGAGACTACCTCTATAGGAGAGCAAGCATCCTAAGACCTGAGGAAACATGGAGAGGTATTTTTAACTTGCATAATCTCCTCTGTGCTATCTGGGAGATGCTGTCTTCGCTACTGGACTTGGAAGCAGTGGTTTTTCCCCACCCCACTGGACAGCAGTAGTTCCTGGACATGATTCTTTTATCTGTCTAAGTGCTAAAGCTAATGGTCTTAAGTTCTTCTGAGTCAGAGTCTATTTGGGGGATTCCTCCAGTGTAATTAATTCTACCTCACAATTCTCCTTGCTGTATTAGAGGATATTGCTAAAGTGTCAGAGAAGGAATCATCAAGGCCTAAGTTTCATCTTCATTTTGGGTTGTCAGACACCTTTAAGAGGAAACTAGTCATAAAAAAGGTACCTGATCTGTTGGGCTGTGAAAGAAGAAAGAAATTCTTGATCTTAACCATACCACTCCTCAGCATGAGTTAAAAATAGTTGTTCACATTACTCAGTACTCCACAATATCAATTCCTAGTAACAAAATATGTGGATCTATTTCAGCAAGCAGCAAAACAAAGAATTTCACTCATGCTACAGTTTCAGCTCAGCAGTTCAGCTCAAGTAAATTTTCATTCTGACCAAAACAGAGTAAAATTGACCATTGTATCAGAGTACCTGAATGTGGGCTATGTGTCAGTAATGCCCTGCTACAGATTCCATTCCCACAGAAAGTGTTTATTGAAATTACAGTGCCAGTTGTAACATTTCTTTAATATCACAACACATTTAAGTTCCTCTCCGGCAAAGCAACCAACAGCAGAGGGAGGGGAGAAAAAAGAAGGAAAGAAAACTTAACTTCAGATAGCAAATCTCTCCCTAGCAATGCCCCCACACACATGCTTGAAAAGACTCAAGGAGATGAGAAGACAGCATGGACTGAGGGCATTGTGATATATGTAGACTGATAGGAATTCAGAAACTCTTGCCACATGCCTGACTACAAAGTGTATCCATGCCAGGGATCCCTACTGACCTCCCAAAATAATTGTAACATATATAGATCACACCAGGCTGTGATTTTAAGGACCAACACCTTTGCTAACACCAGAGTGCCCCGTGAGAAAGACTTTGGGGTAAGGCATTCCCACCTTGTACCAGTGGAATCAAAGCAGAGGGGTTTGTGCTTCTGCTCCTCCCCAGACCTGGGCCTCCAATGATTTCCCTGCTCCACAAGGTTACAGTAGCCCCAGGAGCAAGGTATTATCATTGCTAGGAGAAGAACATGAGCTCTGTACTGAGCTTGCCAGAATGACTAAAAGCACTGCATATTTTTGGCTGAAGGTTTGTTTTCCCACCTGGCAAGAGAAATGGAAACTCCGTGGAAGGAAGGCTTTGTCACAATCAGCAAAAAAGCACTAATGTCAACATTCCACGCTCCAACTCTGCAATCTATGCTGCATGTTTACATTTAATGTTATGTTAGAAAAAGGACTTCATCCTCACCCACAGTTCTCTCTACACATTCTTATGAAACACTCTTTAATTGTAGAGGAATTTTGAGAACACACGCAGGATCACTCTCGAGGAGAAAAGACAACGCAGAAAGAATCGCTTCTCATCGATATCACCTGGGGAGTCTTTCTGCTGTGCCTTCTGCAACCGGACTTGTCTATCTCGCATTGGCCTTTTTAGCCATCAGCGTGCTTGTAGCAAGTGTGGGTAGAGCCCTTCTCAAATCTTCATTCACGAAGCCTGGCCATGATGAATTTTCTTACAATAATGTATTTGAACAGACAGTAGAACGATTGTTGAGGAACTTACTCTGCTCACTCAGCAAGGCCTGATGCATCTCAAAAGAAGAAACTAGTTGCCTGTACTGGAGAAGGACGTAGGCTAGAAGCCAAGAATATTTCTCCCTCATTACAGTGGTATTTGGCACAGAAACACTGATGAAAACAATGTCAGTATGTAAGAAGTACAGCATTTTCTGATTACTTAAGAAACTGGAGAAGGGACTTCAAGAAATTCCAAGGAAGCAACATGTAAGAAAGAAAACACTAAATGAAAAAGAAATTTACATAGGAAAAAGGAATGGAAGAGTACAGAGGACACAGAAAAGAGAAACGTAAAATAAGAGCCCTGCAGGAGTGAAATTCATCTCACTTCATTTCAACTTCATGAGTTCTCTGTCTTCCCTGTATAGACAAGAGAGAGGTGATCATAACCCCACCACTGCAGCCTAGGGTGTGGTTCAGCTGGCCAAGATTGGACCCCACTTCGTGGCGAGATAAACTACATAAGAATTTCCCTCCCAGTACTGGCCACCTCTCCACAGATGAGAAAGTATGACCTGTTCAGGCACCAACAGAGCATCTTATTGCTCCTTCTAATGCAAAGGTTAATTCTGAAATTCTTTCTTTCTGTCCCAAGAACATAGATCTAGAAATTAGACTACATTCACCAAATTAATCACCTACAAAGAGTACACTTTCCTCCACCTATTCTTTGAAAAAAAATATTTCAAAATATACCTGCTATTTTTCATAATTTCTCAGATGATGAAAGCATAATTTATTTTTTGTCATTTCAGAGTGAACTGAAGTGAAAAGAAGGCAAAGATATAATGAATTATAATGTAATTTAAATAAACTGTCCTAAATGACCTTGCCAGTTTTCTTTCATATCTAGGAATGTGCCTACATTGTGCAATGCAGCACTGTGCAAAAATTAGTAATAAATCTGTAAGCCTAGTCAGCATAGGACCGCACAACAACAAGATACTGGAAGCAGAAAAGATGTGCTACTGCTGTACTCTGCCCGCAATACATTCCCAAGAGAATTTATCCATCAACTCATATGGAACACTGTCTTAGAGGAACCAACTTTCTTCAGGTTAGTGAAGTGGTTTGGAGTAAACTTGGGTTCATTTACCTATGAAGTATTGCATATGGACCCTCACTCTCAACAAAGAAAGATGAATTGATCAGTCTTATTCTAAAAAATGTTGTTTCTTAATACTGTAATTTCATTATCTTTCCATAGCTGACTAATGCTGCTCTTGCTGCTACATGTGAATAACAACTGCATGATTATTTTCCAGATTAGAGAAATCCATAACCCTAAGTCATTATTCTACTAAAGAAGCTCTCCTTTACCCAAGGAGTCCTCCATCATCCCTTTACTGACAGATTATTATTCCTCTGTGTCACCAAGAGGGCCCTGGAGGGCAGTATCCCAGTAAAAATCTTGCTCAGTATAACATGGCAGTCTACGTCAAGGATCTTCAATGCTAAAATTTGGGTGAAATTTAACACTTCAAGGCTCTTCTCTCTGGAAAATCACATTGTCTAAAACAGGATTGTTACTGGCTATGTCAACAAAATTATTGATTTCTCTTTCCAGCTCCAGAGAACTAAACCAAAAAGGCAATAGTTTTCAGTTGGTTGATTTGGCTTTTTTTTGGAAGTCAAACTTCTTTCAAACAACTGTTTCAAATATACATATTGTTCTGAAATAACCTATTTTTTTCTAAATAAAGTCTGAATTATGCATTTAGACAGTCTTCGCTCAAAATATCTTTTTTTAATTCTCGGAAGCTATCTGATACTCAGAGTTTCCATACAATTTGAAAGGGACATGAAATGTCAGCATTCCCAAATACTGAAAACATTGTTTTCCCAGACCACTGGTTTTAGCACAGCTAACCAAGACCTGTTCTCTCCATACAAAGATCAGGTCCTTGAAACAATAATTATTACAATCTCTCCCCCTTTTAGTTCCAAAGAAACCAACTCCGGAAAATCACTGTAAGCAATTCTTAAGAAAATACAGACAGCATGCAAGACAGCCAAACTAGAATTCCAAGTGGTTGAATCTCATTTTATATGTGCTAGCAAAAAGACCAGGGAATGGATCCTTTCACAAGCACGAGCATAAATGTAAACCTACCCCCCACCGGGCTTGTACCACTGAATCACACAAATTATGTGAGTGGATTAGAACAGAATCAACATAAAAAAGGGAGGTAGGGAATGCTGTTTCTCTTTCTATTCAGTCTGTTCCAAACCCCAAATATCCATGATGTTTCCTGGTGGTTCCAACCAAATATTTTATTAGCAAAAGTAAAATATGCTTTCGTATGTAAGCTCAGAAGTGATTGTTGAGTTATTTTGAGTTTAGCCCCCTACAGTCACAGACAAACAAAAAAACCCCAAAACCAATCAACCAAACAAAAAACCACCAGAGTCAAATAAGAGATGTTTGGCTCTTAACATACCTTTATATCTTCCTTTTCTGAGTCCCTCAAGGCAAGAGAAACGTTTGGCTCCCAATAAAACAAGGTTAAGAGGATTTGACAATATTTTTTTCATCATCTACATCAAATCAGATTGCCTTAGAGATTATCGTGTACCACAAGACAATTTCTGGATCATCACATACAGCTTGGGCTGCTCTCCCCCTTCTAGACAGTTTGTAAGAAAATCCTTGCTAACCAAGATCTTAAGCAATAATCAACTCAACAATTGCTGTCCTTAACAGCTGATTACCTTTGTCGTTTTTTGAATTTTTAGAGCGCTCTGGCAATGGCACACAGAGGGTTAAAATCACTTATGGGTGATTTTATGGTGAAGGGAGAGAGGAAAAGCAAAAATAATGCTGAGAATTCACCAGCCACTGCAGTTACTTGCTCCTCCTCGTCTTCCCTGGGCTGAGAAAATGGGGATGAAGTGCCAGCTCCAAGCAGGGACAAGGTACAAAACATAGGTCACTTTTACAAGCTAGGTCACTCCTCCCTCATATCTTAGAAGCACCACTGTAAGATGGAAAATGGAACTTATCAGCTTTGAAATTATAACAATAAATATTAATGGGAAGAATTTTTATTAATATGAGTTTAAATACTAAATTGCAAAGAATTATTACACAGTGCATTTCAACTGCATATGCAGCAACAGTTAAAGAACACTGATATCAAATTGGAAATTCAGTAAAGGCTCTTGATTCATGCGACAACTGTTTTGGAAAATCATAAAAAAATATGCTCAAACAGAATAGTTCAGTGCTTCTTTGAAACATATTTTTGCATTAATTTGATATTAACCTTCTTTAACTTCTAGCTATGCAGTTAACTTTCAGAAAATGTGCAGAAATGCACACTGGAGAATCTTCCTTTCCAACCGAAAAAAAAAAAAAACCGAAAATACTAGTCATGAATTCACACCTTTTCTTTTGTTGAGTTCTCATCTTTTAACACTGGTAACTTGAAATAAAAAGTGGCAATACCACCTGCCAAAAAGTGGGAATGAAGGATGTTTTCAGCAATTCTATCTGGTAGTCAGAAAGAGAAGCAACACAGATTACCTGTAAAAACCCTTCTTTCAGAGGTAGCTTCTGAATGTTGAGTGGAACTCTGAAGGTAACATGAATCCAGCAAATCTGGAAACTTAAATGCAGTTTATTGCCTGTACTTGTTAAAAGATCAGCTCTACTGACAAGGAGTCAGCTCCAAGTGTAGACAATGCAGGGTTTTCTTCCTGTGTTTGCATAATTTTTCAAGCAGGTTACCCCACTAGACTCTGCAACAGCAGTAGGTTAACAGACGTCACTGAAACAATAAATCAAAATAAAGAGAATAAAACATTCAATGATGCAGTCAGGAATAGAGTGTAGAAGTTTTAAAAGTATTCAGGAGTATCATATTTCTGATGCTGCTAAAACCAGAGATAAAATTACTGGTAGGTGAGGTAATAAAATTAGATTTCCTTATCCTAGGTCTTAAGGGGCTAAATAAACCCAAAGAAAGCCCTTTCTAAGTTCCAAGTAGACAAAAAAATATTTTCCTATATAATTTTTTACAAAGTTTTACTTTGTACAATTACTTTTTGCACAAGGAAATATTTTTCTCCATGCTAAATTATTTTTGCATGTAAACATTGTCAGAACTAAATTCTTCAGCCTTGGACAGAAAGGATTATGCAGTCAGACAATTTCAAAATAACCATTTGATTTTGATATGTGGAGATAGTACCTAACGACCATATTTAAGGATTCTTTTTAAACTATGGAATCAAGGTTCTTTAATCAATCTAAACCTGTCAGTTAGTAAAAAAAAAAAAAAAAAAAAAGGCAAAACAAACCTACAACAACAACAGCAAAAAACCACTAACCTGTCATGCCATTAAAACTGGGTTGAAAACATGACCTTTCTTCAGGAAAATAATTTTCAAGAGCAAATATATATCACTTTTATTCAAAATTCTTTATAAATCTGTCCTTGATTTGTTAGGCCTTCAAAGATCAATTATGTTTCATGCTCTGGTAAATGTTCACATTTTTACAGGGAAAAAACTCTTTATAGAAGATGTTTTCCTATTTTTTTGTATCAACCACTATTTTGTTTGTAATGTGTGGTCTCAGTCTATAACCATTTATCTTTATCATCCAGAAATGCTTGACAATACAGGACACCATCAATCCTGATTTCAAACTGGCAGACAATTTCACACATACAGTGAGCTTCCCCAAACAAAGAATGCTTCATTACTACCAATTTTATGGTGGATGTTACTACCTCTTTTAAATACCTTAATTTTCATAGCTAAAGTTAACAGTTTACTTAGAAATCTGAGTTTAAAAATAATGTTTAATGATACAATTACTTTAATATAGTAATCAGTTAGTAAATATTTGATTTTCTGCAATTGACTGGCCACCTTACACTTTACCAGTATTAAACTTTATAGACATAGACATCCAAAAATATCTCATTGCCTTTGCCATTCTAAAGGAAAAGTTTTGTTTCAAACTCTTCTTATAACTGTCACATATCCTTTCATTTCAATGTACCCCATACTGTAGTAAGCAACTCGGAATTTGGGGAAGCTGGAAACAGGAACTGAACTTTATGTCTGGAATCTGTGTTTAATATTGTTATCATCGAATGTCTGAATGCTTTAGAAATAGTGACAGCCAAAAATCAAGCTCAGAAGGAAAGCATTTGTTGAAAGTTGAAGTGACCCACTGCAAAGTGGAAGACTGACCATTCTGTAACAACCAAGGCACTTCTCAAGTCATTTCAGCCCAGCCTCATCCACACAAAAGACTTTAGCAGGATATCCTTCTCAATCCTGGTGCAAGGCAGCTACCAGTTTCTTTCTACCTCTGCACTCTTGTTATTAAAAAAATCTGTTATATTTTCTGCTGCAAAATATTCCAAAGCTTTGTCATTCAGAAGACCAGAAAGATAAGCATTATAAAGAACACCTCCTACTGCCCACCTTTTATTTAGTTCTGTGCATTACTCACTTTTTTTTTTCTCCAAATAAAAGGGTTTTTTAGCCTTTCTCAGAGCTCTTCTCATCATTTTAAATTGGTGTTAGGACCCGCCCCAGAAGGGGAGAGTAACCCAGGCTCTTGTTAATAAATCCCTTGGAGTGGATTAGAGTGAAACAACACTGAATAATCTGTGTTTGTAAATATATATATCTGTAGGGTTTATTTTAGAACAGTTTTGTTTCAAAGGTAAACAAGAATGTTGCAGTTTTGGATGTTGTCTTCTATAGTAATAATGCAATATTAAAGAGAAAGAAAGGATAAGTGTCCTAACATATATATAGTCATCAGCCACTGGGTCCAGCAGTGAAATTTAGTAGTTGCAGCTTCCGTATCTGTTGGTTGAAGTGGTGGTCGCAGTCCTGTAGAAGTGATGGTCTTGATCTGTTGAGGCTGGGTGAAGTTCCCTTTCCAAACTCAAAGATTTTTTGAGTTGTTATATACTTCAAGCTTAGGTGCAAAAGCCTTCCTTGTACCTTCCCAGAGGGCAGGGAGTTTTACAATGGATAACGTCACAAGATATTGATGCTTCCCAGAGGGGTCTTCACAGCAGAGTCATCATGTAAGGGAGGACAGTAGCACCCCTTATCTTGCGATCCAGTGTGTAGCTTCAGGTATGCATGTCCTCTGGCACCTGGGACAGTTGGACAATAGCACTCACTTATCTCATCTGAAGGTCCTTTCACAGCATATTCAGGGAGGGGTAGGCTTTGCTGATTGTGTAGTTGTTTGCAGTTTGACAAAAGTCTGTTGGTTTTCTTACCAATGTTTAGGCCATTAACTATTTCATTCTCTGACAGTTGGGTGAACAACACTATTCCCTCTTTTGAGAGGAAACAGACTTAAAAAGGACAAACAGCCATGTAATGAGGGGGCTGATTTTTAGTCCATTGCTACCAATTGATGCCCATAAGCAAATAATTTCACTTCTGTTTTACCTAGACTGTACTTCAAGCAGATTGCTCCCACTTGAATGACAACTTCAACTGGCATATAGTCGATCATTCAGCAGCTTATGCTAAATGAAACAACTTCACAGAGCTGGATATCTTCCATAAAATAAATAGGACATCAAGAGATGTCCATAGGATCTTTATTTTCCATAAAATAAAGGGACATCAGTATAAGTTTCTTCACAGTAAGGGTGGCTAAGCACTGAAATGGGCTATCCATGGAGTCTCCATTCCTGGAGATGCCATGGTCTAGTTGACAAGACAGTGATCAGGTAAAGATTGGACTCATTGATTTCAGAGGTCTTTTCCAACTTAAATGATTCTGGGATCGAGTTTGAAAATTACTACAACTACAACAAAACCCCCACCACATTATCTCTCAGAAAAACCTCCAGAGCCTTCAGGAGGATATGAGCAGGAGATTGGGCACAACAGCTCTCTCTGCTGCTGGTTTGATCCCCTCGGATGACTACAACCACCACACAATGCACTGCCTTCTACATCGCTGCAAACCTCAGGCATAATAGCATCTAATCCCATCCTGATCCAGAGTAGGGTCAGTTTAACCTTGCAGCAGCATTCCCAAAGGCAGGCAATATACCTAAAATCATCACTGCTGGTACACAAATGATGGTTTTGCCAATTGATAGAAATATGAGGCAATCTCATTTATCACACCATGAACTGAAATGCAGACAAGAAAAGAATGATACTTGAAAACCACACGGGTTTCTCTAAGTACTTTTTAACCACTGTTATACAACCTTTCACAGTAATCAGGGGTCTGCAGCAACAGTCATTACCAAGCCAGCAAGCCCTGAAAAAAACAGATTATTTTAAACAAGCCAGCCCACTGCCTTGTCAAGTGGAGGTGGTACCAATAGATCAGCATCGCCTCTGCTGCTTAAGCAGAAAAAGGTAGCCCACTATGCTTCATAAGCATCAGAACTCATAAATAAAACTGCCTTAAATTCAAGAGGGAATAAGTTTTCTCTACTGTGCTCCCAGTTTTAACTGCTTTATGATGAATCTTGAAGAATACTTCTTACTTTAACCCAAGTATCTATGAAAGCTTCTGGCCAGCAAATGAGGTTGTACTTCATAGCCATACAGACACTTTAGAAATCACATTGTGAAAGTATCTGAAAAATAGGTATGTGAGTGCAACATAATCCTCCTAAGAGCTTGAATATCTTGAAAGCTTCAAATTCGTACGTTGTTGCAAGATCATGAACAGTGGTAGCATTTAGGAAATTAATTGAAGATGTTTACAAGAAACTGATTTTTTTAAACTGGAAAAAAGGTTACTGCATTTTCATGTGAAATTAAGAACACAGAGTCCAAACAAGCAGCTGTATTCAAGTTCCTGAACAGGACAATCCCAGGAACAAAAAGCCAAGCTGTCTTTTTGTCTTTCCCCAGATGGTCATCAGAACATCTAATTATCAACTTTGCTACTTGCTTTGAGGGTATATTTCAGTGACAAAAGAAGTTTCTTCATTTGCTTTCTCTACTTCATTGCTTCAACAGTGATTTATAAATGCAGTAAAATACTGGGTTTGTTCACAGGAACACCTCTGTGTTGAATCATAGAAGCATTTTCTAAAATAGTGCTGGAAAATATTAGTTTTCTAAAAGTGGAAATCTGCAAATAACAGCTGTGTTTCTTTTTCACTATAAGCCTTTTATGCATATAATTACATTATTTATCAGATTGATTTTGTTTCTCTGCAACTTTACATATTACATGCTAGTAGAAAGGACAAATTAGAAATGCAAAGAATCCATATGTTATTAATGCCATTTGCTTTATCTACAGTGTTGCAGATTCTCTTTTGGCTCGTAGTTGATTTCATAATTTGCTTAGATGTACAAGAATCTGACTCCATAATGAACCCCTGTGAGCCTGTATTTCCATACAATGTATCTGAAGTGCTAAGAGCTAAGTTAAAGGTATTTCAGGACACTCCTGCAGTGTAACAGGCAACACAGCATCTAAAATTAATTGGCACAGTAATAGTAAAAAATTGTGCATTTTCATCTATGATTCAATATTTACAATGGTAAAGCCACCTGGAGCTTGTAACCTGCCTGAGTGGGATCACACTTCACTCTCCTCTGTTGTGGCTCAGTCAGTAAATTTCAAATGCAACTCAAACATATTTCTAGACTCCTAGGCCAACAGTAAAACTGTTCTTTTAGCAGCTTTCCCATAATTTCCTTTCCTCTCAGAAAATGAAACAGAACCTTTTGGCAGCGGAGGCTGATTCTCTGGCAACACTGTAATACCAAGAAGTCTGCTGTCTCCCTCCAGCATAAGGGATAGCACTGTGAGATGAAAAGACAGCAACCTAAGACAAAGCATGGGCTGAGATATTAAGGAAAGGTCATATAATGTAATTTCAGAGTTTTAGCACATTAAAGTCATAACGCAGTATATTATTCTTTCTTCTAAATTACCTCCACAACAACCTCACCTCTGTGGTCATTGTAAAAAGCTTAGCATTTTCTCAGTGAAAAAATGTTTCCTCCCATCTGTTCCAAATTTGTTTCTCATTAATTTCCATTTCTGCTTACTTGCCATATTTAAATTAGGCCATCATTACAGATTAGAATGGCACAGATTCAGCACTTAGCTGGCCACAAAGACCCTGCCTTGTCCATATTAGTTTTAAAGGTTCTCCATATTAGTTTTAAAGGTTCTCCATATTAGTTTCAAAGGTCTTCCACATATGCTCACAAATGCTTATGAATGGTTTGATATATTTTTATTAGACATAAACTTAAACTTCCTCGAGTATCGAAACTCAGGTCTCCATCTACATTTCAGCAATGCTTTCCTTTAGTAATGGACCAAATTAGGAATCCAAAACTGCATCTCAGATTTAGCCCATAAATCTCAGGCTACCTGATTGAACTGTCCTGTCTGACTCTAAAATCTGTGATCTTGCCACTGTAATACTGAAGTGGACCTAGACATTTTTACACATGTATATTATATGTGCTGCAGAGCACAGTAAAATTTTACTCATTTACAGAAATTAATTTCCAACAGATAGGGTAAGTCTACTTTGCTTTTTGTGACCACTGCTCCCTTCTTTTACTTTCAACTTGCTCCCATTTAATTCAGTGTTTCAAATCTTAGCTTCTTGCTCGTTTGAAATCAAAAATTTTCTTTATCATTGCACCAGTGTCTCTTGTATTGACCTAGGAAAGAAGGAATCAATAAAAATAAAGAAGGTATAAGTAGTTATCATTTATATATATATATATGTGTAAATATTTAAATATTATAGAGATATAGCTAGGAGTCTCAAACTTATAAACATTATATATTGATTATCTAACTATAGCACTTCTCAGAGTTAGATCATTATCACTAGTCCAGTGTTAATGCTCAGAAAACTGAAAATAACTATCTTTTGTAATATTCTACTATATATAGTCTAATTCTAGAGATGCCTCTGCAGTTATTCTAGAGAATAAGTCCTATAGGGAGTGGCTGGAGTTGTTTAGCCAGAAGAAAAAGGGTCTCATGGAAGACCTTATTGCTTTCTATAACTGCCTACTACATACCAGTTTCCAAGAAGCTAACCCTTTATCACAGTTTACTCCTGTATAAGCATGCAGGCAGATAAGCCGTCTCTGCACTCAGGGATATTTCCTAACTGATTCAAATTCATTGGAACAGATTCAAGGACGTTAGCTCTGTGAAGGTGCTCTAAGTGTGCTGATGGTACTCAATCATCGGGAGGAGCTGTTGACTTCCTCAAAGGCAGAAGACCCTTCAGAGAGACCTAGAAAAATTAGCATCTGGGCAATCACCAACTGTATGAAGTTTTACAAGGCAGCTGGGATAGGTCAGCCCCAGATGTACAGAAAGACTGGAGAACAACACTGTAGAGAGGGACCTGGTGGTCCTGGCTGATGGCAAGTCAAATATGAGTCAGCTGTGTCCTGGCAGCCAGAAGGGCCAACTGTGTCCTGGGGGGCATCAGGCAAAGCATCACCAGCTGGTCAAAGGAGGGGATTGTCTCACTCTTCCCTGCACTGGGGCAGCCTGACCTTGAGTCCTGTGTGCAGTTTTGGACACCACAATATAATAATGGTACTAAGCTCTAGAAAGCATCCAAAGGAGGGCAAAAGTGAAAGGCATATGAGGAGCATCTGAGGTCACTTGTCTAATTCAGCCCAGAAAAGAGGAGACGGAAGGCAGACTTCACTGCAGTCTACAGCTTCCTCATCAGAGGAAACAGAGGGACAGGTACGGATGTTTTGTTTGTGGTGACCAGTGACGGGGCCCAAGGGAATGTAATGAAGCTGTGTCAGGGGAGGTTTAGGTTGGATATCAGAGAGTGGCCAGCGCTGTAACAGGCTCCTGGAGAAGTGGTCACAGCACCAAGTCTACCAGAGTTCAAGAAGCATTTGGACAACACTCTTGGGCATGTAGTGTGATTCTTGGAATTGCCCTGTACAGGGCCAGCAGTTGGATTTTGATGATTTGGGTCCCTTCCAGCTCAGGATATTCTATGTTTGATTGATAAGTCCAGCCCCACAGACACTACAATATCCTGTCTGAGAAGTACTAAAGACACCTTGATAGCAAATCATAAAACACAGAAAAAAAGGTGCAAGTGTTTTAGTCATGGATTAAATTAAAAACCACCATGTCACAGTTCTGTCAGATGATTTAAGAAAGCTGGGAACATAGCCACATTACACATTTTGGTTGTATCTGATAACCAAACAGCTTTGACAGGCCCTAAAATTTTACTCTGTGAAGTTCACCATGCTGAGCAGCTTGCCTTGTCCAGACACTTGAAAAGGCAATGTAACTGCCATCTGTAGACGGAGCCAAAAATATCTCAGTCAGGATTCATTATGCGCAAAATCAGAACAGCTGCATTACAATAACTTTGCAGTTCTATTTATTCATTTTGGCTTGGAAACAGTTCTTGTGTATAGAAGATCTATATCCATACTACTTTAAAGAGCTACAGAGGTCTTGCACTGCACGATACTCAAGCTGGAAGGGAATGCAACTCAGACCCACAAAAATATGTGTCAGAGTTCTCTTCTCGAATGCAGAAGGGAAATACATATCACAAGGACAATGCAGCAGAAGAGCACTAGCCTGGCCGAGGATGGAGTCAGAGGCTGATCTGCATACAACAGTGTCCCTACTCATTTTGTTCAAGGCTCTGGCCATTTTTCTCAGCATGAACAGGATGGGTTTTACAGTCCCCTCAGGACCACTGCCAGTCACAGTTTATATAACCGTAAAGCTGCCTTTGTCCACAACTCACATCTAACCATAAATATATGTCAGGAGTGTGCTTATATATAGGTAGATAGATAAGATAGATAGATATAGATTGATATAGATACAGATTCAGAAAGTAATATAAATGAGCAAACAGCTAGATTATCAGAACAGCAGTGCAGCTGTATCCCAAACATTTAACTACTTTAACAATTTTCAGTGAATGCTTACAGGCTGACCAGTTTAATTACTACCATGTCATGATCACCAGAAAATTAGCTGCTGCAAAACACTGTTCAGTAACTCTCTGAAACACTGGAGCTTTCTATGGTTTTAAAACTGCTAAACTGTCTAAAAAAGTCTAAAATTCAGGAAGACGCAGGACTGTTCAGTGTCAGCCCTACCCAGAAAAGTTAGAAGAGTGAATTGCTGTTAAGTATAATTAAAGCATCTAAACTGCATTTTTTCCCTTTTTATGTCTTTTGAAGAAGACATTACTAGTTTTTTGCAAATAACAGATTTTCCAATTATTTAGTATAATAAAGATTTAGTTTATTCAGTTTTCTGCCTTAAAAAGTCACAGTTGTCCATATATATATGCTTATATGTGTAAAGAAATAGATTTGTCTGAGTGCTACAGCCTGAGGGTAAACCACATTTAGCCAAGGCTAGAAAAAGGAAAGTCACTTTCATAAGGTTACCTGCATCTATCTTTGTTGAAATGAAATGCATACTGGAATTTAACCACTTTTGCACACTAGGAAACAACCTGGGACACAGAGAGATGCCTGGAAAACTGGAAACAAAGCTTCATGGCTGCAGCAAATAATGACTGTAAAGCAGAGGAAACAAAATAGCTTTGCCTAAAATACCTTACCAGTGGCTGTAATTGCAGTCACCAAGCACAGCTCAGAATATGTTAGACCAGTGCAATGTCTAACAATTTAAAATTGCTGGAATCACCAGATTTTCCATTACAACTCCCTAAATCTACTGGTAAGCAACACACAGGCCAGGAGGACTAACACCACTTTAAGGAATCCTAATGTGATATCTTAACTTCATACATAGACTCTGACAATCTTCAATAAAAGCTGAACTCAAGACATCCAAAGGATGTTATCTTTTACTAAAAAGCTCCCCTGCACTCATCATCAGTACTTCTAACTGCAAGTATAAAGTAAAAAGAAGAAATACAGGAAAATAAAAGCACAATTTTGAGAACAGTGTGATGCCTACGTACATCTCATTGGATAAATTTTCAAAGCAACATAGAAGTTAGAAAAATCCAGTGCTTCTTGAAAACATTTTTCTTTTCCAGTCCCTAAGGAATGCTGCAACACTGAATTCTCAGTGCAAATGTTGTTCACCAACTAGAGCTAATTTACCAGCTTCATATCTAGCCACAGCAGGCAAGACTACAGTTGTCCTAATAGTGACCATTTAGCATAAACCTAATGAGACTCAGACAAATTTCAGCCACATCCACAAGGTTAAGCATGCATATTTTCTGCTATCACAGCGTGTGCTCTTTCCTGAGAGAGGAAACGGGAGTGACTAGATTCTGACTTTTACACACACAAGAAAAATGTGAATCACAAATGAGTTTACGGAACTATCCTGCCCAGAGATCAGAATGATCAGCTGTTACGTGTTCACAACCCACAAGCTATATTTACCCACTAGGCTAATATTTTAAAAGTCTTACTGTCAAGACAAAACATCATGGTTTATCTACTGCCCAAATCTTTCTCCCACCTACCATGTACCCCACAATCCCTACCCATTCCTTGGGAATGTCTCTTCCCAAGAGGATCCTGCTCTTTTCTCACTGTCTCTTGCTATGAAACAGAAAAAAATCCCCGTTGATTCCTGGACTATTTCCCAACTGGGAATTAAATCCATCGGTTTTGTAAGAATGTTTTGTTTGTGCACCCTCACACTGCAAACAACTAGGAGGAGGGGAAGCATTCTTTCCTTTTTGAATTTCAGTGGAAACCTCTATCTATGACAATGAATACTGATATCATTCAGTGGTGATAGGCTAAGCCATCAGTCTAAGCCTTCTGAATAGAAACTGAATAGCATGCTCCAGTGATTTCTCTCAGAAATAGTTATCTAGTTCTGTTACCTACATTGTGGCAGCTCTTTTTCCTTTCAAGACTGAAATTACTTTTGCACAAATATTACTGTGACAGCCAAATGATTGTCTGTCAACTTCAGAGTCAGGTAGAAAGACTGAATAAAAAATATCTCTATTAAATCAAAAAGAATCTTAAGCAACTGTTTATAGGAATCATTTGCTGCTGACACACTGTACAAAAATTAACTATTCCCTGGACTTCAAAATAAGTGTTCAACTTACCCATAGGTGATCACAACAAACTACAAAGGAAATTAAAACAGGGAGACCCAAGAGAGCCGCTGTGTTAGTTCTCATTTCCTATTTGCCAAGAGGGAATGATCTGATTTCATTTGCGCGTGGATTTAATTGGTGAAACTATAAAAAGCCATAGAAAACTCTAGAAACTATGGACTATAGAAAAATAAACAACGGTTTCATTTTTTTAGTTGGTTTCTTTTCTTTCTCGTATAATTCTTTTAAATTTTAGCATGTCATTTTTTACCCCAAGTTTGCAGTGTGTTAGTTCCCTCCTGCTCTGTTTGCTACTGTTCACATTACAGAGCCCTTCGGGAGCTCTGCCCAGCATTAGAGTGGTATTTCTGCCTTGCAAAAAGGTGCTGAAGAGCAAGTACAAGACAATAAAAAGTACAATGCTGCTCCAGAGATTTTACTTTGCTCCAAGTAATTGCTCCAATGTATAAATGGGATATTGTAAGAATATAATACAGCAATTGTATTATCTCCATTTTGCCTGAGGTGATCTAAGGCACAGCAGGACCCAGACTGTTTCTGCCTTTCTATTCCTCCTTGCATCCCATCCCCTAGGTCCACATGGACGTACACAGTAATCAGCAGCTTACCTCCCACAGAAATTGCCAAGAACTAGAGGATAACCACTTGCCAGGTCAAAAAACGGTTTTCAGCACAGCTAAGAATCAGACCCATGTCACCTATGTCATGCTGGTTCTGTGCCTCTGTTCCATTAGTGACCACCAAGTTCCCTGTTCATGAATAAATGAACACAAGTTTTTTTAAATACAACTGCTAATTCAGGAATAAGCATTTACATCAACAGAGGTTTTAAAATGCAGCATGTGAATCAGTATTTTAAAGAAAGGCACTGAGGAAAAAATGAGATGATATTCAGTCTTGTTCTACTGTTCCAATTTTTACGTGTTGTTACATTTGTAGAAAAGGAATGAGGAAGAGTAGGCATTTGAAAGGCACAAACCTATCCAACCAGCCCTCTATGCTTCACATGGAAAAAAGAAACTTTTCTTTGTCCTTTACACTGAAAAAAACCCACTTAAGGGTACCTTACTATGGTGACAAGGAGCTAACTAGATGAAAATTCCATTTTTATAGTGTAACATATATTCTTTGAATGGCACTGGTCTATTATCACAGCAACCTCTTAGACCTCTACAGAAGACAAATTGGAATCAGCTGGTTTTGTAAATGCAGAAGCTGTACTGTACTGAAACTGAATTGTGGCTAATTGGCTGACCACAAGTGAACTTTTCATCAACTCTGGAAATAGCACTTGATACTTTAGATGGAAATACTATTATCATTACTACTTTGATTCCTCAGGCTTAATAATTGCTGACTCTCAGACAAAGAGCTCTTTTTCTGTGGTGAATAATATATTTCACTTACAATTTCTGTAGAACACTAAGTAACAAGTAGCTTTGTTCCCTGGCCTGAGCTTTTTTTCACAAGCAACTTCTAGTTAACAAAATCCTAGCCGGCCATTTTGATATTATCTGGAGGCATTTCACAAATCCAGAACTACTAGGAAAGACTCAATCACTCTTTTCAAAAACTAATTACCCAAAGTTTCAATTACCCCTCAGTGTCTCAGCTGCACATGGACAACAGACATCCACTTACATGATAAGTGCAAAAACCCAGTCACGCATGCATGAATGGCTGAGAAATGTGTAACCAATAGCAGACTCATTACCCAGTCCTTCTTTCTTCTATATGTCCTAAATTAATATTTGCCAAGTAGTTTAATAAAGCATCTCAAGTATGGAAGGGGCAAAAAGCCAAATATTGAAGTAAAAATTTGTTTTGTTTATTCCCACATATTAGACTTTCAGCCCAGTAATATATTTTTGGGGGAATGAGAACTCTAAAGTTTGCTCTGGAAATGGGGACAGACACATAGACAGACAATTCATTAAGAAGTGAAATTGCCCTTTTGCATTCTCCATCTTTCAAATTCATCTATACCAATAAACTATATATTCTTAATGAGAAATTGACTATGACAAAACAGAGAGAACAAGAAACTGTATGGCCACTGCAACAGCACAGCAGGAGTGCTTCTGTAATGAACACTGACATCAGTCACTGTAAAGCACAGGCTCTCTGCTCTGCACAATTAAAAAATAATATTACTAAAGCAATTATATCCTGGCTAGGTGCCACTGGAGACAGACCCAAGGGAGTATTTATGAACATAAGTATCTCATGAGCACCAAGTCTTTTTAGTATTCTTACACTTTCATTCTGCAAAGTGGAAAAACAAAACTGAAAGTAGACTCTTAGACGCACCATCCGTCATGGGTAGAATTACATGTTGTACATAATTAATCAATTTTTAAATTGCTGTGATCAGAGTTCCAAATAAAGCAATGAACATTGCACAAGTAAATTTTGACTCCATGTTAAGTTTCTGCTATGCTAGAGAGGAAGTATGAAGTTTCTTCATGAAACTTCATGAAACCCTTCGTTGCATAATCAGGATCCTCACACCAAGGCACCTTAATCACCCAACGTCTTATTAACATATATGTGAAAAAGAATTAAATGCCTCTTCCGCCCAATGTATTCAGATTTGTGGTGAGGGAATTCAAATGAAGAAAACCTAACTGTTCATATGAACTACTCCAAAAGACAGATCCTTAAATTATCCAAAACTAGTGGAAGAAGGGTGCACAAATCCAGGTTTGTATTGGTGTTTCTGTCGCCAGCTGGCATAAAGAGGTGGAAGTTTCACAAACAAGAATTTCGCCAGAAAATTTAGCCAAGTACAACTCAATGAACTCCCAGACTCAAGAGTGCTGTGATGAGTTGAAAGGACCATTATGTTCTTTATATTCATACTAAATTAGCTAATTTGCCATACTTCCAGCTGATGTGCCAAATCTCATTCTAAACTTAAATACCTGTGAAGAGAGAGCTCCCACACAGCTGTGTTGGCTTGATATTCAAACTGTTCTTTCTTCCACATTCAGAGAAATCATATAAAAGCAAAGTAGACCCAAATTGCATGAGAAACCTCTTTATTTTAAACATGATCTCACAAAGCAGACAAATTTTAGCTAATCCACTCTTAAAATTCTCCTGTGATGTTAATGCCATAATATCATAATGTAATCTAGAACTTATTCAACCTTAAACTCCTTCAGAGCAAATGAACCATTTTCCTCCTGCCCAGCTCTTAACTGATAGTCAGAATAGTTGACTGTGGTTATCTTTAATAACAACCTGCCTGTACTTGAAACCTTTCCATTTAGCTTTCTCTTCTCTAGTTTAGACAGTTTTTTCTAATTTTTTTCTCTGGTTTCTCTTTTCTAGTTTAGACAGCTTATCTTATATGATGTTTAATAAAATTATAATTTTTGGTTCATGGCTGTTCTCCTGATCATTCTTTAATCTATCTCTTTTTTGTGAATGGTGTCAAAAAACCACACAACTACAACTGAGGCTTCATAGACACCAAGACCAAGAATTCTCCTTCAGTTTTTAAATACTACATTTGTTAGTACCCCCTAAATCAATATTTTTCTTCAACAAATCTATGACACCAGTTTGTGTACAGACTACAGTAAATCCTGATCCTTTCCTCCACTGGCATATTACCCAATCTATATATATTCACATGACACATGACCAGCAATTGCAAAAATTGTCTTGGCACAAGGTTTCCATCCTCTCCAGGACAGAAATATTCTTAGGGGTGAACTACTTTCACTTCCCACTTCCTTCTTTGGCAGGCCCTTTTCATCCTTGTCTCAACTAATACTCTTAAGTAGTCTTTAACCCAATACTAGCCTAAACCCTCTCAAACCCTGCTCCTCATGAGTAGTCACTACACATAGGAAACATGAAATTGTTGGTGGGAAAAGACCAATAGAGCTTGTCTAATCCTAAATCTAAATCTTTCCATGCCTGCTCCTTATATCTATACAGTCACTGTATTTTGGCACTTGACAAATTATTAACAACCTTTATGATATTTTTTTCCTTATAGAAATGATTGGCACTTGGGACACTCACATAGGATGCCGCACAGTCTAAGTCCTTTAATCCTAAATTAAAACCTTTTGTGTAACAGTGTAGACCAGAACTAATTATCTTTTTTTTCATCTGTGTTGCTGTTTTAACCTGTTGTAATTTGAATGCAGCACGAAGACCAATCAGCACACGCTCCATGCGGTTTCATAGAGCAAAAAATATTATCAAAAAGAAAACTGGTTACTTCTCCTTTGTATATATTGTACAATGAAAGCAAAACTGTCCTGACTCACTCAAGTAAGCAAATGCCAGTGCTTTCGTAAGGAGTTCCCCAAAACCTCATCCCTTTACCTCTGGTTATAAGCACAGCATGTTGGCATAAAATAATCAAATATTTTTATTGTTTAAGAAAGATTGTTTCCTTGCTTTCTGGAAGTGTATCCAAAGAGAAAATCAATACCACAAGGAATAGTTGTGAGCGTGTGTTCCTGACAAATACAACCAGTACACTACTGGATAATGAGAGATTGTTTGAAATGGGAGATGAACTCTTACACAGAAGTGTGTATATAGGATGACTGTACATGTTTTAGGAAGAAGGGAAACCTTCTAGGACGGAGAAACTGACACCTATTTAACCTTCACATAATTGTTGAATTGCAGTCAGAACCTTAGACCAAAGCAGCACAGGACTGACACAATGATCACAGGAGTCAGCATCCACCCAGAATATATGCTAATGATATCTTACAATCTATGCCTCCCAAATCCACCACAACATTTACAGTTTGTAATTCCTAGGTAGGAGCCACACCTCACTGGCCTCTTCAGGGAACTGAGTATTCCACCCTACATGGCAGTCCTATGTTACAAACTTTTGAAATACACTGAAAGCTCCACTTACCAGCATCAATCTAGTCATTTTGGCTAATACCTGGTTCTGCAAACATAAAATCTCCCAAAACTTACATACAATATTGGTTCATGTAAATATTTAAGTGAAGCAGTTCTTTAATTAACTTGGAGATCATATAAGTCTTCAGTTACTTAAGGACAGAGAAAACATGATATAAAATTTTAAAATAAATATTAATTTAAAATAAAATTGCATTACAGCCTCAGGCAGTTCTTCAGCATTCTTCACAGTACCATTGTTTCTCCAGCACTTTTGTAGTTAAAGAAAACACTATCAAACTTGTAATATCCCCGAAAGTAACAGAACACTCACCAACATGCATGTGTATATCACTCTTCAGTAAACTAAGTTCTACAGAATCAAGAAAATGCTCAGATGACTACACAGAATCACAGGATGGGCAATGTTGGAAGTGACCACAGTGGATCATCTGTTCCAAACTCCCTGCTCAAGCAGGGTCATCCTAGAGCACATGGCACAGGATTGCATTCAGATGGTGTTCAAATATTGAGGGAAAGTCCACAACCTCTCTGAACATTAATGTATTCACAATCTTACTTAAGGTAGGTGTATGTTTGCAAATCCAGTTCACAAATATGTTTCCTTCCAAACATAAGTAAATGCAAGCAGCAAAAAATCAATGTGATGGCTTAGATTCATTGATGTTTTAAAACTACCACAATAGAGAAGATGCACACCACTCCCTTTCATTGGAACAACAGAAAATAATTCTAGATTTCTAATGCTCCAGAGGCTTTCTCAAATTTACCCTGTCACCCATAATGCCTCATAACAGTAAAATCACAGTGGCAGAAACACGGAGAAAAAGAAGCCTGACTCTCCTCTTCCACATGCATTAAGGAAGGACCAGGGAAATATTCTTTGAGTGGTTCTTAAAAATGTTGATAGCAATATCAGCTTCCACAGCAATCTTCTGTAGTGCTCCATTATTAAGGCTAAATTTAATACTTCTTTTTTTTTTTTTTTTTTGCATAACTTCTATGCTCATTAATTTTTTCCTTACTCATCACAGTCACAGGAAACAGAGTGCTCCCCTCCACTTTACAACAAATCCATTTTTTTGAAAACTGCAATCTAATTCCATTCTTATAGTGCACAGGTATATAAAATTATGTGATTTTTTAAATATTCTTCCTCTTTGTAAGTGTATGAAATCTAACTAGAAATAAAGGTCAGTTTTCATCAGCTTGCTGGTTCTGTGTTGGTGTTCTCCATACTAACATCAACCTGGATATCTATAAACATTTTGTATTAAAAAATTTTACAATTTTATATTCATATATCATAAAAAACTGATTGACCAAAAACTAAGGATGGAAGGAGACTCAAGAAGTCATTTAATTTTCCCTTTCCCTGGGATGTCATACTAAAATTTAATCAGTGTTCTTGTTATTTTTCTGTATAAAAGGGGGGGAGTTAATTAGTCTTACATCTTTTCTGTATAATAGTCTTGATTTACTTTTTTGACTATCAGAATCAATACTTTTATCAATATCTAAAGTGCTGTAATGGTGAAAAGTCTGCTCAATGATTTAAGTTCAACCAATAAAATCAGAGTTCTAGGCTGCATGTTGTAGAGCTCCATCTACTGATACTTTACCTATTCAGACACCTTGGAGGCAACTGAGCTGGTCCAAGGCCAACTGCACTGAATGAATTACAACACAGTTTGCTTTTACTGTTGACTACAGTGACGATGGTTCTTTTCCTGTAATCACAGACAGTATCAGAGGGTCTTCAGAGCAATAAGTGTGTGGCTTGACACAAATTGGAGACCTCAGCCATAGAAGAAGAATCACATTTTGGATGTGAATTTGTGTCAATTCTGATTAAATCGTCAGAGAAAGATGCTTAGTTTCGCCACACAATAGTATAAATCCAGTTAATTTTAACACAGGTATATTACTATACTATAAAATTTACACTACTTTTTACCTTGTCAAGTTTTATAAAATCTCAGAGGCCTTGAACAACAGTGTTTGATAGACATGAAAACTTATACCTCCTCCCACAGGGCACAACAAACACAATTTAGTATTACCTTATGTACTGGTTTGGCTAGGGTAGAGTTAACTTTAGCATAGCAGATAGTAAGGGGCTGTGTTTTTAATTTGTGCTGAAAATAGTGTTGATAACAGAGGAATGTATGTTTTCCTTACTGCTGTGCAGGGCCTACACAGTGCCAGCGCCTTTTCTGTCCCTCATCCCACCCCACCAGTGAGCAGGTTGGGGGTGCACAAGAATCTGGAGGGGATAGAGCCAGGACAGCTGACCCCAGTGGGCCAAGGGAATATTCCAGACCATAAAGGTTATGCTCAGAATATAAAGCTGGGGGAAGAAGGAAGAGGGGGATGGTCGGAATGATGGCATTTGTCTTTCAAAGTTTCCACTAAAGTTTGGTGGAGCCTGGATTTTCTGGAGATGGCTGAACACCTGCCTGCCCACAGAAAGTTTGGGTTTGTTTGCATGAGTGCTTTTGCTTTACATATTAAACTGTCTTTATCTCAGCCTATGATTTTTTTCCCTCACTTTTCCAATCTTGTCTTCCATCCCACTGTGCTAGGAGGACAGTGAGCAAACTGATGTTAGGCTTAGTCAGTGGCCTTAGAATACTATTTTTTGACATATGAAAAGCAAGTACTCTAACTTTTAACAGCACATCCAGTGAATGGGTAGCTCATTAACCCCTATACCTCTGTTCCTTAGTGCTTCCCCATTGATTAGGAAGAACTGGAGTTAACAGGATACCATGCTTTTTCAAGAGGCTTCTGCATCCACATCATCTACAGGACCCTAAAAACATATAAACTAAAAAGAAAAGAAAAGAACATAAACTGAAAACAAAAAGGCTATCTGTATGATAGGACATGGTGATGGCAAAAATATTGTTTTGTTTTCTATGGGTCTCAAAAGAAAGGTTTATAACATAAACCTGTAAAAATTGTCCTCACTTCTTCTCAGTAATATGAAAGCGAGTTCTGGTTTCTCTCCTAATCATTCTGCTACACTCTGCAGAGAGAAAAATGACTTGAAGTTTTATGATGCAGACCACAAATATTACTATACCACAGAAAAGGAACAATAAATGCTACTTGACCAACCTATAATTAGATATGAATCTGAATTATTGATAAATAATTTTCCTAATACTAATTAGAACATGATGCAGCATTTTCACAATGTCAATTTGACAGATAAATCTGCCTCTGCCAGCCTAAAGCAGTATGGCTGAATCTGCACATGTGCTTTGTCTTGGGGCAGGGGAGCAGTTTCAAAGCAAAATTTCAAAGCAGTTTCAAATTCAGATTCCAGGCCAAACCACAGAGGAGCTTGAGTGCATACAAAGTACCTTCCTCTTGGAAGAAGCAAAACCAGAATTGCCACTCAATGTACACAACTAAGTGCTCCAATCCCTTGCTAGATGCTTGAAGGTTTCCAGCACTTCATCCACTTCCCAATCTGTGCCAGTCACTGTACACTGCATTTCCCCTAGGAAATCACTTAAACATAGACTTCCTGTGGAGACACCTGTAGCACGTGCTTGGCACAGACTTGTCTGGCCAGGTTTCACCTTTGAAGCAAACATGGATTGATTTAGAAATACCCACAAGGAAAAACTGCCCATGTGTGCTCTAGCTGAAAAAGCCTTTGTGGGAAGGCAGTTACACCAGATGCTGATTTCAGCTTTGGTGTCCTTGGAACATCCTCCAAAGAGCTGATTTTAAGCAGGCTGGTTCTACCTGCTGAAGACTTAGTCTTATGCAAGGCACACTGTGGTGAAGGTGAAGGATGAGTAATTGCCTGGTACTTATTCACTAGAACAGCTCCCTAACACCCAGTGTTACAAATCTGAATTTAACACTCAAGATATTATCATACCTTTTTTTCCCTGCCTGATAGTGACGACTTTGCCCCATGTTTAGAAGTCATCTCAAGGGACAACTGTGTTGAGAGAAAACCAGCTAGGTTCCTCTGCTACATCATCAACCATGGCACCTCACTTTTGTGTGAGGTGTACATAAGGCCCTAAGCATTTCCTGTCATTTGATTCTGGGATCATCAAAAACTGCTGTGAGAGACCTACAAGTAAGGTGTCTTTAGTTTTTACTTTCTTTTGAGACTGGTATTTAAAAGTATTCCAACCTCATTCAGGCTTTGCCTCTCAGTAGTACTATGCCAAGAACTCCAGCTGTGGACTTTAAAAATTAAAGGACTTACCATTATTCTGCTTATGAGGTAAATGAAACATTTAATGTGTGGTATAATTTAACACTCATTCTTCATTTAATGCTTCCATGTTACAGCTTTTAGTACGAGCTTTTGCATTTTGTTATGTCTTGTTTAGTATACAAAAATAAAATGCTTTACTCAGTACCTTGTCTTAAATTCATTAGGTTTCTGTATTTCACTTTTACAGCTGTACACCTGAGTCACAGTGTCCCACCAAAACATGTTTAAAACTTCTGATCCAGAATTATGATTTCAATTAGTTTCACAAACAAGCCTGTTTTAATTACAAATTAAGTTATGAACTGAAGTGCAACATCTTTAAATGTTGGGCTGTTCAAAAACAGCTACATTTTCCAGAATCAGTTCAACTGCAACAGAATATAAATCTCAAAATCAAGACAATACCCAAAATTCTTGACTTCAAACAAGTCAAAGAACAATTAAACAGCAGACCTCAAACCAAAAACTTGAATTCAAAATTCCTTTAACTTCAGCAGGAGTTTTTTGAGTGTAATGGTTGCAGTACAAGGCCTCATTGCATGTTAGTATTCAGTGTATCATCATATCTGAAATAAAACAAAACCTTTTATGAGTCATATCCAGATCCAGAATGTCTGATATGTCTCATATGCAAAAAAGAAACATACAACTCAGCAACACAGGTACTCAGGTAGAAAACGAAGCACAGCTGTACACATTCTTGCATTCCCAAATTAATGGCTACTACATAAACACGTATTTAATATTTACACACTAAAAGAGCCAAACCACTCTTTCCCTAAATAATTGAGTAATCCAGGTGTTAATAATTAATACGATAGAAGTGTGCATTTGCCACAGAATGTGATAAATTTCTGAACAGAAAAATGCTGAGATGATTCCCCAATGCCTTGCAAACTTGTCCCAGATGCTGGTGTACACAGGGAGAAGCACAAATTCCCAAATTACAGCAGTAACAAGTGAGCTTCATTCTGTGCAGAAACACACCTTACAAAAGAGAGGCTCATCACATTATGGTGGAGTAGTCAAGGGATGTTCATTAAAACTTTTGAAGACTCAAATATATTAAGTGTAATACAACAAGAGCTCCACATAGGATAAAGACACAGAGTCTGACCCACACCTCAGAAAACCTCTAAACACTTAAATGCTTCTAAGTTAGTGGAGCTATTCCCTACTTACACTAGATGGGATCAGAACGAATCACAGTGTAATAAAAAAATGTACTCCTGACGTGTGTTTTCAACTTGGCTCCCACACATTGTCACTCAGAAAACCTTAAATTTTGCAGTAACTGATTGATACACGCAGATAACCCTGCCTTGTGCTCACAGACCAGTTCATGGAACAGTGTCAGCATCAGGGATATATGTAGAGCACACAGTTCTCAGATCACCTCTACTTCACCTTCTGCTCTTCCAAGCTGTCCCTGCTCTCACCAGGCTGCAGTTTACAAGTTTTCTAAACTTACAAACATACTACATATGGTCTTACAGCTTAATTTACAGAAGTGTTACATAGTCTGTATTTTCGCTTTAACTGGGTTGTCTCAACCCTTCTGTCCTCCAAATACTCGAATGAATTAGAAAGAAACCATAAAATATTTGCATGACTGTATTTTACTTTTGCACTAAATCTCTCCCTGATTCAGTACTTGTGAGAAAGAAAAAGTGTCATGGTGTAAAGAGGTAGAGAAAATTAAATGTAAAATTACAAAATGGGATTCTAATTAGAAAAGGAGAAGATTAGGAAGTTCAGTGATTAGATCGGAAATTTTCCCACTGCTCTGTCATAGAGTTTTACGGAGTAATTCCAAGTACACAAATCATTTACTGAGTAGTTGATCTCTTCCTGTAGATTTTAAAATTTCTAGAGTTGTCTTTGAGATTTGAACTAAAGAAGAACCAAGTACTCCAGACTGCAACTGAAGGCAATATTTGATTGCAGTTTTTATACAGTAACTGCTACATAACGTTCAGTGCTCTGAAAACCATACTGCATATCTCAGTTGTTGAATTCTCAATTGCCTCTGTGCCTCAGTCTTATAAAATGGGAATGACAATATCCCCTGAACTTTCAGGAATTTTGAGATTTACTGGTGTTTTAGGGTGCACCAACATACTCTAAAGAAGATCTGCATCAACTGTCTTCAAAACAGTATTTGAATGTTATTTGATAATTAATTATACACCCTGAAAAAAAGAAAGAAATTACCTAATAGAAGGTCATGAAGCATGCAACATCCCTTTTTGTTCACCTTCCAAAAGGTTGAGGAAAGAAAGGAAAACAAACAGAAGGTTAGACTATGGTTAGACTATGGTACTTCCTCTTAACACATCATCATCATGGCTAGGCTTCGCAAGCGAAGATTTGAGAAGGGCTCTACCCACGCTTGCTACAAGCTCGCTGATGGCTAAAAAGGCCAATGCGAGATAGACAAGTCTGGTTGCAGAAGGCACAGCAGAAAGACTCCCCAGGTGATACAGACGAGACGCGATTCTTTCTGCGTGGTCTTTTCTCCTCAAGAGTGATCCTGCGTGTGTTCTCAAAAGCAGCAGCAGCGTTATAGATGGTGTGTCTCCAGGCCTCCCGACTGGAGGCCAGGGTAGACCAGTGGTGGTGATCAATATGGCCAAGGCTGAGGGATTGTTTCAGGCAGTCCTTGTATCTCCTCTTCGGGGCTCCTCTCTTGCGGCAGCCAGTGGCAAGTTCCCCATAGAGCACGATCTTAGGGAGGCAGCAGTCCTGCATCCTGGAGACGTGCCCTGCCCAGCGCAGCTGTGTTCTCAGCAGCATGGCCTCAATGCTCGTGACTGCTGCCTGTTCAAGGGCAGATGTGTTGGTCACATAGTCAGTCCAGTGGATGTTTAGGATTGTACGGAGGCAGCGCTGATGGAAGCATTCTAAGAGACATAAGTGGTGCCGGTAAATGACCCATGATTCAGATCCATATAAAAGAGTAGACAGACTGTGGGATAAATAGACAAATGACGAAATCTGTAAAGGTGGTCTTGATCCAGCTAAGTTTTGAGGAACTGACTTTATAATATCAAAAAATGTTATTTTTCTGCAATAAGAAACCAAGATTTGAACCAATGGGTAAGAAACAACTAAGAAGACCATGCAATCTAGTCAGTGGGATGCTGTTTCACAGTGAGATTTCTTTCACACACAGGAGATGCCAGCCCAGTTCTCTAGATTCATATAAGAATTAGCATTTTCGATAATGGTAACTTTTGATAACAAAGTTAGACTGTTTCATTTAAGTTCAAGTTTATCATGCCCAGCCTTCATATCAGATACTGCACTACCTCTCCAGTTCACATTTCTTATTGCAACAAATCTAACAAATGCAGGTTGCACTCACCTTGAGGAAAGATAGAGCCAAATGCCAACACTATTGTACTGATAAGGAAAGATAAAAAGTAAATTTCATTTCCTGTCAACATGTTTTTCTCTGGGCCCTTTGATCTTATCTTGTGCTGAATACTGATAACACCCTGCATTCTATTATGTAATTATACCTGTGTTGTCCTCACTGACTGTGCCTTGTGCCTTTATGTGCCTCAGTTCTGCACTGTACCTGTTGGTTCAACTGAGGTAGCTGACACAGAAACTTGTTTTTATTTGAATAGACAACTGGTGCTTTGAAACTGTTAAACAAAAGTGAAGACCACATCAGAAATAAAGACAAGAAACCTCACAAAAGACTCCCAGTTTTGAGGAAAAAGTTTTCACCCCATCAGTGTTCTTGTTTCTATGGAGAACATTTATTCTCTGTGCCAGTGGAAAAAAAAATAAAAAGTAAGAAAGCAGTTGCAGTTTGAGAGCAGTAGCAGTTTGACATTACATGAAGTTGCTTTAAAGTTCATTACTTTGCCTAACATATGACAAACAGACTTTCTGTAGTGTAGATTTCAAAAACAAATAGTTCCTTACTAAGCCCACTTGAGTTTCAAAGATACCAAGGTATTAACAAACATCTTGTAAAAATGTTACTTGATCAAAGCTTCTTGAGCCCTTAATGTATACAATAACATAATATAATACAATAAATTCCAGATAAGCACTTCTAGTCTTAAGCTTATTGTTTTCCCTTCCTCCAAATGGTAACTAACTTCAACCTCTAGCAGGCCCTCTGTGGGGATGGATGACACAAACTCAGGAAGGCAGCTGACACAAATGTGAGGAAAAAAACCATACAAGCATCTTCAAATACACCAGAGGTGTAAATGACCTACTGTTTACATATCACTTACTTTTCAGTAAGTACTTTCTCATCCTAGCATCCTGAGCAAATTCAGAGCAAACTTCCTACCAGTTCACAGCATCACACTTAAGTGAGCACTGGGACCCAAAAAGATTTAGAAAGAAGATATTCAGTAACATAATCTTGCCAGCAAAAAATGGAGTTTTAATGCTGATTAGACTGAATTGAGCCTTGTAGGCCCAGATCTGCATAAGGTCTGGTCCAGCAAGTTGTGGTCCCAGCCGTAGCACTCAGTACCCCATACCATAAAGAAGCACATTACCAAAAAATACACACTGTCACTTAACTACTCTCAGCCCAAACAGTGCAAAGGAAGGCATTTTCTATCCGCTCCTTCTCCTCTGTCTGCTCTCACAATTGTAAAATATGCCTCTTTTCCAAAGAAATCTTCCTGTCACACAGTTTGGTGGCTTAATATGAAGATACATCACTCCTGCATCAATGGAAAGAGGATTTGCCTCAGGACTGCAGAACTTACATTCTCCTCATATGGTGTCCAGTTTTCAGAGAGGGTTCACTTACTTGTTTGTAACCACTGCTATCTTTAATACTTTATATTTTAGTAGCTGTGCATGGAGAAATTAAAAAGGACTCCCACGTACTGTTCTGAAAAATGTGATTTGATTATAAACCTAATAAAAAGCTGTCAGCATCAGCTTTTTACCTTTGCCTAACAGATGTAATCCTGCTCTTTCTTCTAAGTACATGAACAACTATGGAATTCATTGATTTAAGACTATGAGATACAAAAAACACCATTCTTTTACCTTCTGGTTTCCTTCTCAGCCCCATATGCAGAAATCAGAGCATCTTTGATTAAAAAGGCTCCAAGCTGAAATGAGCCTCTTTCCTATACACCTTCAGCTGCCTCTGTCAGTACATCTTATCTGAATGTTGAACCTGATTCCTAACTCAGTTTCCAGTTTTGGAATTCTTAAACCTTTCTCAACAAGGCTGAAAAAACCTGTCGTCATAGTCTTGTTGATTTCCAAACCTCACCTAACTCAGATCCTGAGGAACATGATCCAGTTTTGAGATGAGTCTCACTTTAAGAAGTAGGCTGGACTACATAACCTTCCAAGATCTCATCCACCCTAAATTAATCCTATGATTTTTTGTCTATCTTTAGCATCTTCCCATCTTTCTTTTGTTACAGATGGCAAATGTTCCATTTTATTTAAGATCACCAGCTTGGAAGGAAACGTTCACTTCTTTCATTCCAAACACAAATTTGAAATATCTGCTGCATCTAAATGCTCCTAAAAAAACCCTAAAAAAACAAACCCAAACTTTTGGAATTTTGCCATCCACCTTGAAGAATTACATATATCTGACCTGGAATTTGGCTGTAATAATTTTAAGGAGTAAAACAACCCTATCATTTTTAGGAACTCTGAAGAATTTTCTGTCATTTGAGATGTCACCCATTTTGAAATCAAACCTTAACGGAAGTAGTTCTTTGTACATATTACAAGTATATGTGTACGAACTAACTTACTACTCTCAAATGCATAGGATAACAGCTTTCCATGCACATTTCATTCTTTATTGCATGTAACAGCACCTTTTATGCAGGCAGCAACACCTTCTTTTTATGCTGGTTTTTGGTTTGTTTGTTTTAGGTTTTTTGGTTGTTTGTTTTTTATTTGCTTGGGTTTTTTATTCATGGTAATTCAGCATAGTTTAACTAATGCTTTTAAGTGTCCCGTTAATAAGAGCCAACCAACAACTTTTTAGTAAAGTCAATATCTTTTCTTAAAAAACAGCATGACCATCTTTCCAATTTTTTCATTATACAGTTCTCCTATATTTCTTATATAAATACATCCAGAAAATCTTTTTCGTTATTATGGTATGATACCATAACTTCCAGTTATCCCCATTGAATTTCAGGGTTGGTTCAAAGGCCACTTTATTCACATATGGACTGAATTCCTTAGTATTATGGTAGGGTTATCAGACCACACAAACCATCCTTTGTATGGTCCCCATACTCCTATGAAAGAAGATTTCTTGCTGTAAAAAGATGTAAAGCACTATTTTCCTGCAGTTGTTTCTAGAACTTCCCTTTCTTTCTTGAGCTTTCCACAATTTGGAAACAATTTGTCCAGATCAAATTTTCAAGTTCATTTGATTGTCTCTCCCTTCTAGTCATCCCATGCAATCTTACAGCACCTCTGGAATACTGCTTGATGAGGTCCCACAAAGCTGCATCTAAGGCAATCCTTCCTGTTCACATCAGAAGGTTAACTCTTCTTTTGAGGAGGTTTTTTTTTCCCATTTCTGGAATGCAGCTGTCTTTACCAGTTTCTTTCTTTGTTTTGTGAAATATTCTATCCTCTCTTTTTAATATGGAGATCTTCAGAAGAACTGTTCTGACCAATTCCAGAAACCCTTTTTTTGTTTGAGATCTGTTGTGTTTAAGATGTTAGTAGCTCTTAGATAATTATTGAGCTGACAATTTACATTCCTACCATCCTGTTGATTTCAGTGATGCAACTACCTCATCTTAGAAAAAACACTCAGATAAGCTGTGCAAAGTAGACAAAGGGAGTCAGGATAAAACTTCAGAAAGAGAAATGTTTCCCAAAATAGAGAAAAGTTAACTGGAAGAAAGAAAAATTGTCCTTTCTTCAGAAGATAACTAGAAGAATGTGTCTGTATTATTAAAATGAACTAGACTCTTAAATGCTCTGTAATTTCCAATGAAACTTGAATAGTATATCATTTTTACTGCAACAGCTTTAGAATGTATGTCAGATTATTGAATCACATTCTAATGATTAAGTAGGTCTGCTTCAAATATTGTAACACGAATTTAAATATGATGATGAAATGAAGCAATTTCAAAAATCTGAAGGTAGACTCAAAGATTAAAACCCAGCAATCAGCCTGCAAACTGACATAGCTTAAAAGGATTAAAAATATCTCAGCAAGTATTAAAATCCTTTGAAAACCACAGTCAAAGGAAAGTGAAGTACCTACTGTCTTACTTTTAAATGCAGAAGAATCTAAGAGATCCTTTTATTTACTTTTTAAAAGTAGAATGGTAAAATATCCTCTTATCTACTTCATAAATAAAATCATAGTCAATTTATATTAAATTCTGTACATGCTGTTACACAAAGAATCAAATCCCCTGACTGAGAGATCTCTCATTAGCTGAGAAAGCAAAGGTGGTTAATTTGATTGATAATGTTATGCATATGATTACTTGAGGCAATGGTAGAAGAATAATCCCAGTAGTGATAGCATGGTGATGCTGTGAATGTTGTGGTTATTTCTTTTAGAGAGTTCTTGGAGAAAGAGTCATTTAAACAGGAAAACTAATAGTGGGGGAATTCCTGTTAGGAAGAAAAATGGATGCATACAAGGTAGGGACTTTTGCTCATATGGTTATTGTTGTTGATAGTTTTAGAGCCTTAGTTGGGTTAAGTGGAGGTTATTAAGGCAGGATAGTTAGTAGGGTGAAGTTGGGTTTATAAACAATGATAATGGGTGTTTATAAACAATGACAATGGAAGGTGGATGAGGAGGCCAGGATTTTTCAAATTTGTGCTGATTTTAGTCCTGTTTTTCCCCCTAGGGATGCTGAGGTGATCGCTACAGCCTTGACAGTGTTGGGTTAAGTGACTGAAATGTTAGGAAGAGAAGGGTGACTGGGAGAAATTTCATTATTGTAGTAGGCCAGTTGTTAGGGACGAGCCTTGAGCACTCCTGGGAATCATAAGTGGAATGGCACTAGTCCCAGTTTTATTGTGGTTGTTACTGTCAGCTGGAGATGTGATGTGGGAAGGGTTAGTTGGGTATTGTCTCATTGTCCAGTAGATCATGCCTTAGTCATGCCTGAGAAGAGGACTAATACCCTAACAAATGACCTGTTGAAAACTAAGCAATGCCATCTACCCTAATACCTGTACTCATACCACTATTCTCTTCCTGTGAAGTAGACACAGGCCTAGAAATACTACTTGCTTCCACATGAACCCAGAGTTCTGATTACTTACATAATCTAAACCTCCTAAAAGGTTAATCGTCCTTCCGTTGACTACACTCCTCCCTCACCACAGCCTTTCTATCTCCCCACCAAATTCCTATGAACTAGGATCATCACACATAGGCTCCTAATCACCACCCTTGGTCAACAATGACTACTCCTAACATACTATCTCCCCCCAAAAACAAGCCCAATGAACCAGCACTGAACAAATCTCATCTCCCACACTAGTACTGTCCTGCTGACTACTGTCTCTCATAATCATAGCAAACCAAAAACAAAGCTTGGACCAGAGCTGACATCCTCCCACCACAAAAAGGAAAGAGGAGACCAGGTCAGGAAACCTGGAAACAGACCCTTAATTAAACCCTAGCAGCTTCTGCTGCAATAAGACAGAGAGAGGAACTGGGGTGTCTTGAGGTATCATTAATGCAGGTATTCACCAACATATCCCTTGACATCCAAAGTTCAAAACCAGAAGCAGACGTCAACTGTTAGGGCAGCACAGGCTGTTCTTCCTTTTTTCTTCTAGCTCAGAGCAAGCAGACATCAGGACCATGCCTGGCCCAGGTAATTAACAGCCATAGGCAACTGCCTGTCATAACTATAATAAAAACTAGATCTGTACAATGTCCCAGTGTAGTAGTTTTCCATCCACTTTCAAAATAAAATAAGAAAGCAAATATACTAGAAGTGGGAAAAAACAGATGTAGCAACTTAAGTTCACAAATAAGAACCAAACTAGAAGACAAGATAGGAAAAAACTGGTTCAAGTGACCTTCATACATCATACTTCAGGGGTTTTTTTCTACTCTTTACTACAGACTATGTAAGATTGTTTAGCACATTAATGCCTTGCTGCCTTATAAACAAGGAAGAAAATTAATTTTAATTGGGTAAACAATTAACCTTGAAGAACATTTCATACTTCTAAGTCTAGACAAATTATTGTCTGCTCTTGGTTTTAATGAAAATATATATACAATGTCATTCTTCTGACAGAAATCTTACCTCCAAATCAAGGACTCACTTTTGCTGTTAAACTTTAGTGTGTTTGAAAGCAAAAGTTAAATACATAAAAATCCAAGAAATTATATACTTAAGAAGCCTTCTACAGATAAGAAATTTAGTTTGAATGAAGTTTTAGTCCTGAAAGACAGAAAATTTTTACAGCTGACATCAGCTGGCACTTCCTAGTTTTAAAGATGCTATTGTGTTCATAGCTGAATTCTGGCCTCTGTTTTGAAAACTTTCTTTAGAGAAATCTGAGCTTCTCACTGTGTGGAACTGAACTGTAAACAAGTATTTTTGCTTTGATCTGAATTTCCCGATTATCTGAAATGGATCTGTATGGTGACGTTTGGATAGGATTGCATTCAAATTTCCCAAATTTTTTATTTTATTAATATGGTTAAGAGAAATCCACATTAATATAGTTAAGAAAAGTCCATGCCTCCATAACTGTGGTATGGCAAAAAAAGATAGACTGTTGTACAGATTTTACTCTTTATCAAAAGCATAACTCTAAATGTCTAAAATGTCTTATTCCGAAACTTCCCTTCCAAATTCTAGAAGTTAAAATTTTCAGACCTTTTTGTCCTCTTCTGACCTGTTAAAAATTGCTGTTTGTCATCCTGAGATCATCAATATTGCAAACACCATGACTGTTTCATGACAACTGCTTTTAGTACGTATTATATTATTCCCACAGTAATAAATTTTACAAAAATAATTAATTCCTTTTATTTAAGTTGTCTTCTATTATACATGGGCCCCAGTTTTTGAAGACTATTTAGGGCAAGAATTAAACTCAAATGCATGGCGTCTATATTCTGAACTTGGAATGCAAGACCATTCAAAGTAAATATTCCAGAAGCCTTTTACGTATGAGGCCATGTCTAAAGCTTGACAAAAGAAAGTAAGGAACAAGTTGTCTCTCCTACAATTGTTTACTCATTCTTTATTCAGTTCTTTCTCCTACTTCATGAGTCTCTTATTCCATCACACTGCAGAAACAAACGCAGACCTTCTGGTGCTGACTTAATATATTACTGTCACTTTCTTTTTAGGAAGTCTATTATCCAAAACCAAATGAAAGTAAGATTTTAAAATAATGCATAGCTGTTTCTTGGCTTTCTTCCAAGTAGATTCTCCAATAATTCTTCAATCTATGCTTGCTTTTAAACTCCATTGACAGAAATATTTTGTTGTTAAACACATCCCTTCATTCTTTATCTGAAGTGAAGTTGCAAATCAACTATAATCAAGGACAAAGTGTCCAGCCCGAAAAATTCCATCTGCATCTCTAAATTTCAGACAAATCCAGACCCTGGTTTTGCTTTGAACTCTTAAGTCAACATCTGTGAAATGCTTAGGCTCAACTACAACTTTTAGAGACTTCTAAATATGCAAATATGCATAAATACAAAGCTAACTCACTGCTATCCTAGGCTAGAAAGAAAAGATGAATATCATTAATCATTCTCCTCGTAAGAAACAGTTTGAAAATCAAATTTTCAGGAAATTTATGTGAAAACATAATGAACTTTATCCTGATTCCTAGGATGAGCCCCCTCTCCCTATTGACTCCAATGGAAGTCTGGGGAAACCAAGCTCTTCTGGATTTCCAGAGTTCAGAGCAGAGATTTCAGCATTGGAAGGAATGCAGAGAAAACTAGAAAATACCTCTTGAACTAGGAAAGAAAACTTGTTATAAGGTAGGAAACCAGTGCTAGTGCACAAGAACCCACCTACATATTTGAACCTGTACCTGCTGTTCCTGATGTCTTCCAGGAATCAACAGAACAATGTATAAGCACAGGTTTGATAAGAATGGAGATTGGCTGAGAATACTGAGGCTGGATTTTCTTTGAGCAGAGGAAGTTTATAAGCCAGGTTAGCATTTTTCACAGATCATCTCCTTGTCTGCAGCTCAGAGAAGAGGAATCTTTTACAGCCCTATCAAAATGATGTTTGCTCAAGCAAGAGAAGTGTGTTTGAGCTTTGAATATTTTCTAGTTCACTCCCCAGTCCATAAATCAAGACAGTGGCCATCACAGCTGCAGCATCTCCAGTTTCAAACCATTTTCTGATAATATGAATACCTTTGCCAAGGGAGCCCTCTTGATGCGTCTTCTCCACTCATGTAGACTCCAAAATTTTCCCGACGGAAGCACAACCTGACGCTGTTTTTATTCTAACACATCTATAAGCCTTCAGACAGGTTTACAGAAGCTGTACAGCAGCAATGCCCTCTCATCAGCTTGCCATATACATGGTGGGGTGTGATGAACAAGGACTGTGATCTTTCATTGACAAGTCAAGCTTGCAGTGCTGAGGAACCCAAAAAGGCAGTTTCCCCACCCACCACTGCTTTCACACAGCTTATTTCTTCTACCTTGAAATTCCCACTTTCTATTCACTGTATCTTGTTGTACACAAACACAACACCTACCCACCAGATTTCCAGATTTTGTGCTCTGCAGCCATGAGGCCACTTTCAGCATAACAAGGAGTAGAGAAAAGTCATCTGGGACTCTTTCCATCATTGCTGGATCTACCATGAGAAGGACAATATGCCACTGAGAATTATCACAACAAATTAGCAACAAATAACCAAATAAAAAATATAATAATAAGAAAGCCACTGAGATGAAAAATAGTTTTTCAATGCACTGATAAAAATAAGGAGTAATTAAGAAAATAATAATAATAAAAATAAAATAATAATAATAGTGTAATTTGACCATTTGTTATGTGGGCAAAGTAGATGATTCTAGAGATCCTTACCGATGTCACCTTTCAAGTAAATCAAAACTCAAAAACACTGACTTAATTGGTATCCTTTCCAGAAAGAGCAAGATATGTGACAATGTGCAAAATGCCATGTTCAACAGCATGTTTCAGTATCTTTCAACAAGTGCTATAATAAAAAATCTGTGGCTAAGATGTTCCACAGATATTCACATTTCAACACTAGACTTACACAAATTCAATTCTCTCCTTTTCTTGTGGGATCACGCTATTTGGGGAAAGAGGTCTTGTGAAATTTCTAATAAAAAGCCTAGTTCCTGGAATAAATTTTTATTTTGTCCTTGAAGACCTAAGTAGTGCTATTTCACTACAGAATACAAAGCAAGTGAATGAAAAACAAAGGGCATTTAGCTGTTAAAGGTCAAAGCCTACAGTCTTACACAGACATTTCAAAATCCTTTGCAGGACTGTATCCTTTGCAGGACTGTGTCTTTGCAGGTAGAGCTCCACTTCGAAGAAACGAGAGAAAGAGCCATTACAGCAGGTGAAAGCACATAGATATGGGGTGAGGGGCAAGAGGCTTTAGGGATGTTTTCTGAAGGCAGCACATTTAAAAATGATGTATCTTCTGTCATCTACAGCCACTCAAGCCAGCTGGGAGTAGATAACAGAAGAATAAAATAGTGATTCCTCAATGTTTGCTTCAGTTTTGAGGAAAATGTTGACATACTAATGGAGTATTCCCTTATTGATATACCAGTAATTAGTTTTCTAAAACCTCTCCATATTATTATTTTAATTTAAAGGAAGATTAAATAGATGAGACTAAATGATTGACCAAAGTGAGATCACAGAATCATAGAGTCAGATGGGTTGAAAAGGACCTCTGAGATCATCAAGCCAAACCCTTGATCTGCTACCACCACAGTTACTGGCAGACTACGGCACTCGGTGCCACATTCAGTCTCTTCTTAAATACCTTCAGGGACAGAGGATCCATCACCTCCCTGGGAAGCCCATTCCAATGCCTGATTACTCTCTCTGTAAAGAATTTCTTCCTAATATCCAACCTAAGCCTCCCCTGGCAGAGCTTGCAACTATGCCCTCTTGTCCTACTGCTGATTGCCTGGGAGAAGAGACCAAACCCCACCTGGCTAAAACCTCCTTTCAGGAAGTTGTAGAGAGAGATGAAGTCTCCCCTGAGCCTCCTCTTCTCCAAGCTAAACAACCCCAGCTCCCTCAGCCTCTCCTCATAGGACTTGTGTTCAAGTCCCTTCACCAGCCTGGTTGCTCTTCTCTGGACCTGCTCCAGCACCTCAATGTCCTTCCAGAACTGAGGGGCCCAGAGCTGAACACAGCACTCCAGGTGTGGCCTCACCAGTGCTGAGTACAGGGGAAAGATCACTGCCCTGGTCCTTCTGACCACACTGTTCGTGATCCAGGCCAGGGTGCCACTGGCCTTCTTGGTCACCTGGGCCAGTGACAAAGCCAGCATTAGATTTCCTGATATCTCTAGGTTCAATATATTTGTCATATCTTACAAAAATTTGTTAAAGCATATGCCTCTTTTATTAGTTCACTTAGATATGTTTTAAATGCCATATGTTGAAATCAAACTTTATATTCCATACTATCTATTCTGTCTTTGAAAAAAAAAACAACCATAAACAAATGTTTTCAAAAAGTCACAATCACGGTAAAATTTGAAAAAGTAACAACAGTTTGCCCTTGGAAGGGAGTAAAAAGCCGTTAGGAGCACTACAATTTTTTTTTCCTTTTTTTTCCTTTTTTTTCTTTTTTAATAAAAAAATATATGGCTCAGTATATTTACCATATAGCCAAGGAGTAATGCTAACAGAATAATTTCATACCAGGGTTTTGCCACTACCAAAGTACTTTAAATTATTTGTGCTACCATAACTTTCTCAAAGGAATTCCTGCCCTCTAATCAGAGTCATTCAAGCTTTATTCCAGCAACATGTAACAGTAATGCTGCAGCTTGTGGGGCTAAAAGTAAATTGAGAATGCACACTTCACCCAGTCATCTCTCCATCAGAATTTCTTCATCTGCAAGTCCTGTAGGGTAGATAAATACCACACATGCATCCCTGTCCCAAAGGACAATCAGAATTTCAGGAGTTCACAATTTGCCTATGGCATCATCATTTTCCACAGCACTTTACACAGAAACAAGGGAAAATTATCTCACTGAAAACATTGCAGTTTGGAAAGCTGTCAGGGTAAGGAAAATTTGCAGAAGTGAACAAAGCAGTGCTATCAACCAGCGCAGGTTGGTTAGCAGCACAGGAGTGTGCCCAGTGCAAGTTCCATGCCACCCCAGTACACCTGCTGTACACTTGCACCATCCCAGCTCCTCTACAACAATGGAGGAAGTGAAGGCAGAGGCAGAGGACATGGCTGCCTAAAGGGCTTGAACTTTGGAGAGACACTTCCAGGATAACAGCTACAATAATGGCAGGAGAGGACAGGAAATGGGAAAAAGTAGAACCTGGTGCTGAAAGGACCTCTACCAGTCGCAGCAGATGACCAGGCAAAGGCACTAGGGAAAAGAACGGAGACCACTTGCACCTCAGCCCTGACCAGAACACTCTTGCTCTTCCTGGCCACAAAGGGGTGCAAAGAACTCCTCCTCTGGAGCCTCCCCATCACCTGTTAGGATTCATGCTGACTAGCTCCTGATGCACATTTAAGCCATATGTACCATAGCTATTTTCAGAGCCCAGTGCTAAGAGTCCATGACTGCTCATGCCACATTTTTCAGTGGTTGTATATGTGGTTTTGGTAGTTCTCACCATCCAAAGCAAGACTGCCTTCCCAATCTGTCTTGCTCAAGTAATATGAAACAAAAGGTTTTTGTTTTCCCTGCATATTTTTAGTTGAAAAATTGCCCATCACACATGAATGTGTTGAGACTTAAGCCTCCATATTAATTTCTGTAACAATGCTCAGGTTTTTTATTCAGCTGGGTATGTAACATAGAATAGAACAGCAAGTGTTATTAATCATAAGCTAGCCAGAGCTAATGAGAATGTGTTTTTACTTCACAAATTTGATCTCCTGAAAGTATATGTATCTGGTACATTCTATGAAACTCAGCCCTCCCACTCTTGGAGCTACTCTGCTCAAATCACCCAAAAGCTACCTGCTTACAGTTGGTGTAGCAATGAACCCAACTTGTGAGCCCTGTGGAGAGGCAGGATATATTTATTTCAGCTCAAAGCTCTGTTTTTTGGTTTCCTCATCTCGCTGGCTGAGCACTTTGGTGTTTGCCCAGGCTGAGCTATATGGGAACTTTCTTCAAGAGGCTTCCTTTATCAACTGATGGAACTAGGGAACTAGAGAGTAGATCACTAAAAAATAAAAGGAGGAATATTGTTTTCACATGTAAAGATTGATATTTCCTGCAAAACCAGACTGACAGATCCTAAAATTACCATAAATGTGGTGGCCTGTTGCAGTAGTAGGTTTTATCTCATTCTCAGAAAATCTTTAAGAAATTAACAAAACTCTACCAAGGAAGCAGAGAACTTAAATAGCAACTTGAAATGCTCCTGAAGCCTGTAGCCCCTGCCTCCCTTTGGGACTACAGGCTTTTACCATATAGTCCTTGAACTATGCAACTATACAAGATAATTTAAAATAAATAGAGGAGGAAGGTCCATTCCCACTGTATTCATGAGGATCTTGCTGTGATTTCTGTTACATTTTTACAAAGTCCTGGGAATTTTTTCAAATTGTGTTTCCTAAGTTTTGGGGGAGCAACATCAGGAGATATGTTCTTTCAAGTTTTTATCATTGTCCTGGGGCATGGGGCCACTCCGAACCTTGAATTCACTAGAACCTACATTTACTGCCACAACATTTGCTCAGCCTTGCATCATTTCATTGCTAGGCACAGTTCCATCTAAGCATCCACCTCACTGGTTCTTTGGTAGAGGTGGTAGGGAGAAGAAACTTTTTCATTTCTATGAAGATTTACCTGAGCCCAAGCTGTCTCCTTACAATTTGCAGTGGAAAATTGGAGCAAATACTCATTCTGCAGAGCTTTGAGTGGAGGAGGACGGTGTTTTCTGTCTGGAAAAACTGAGTGTTATTCAAAGTTAATGACTATATCACAGTGCCTACCTTTTCATCTCTAGATGCAATTGAAATGTACTTTCACTTCTAGAGACTATTTCATATGTGGAAATCAAAATTTGTATAACTATTTTCCTTTATTTTTATTTCCACATTTTCTAATAAGCATTTTTAAAATTCAATGGCATTTTTGCAGTGTCTTTCCTCTCATGTTAGTTGCTGCTTTTATTTTACCGAATAATAAAAATTAGAGGATGTTGGACCAGCAGAAGTTACTTGATGTTCTAGGGCTTCCAGAAATATTTACCAAGCCTACTACACTAATGTTCCCAATAGCATCTGAGTGGACAAAACAAGAATAACACTCAACTGGAGCAATCGTGTCCAGGTGTTGCATTATTTACCACTAGCAGAAGCTTGATAGCAAATTTATAGCAAAGTCACAAAGTCACACCAGGTCATGTTGAAATGGTTGTTGCTCAGCATCCAGTTAGATGTTCAGTGGGGTCACAACACTTCGAGTGTGGCTCAACAGAGAAGAGGCAGATGAGTTAAAAAAAAAAAAAAAAAAAAAAAAAAATGTTCAAATAGATAAGGAAGACACAATCAAAATATGTAATGATTTGAGCTGCAGTAGTTGAAAAAGGACAGGAAAGATAACTGAAAGTGGTCTGCAGTTATGCAGAGAATTTCAGCAAAGAAAGGAATTTTTTTCAAATCTTCTGTAATTAGGACCCAAAATGAAGGATTCTTCTCAGAGGTTACATTGTTTTCTATATTCTATTCTTAGCTATGCACCTTGATCCTTTTACCTCATGGGCACCCTAAGCATCTAACTCTCATCTTATTCCTACTGTAGATAGATGAACACATAAAAGTTACAACCCACAGAGGCAGCTTTAAGGCACTTGATAGTAATCCCTCAGAGAGAACCTATGTAATAAATATTATTAAATAATACAGACGTGTTAGAAGGTTACTTTAGGGAGATACAGTATTTTATACTTTGAAAGTGACTAACTTATCAAGATACTATTCATTTCATGATAGGCAACACTGTTTCCCTTTGTCTACTATTCTGATCAAGAGATCAAGAGTAGCGAAAGGAACATCATCTGCTGCAACTGAATCAAGAAAAATATCATAAAAGGAGTCTCTATAAGATGTTTTACTCCCCTAACTGCAAAAGCCTTTACATTTTAAAGGTTAATGAGCAGTCTGAAAAACTTCTTTTACATGCAAAATAAACCTTTTTTTTTTTTTTTTTTTTTTGAAAAGTGTGGTCTTTTATTATTTCAGGATCCAGATGAAAGCAACTAACACTACTAAATAGCTGAAGAGAAGAGAGATATAAGCAATAGAGATTATAAATGAATTCTGGACTAAGCTCCAGATCTCACAGGGTTCTCTAAAGCAGTAGTTCTACTTCCAAAATATTGGCTATACTGCAAGAAAGAAACCTCATGCTACAAGTCTTAAATCCATTATGCACAAGTGAGCACACACTTTGAGTGTTTGACTGCAACCTGAAAGGGATTGAAAAGCCTTGACCTGATCAGTTTGATAAGGGCATACTCAAAGCCAGTGATACCAATTGCAGGTTAAGGAGTGTGTTAGACACCAGATCAGTTATTATTGGTTCAGAACCACCTTACGGGGAGTGTGTGTGTGTGTGAAGGGGGAATGAGTGGGTTCAACCCCACAGAGTGGGGTGGTGTTCTATTCCTCATGGCAGCTCCTGGAGCCCCCTGGGGAATCCCCAGAGTAGCTGCCAGTCACAAACAGCCCAGGAAAACTATAACACACCACACCTCCTATAACACACCACACCTCCTGTAGCCCCTCACCCAGTCTCAGATTGGCAGCGGCAGAAAGGACACTGCCCCTCATCCAGGCCTGGAACCCCGAGACCCTGCCTGGAGGGGTTGGCCACAGGGACCAGAGCAGATAAAACCATAGGCCTGTGTTTGCCCTGTGTCATGGCCCTGCCATTGGATTTGTGAGAGTTGGCCTTCTACATGGCTTCTACAAGGTCTTCTTCTCTCTTCTTGCTCCCTCTGCTCTCTTTCTTTGCTCCTTTCTTGATGCTTAGGGTGGCTTGGAGCTGGAGGGATTGGATCTTTATTAAAGCATTGTGAAATTGGTTGGATTTTGCCTTAAGTGTTGTGGATTTATTGGATCTTGATTCAAGTGTTGATTTATTGGATTTTGACTTAAGTGTTGTGGATTAACAGTATATGTTGAGTCAATACTGTGGTGGAACGTTTTTGTCTAGCTTGTGCAGTGTCCTTTTGAACTTTGGTCAAGTTCCCTTATTTGGTCCCCTAAATTAATCAAGAAATTCCTTGGGAATAAGTCCATGGCTTATTCTCTTGATGCCATCTCAAGGTATTAAAGAACCCTATATCTGCATATTAAAGTAAAACTCCTAGCCAAGTCCATGAGCTGACAGGTCCCGGGGCTTGGAGTCTTATAGAGAGTCACCTCTAGAGCACATGGAGCCTGACCCCTCCAGGCCCTGGAGCCAGGACCTCATGCCTTCTCAGGTATACCCTTCCTTGCTGCAGGCTGTCAGCACCAAGCAAATACAAGGAGACCTGATACTCCTCAAGGAGAATACTGCTGAACAGTATTCAAGTGTTACTTTATTCTAAACAAAGTTAGTTGTCAAACTGACTTATCCTCCATCATTGTTTTGCCTCAGCAGATAGGACTAGATGTGACATGCCTTAAATTTAGATAGGCTTTATCATACACTTATGTAGAATTCTCAGAACCAAAGTGAAAAGCGAAATGTGGTCAAGATAAAATTACCAAAACAAATGATCAGAAGTGAAAATTTACAGCTGATAACAGTGCACAGCAAAGTGGAAAGTAGTACATGTGTGGAGGAACAATCACAGGCATGCACATGCAGAATCAGGGAAGATAGCTGGAATGCGTCAAAAACTGAAGATGAGTGAACATTTGGTTAGAGTATTGTGCTAATAACACCAAGGTTGTGGGTTACAGGTTTTATCTCCATACAGATCACTTAAGAGTTGGACTCAGTGATCCTTGTAGGTCCCTTCCAACTTAGAACATTCTGTGAAATCTGTGAACACAATAACATAAGATAAAAAAAGATAGATTTCATTTCACTGTATTGTATGTAAAACACAACAGCTGATATTCTGCTTAACTTAGTGCTGGCAGAGCATTACCTGGAGTATTTCATCTTGTTTCCAAATCACACTTACAGAAATACATTATTTAGAGACAGTTCAGAAGAGAGCAACAGAAGTTATTAGAAGCAGGGAAAACAGCAGCCAAGAAAAAAATCTGGAAGAAATGGGCTTAGTCTACAAGGAACATTGAGACTGACCATCAAAACTTTCTGATAATTCATAGAAAGTTGCAGAGAGGAGCATAAGTTCCCCATGTCCAATGCATGATGTGCCTCAGAAAAATATTTATTTGTAAACTTTAGATAGGTATTTAGAAAGCCTCCTAACTTTTAAGACAATTAAAAATTTCCAGTGAGACTTACCTCAGAGGCACTTTTGCAATTCTGCAAAATTGTTTGCTAAATATCTTTGGATCTTTTTATTTTAGTTCACTTGTCCTTATTTCAAAGCAAATTAATCTACTCTCTGACTTCCCAAATTTTCTTTCATTAATATTTCTGAAGTTAAGAAAAAGGAAATCCAAAACAGGCCATAAAAATGCAGAAATAGTAAACAAACACATTTAAGTAATTTCAGGAAATTCAAGTAATGTTGAAGGTTTTTCTTGTAAGAACACACTCAAGCACTATTGACGTAAAGAGCCTAATCTCTTTTCATTTCCTTAAATATTGTAAAAACATGGATTTCAAAGATCAAAAAGTGGCATTTAATGACAAAGACACTAGTAAACAAAGTAACTGACATTTAGAGTAAAATGTGAAAAGACAGGATTCATTTTCTGTCTTTAAACAATACATCACAACACATTTTTCTGCTCTGTCAGCTGAGCATTATGAAGAGATAGGAACATTAGGGGAAACTTTAGATGCAGAATACATCTTTCAAAATTAAAAAAAAAAAAAAGTAGCTGCAGGCAAGAGAGGATTTTTAACATTTTCAAAACCTCAAAATTTTACATAAAAATTGCTTTTGAAATGCTGAAATAAGAAGATATCTCAGTACAGGAAAACCTGAACCCTACTGCTGCTCTGAAAAATCGTCATGAGAATTCCTTCAGAAATTGTGTCTGGATGTTCAAAGGGGCATGCCGTGTCTCCATGATTTGAATGTCCTGGAGTTAGCACCAACTGTTTCAAGCCCAGAAATTCATGTCCACAACAGAATACCTGAAAGCCCATGGCACTCACAGCTGCTCTCTGCCAGCAGGATTGCCAGTAGCCAAATGATGACAGGGATTCAGCTCTTGGAGCCTCGGATCCTCGTCTACATAGAGAACCAGGAAAGTTTGGCTTGGCTGGCTGTCCCAAAGTCATGTGCTTGTCTCTTCAGCTCCAGAGTAAAGTTACAAGATGGATTTTCACAGAGCTGGGAAAAGAAGAAACATCTGCTATGTATTTAGACACATTCTTTCAGAAAATACTTTCAGATTTTGAAGAAAACTGCTCAACAGAAGATATCTCAAAACAAGATATCTCAAAACAAATTTTTTGCATAAAATAATTTGTACTTTGTGGTCACATGAATTATAAAGGAATAAAAGGTGTGAGAATATGTAAAGAGAAACAAATCTGATTGTGATATGAGTGACTAGCATATGCTGTATGCTTCTATTTCAAATATTAGTAAAAATAAAGCAAACTTCTAGCACAACTCACAGTAAAGGGCAGAAGCAATTTTAGAAATAATTGGGTTTCAAACTGAATTCACACAATCAGAGCAAAGGTTCTGATAAATACAGCTGTGCACTAAGCTGAAATTCACATTCTGTGTATATTTTCATCTTGAAGGCCTGTTAATTGGAAGAAATTGTACAAGTCAAAACTTTCATGTCTGGCAAGCAGTTACCTGAAAGCCAGCTATGAATGTTTTACAGCAGAGTTTTAGCTATGCACCATTTTCTTTACAAGTTTGGGAAGATTTGTACTAGCTGACATGTTTTTCAGAGTTAGTTATTTGAGTTTTAGACTGGAAATGACTATTGGAACATTCTTAGAGCCACATCTCATTTCTCAGACCAAAATGATAAACATATTTGCCAAAAAAATTGGATCTTGAAGGCCTTATTTACTTTTGTAGCATTTATTTGCTTTAACCTAGATAATTTTCAAGTTTTCCTCAGGGGAAGGATTTTTCATATTTAAGGAGTTTGGGAACTTGCCCAAACAAAAGGTAGTGGGAAAGACAGGAGAGAAAGTAGAAATAACATTAAATTACACTTAATGAGTATTTCTCAATAAAGGAAGGAGAAAAGTACTTGAAAGGAAACAGTTCAGGACAGGATGAACATACCCACATCTGATGAGAATTTTCCTAACATTTTGGTATTTCCATGCATCTAGAAAAGATACTATCATCATGATGACACAATAGTAAGAAATGGAAGAATTTTTTTATTCACCCATCTCTTTCTAGAAAGTCTTGGTGCACAGCTGTCTCAATTGAGCTGCCAGAAGTTTCCCTAACCTTTGTGTCTGTGAATGACTGCAGAAACTAAGGTCCAGAAGAAGCTAAAAAAGCTAAAGGAGTTAATATGAAAAATGATTGGTGACAGTGATTAGAATGTAAAGATGTGACTTGTCACATATGTGAGACAGAAAAAGGGTTAAGGGGTAAAAATACTGTGTGGAGAGAAGTATCCTCAGAGGGCTGAGCAGAGTGGGAGTTGTTGGGAGCTTTCACCTCCCTCACGTGTTGAAGTAAGGGACATTCTCTGTGTGAAAGCAAGACGTAGAAAATTTTGGAAAAGTTGCCACAAGACCTCTGAATCAGTAATGGGTAGGAGAGAGAGATTTAAGTGTTAAATTTATGCCAGTTTTTATTTATGTGACCGCCACACTTCTGCAGGAACTGACTGAGGCTACAGCTCAGACGTGGGATTGGAAGCAGGTTGTATTTGCTCAGGTGTGTACTGAGAGAGGACTCATCCTGCTTACTCTGACATGGCCATCCCTTCTTCTCAGCTCTGTCTACAGGTTTGCTACCCACCTTTGAAATGCAAAACAATAGATTACTGCCACTGCATAGCTTTTTCAGCACACTGAATAGTTAAGCTGTGAACATGTGCCTCAACACTGTAAAGGTAACACTGCAACATAATTGTATCCCTCTGTTTCCTGGCAGATACTAACAGACCTTTAGCACTGTCATATGCCCAGCTAGTGAAAGTTGGTTCCAACACAAATATCATAAATATCCATACAGAGGAGAACCTCATCCCTGCTTTGAATATACCAAAGACAGTCTGGGACAGAGTATTAGTAGATCTGAAAAGTATAACTACAGAAGATGTAGGTTAGAAAATAAAAACAAAACCAACTAACCAAACGACAAAAAAAAAAAAATAAAAAATCAAGCAAACAAAAAATTAGGATCCTGGAACAAACAAAAATAATAAATAAATAATGGCCAGTCTTCGCGAGCGAAGATCCGGGGAAGGTCTTTCCACCTTCCAGCCTGCGCATTGGATTTTTTAGGTGAGACACAGTGTGCGCGGAACTGAGCCCACCCTTTAATCCTGAGGTTCATCTGCCGGGGCCAAGCGAGCTTGGACAGTGGCAGCGAGGTCCTCAGGACGTAGGTGGGTTGCCTTTAAGGGCTAACGAGCTCCATCTGCCCGGGAGTGGCCCTGACCGGGAATCGAACCCGGGCCTCGGCGGTGATAGCGCGGCGCCTTTACCACTAGACCACCAGGGGCTCCTGGAACAAACAAAGCTGCCAAAAATCATACAAGCTGACCATGCCAGACAGGCTTTGGACATTTTGCACTCCAGCTTCTCTTTATCTCACTATATTTGCTGACCTCTATAAACAACTGTATGTAGCTTTCATTTTTACTATTCTTCACATGCTCCCATCACATACTGACAGACTTAGGCTGCCAGGCCACGTTTCTCTCAATGCATTTATTTTGCAGTTGCTTTGGGAAGTGACAGTGTTCATACTCACAGACAGCCAGCTTGACCTCTTCTTCCCTGGAGCTTTCCTGTAGTCTTCTCAAGGGTATGTTCCCACCACACACAAAGACTTTTGTTTTGAGGAATATGCCCATAAGCCTAAAAGGGTCTTGTTCTGCAGTTCTCTCATGAATTTGGAGGCATTTCTAAGTTACCCCACATTTTCTCTGGACCTGTAGATATAGTGCTTGATTTCGCCAGTCCTACTCAGTCTGATGAATGTGAAATAAGAGCTCAAAATTCTGAATCTTAAAGAAGTTTCTGCCTCTCTCTCTGCCAATTTTAATTTTTCTTCTTTTCTTGCTTAGGATATAATTAGCAGAGACATAAAGAGTCATTACATTGTTGCCAGGAAAAGATCTTTGTGCTAACCTCTGTGTTCAGAAAGTGAACCTGACAAGACCATCAGCCCTAATACTCCTGACACCTGGCACCTTGGGAGTGATTTATCTTAGTGCTACACCAATACAAAATTCTCCAATAGCATTATTTTAGTCATCTTTGCATTCCATTTGCACACATGTAAATCACAATGCATTTGACTCTGAAAGAGAAGCTTACCTGTTTTATGGAAAAATTTTAATATATCAAATTATTTTTAGAAATCTTCATGTTAACCCCTATGACCCTGTCTGAAATTCTCTACAGCAGTAGGAAAGCTTGAAATTATGTTAGGAAAATGTCGGTAGCAAAATGCATATTTGTAAATTTAAAGTAAGTAAGCATTATAATTAAAAAATGTTTAGATTTGTCTGATGTTTTGACTTTACTATGTTCCAGAAAAAAAATAAAATTTTAATTTATGTTTATCAGCCTTTTAAAAATATATTTATAGGAGTTTTGCACAAGATTCCTATACTATAAGACTATACTTCTGTAAGTCAAGGGTACACGCTCCAGGCAGTGTGGATATTACATCTTTTTTAATCTTTTAGGGAAAAATAACAAGCACAATCTGTAATTTTGCAGGCTACTATTACTGTAGTTTATTTTTTCTATATCACTGCATGCAATGTCACACAACCTATAGCATGCAAAGGTAAAGGAAAAATTAGGTCTCTGTACTAAAGACCTAACACAGTTAAGGGAAGTGTTTCTTGTGAAAACTGCTGAGTTCTTTTAAAATTGAGTATTTCAGTCAATTTTCAATACAGTCTTTCCACATTCCTGTTATAAACTCACTAACCATGAAAAATCCTCCACATATTGTGCCATTTTTCATTGCATACAGAATTAATCATTCATCGCTTTGAGACTGCAAAGTCAAGAACTAGAAGTGGTTTCTGAACTTACCAAGAGTATACTCCTAAGCTTCCAGAAAAACATTCTTGTATGGGTAAGACAATATTTAAAAGTCTCTTTCCCAGAGCATGAAATCTGAGATTGTATTGTATTTTACCCTATGACATTAGAACACTATCACAGTATTACAGAGGCATCATAAGAGAGCACTTCAAAAGTGATGAGGTTCTTAAAGATGAAGGAATTTCCCACATAAGTGTTCCAAAATGACCAAAGCTGTATATCAGAATACTTTATTTTGGTGGAAGAGAGACTCCAAAGAAGTTTTCAAAGGCCAGCTCAGTATCCAACTACAACTTCAAGCACCTGAATTTTTACAAAGTCTGCCCCTAGAGTTCATACTACTTTCCATTTAAATCTGAATAAGTCTACTTAGAGAAAATAGGCAAAACTCTCCTAGAAGACACCATTTTTAGATAGTCACCACTTTCCTCAAACAATATGTCAGTGATGACACCTTTGCAGACTGCGTGATTTGCTTTTGTTCTCAGTTAGGACAGTATAAATCGGAAATATCTCCACTGTCCTCACTGGAATTCCAAGAGTGAAGGTCTAGAGAACTGACCTCTTGGTATCTGCTCACAATACCCTTCATTAGACTCTCTTTGCATGTAAAAGAGACCTAATTGTTCGTAAGGATAGGAGCAGAACAAGTATAATTGAACAAGTGGAGAAGTATTCCGGGTCACACACAAAGTCATTCCTCACTTTGCAAATAATTGTCATGCAGTGAGTTGGGGAAATTGCAAAATGAAAATTTTCTTAAGCTGAAATATGAAACTATTGAGGGAATGAAAAAGGTTGTAAGTCAACTAGAAGATATATAGATGTAACGAAATATAATGAAATTGATGTAAAGTTACTGACATAAATTTAAAGAATACCAAATACTCAAAGCTGCTACTGAATTAATATTAAGTTAGCAATGAGCATAGACTAGCTGTTCTAACTAAAAGAATTCCTACCAAAGGCCAAAGCATGGATCTAGAAAATAGCAGTTTAGTTGTCTGAGGTGATCATCAGAAAGGATTTCCTTTTGCAGATTTAAGGTGACATATCTTCATCAGTGTGGTGGTTTTAATCTAGGCCTTCCTTGGTTACCAGTTTGTAACCAAGGAAGAGGCAGTGTTCCCAGTATTCCATACAATTTTTACGTAAATTGGGGTATAAATAAGAAGGGAAGAGAGGCCTTCACTCTCTTCTCTTCCAGCGGGGTACGGGAACAGTGGGTCCTTGCGTTGGTCTCACTTATCTAAGGCTGAGGCCTGCAGCGACCGCTGGCCTGCCACGTGGAGGATAACAGAGTGCTGGCCGTGTGTGTCAATCCTACTTTTTTCTAAAGAACGTGATGAGATTTGTTTTACTAGTTATTTTACTAGTTCTCAAATTTGATTGCATATATCTGCTCGGTGTCCCTTTGTCTCCTTTTGTTCCTTTTCCCCTTTCCCTATCCCTTCAGGAGGTGTTTGAATTCCTTTTTACTGTATACATAGCATCTTACTATAATATACATCAAATATATATTTTTTATATAACTAGCTGGATTTTCGAGTTCTTCAATTTACATAGCTTTTTTTCCTTTACTCTGAGAGAAGAAGGAAGAGAAAAAGGAGGAGGCTGCTACTGAATCTTTGGGCATTTGGCAGAGAGCCAAGTCCAAACCATCACAATCAGTGATAAGCTGATAGCTGGATCAAGTGAAACCTCCACAAGTTTGCAGATGACACCAGGCTGAGCAGTGCAGCTGGCATTCCTGAGGGACAGGATGCCATCCAGAGGGACGTGGACAAGCTTGAGAAGTGAGCCCAGGAGAACCTCCTGACATACAACAAGGTACAACACTCCCAGGTCCCTGGAAGTGTTCAAGGCCAGTTTGAATGGGGCTATGAACAACCTGGTCTAGTTGAAGATGCCCCTTCTTATTGCAGGAGGTTGTACTAGATGACCTTTAGTGGTCCCTTCTAACCCAAACTATTCTATGATTCAATGACAAGGAGAAAGTAATGAAAATGATGACAATGATGATGATGATTGCTGGTTTTTTATTATCGATTGTAAAATTTAGTAATAAATATTCCAAATAATTAGTAAAGTATTATCACTCTTTAAATGACTGTTAAAAAAATGCAGTGGTTCCATGACTACTTTTACCCAACAGGTATCCAGTATCTTCTTCCGACCTGGGTTTTCAAACAAACACATGCTTTCAATTGCCCTCTATCACCACAATCTAGGTGCTGACAATAAAGGAGGGCCCATTCCTTTCTTGTAATAAAAAAATTTTTAGAATAGTTTGTACCCTCAGAGCTCTGCAAACATACTATGTAACTGTGTAATTGTGACACCCCTGAAAATATTTTTTCTCCTCCCTTTATGGAAATTACTTGTAGAGCTTTCACTGACTACAACTCTCTTTTTAATTCTCTTGGTGGTACATGGGAACAGATATTACACTCACCTCTCTCTGTATTTCTGTTGGTAACAAGAATAAAATAGCAAAAAATCCAGTTTCTAAAATAACAAAAAACATTATTTAATAGTTTCAGGAAAGTAATGTTTTGAGCAGAAATGCCAAATTTACATGCACTTATCAAAGGGGACCAGAGCACCTTTTAAAACAGTGGTCAGTTCAGATCTGCCTCAAGATTCAAGTTTCTGTGCTTCTTCTGAAACAGGTAAACTCTTCATGTGTTCAGTTGCAAACTACATGCTCCAACACCTGTTGAACTGGAAAAGAGCGTACTAACCTTCATAAAATGTTGGTTGGACTGAGAAGTATATTTGGAAATTATGAAAAGAAAAAAATCATCTTTGAAACTATAATCTCTCTTAAACATTACTTTAAAAAATGCATTTGACCCTGCCATCAAAAATTCAATTATGATATTTCACAGGTAATGACTTTTTATTTTCCAGTTCAACCATCCATAAAATGGAATCCTCTGTGTGATTACTGAAGCATTTGTAATTGGGCTTTTCCTTACAACTAAGCAAAAGACCCACAGAGTAAGAAATAAATTTAAAAGTTTTTGTATCCTCCAGATTTAGAAGGAAAACACTGTAATGAGGTGAGCATGGAATTGTTCCTCTCTTAAGAGAGAGACTGTTCAGACATACCATTTGTGACTAGTAGATGGAGAAACATTGCTTTTTTCTTTGCAGCTTTTTCTGTATTGCAAGATGGCTTACGATCCTGTGTGATGGGCATGAACACCACATTGGCCAAATCACGGTAGATAGTGCTGTGAGGAAATGCTGCTTGCCTTCAGTGAAAGATGAGAAGCCACAACAGAAACAGCAACTCCCTGAACACAAGTTTATTCCAAGACCTATCAGAAACCCTCATACGTGACAGCCTTTTTGATAGGTGAGAGTGAGTGGTTTAAGTTTTTGCTACTTCTTGGGTAACTTATACCTACTCAAGGTTTGATGGGCATACAGTTGAAATAGCATTATCTCTCAAAATATCTGTTTTCTTCAGGAAGTTCCTACTGATTCCCTTCATTTAAGAGTCATATCATCGTTTGTCAAAGATTCCCATAATGGTAGTGATAGCCTTTATGGATAAACACTAAGAGCAACAAAGACCAAGAAAAAGCTATGACCCAGAGTTTACCACTGCATCCACTCAACAGTGGATGCCTGACAGAAACAGAAACATCCAAATCCATTAGTCTACACCCAGAACATAAAGTGATGTGTATGACCCTGATTGTTGCCCCTGGCATTGATAGTGACCTGGACTTGCTGGTCCACTTCCCACCACCTTTCAGTGAGATCCCTGCTCTCATCTGCCTTATTATTGTGCTTGGCTCCCAGCTCCTCTTCCTTTATGGAGCAGTAGGCCCTCAATGGACTCTGTCAGAAACTGGGTGGGTGAAACTGAGAAGACAATAAGCGCTAAAATTACTTTGCACAGACTAAAAAGAACAGACACAGAGAGTGACCAATGGGGAGGCAGTCTGATGTCTTATTTCACACTCACAAACATCCTCAAAGGACAGATATGGAAACCTTCATCACCTGGTGGAAAAAAGTAAGTTGGTGGAAGAATTTATTATGAACTTTATTAAGCCTTTGGATGTTGTCCCTCACAGTATCCACCTGCACAAGTTGTCCAGCTGTGGAATGAGTAGGTTCATGGTGCACTGGGTGAAGAACTGTCTGAAGGGCAGAATCCCAAGGATTGTAGTTGATGGGGTTACAGCTGGCTGGCCACAGGTCACCAGAGGTGCTCCTCAGGGATCAGTCCTAGGACTGTGTTGTTCAATATATTTGCCATTGACCTGGACGCAGGAGTCAGATGCACTCTTAGTGAGCCTGCTGATGATTCCAAACTGGGAAGTGCTGTTGACTCTTCCATGGGAAAAGGGGATTCAGAATCTGGATAGTTTGGTGCACTGAGCAATCATCAATGGCACTAACTGAACAAGTGCGAATGCTGGACTCTGCACCTGGGATTTAGTAACACCAGGCACAAATATAAATTGGGAGGGGAGTGGCTGCAGACCAACCCTGCAGAAAGGGTCCTGGGGGATCACTATGAGTCACTGTGTGCGTGGAGAAACCCCATCCTGTGGTGCATCAAACACAGCACACACAGCTGTCCAAGGAGGTGATTATCCTGCTGTTTTCAGCATTGGCACAGGCCCACCTTGAGCAATGTGAGCAGTTCTGGGCCCCACAATTAAGAAGGATGTGAAGGTCCCTCAGTGTGCCCAGAGGAGGGCAACCAAGATGGTGACAGGGCAGTAAGGAATGTCCTGTGAGAACTTGTGAAGACTTTGTGTTTTTCTAGTTTGGAGAAAAGGATGCTGGGGGTTGACCTTGTTGCTCTTTGCAGCTTCCTGAGCAGGAGAAGTGGAGAGGGAGGTGCTGAGCTCTTGCCCCAGTATCCAGTGACAGGACACATGGGAATGGCTCAAAACTGTGCCGGGGACACTGAGGCTTGACATGAAGAAAGCTGAGACATGGTCAAACAGTGGAACAGGCTTCCTCCAGAACTGATTGACTCCCCAAGCCTGTCAGTGTTTAAGATGCATTAGGTCAACACGCTAAATAACTTTTGGTTAGCACTGAAGTTATTAGTTGGACTAGATGATCATTGTAGGTCCCCTCCATCTGGAATTATTTTATTTCTAAAATTGGTAAACTGACTACACACTAAAATGACAGACTCAGAATCGATCTTACAGGTCATCAGAATGGTCGAGCACTGGTTTCATGGATCATCATAATCTTCATCAGACACCACATAGGGTTAACTTCTTTGTGACCAAGAAGCAACAGTTACTCATTCATCTCTCTACCCTAGGGGCTTAACCAGCCCCTGGTTGTACATGTGCTAACAACTCCCATATGTCACTTCTGTGAGACATCTTTTCAAACTGTCTAGTTTTTTTAGTACAAGCTAAACCCAAGGCCTGCTCTCAACCTGTAGCTAGCCTGGCAGATAGCTATTTCTGTATGGCTTTTTAATATATGTTTGTGTGTGCATATATATATTCTGTATCTTTTACTTCTGTAGGTTGGAACTAAACAATCTTTGAGGTTCCTTCCCACCCAAGCCATTCTATGATTCTATGCTTCTATAGTGATTTCCAAACAGGAAATACAGAGTGCAGACTAATTAAAGGCTTACCTCTTTATGCAGAAAAGCAATTTTGCTCTAATCACTTAATTATGCCACTTAGAAGTTGCATGCATGGCAATATTTCCTCTGAGTGGTCTCTCTTCTGTATCTCCATTTTAAATACCCCTTAGAGTTCATGATATTCCCTTAGATGTTACTTAATTCTGCATCTTTTTTAATCAATACAGACATAAATTAAACTCTTCAATTGCTAGAGCAAACTACAATAAACATACAGAGTTTGTACCATGATTATGTAGAAAGCCCTGAAAATGCTGTCTCAGTTTTTAAGAGCTCAGGTTATTCTGTGATATTTGGTCTTCATTCACTAAATATTCAGGACCTGCAGGAACAACTGTAGGTGAAGAACTATGGAGTTTTTCTTTCCTGTAGTTTATGCTAAGGTCTAACTCTCATTTCAACAAGTTCACAGCAGCATTAAATTCAGTCATTTGATTTTAATCAATCAGAAAGTCTGGTGTCAAAAACAGTACAAAATCAAAGCTGAACACAAGCTTACTTACTTTGATCTTCCTTCTTGAGATAATACTATAACACATGAAAAATATGAAACAGAGTTGTATTAATTACAGCTTGCTTCCACCTCCATCACTAAGAATAAGGCAGGCTATAAATCTGTTTGGGGATTATGATGACCTGGTAATAGAGAAAAACTTGTAAGGACACTCAGTGAAAAATTTCCAGTTGTGTATGTATTTTTGCAAAATTAGCCATTCCAGGACACACACAGACGTGCTTAGTGACCTCCTTTCTTTCTCCAAGCAGATGATGTTCTTCAATACTAATGTCCCCCAAATTGCATTAAACAAATCACAGATTTGTTGCCCTAGCACTGACAAGATAACTGTAACCAAATGAGGTGGCACATATTGTGTCTGAAAAGCTCTGTATAGTGAAATCATCAGAAAAGCAGCCACCAGGAGAAAAGCAAGGCAGCAAAGCACTTACTGCTAACCTTTAAACTGATGTTAATGGGGCCCTAAAAAGACTTTGAAACAGGCAGATATCAAATGCAAAAGAATTTCCTCAACTTGTTTTGGGGGAGAAATGTGAGATACAGAATGCTTAACTTTGGGGCTTAATTTATTATCCTGCAATATTATGTCATCTTAAATAGCCCATTTGACTTGTCAAAGAGGAAGGCACCGTCAAAAGCCCTGACTGGTTTTTTAGGCAGCCTCCCTGCTGTTACTCCCAACTGCTGCATAAATAAGTCATTTAGTCACAGGATTCAGACAACTTATGGAGTCAGAAGTCCTTATTTTTTCCCTCTTCAAATGTGTTCTTACTTTAAACTGTCAGAGAAAACTGGTAATTCTCACAGTGCACAGTTTTTTCCAGAAGCTGTTTGCAACATGCAACAATCAGTCCTTCTGAACTCTGCAAGAGTTATTTGTCTCTTGTATTGAGAAAGTTCCAGGGAAAATTGTTGTTAAAGTCTTCATATCTTCTAGGATTAGTAAACCTGTTATAGGTAATTCTTTTGGGATTTTTAGTGCCCAAAAGTGTCTAGATCAATGACCATCAAGACTAGTGCACTTACAGTGTCAGTAAACATCTTATGTATGTATTTAAATTACACTCCTAATTAAAAAACAAAGAAACAAAACAAAAGCCAAACAAACAAAAGCCACCCACCATTTCATGTATTTCCATTACCACAGGCCATGTATTAATTACTGTAGTCTGTATAATTGCTTTTCTTTAGTTAATTTGTATTTAAATTTTATTTATTGCTCCTATGCACAGTTGCCTTTCTAAAGCTGTTTTACCCAATTAACCTGTTCTCAAACATATACACTCTTAGGTTACTGATAACTGAGTTTCTCATTTCAGAAAATAAATATCACGTTATCTACCACTTTTCAGGAAAATTAATACAACTCAGACAATAAAACTGATAGATCTCTGAAAGAGATTTCTCTGGCTTTGTAAGGTATTTTTTTATAGGGAATTTAAGTGTCCTCTTTGCTTTAATGCCATTTTTGCTTAAAGACACTGAACTAAAAGATAATGATCTTTCTTTCCCTCAGGGTTTTTGCCCAATCAGCAATCCATGAGCTGATGCACAAGTTAACATAACCTATCTATTGTTGACATGACCAACTCAATACTTCATAGTTATTCTTTATCTGGAAAAATTGTTTTCACCTGAAAGACAGAAAAATTTCACCCAAATCATACACAATATCTACAGTCACTATACTACTTACAAAAAAAGCTTAAAGTATTTGGCAAAAGTGTCTTATTGGTATTGTATTTCTACACTAGAAAGTCAAGGAAGTAATACCTTAAACTGCCTGGGATGAACCTTCCTCAAATTAGCACTGCACAGCAAGAAAAGGCATTAACTTTACAGTACAAAAATGATGCATCATTCATCATAGATCAAAGCTTGTAGTTTTCAAGGTTTCCATACTCAAAATACAACAATTTAATTAGGATTATAAACTGTTCAATGCTTTACTACTGTCTATTTAATATAAAAATTTCCAGATTTTGGTATGATAAATATCCATTCCTCATCTAATATCCGAAAGCATCCATCACTGCTCATCTGTCTCCGTGCGAACTGTGATAGAATTTATGATATAAACCATTATTATTGGGATGATTAAGTACAAAGAGTTGAATCCTGTTGTCTGTGCAGAAGTGTGGAGGCACAGTAACACCATTAGCTTTTATGTCATTTCCCTACATCTAAATCAAAAGGCACCACCATATTTTCAGTTACAGACATGTTAGTAAGAGAGATGAAGAATGACATATGCCAGTAGCCTAATGTTTTACTGATGCTCTTGCCCTAGGTCCTTCTTCTCCCTCAGCCCACTCCTAAATGGCACATATGTTAAACATAGAATCATCGAATCAGAGAATGGTTTGGGTTGGAAAAGACCTTTAAAGTTCGTATAGTCCAAGCTCCCTATAATGAGCAGAGACAATTTTTGCTAGACCTGGTTGCTCAAACACCCTGTCCAACCTGACCTTGAACATAGCTCCTCTGGGCAACCAGTTCCAGTGCCTCTCCACCCCCACTGTAAAATATTTCTTCCGTATGTCAAATATAAATAAAGTCTCTTTCAATTTAAAACCATTGTCCCTTGTCCTGACACCACAGGCCCTACTGAAATTACTCCCTCCACCTTTCTTATAAGCTGTCTTTAAGTACCGAAAAGGGGCAATAAGGTCTCCCTGGAGCCCTCTCTTCTCCAGGCTGAACATCACCAATTCTCTCAGCCTTTCCTTATAAGAGAGGTGTTCCAGCCCTTTGACCATTTTTCTGTTACTCTTCTGGGTTCATTCTAACAGGACCGTATCTTTCCAGTGCTGAGGAACCAGAGTACTCCAGGTGGGATCTCTCCAGAGCAGAGAAGAGAGGTAGAATCACTCAATTTACTGGTCATGCGTCTTTTGCTCCAACCCACGACATGGTTGGCTTTCTGAGCTGTAAGTGCGCATTGTCAAGACACATCAAATTTTTCATCCAAAAGGATCCCTAAGTCTCAATCCATTTCTCTCCTAGCCTGTATTGACTCTTGGGATTGACCTGACCCAGGTGTAGCACCTAACACTTGTCCTTGTTGGATGTTAAGAGGTTCATATAGGCCAACTCTTCAAGCCTGCCAAGTCCCCTCTGGATGGTGTTATTACCAGAGAGGTCTTGTTTAGATAGCAAATAAGCCCCACACAATTATTCACTTACCCCTACACACACCTTCTTTATAGTACGGGTGAGTAAATTGGAAGAGAAAGAGTAGAAAACTGGTGAGTTGAGAGTTGGATTAACTCACTGCTTCCCATGGGCAGGCTTCATGAGCTGCCTCCAGGAAAGTCAGGCTCCATCATGTGTAGCAGTGACTCAGAAGGCAAATGCCGGAACTCCTTTGTCCCCCAGTTTGATAAGCTAAGCATGATACCATATCATCTGACCTGTGGTCAGCTGTGTCCCCTCACAGCTTGGTGTACACCCCCATCACCTTCCTGGAAGTGCGGTGAAGAGCAGAAAAAGCCTTGGATATGTGTAAGCACTGCTCAGAGGGACCTAAATCACCTCTGAATTATTAACACTGTTTTCAGCACAAATGCAAAATACAGCCTCATATAGCTACAATGAAGAAAATTAACTATCCCAGCCAAAATAAGCACAGATGGCTTTTCTTCCCTCTAGCAAATTGACTACATCTCTCAGCCATGTGTCACCTGCAGGCTTGCTGGGGGTGCACTCAATCACACTGACTGTATCACTGATGAAGATATTAGGTAGTATTGGTCACAGTATGGACCCTCTAGGAACATCATTGTTTGCTGGGTTCCACTTGTACGTTGAGCCGTTGTCTGTAATTGGATGCTGCCATCAGCCAATTCCTTCTCCATCAAATTCATATGTCTGCAATTTAGAGGAAAGAATGTTGGGGGCAGCATATCAAAGGCCTTACAGGAGTTCAGGTAGGTGACATCCATAGCTCTTACCTGATTCAACAATGCAGTCAATCAGCATTTCTTGCCTACAGCAGTGTAAGAGCACAGGCTGCTGAAACTGTCTGGCCTTTATGAGTACTACTGTACAGACCAAGCACTTCCAGGGCATCACTGCAGGGCACATACTATCCCAAAGATACTCTTAATGCATGCACTTCCAGAAGTAACAACTACCCTACTAAGGTTTTCATTAATCTCCCACCCTTAATGAAAACCCAAACAAATCAGAAAGTATAAAACAGTCTGGGGAGAATTTGCATAGAGGCTGAGGCAGTGGCAACAGATATCCCTTTACCAATACATATCTGTCACTATTGAACCCAGAAAAATTATGCCAGCCCTACAGTAAATCAGGATATTCAATCACTGTATTTCCTCTGCCACCACAGCCTCAAAATTCAGTGAGCCTTTACCCCTTGAACCCAATCCCGAACCCTGCTGCTATGGCTCTGGAAGGTAGTCACAGAGGGTCCACCTCTCCTTGAAAATTTGTAGAGGGGAAGAGTGGGAATAGAAAAGCAAGTAAGAAAGGTATACACAGGCACAAACAATTGGGCTTTTCATCACAAAAGAGCAGAGTGCACAGCCCAACAGAGGCAGTGAACTAACAATGTTGTGTACAAATTATGCAGACAGCTGCTTGAAAAATTTTATTTCCAGGTTGTGTAAACCATCTCAGCCTTTCAAACTGAAAGCTTTCCCTTTTGTATTTGTGAAACCATTATCGGGATACAACCTAAAGGATTCCATATAAACTTGTTTTATAAAATCCACAGAATTACTAAAGTAAATCCTGCTTTATGGTAGATAAGCATGCAATAAAATTTTAATAAATTCTGTGGAAGTCAGCAGAGAAGAATCTGTGGACACAATAAGCATTCTAAACATCTATGCTGGTTCTCTAGCAGGTCCAAGAGAGTATCACTTTTTGGTTTTTTGGTAATAATTAGAATGTTCTGTTTGCTTTTAAAGAATACCACCTATGTAGGAATGAGTTTGAGAATCTAAGAACAAGTATGAAAATTTAGGCAAAAAACAGTCTGACTGAGATAAGCAGTTAATTTTTAGGAAGCAATCCATTCTTCTTATTATGGTCACGTGGTTAAATCAAACAACAAGCAGTACAGAACTTTTGCACAATAGTTACCAGAATTTCACCAAACCTTAATGGAAAACCCTTCCAAAAATAGCTTCAAAAAGATGCATTTAAGGCTAAAATTATGCAAACAGTATTTTCATTTATAAATCTGTGTTCTGCCATCTGTAGAAATGGAGACAACCTTGCATTCTTATGCTGGATCTCTTATCTATGTAAGTCAGGCTTCAGATCCATGCCATGTAACATTCTAATTTTTAATATATCTGTTCTATACGTCTGCTGTTTGCAGAGATAAAAGCATTACTAGTAGTGTCCCCAAGCAGCTCAAAAAAGCATAATTTATTATTCCTGTAAGCAAAAAGTGCAAAGAAATCTGTAACTTTTGGGCTTTTGAGGAAAATAGAGGATATGGTACGAATGAATAGCTGGATATAATTTGTGGTACACAAATATTACTAACATTGACAATCACACTAAATGTTTCATAGACAGCTGAATTAAACACTGAAAATTATTCAGTGCTAAACACACTTTAATTATTTATTTATGACTAAAAATGTAATCATTCTACAGATGAATAGAAAATCTGGACAGGTTTTGCAATGCTCCTTGCAAAAGATAATAAGCAGGCAACACTTCAGTGTCTCTTTCAGCAACTAGGCCTTAACATCTGTCTTGTTTATTGAGGAATATTGTGTTGAAGGTCAAGATGCTATCTCTGTCTCGGTTGCAACGCAGGTTAATCAATCACTGTGCAGATCCCAGGCTGCACCTCTATATTCAGCCAACATCCAACAGAGAAAATAGTGTCATTAAGTAAGAAGAATGCCATTGCTTGTTGCAATTAGCAAGTGTATGAATAGTTGTCTGCAAACAAGAGGAGGAACTAGCACTGGTGAAAATAATGCCCGGATGAAAGAAGGGGGAAATATTGCCAGCATAATAATTATTTTGCATAACACAGGAAAGCTGCTTCCCTTGACTGCTGTGACAAAGGGAAGAGCATTATAATTGACTTGACAAGCAGCAAGGACTCAGGACTGATGTCTTGACTGTCTTCCCTTGACAAGTGATGCCTTGACTGTCTTCTCTTGACAAGAGCAGCTGTCCTGGTTTTGACCTTGCTGTTTTTAAGCAGGCTGGGCTCTGCAACAAGCAATGATGCAAGCCAATATTTTTGCAGGAGCACGGAGGGGATATGACTAGCAAAATAAGTGCATTATTACAGAGCATTTCATATCCTAATTGCAAATAACACTACAGCACCAGGTAAGCAGTAGTTGTTACAGCATGATTAGTGCAATATATGGAGACAGGCAGTGGCTCTTCCCCAGCATAGTCCTGATGTTATTCCATTCAAAACCTTTTCTGAAAAGTACAGGTTATGCTTTGTGGCCATTTCTATTTTATCATTATGCTAGTCATTCATGCAGCTCAGAATTACAATTCAGTTTTGAAAAGATATGGAAGAACAGAATTCAGAGTGGAAATGTTTCATCCCTGTCTTAGACCACTCCTTGCTCCAGAGTTACTGAGCTTGGATCAAGTGTGTCCAACGGGTTGGGGTGGGGCAGGGAAAGAAAGGGGAGGAAATGGAAGGGAAGTAGAAGAGAGACACAGATATACTGGAAAAGAATCAGAAAGGACCACAAAAATTATAGACTGAAGCACCTTTCCAGTGGGGAAATCCTGAGGGGGCTGGAACACCAGGATGAAGAAGAGAAGGCTCAGGGGAATCTCATCAATATATATACAAACCTGAAGAGACAGTGCAAAGAAGATGGAGGCAGGCTCTTTTCAGTGGTGCCCAGCAATATTACCAGAGGCAAGGAACACCAACAGGAGAACAGAAATTTCCTTATGAATATCAGGAAACACCTTTTCTCTATAAGGGTGTCTGAATGCTGGCATGAGTAGCCCAGGGAGGTGGTAAAGTCTCTCTACTTGGAGATATTAAAAAGACATCTCAACATAGTCCTGGGTAACCATGTTGTTGTTTTGTGATTCCTCTACTTAAGCAAACTTTGGTGTTTCTAATGACATTAATTCACAGCCCCTCCCGGGCAGGTGGAGCTCGTTAGCCCTTAAAAAGGCAATCCATCTACGTCCTAAGGACCTCGCTGCCACCGTCCAAGCTCGCTTGGCCCCGGCAGATGAACCTTAGGATTAAAGGGTGGGCTCAGTTCCGCGCACACTGTGTCTCACCTAAAAAATCCAATGCGCAGGCTGGAAGGTGTAAAGACCTTCCCTGGATCTTTGCTCGCGAAGACTGGCCATTTTTTATTATTATATTATTATTATTATAATTCACAGCACCTTTGATTCACAGTGTTAACTACTCATTCCCCAGCAGAGCTGAGCTCCCTGAAGAAACAGGATGCTTACAGGATTTGCTGGCATCCCAAAACAACAATTTCTTCCTAAGGTCCCGCTGAATTTCTTGTTTAGCAAAGCCAGTGTCTGGAACCAGATACTAACTGCAGAGTTCACTACTTTGTAAGTAGATGTAAATATGAACTATTCATTCCTGGTGTTATTTCTCAGTCATATGAAATTGGAATCCTACTACTACTTTGATAGTTGAGAATTAGGGTCTCCAGATCAGTTGTGTTAAGTTGGCAGACCTGGCCTGAACATTTCTACCAGGATATTTATTTATTTATTATGTTTATTTATTTATTTATGATGTTTTATATTTATTATTATTTATTTATTTATGTCATTGTCCCAGTTTAAATGAGACAAGGGTCTTTTGCTGAGGATGAATTAGGAGGAAAAGATCCAAACTTCTCTTTCCAATTATAAATCCAAAATTAAGAGGCTCCGATTGAAGGAAAACAAATTATGGAAAAGGGAAAATAACAGCCCTTTATTAAAAGGTATGTGTGTATTAACAGGAACACGGGAAAAATAAAAAAAAAAAACCCCAAGTGAAATAACTAAGTAATACTCCTATACCCACCAATAATCCCCTTTAAGAACAAAACCGATAAACCGGCAAAAAGAAAATAGTTCAATTTCTTGCACCCTTTGGTGCAGTTCCAACCACAGTCAGCAGGGGGCGCCGTCGGGTCACTGGAGATGCAAAATTTGTAATGTCCTGTACCATTCACCAGGTGGCGCTGTTGGGTCACTGAAGGTGTAAAAAACTTGTAGTGTCCTATTGTAGTCACCAGGTGGCGCTGTTGGATCACGGGAGGAGTAGAACTTGTAATGTCCAGTGCCCGTCACCAGGTGGCGCTGTTGGATCCTTGGCTGCCACCGGGGGGGGGGGGGGGGGAAAGGGAAGACAACAGCAATAAAACAGAAAGTTCTCCCAATGGAAGAAAACTCACAAACTTCAGCTGATTAGGGTCCGTTGTAAGCAGGGCTTGCAGTCAGCCGGAGGTGAGCCAAGAGCAGCAGCCAGAAACTCCCCTCCGACAGGGAAAAAAAAACAAAGGAACCCGGCAGTGTCTGCAGCCCGCAGCAGCCTCTCACCCCGGCAGAGAGAGAGAGCAGAGCGAGTCACCTCCCCCCCAGCCTCCACCCCCTTCCAGTCACACACCAGCCAACTCCCCCCTTCGTTGTCAAGGAGACAAATCTCCATCGTTAAGGGCTCCAGGAGATTCTTTTGTTCAACTAAAATGGCCCATCACAGAGCACACACACACGGCAGGAGGAAAGGAAAGAAAAATTCTTTGCTAAAAATACGAACTATGACAGTCATTTATTCTGTATCTCCTGCTTTAATAATGAACCTGCCTAGTCCTAGTAAGGCTCTTGGCTGCTTTGATATTTTTAGTTTCCTTTAGCAAGCGAGGTGTGTTCAGGCTAGACAGAGATGTTTTCACTTCAAAAACATACTTTAGGGAGGCATCTGTGTCGGAAAAGAGAATTTTGAGTGTCTTCACACCATTTAAACATAAAAACATAGTGAAGGTAAAGTACTCATCAGTGCAGAAAATGCTATCTCCTTTTATCAGCATTTTCAAATATACAATTTTATACCAAATGAACAAGTTTGACACCCTTCTTCCAAGGCACAGAAAGACATTTGATGAAATAGTTCATTAACCTATTTTTAAAAAGTATGCCAAGCTGAAAAGAAGCAATAAAATTTTTAACAAGGTATTTTTACTTTGCTAGGATTCCAATGTTTGTCAGTTTTCCATTTTGTTGATTTAGTAGAACTCTTGAATTCTTACATGGGTCTAGAGCTTTCAAAATAATCAATAATAAATGCTATTAGATCATTAAGGATTCTGAGCTAGAATACAGAAGTACAATTTTCACAGAGATTGACTTAAGTTGTGTGGTGGTGATTTCATACAGAATTGAAATCTTTATTCTCCTTTCAAAAGTAAAATTCATTTTTCTCTTGGAGGTCAACAGCTTACCTATAGGAGCTTGGTGAAAAGTTGGTAATTGCATTTTATTTTAAGAGCCACACAATGTAAGCACTGTTTTTGGACACTGACTCTGCGAATTACTTCCAGTTCTCCTCTGTAATTTATAAACAATCACTGATTAAAAGTTTTTCAGGTACGATAGTAATATCATAGCAATTATTTTTACATTTAAATCCCATATGAAATAATGAATTAATAATTGGATTCAAGTTGAAGTAGAAAAGAGGCAAAAAGGGGAAAAAATAATAATGCTAAGTGGATTTGTTGACATCCTTACTTTCAGCTGGAAAGCTCCACATTATGTAGCCATAAAGGTTCCCTCTACAGCATGAAGTAGTGACCAGTACTATAGAAATTTATGCTGTTCTGCGTTACTAGGACCAAAATGTTCTTTCTATACCTGAGGCTTAGACATCCTCAACAAAATTCTCAGTGTTTGACAAGACTAGAAACTATGCTATCAGATTAAAAGTGCAATTTCCATTCCAACTCTGAACCTTGAAAAGGAGCTAGATGAAAGAGAGCACATAGTCCAAACTGGTACTTGCTATGGATCAGGAATTCCCAACTAATTCAGGAAGAGGAGAGTGTATGGGCTTTGGAAGCAAGGTCAGACTCCACAGGCTGATTACAGAAGTGTTGTTTGCCAGTGTAGGGAGAAAATTCATACAACCAAAACTTAATTGCAGTCAGTCTCACTTTGGTTCCTGGTAATATTATGTAGAAGACTATCTGGGTACTACTGAAGCTACACTTGAAAGCCAGTGCAATCATCAGTCAAGGCCAAGACAGGTTCCTGAAGAGAAAGTCATGCCTTGCTAACTCAACAAAGTTACTGCGCAGTGGAGAAAGGGAAGGCAGTGAATATGGGATTTTCTTATTTTATCAAAGCTTTTGAGACGGTGTCTCACAGTATACTTCTGGACAAAATGTGAACATACAGCTAACAGGTGGACACATAGAATGGGTGAAAAATTGGCTGGAGGATTGTGTTCAAAGAGTTGTAGTAAAGAGGACAACATTTGGCTGGTGGCCAATCATCACTAGTGGTGTTCCCCAGGGCTCAGCATACAGCTTCTGTGTTTTTATCAGCTACCTGGACAAAGAATGGGAGTGCACACTAAGTAAGTTTGCAGGTAATACTAAAATAGGAGGAGGTATTGGTTGCCTTGAGGTTAAAGAGCCCTTAGAAAAAAGAGATATTGATTAATTAGAGTTTTTTGCTGTCACCAGCCACATAAAATTCAACTAGAACCCATCACATTCTGTACCCAGAAAGGTGTAGTCTGAAATGCATGTTTAAACTGGGGAACAAGAGTCTGGAGTGTAGCCCTGTAAAAAAGCATCTGGGGGTTTTGGCGGATGGGTATCTCAATATGAGTCAATAATGTGCCCTAACAGCCACCTGTATCCTGGGGTACCTGAAGCCCAGTATAGCTAACTGGACAAAACCAATCATTGTCCCAATAAATTCAGCTACTGGTAGAGCATCACCATAAGTACTGTGTGCAGTTTTGAGCTCCCCAACACAAAAAGTTCTAGAATGTGTCCAAAAGAGGGCAACAAATATGGCAAAAGGACTAGAGGACAGGTGAGGATGTTTAGTTTGTTAGTTTAGTGAAGAGTAGGCTGAGGCATAACCTCATTTCTGTCTATACATTTGTCATGAAAGAAATCAGAGAGGGAGATGTTGATTTTTTCTCTCTTGGGTCTGGTAATAGGACTTGAGGCAATGGCTTAAATTTGCACGAGGAGAAGTTCAGATTGGATATTAGGAATATCTTCTTCATTGAGAGAGTGGTCAAGCACAAGAAATGGTCAAAGCCCCAAGCTTGCTGGTGTTCCTGAAGTAGCTGGACAATGGTCTTTGACATAGGAGCCTGTGACCTGTCCACAGAGAAGGTGACCAAAGGATTTTTATGCTGCTCCTCAGCAGTAGCTAAATAATTTTATTTAAACAGTGTGTATTGCTGATGTCCTTTCACACCTAAACATTTCTTTTGCTGTAGAGTCCAGTCTTATATTTAAAGCTTAGCAGCACAATTCCAGCCTCATATTTCTCTCACCAGCACATATTTCCAGTCTCCAAACTCTAATACCTCTGGGAAAATTCTTTGTCCTGCAGAATCTGAAAACTACAAAGCACAGTTAAGGGGTTTAATTTTTTTCCTTGTGTTTTCAGAAAGATTGTGCAGACATGGAAAGCTGGTCCTGATCTTTTGGATAGGTGGGGGACAGTAGGAGGTTTTTGACCCTCCTAGTATGTTCTAAGTTCTGCCATATAATGGATGTTTGTTGTTAAATATCTAGTAAATTATTTCTCCTGCATCTTACATTCAACACCTGTAGTGTAAGGCTCAATCTTTTACATCTTTTACATTATTGCTATCTGTAAATTTCTCAGAGATTCTTGAATGAAAGATGCAATAGAAGAGTGACATAGAAGTTAGGGGAGAGAAGTTCTCTGCATAAAAGTTTTACTTTATTTGACAACATTACAGTGATGATTAATTTATCTGCCCTGAAGAAAAACATTTTAATAATTTCCATAGGAGAATGTGCTGATGTGTGTGAATACTCAAAAAGGAGGAATTCCCTTTCAACTACATACGTCTGTTTATTAGTTAACAATCCTTTTATGTTAGTAGTAAATGCTTTGAAGAACAAGCGCCTACAGACAGTCTGCATAGTTTGAAAGGCAGTAGCAAGGAACTCAGTGGTTTCTGAAGACAAATGAACATACACAGGAGAAGAGAGGAGCAGGGGCAGGATTTGATTAAAGATGCACACATCAAATGTGGCAGTTCATCATTCTAATTATGTTAGTAGAAATAATGTGCTTCATCTTGCCAGTTGTATTTAGAACTAGCAACACACATCGCTTATTCTCAAAATGTACTCATCCTTCCCCTCTGAGCTGCAGGATATTAGAGCTCCAAAAGCTGCAGCTGCACAAAGAGCAGCAAACAACAGGGAGATGAAGAGCATCTGGATAAGACATAAATGCAAACTTCAGTAGCATCCAGTCTGTTATTCTTATGCACTAAGCAGAGGAACTGCTGTGATAGTGATAGAAGGTAGAGCTGTTTTCTGTTTGACCACGTATCATAGTTTAATCCCAGTCAGCAGCAAAGAATCACGAAACCACTCGCTCACTCTCCTCTGCCACAGTGGGAAGGAGAATCAAAGGAAAAAAAGTAAACCTCACGGGCTGAGATAATAACAGCTTAAAAATTGAAAGAAACCAAAGTTTAATAATACTACTAATAACACTAGTAATAAAACCAGCAATAATTATAATACTACTAATGATAATAATAAGAGAAATAATAATTTTAATGAAAAGGAGAGAATAAAACCCAAGAGAAATGAGTGATGCACAATAAAATTGTTCACCACCTGCTGACTGATGCCCAGCCCAAACAGCAATTGGTCCCCTACTGCATAACTCCCCACAGTTTATATATGGACATGATGTTCTATGGTATGGAATATCCCTTTGGCCAGTTCAGGTCAGCTGGCCTGGTCATGGTCCCCTCTGACTTCACTTGCACCGGTCACTGGTAGAACATGAAGCATTGAAAAGTCCTTAGCTTAGAGTAAGCACTGCTCAGCAACAACTAAAAACATCAATGTGCTATCAATATTATTCTCATATTAAATCCAAAACACATCACTGTACCAGATAAGAATAAAATTAACTCTTATCCTAGCTGCAAACAGAAGCAAATGGATAGTATCCATTCCTGATTCCCTACCATTTACATGCCAGGTCCCACACTTCCCAATAACCAACTTTTCCTGTCATTTGTTAAATATACAAACAGATATAACTTCCTTAGTCTGTGCACCTTCCTATAGAAGTCCAATTAGTTCACTGAGGCCATGACCTTGGGCTCAATCTGTCCAACACCACATGGATCAGAGCATGGAAGATGGTAGCGTTGCGTTCCCACCCTGTGGCAGTTGATTCCATGTGTACAGGAGCCTCACCAAGTGAAAGCAAACTGTGGCCTGCATTCTGCTACCAAAGGTATGGAGAAAAATGCATCAAGATATCAGCTGTGGTGTATCACTGGGCTGCCTTTAACTCCACTTCACATAAAAATTCCAGCATATCCAGTACGGCACTAGTCAGTGGTAGTAGACCTCATTCACAAAATCACAGAACAGGGAAGGTTGGAAGCGACCACAGTGGGTCATCTGGTCCAACCTCCCTGCTCAAGCAGGGTCATCCCAGAGCACATGACACAGGATTGTGCCCAGAGGGTTCTTGAATATCTCCAGTGAGGGAGCGTCCACAACCTTTCTGGGAGATCTGTTCCAGTGTGCGGTCAACCACACAGTGTGAGTTCTTCCTCATATTCAGGTTGGACTTCCTGTGCATTGGTTCTGACTGTTACCTCTTGTCCTATCATTTGATACCACCAAGAAGAGCCTGGCTCCATCCTCTTGACACCCTCCCTTTGGGTGTTTACAGACATTGATGAGGTCCGGTCTCAGTCATCTCTTCTCAATGCTGAACAGGCCCAGCTCTCTGTGCCTTTCCTTGTAAGAGAGATGCTCCAATCCCTTAATCACCTTCATAGTCCTCCACTGGACCCACTCAGGAGCAACATGTCACTCCTGTACTGAGGAGCTCAGAACTAGACAAAGCACTCCAGGTGAGATTTTCACTAGGGCTGAGTACTCAGGATCGCCTCCCTTGGCCTGCTGGCAGTGCTCTTCCTAATGCACCCCGGGATACTATCTGCCTGCTTGGCCACATGGAAACACTACTGGTTCGTGGACAGCTTGTTGTCCACCAGGACCCAGACATCCCTCTCCACAGAACTGCTTTCCAGGAGGTCAGCCCCCAGCCTGGGCTGGTGCATGGGGTTATTCTTCCCCAGGTGCAGAACCCCCATTTGCCTTCGTTGAACTTCAGACTGTTTGTTTCTGCCCATCTCTCCAGCCTGTTGAGGTCCTTCTGAAGGGCTGCACAGCCCTCTAGGGTATTGGCCACTCCTCCCGGTTTTATGTCATCACCAAACTTGCTGAGGAGGTATCTATCCCTCCACCCAGGTCATTGATGGATAAATTAAACTGAGCTCTGTAGTGAACCTTGTGGGACACCACTAGTGACAGGCCTCCAACTACTCCTTGTGCCACTGATTACAGCCCTATGGGGTCTTCTTTCAACCAGTTCTTAGTCCACCTCACTGTCTACTCATCCGGTCCATGCTTCCTGAACTTGTCTCTGAAGATGTTGTGGGAGACATTGATGAAAGCTTTGCTGAAGTAGACAATATTCACTGCTCTCCCCTTATCCATCTATTTCCTTGTAGAAGGCAATCAGGTTGGTCAAGCATGATTTACCTTTAGTGAATCCATGCTGACGACTCCTGATCACCATCTTGCCATCCCTATAGAGAGAGATGGCCTCCAGAATGAGGCACTTCATCACCTTTCCAGGACTGAGATGAGGTTGACTGCCAGTAGTTCCCTGGGCCCCCCTTCTTGCCCTTTTTTAAGACTGAGGTGATGTTTGTTTTCTTTCAGTCCTAAGGCATCTTTCCTGATCATAATGACCTTTCAAAGATGAAAATTTAGCAATCTAATTATATTGTTGCAAGGTCTCTCAGCACTCTTGGATGTATCCTGTCAGGGTTCATGGATTTGTGGATGTCAAATTTGCCTTGGTGTTCTCTAATTCAATCCTCCTTGACCAAGAGAAAGTCCCTTCCAAAGTCCTGGTTGTAGGATTCTTTATTTACTTCTGGTAAAAAAATAGAATTTCTTTACATAGGATCTGGAACAAGATTGGCCCTTTCACTCTACCTGGGGAGCTATCTGGATACACTGGAAGCTGGATAGCAACCTTGCTGGAAGAACCTGCAGTTGGGATTTTTTTCCCTTGCAATTCAGGTACCCACAGCTCCAGGATTGTGACAGATTTTCCCTCCCACTTACCCATGTCTTCTCTGTACATACAAGGTATCCCATATTGTGTACTTTCTATATCTTCTCTCTTGAGCAAAAGAAGGCTTACTGTTAACAGCTGAGATACTGGTCCACATATGGCTCGTGTGCATTGGACTTTGTCTGGATCTGTAGGTAATTACACAGATTTTGGATGCTAATAAGTCATCTTTAGCGTGACTAATTCCCTCACATACTGGATGCTTCTCTCTAATTGTGGTCCACTTGCCTGGGTGTCATATAACACCTTCCCTGTAGGGATGCCTTTCCTTTACACTTGACAGGAATCACCCTCAGAGAGTCGACTTGTGTCTCTTTTACAATTGCCTTGTCAATGCACCTTTCCCTAGAAAGTGATCCAGCTACTTGACTTCCCTAGCTTCTTATTCCATGCTACTGGCCCCCTTATGCCAGCATCAGAGCAGCCTGGCTTACCAACAATGTACTCATACTGGACAACAGCTGAAACTTTTTTGCACATCCCACAGCTCACTCATGGATAGGGATCAAGAGAATACCTCTTGTTCTGCCTCCTCCTTCTGTTCTTGTGATGTCCCTGGTTTGTTCTCCCTTAGTAAACAAGCTGCCTTTCTTGTCCATTTCTTCATATGTAAAAGGGCAACTGATGTAGTTGTGGATTTGTTCTCTGATTCAGCTGCATCACCCATCACTGGGGTATGAGAAGCTGTTACTGTTGAGTACACATTGCTTGTCACGAGGGTTTGAGTAGAAGCAGCACCTGTTGTTGGAATTTGAGTAGCCACAGTGGTTGTCCCAGGGTTTGGATTAGCCACAAATAGTTTCTTCCCCTAAACAAGGTCTGAACCATATTCATGTTTCCTAGAAATAGCACTATGCTGGTTTGAACACCCCAAGGGTATTCAAAATTCCCAAAATTCTCAAACACTACTGTAATTAGCCTGAAGAGGAAGGGGAAACTGTGTGAAGATGTTTTCTCCATAGGTTGGTTCTTTGAGAAAAGGTAAGAGGTGTAATTATTAACAGTTCTCAAAAGATGGTTCCTGAGGTACATAGGTGATGGTAGCACTGAGCACCATACCAAATTAGTTTCAAGACTAACAATTCTATCATATCACAAGTCAGTATTACAGAGTACAACTTGATAACTTTAACGCAGCACTCCGAGGTTATAAATAGCACAACAGAAAAGACATACTGCAAGTAAACTGTTAAATAAAACAACCCGGGGAACAAATGCAACTCCTAGAGTTAAAAAAGTCAACATTGTGACTAGCAACTATTAAACCAATGCTTAAAACAAATTCATTCTAATGTGGTCTGGTCAGATCTGTTATTATCTCAACTTTTTGTGCCCCTCATTGGGCACCAAAAAGTATTGTGTTGGTTTAACTCCAGCCAATAACTAAGTACCACACAGTTGCTCACTCACTTCCTGTCCCTCCCCTGTGATGGGTTGGAGAAAACTGGTCAAAGGCAAAATCTGTGGGTTGAAATAAGGACAGTTTAGTAATTGAAATAACTTTAATAATAATAATAATAACAACAACAACGACAAAAGGAAAAAGAGAGAAGAATAAAAACCCAAGGGAAACAAGTGATGTACAGTATAATTTTTCAGCACTCACTATCTGAAGCCCAGCCCAATTGTAAGCAATGATCAGTCTCTCCAAGATAACTCCCTCCAGTTTGTATACTTCCTATATTTCTCCAGTTTGTATGACATTCTGTAGTATGGAATAACCCTTTGGCCAGTTGGGGTCAGCTGTTCTGGCTGTTCTCCCTCCCATCTTCTCGTGTACCTACTGGCTGGCACAACATGGGCAAACTCAAGAGTCCTTGACTTAGGTAGGCACTGCTTAGTAACAATCAAAATATCATTGTGTTACTGACAGTATTTTCATACTGAATCCAAAACAAAGCATGGTACCAAGCTACTAAGAAAAAAAGCAAGGCATTTTCATAGTGAAGTCTACTGATAACAGAATTTCTTCAGAGGAATCATAGGAAAAAGTAATTGAGACAAGTTGAAGATGGGTATCAGTATCTCAAGAGGATTTACTAATAATAAAATGATGGGTGAAATTCTGCATCAATAAATGCAAACTACCATGTGTGGGAAGAGGGGAGACTCTTAATGATATACATATGTGTCGGGAGTGGACCAGCAGAGGCCTACAGAGAATGGAGACAGATGCAGAAAGGCTGCGAAGAAACCTCGGAGGAAGAAATCGATCTAGAGGTGCTCTGACAGCTGCAACTGCAGGAAGCGCCTGAGATCCAGCGATAAGACACCGCTTCCACAGACCCCTGCAGGACCCCCCTATCTGTGCCTCCCTTGCCATTCCTTCCCCTCCTTCCCTAACTCCCAAATCTCCCTATATGGCTGGGCATATCCCTGCAGCCAATCCCTCAATTTTCCCTTATCTCTGACCCTCAGGATTCGTGCCTCTGGCAAGAATCCCACCCTTGTTCGGGACCCTTCTATGTACCCTCTATATAAACTGAAACCTTGTGTTAATAAAGAGCCATTTTGTGAGTCACCTATCTGGGGCTCGTTTTCCTATACAAGATGCGCGCTAGGGTCGATCACGGGGCCGAACCCCACCCGTGGTAAATGGCGCTCACCGTGGTCAGACCCCCCCTTTCTCATATTAAGAAAGGTCTCTGATTCACCTGAGCTACTGGTGCCGTTTGATTTCCGGAGTCAAACGCACCCCACGACCCTGCCTCACTCAAGCGATTCGTGGACGCCCGGTCCACTCAGTCTCACGTCGCTGCTGCTGCGAGAAAAAACCCCCGGTCCCAGCAACCCCCCCGCTTGGAGCTGCCGCCGCCGCCGCCGCCGCTGAAACCGCCGGTCGCCGACCCTGCACCCAGCGCCGCGGACGCGCCCCGCTCCAGCCGTGCTCGGACCACCGCCACCCCGTCCTGGGAGACGCAGCTGCAGCCCCGCTCCAGTCCGACTGCGACCAGAGCACCCCGTGAGATAGCGGGTGAGGTACCCAAAACTTTTTTATTTTAATAATGGGAAACAAATCTTCTAGCTCGAAACATCAAAAATCCCTCAAAACTTTAACAAAATGTAGTTTCAAAAGCAAACTTTTCTCGCCACAATTATTACCTTACCAACAATGGCATCAATTCGAAACTACATTAAATGAGCCACAAAAAGAAATCTATAAGAAAATCAGAGCTGTATTTGAACTTGAAGTACATATATGTGACAAAAACTCTCTAAAAGCTTTAACTCAGTGGCTCCAAGAAAATCAGTCTTTTGTTCCAGAGAACCTAAATTATGAAACCTGGAAAAAAATTGGAAATCACCTTTGGAAAATAGGCGAGAGAGGTGATTCCTTAGCTATTGAAGCATTAATAGCTTGGAGGCTTATTTTCACAGTCTTACAAAAGAAAGGGCACAAGCCACAGCCTAAAAATCCGCAAACAACAAAAGCCTTAGAATCACAAAATACTTTAAAATCTGATATCAACCATCCTAGTAAGCCACAGCCGACAAACCTGCCGAGAAACGACCTCCCCTCCCCCGCTCGCCCTGCGCACCCAGCGGAGGGAGCCCGAGAGGAGCAACCCCCTCCCTCTCCCCGCTGAACCGGGACTCGCACCGACAGCAGAGCCCGCAGAGCTCCCGAGCCGTGGACACTAACAAAGGCAGGAGCCACGGCAGGAATGAAAATGACCTCCGGAAACCCCCTCCGCCCCGGCAATGCAGCAACCCCTCCCAAGCCTTTCCCAGCACGGCAGAGACAGCGGGACCCGAGACGGACCGTGGGGGAGAACAAGGCAGAGACAGCGGGAACCGGGAGAGACCGTGGGGGAGAACAAAGAGACAGACGGTGGACGATGTCCCGGGCAGCCAAGATGGCGAAAAACAGAACAAAGAAACATCCAAACCACGCGAAAACTTTTCTGAACTTTACAAAAAGGGAGGGAGAGAGAGTGGTGCGGTCGCAGACAGCTTATACACGCCTCCTTCAGTACACCCTGAAAACTCCTCCTCCCTCACGGGACATGAGTAACTCAGCCCCTAGAAGCTCCAGCCTTCTCAAGTGACTCCGGGGGGGCTCCCTCCGCACCTCCGTCACGTGACATCGACAATCATGGCCGCGCCCATGAAACACCAGCGGCACCAACGGCACCGATTCAACCTATAGATATTCCAGTCTCAGCTGCAATGCCTCTTGCATCATCAGACAGTTCTCAGTATCAAACACTGTTTCCTAGCCTGCCTCAAATGTAGACACAACTGCAAACTGAAGTCGAACAGCCTGCCTCCAAGCAGCAGACCTCTACAGAGACACAGAAAGAAACACCTGCAGCTGCTTCAACCACACAAACTGAAACAGTAAATAACAAAAACCAGACTACTCTTAAAAAGACAATTTCTACATCTACCGAAAGCTTGAAAACAACCCCTTCAGAGAACCAAGCACCAAGTTCTGCATCTATAAAGCAACGTGCAACATTTACCACAATTATTACAGTCACAGGTGCTGTCATACAAAGTAACACAGCACCCGACAACACCAAGCAAGCATCAGGACAATGGACAGATGTGACTCATCAAGTTGTGGAAACTCATGAGAGGATCCACTCACCCTTTCACACTATTGGGCCAATTCTACAACAGGAACAGTCCAAGATGGGTCCCCTCAAGAAGGATCAAACCCTTCCTAGAGGACTCCAGACCCTCCTGTTTCTCATCCTCTTTGTTCCACCATAGACTGCCTCAACCTTCTCATTTCCAGACTGGATGCAGCGACCAGCAGAAAACGTCTGGATTACCCTAGCCAAAGCCACCAACAGTGATACAATGTGCCTTTCCCTCGACAGCGTGAGTCATCCATTTAAAAGCTGTCTCGTGGGTATACCTGAGTGGTACAGGTTTATCCAAAACACTTCCCTCGTAGATAATCTCCTTCCTTCTCCAAACACTATTTCCCAAACCCTCCTACATTTAGGTACCCTAGATACAGATCCCCAAGAATTAGATCTCTTAGGCTCATCTGTAACTACCATTTGCCTTAGATTCAAACCTACTACTAATCTAACACCTTAGCCTAACACCTAACCTATCCCCCATCTCCTCCATCTATACTAACACCACCGCATGGTGCAATTACTCCCAACCTTACCCTCTTCCTACTGAACGTTTCTCTCAACCCACTAAACTGCCTTCCACCTTCCTTCCCACCTGGCCTGCTGGATGGCCAAAGAAACCAATGCCACTTCTCTTGCCATTCAGAGCCTGCTAGCAGAAAATCAAAGAATTCTAATTATCACTTTCTCCATCCTTGTCTTCCTTCCCTGTCTAAATTTTTTGTGTTAAAAAATCCATGACTAAAAGTTTTTCCCAAGCTTTCCCAGTCCTCAAAAACAGGAAAGGGGGAGATGTCGGGAGTGGACCAGCAGAGGCCTGCAGAGAATGGAGACAGATGCAGAAAGGCTGCGAAGAAACCTCGGAGGAAGAAATCGATCTAGAGGTGCTCTGACAGCTGCAACTGCAGGAAGCGCCTGAGATCCAGCGATAAGACACCGCTTCCACAGACCCCTGCAGGACCCCCCTATCTGTGCCTCCCTTGCCATTCCTTCCCCTCCTTCCCTAACTCCCAAATCTCCCTATATGGCTGGGCATATCCCTGCAGCCAATCCCTCCATCTTCCCTTATCTCTGACCCTCAGGATTCGTGCCTCTGGCAAGAATCCCACCCTTGTTTGGGACCCTTCTATGTACCCTCTATATAAACTGAAACCTTGTGTTAATAAAGAGCCATTTTGTGAGTCACCTATCTGGGGGCTCGTTTTCCTATACAAGATGTGCGCTAGGGTCGATCACGGGGCCGAACCCCACCCGTGATACATATGCAGTTATAGACTTTAACTTGGGCGCTATGTCTCAGGAAGAAGCTGAGAGCATTTGGAGCAGTTCTATGTTGACATAAGACCAATACTTAACAGCAGTCAAAAAAACAAATAGTAAACTAAGAATGTTAGAGGAGAAATCAAGAAGAGAGTAGGAAATAGAACTCTGCTACAAATAGGTCTTCTGTGCAGCTTCATCTGATTAAAAATTCTAATACAATCTAATCGAAAAAAGAAAACAGAAAGTGAGATCTGCTTTTCAGAACGTTGTTGCAGAACTTGAAGAGACACAGCAAAGTGGGTGTGGCTGAACAGCGTTGCAGAACGGCTCTTGGAGGAAGATAAATAGATTAGGATTCCTTGAGCCTAGAGGACAAATGGCCTCTGGGAAACACAGGGTACATAAATGACAAGAAGAAAGATTAACAAGTAATTAACTGGTTTGATAAGCATACAATTAGGGAGACATCTTGTGAAATTTAAAGTAATAGCTAAGAAAAGAAAACCAAGTCCTTGTCTTCCAGAACATAATTAAGGTGCAGGCTCTTAAGGTCATAGACTCTCACGACTGTAAAAATAAGAAAATACCAAAGGAAAAAAAAAAAAAAAGAGAGAAACTCTGAAATGCAGCACTGTTGGAAAGGAAAGGAAAGGAAAGGAAAGGAAAGGAAAGGAAAGGAAAGGAAAGGAAAGGAAAGGAAAGGAAAGGAAAGGAAAGGAAAGGAAAGGAAAGGAAAGGAAAGGAAAGGGAAAGGGAAAGGAAAGGGAAAGGAAAGGAAAGGAAAGGAAAGGAAAGGAAAGGAAAGGAAAGGAAAGGAAAGGAAAGGAAAGGAAAGGAAAGGAAAGGAAAGGAAAGGAAAGGAAAGGAGGAAAGGAAAGGAAAGGAAGGAAAGGAAAGGAAGTTGTACTTTTTGTATCCATCTCATAATTTAGTTGAGGTTCTAGAGGGCAACTCTCTTGTTTGTGCTGGGCTCCAGGAAAAGTCTCTTTTAACAAGCAAGACATGTATTACCAGCTAAGCTGGCAATAGCAGCTGTTCGCAAGCCCTAAAGTGTTTTCCCTTTGCACAGTCAGTTGTTCTTGTGTAATTTGTCTTGTGTCAAGCTGTTCATACAACACAGGGAATGCACTCTCACTCAGGTTTCTCATCTTCATTGCAAACGGGTTTGCATTGCTTTCATTAGCACAAGAACCTGATCAATCCAGTTGATTCTTGCTCTGAATGTCTGAAATAGGTGAATTTCCTTCTACAGTTTAACTGTCACTTTATTTTTGTTACTAGTGCAGCAAACGTGAGGGGAAAAAGAAAATTATAATCATAATCGGGAGAGAAAGAACTGTGGTAACCAGAGTGACCATGCTTTATATTTGGGGTGAATATATACTATTTTACAGTCCTCTCCCAACTTTAGTATGATGCTGCAGCAGTTGCAAACTGAGATATATCTGATTTATACTATTTTCTGAATTTTATAGCAGTAATAGTTGCAGTCTCTTAGAAATCCCTGCTTAGATTAAGGAAGATATTAAAGCAAATACTATTCTTTTATCCACCCTTCTGAGAAAGATAACAGTGGCAAAAAGATGTCTTCCTTTTATTTATTACTGTTGTGGGATGGGAGGTTCCTCAACTGATGAAAGAGTCATGATGTCAGTTGGCCTACTTAGAAAAGAGAAAGACATGAAACAGAATTTATACCAGCCTCACCTCTTGCCTTCCACTTATTTGTCACATAAAAAGAAAAACTCCTGGGAGCAGAATTTGCAAATAACAAGGAACTAGTTGTGAGAGCTGTAAATTGTCACGCTTCTTTCTTTACTGGGCCACAAAGAACTGGGTAATACTGGACTACTTCTGGGATTATGTGTCACATGCAATACAAAACGACAGGCCACAACAACCACCTGCACCATTCAGGTGTGGAGTTACTTACAGTGCCCATTTCCATCTAACATGTAATCAGGAGGAGCCCACAGGTTGTAGAGCATGTTGGAATTCTCAACAGTACTGATCTCAGTTGGGGTAAGTAGCAAGACCTGATGAAATGTCTAAGCCACTATCTATCTCAGGAACAGCAGAAGTGGTTCAGCCCTTATACTAAGGAAAAACAACTGAGCACTGAATAAACACCTACCCTTATACTGTTATCTTGAATGTTTATTGTGTCCCCATATACCTCATCTCCAACTACCTTTTCTATGTCTTTCAAAGCTCAATATTTTTAAGTCCTCTACTTTTATCTACCATTTGGGTTCTCAGCCAACATTTTTTGCCCATAGCAGTGTATTGTCTCTTCTGATAGGAGACATGAAAATGAAGGTGACATTGCTCTGGAGGAATCAGACCACAAGAATATTAAATAAAACAAAACCTAACCACATACACTTTAGTAAGAGAAAGTAGAACATTCCAAATAAAAACAGATTAAGATAATCTAATTGCATTTTAACTAGTAATATACTAGAGAGTAATATACTTAATTGGAAATGTAAGTTTAAAATTTATGTCTTTGTATATATACACATATAAAGATATGGTTAGCTGTACTAAGTCTCCTCCCCATACAGGAGAAGGGAATTTTGCCATACACTTCTTCTCCTCAGTTTCTCAAGTAATTTTGCTTAAGCTGTGGAACAGAGTTTTAGGGTGACTTTTTGTAGTACATGGCACTGAATATTTGAACTCAAATCCACATCACAGTCAGGAAAACATCATCACAGACAGAGGTGAAATGAACATGTAAGAGATTTTGAAAGATTAAAATTCACATTTCCAGTCCCTCCTGGAAGAGACTGGAAGAGCTTGATTCAGGATATACTTATAAATACTCTTGGTAGAGGATACCTGGAATTACTGATTAAAAATTATTCTATAGCTTCTTTCTATTTCATGAAAAACAGCATCTGACAGGTATGACACTCAACAAGAGTATGTCATCATTGGAGTAGATTATGGGCATGGGAATTAAGAGATTTCTGTCTTGTCCAGACAGATATGCTCTATGAGCACAGTCAGCACAACTGTTCTGTTGAGTTTCATTTAACCTCTCCATAAAAGAGGAAATTGCAGGCACAGCTTGCTGCATGGTCAAGCTAATCTGCTTAATATTTGTAAAGCTGAGAGGGCAGACGGCAATATCAAACAGTGGGTTATATATCATGTCAGCTAATTCAGTACTTCTCCAATAAATCTGTCTTACTAAATGAACTTCTGTGCTTAAGCAATGTTGCTACCAGTTTGAAACTCTCTGGGAATGTGTAATATGTAAAATATGTAATATGGAAATCAAATCTTTGCATTGCATAACTACCAGAAAGAAACAAAATACACATTTATTGCAGAAAATTTATATTAAAAAAAATAATAAAGTAAAATAACAGCTCTGTGCAAACAAGGACTTTAAATAAAATAAGTATCACTTCTTTTAGTGAAGTATTTGGAGAAGAGTAACTTTGAATCTAAATTTGTGAATAGCAACGGAAGTGATTTTGACAGCTGTATTTGCATTTTGTGCTAATACCTTTTTAAAACATAAATGTCTTGCTTTTACCATTTACCTGCTATAAAAGTAAATGTAACAGGAGAAAAAATTGGGGTTTGATTCTCTTCCCCCTTAAACAGAAGGGAAAGAGAGTGCTTGAGTACAAATGCAATTTTTACAGGAAAAAAAATAAAAGGAGGAGAAAGAAAAGAGAGATTAAAAAAAGGAGAAAGGAACTCCCTGTTTTCCTTTTGATGTACTGCACCTACTGGTGCACTGTATGACCCCATTGGCAGCTTGGCTCTGCAAAGAGGACAAAGATAGCTGTCCTCATTTCTGGAATGGCCCTGTCAGGCTGTGTTGCAGCAGCTTTCAGCCATCACACCGGCCCATGGTCTCCTGATGGTATGAGTACCACTCACATGATGTATGTGAAAGGCGACTAAGAAAAGCATTTCACTGCTCTGAATTCACTTGACTGCTGCCCTCACTCCAGGTGGAAAATTTTCAAGGGTGTGTAGTCAGGAGGATGCTGTACCAGAGCCTCGAGTGGCACGAGAGAGTGTTGCAGTTGCAAGGCAGCACACAGAAGCATAAAACCTGCAGAAAGCAGCCTCTGCTCCAACCTCAGCTGCCCCCATTTCCCTGCCCCACCACCCAAAGCTACTTTGCAGGTTGGGCTGCTCTGCTGCTGCTCCATGACAGAGACAAACAAAGTCAGAGTGTTTAACACAGAGTGAGTTTTTCCCTTCTGCCCCACACATTCAAGCCCCAGTGTTAACACACAAGGGTTGTGCTCATATTCAGCCACCTCTTCTGTGGCCAGGTGACAACAGCCCCCACAAAGTGTGGCTGGACTATAGCAAGAGGCAGTGCACCAATGCCACACTCAAGCTTTGGGAAACCTCTTCCCTCTGTGGCTGTTCCAACAGTGTACAGACCTGCCAAAATCAGCTGAACTGGAAGAAGAGCTTCTCCACCACCACTAGCACTACTGTTTTCCTAGCTCAATCATATTTGTGTCCCAGACTTAATTTCCTTCTAGAGAGAAGGATGCTGTGGTCATGACTAATGGCCCCCTCTCACAGACACATTGACTGACCTTACACGTCTCAGCCAGGCTGATTTCAGATCAGTCACCTACTGGGGAGCCCCATGGCAGCACAAGAAGGGCAGATGTTACTGATAAGACTGCAGGACTTCCGGGGATTTCACAGTTCATACTTGGGCTGTAAGAACGGAAACCTTGCGGCAATAAACTCAGCAAAGTATTCTCACCACCACTGCAGAGACACGTGTGCACAAAACTCAGCAAACTGCATAGAGGATATGCAGAACATGGAGTCAGGTTTTCGTTTATTTCTTTTTAAGCATTCTAGCATCAGACCTTCCATAAGAACATACTTCGGGCACGCAGTGGATATTAGGATGTTCAGGGTATTAATTCAGGTGAAATAGGGTAATCAAGATTTCGATTAGTCTTTTACTGTTAGGGTAAGTTAAATAGTAACATCTGTATTTTTCTTCTTACATGGGAAAAAGAAATCCCAAGTAACTCACAAGTAGAAGTCCATGTAAACCTTTTAGATCCCACACAGATTTTCCTCCTAAAAAGAAAACGATAAAATTATGGGTTTTTTCCTTGAGAAGATAGTGTCAAGAACACAGCTATCATTAAAAACACAAGCAGCAGCAGACTGGGGATCTCCCTAGTCAGCATCATGTGTCTTCCAGGAGAGAGGAAAACTCCCTGCAAGGCAGACAGGGAGTTTGAATTATTAAAGCTGAAGGAATAATCTACTCAGACTGCTCAGAGCAGGGCTCTCTTGAGAGCTGGTGGGGTTTTTCCGTTGGCAGGCAGACTATGTTGTACGTGAGCTGTATTTAAAGCAGGCACCAATGCATTTCCATACTGCTTTCTCAAGCAGAATTTCTATTGCCGCAAGAAATTAAAAAAAAAAATAAATCCCCACCACTCCACCACCTCACCCACATGTACCCCAAACACCCCCACTGTCAGAGATGATCGAAAATCAAATGAGAAACTAAGAGTGGATTCTCTAGAAAATAAAAGGTAATTGCTCCATCACTTCACTGATTCCACGGAAAATATTTGTTGTTTGTTTTTCTTATTTTAAACTGTAAATAGTTGCACCTACAAGTGCATAATGCAGCAAAATGAAAATCAATGGGCACAGGGTTTCCCAGGCAACCTCTTATCAATTGTCTGTTTCTTGGTGATACTGTTCTCTGCACTATAAAACCTTGAATAGCCTCATCTGCCGCAGACTGAAAGAAGTGGGGGAGGCAGAGGGAATCACCCAAACAAGAGGTTCGTGAATATATGAATGCTTATATGATTTTTTTGATTCCTATGAATAATTTTTGAGTTATCAGCATGCAAATGCCGGTCATAAAGCAATGCATTTAAGCATGAAGGGAATTTATTATCCTAAATAATGAAGAAAAAGTATTTTCAGTCTCCTACAGGAGATGTATCTTATATTTAAAAAAATATTTCCTGACATCCCTGTGAAATATTTCTGGCTTCTTTCATAATTCAGTTCTGTCAATCACTTGCACCTCCTGAGGATTCAGGAGAAGAAATGCCAATTACACTGCAGACGTATATAAATAATCACTTAAATTGGAATCTGCCTCAAAGAGCCAGGCATCAGGAAAAGCAATCTGATGTCCTGCCATTCTCTTCTCCACGTCAGTTGCTTTGTTTATAAATTCTCCAAGAGGAGGGGTACAGGGAGATGCTGGGGCTGAGCTCTGACCTTCCTGCTTTGCCTGGTGTTATCACAGGGGACAAGAAGCTGTGAAGCTGAAAGCTTATGAAAGCTTATGTTTTGGGGAAATGTTTATGTTTCACAGAGGTACCTACTTGCATTGAGAAAACAATTTAAAAGCCTCCAGTTATTAAACTGAAAAGCTTTTCAGGTTACAAGAATGCTGCTAGCCATAAGCCTCCCATCCTCACTGCGAAACAACCTGCATAAAAATTCTCCTATGAATTCCTGTAGTAGTCACATCTCAATCCCATCTTCCCCTCCAATTCAGTTCTCTGTACCTGCCCTTTCTTTTTCCTACTCTTTTCTATTTGCCTCCATGCAAAACTGACATTTGGGTCACCCCTGCCACGGTGGGAAAAGAGCATGTACCAGTAACCTAGTATCTATGAAATCCCTAAGAGATCACACTCATATTTCAGGAGCCATCTTTCACCTCACATCTTGCTGCACCAGGCACAGTAGTTCCACAGCTACAGTGACAAGGCAAACCATATTGTCTTTTGGTCCCTTCATGTTCCCTTGCGACGATGATGAAAATCTTCCCCATGTCTTGGCACATGAACACAGAAGGAGGCAAATACTTGGTTTTGTTTTATTTTCTCCTCATATGGCAAAACCACTACAGTTTGTTGTTGTGGGCACACAGCTTTGTGCATTCTTCCCTAATGTGATCGAGGTTGGAGATATGGAAAAACACACAGTTGGGAACCTTCAGATCATTACTAATTAGCACAGAAGTAAGGGAAGAAATGTACGACAATAAAATGAGAAGGTCAAAAGCTGACTCTCTACCTTGAATACTAAACATACAAGCACTGTACCATTACATTTCCATATTTTTAATGCCATCTTGATTCCAAATTTTACTATTAAGTCACAAGATTAAAGACCTAGATACAAAGGAAATGTGACCCAACTTTAGTAACAACAGTGTCTCATAAACAGCAAGTGAAGCAGAACACACACTCCCGATACTTTACAACTTAATGAGATGAAGCATTTGAGACTCCCAAAGTAAAACCCAGTAACGGTTATTAAACATTGTAAAAGGAGATTGACTTTATTTGGTCTCCATACCAAACACTTTGATGCAATTTAGTCCAGTCTTTTGTTTATTTTTGTTGACTATAAGTAAACATCATAACACCCAAACAATGAACTTTTTGCAAATACATTGAAGCAGACAACAAAAAAAATCTGTTAGATCACATCTAGTAGAGGTGGGGCTAGGGAGGGATTCATAGAAGTTGTTCTGGAACATTTAATACACTTTGCAAGACAGTTAAGGTTTTTTTTTTTTAACAGAGAAGTGCCTCTGGACATCAGAACATCCTAAACTGCTTCACTATTGCCTAGTCTGGGAAGGGCTGGCCAACCAGCTCCCCATGGAGGTAAACACAGGATGGAGAAGAGATGGTGTATGGTCAATATGGGTTTAATCACTGCAGTATCACAGACACAACTTCTAATTGAAAAACACCACCTTCACAGGACTAATTCAGTGTGGAAAGAAGACTCATCAGCATCAATCATGTGCAACTGCCAGGAAGCAAAAGCTCTACAGGACTACCTCCCCTAACGTGGCTACGGAGGGCCAGGACAACAAACATTTTTCAATTTTATAACAATACACACAAAATATTTAGGACTTCCCTCTATTTCAGACCTCCAAAAAAACTTATCCTATAGTAAGTAGTGACTTGGGACACTCTAGTTAAAAAACCAGTTCTTCGATCCAGTTGAACATTTTCCTCCACAATGCCTGTCATCGTGCAGGCAGGCCATAGTTCTGACTGAAAGCCCTTCATTATCAGCTACCTTTACTGTCACCTGCTGGTCAACGAATAATACAGAGCTTAACCTCACAACTAAAGGAATAAAACTAGAAAACTTTTCCTCAATAAATTGTGGGAAATAAATATGAGATGCAGCCTGTGACCTTGCCAATATTTCTCTGCTATTGTAATATGTTTTATTAGCTTATTAAAAAAAACTTACAAAACACTATCTCATTATAGATAAGTAATCTTAAGTCTTCTCCATATATGTTTTCTGCATATCCATAATCCTTAAAACTCCACTATTAATTACCTTGATTAGATATGCAAACCATAGGAGACCATTGAGAACTGAAAGGAAGTAGCAAGTGGGTCACAGGCAGTTTTTGATGTGCGGAACCCTTTGTCTTTTTATCACCAGTTCAAAGCTCTGCAGTATCAAAGAACAGAGGGGTACCACTATCTGACAGCACTAGCACAAAATAGCATGAAATTAAGAGGTGTATCCATCCTTGACCCAAAGAGAGTGCCCTCCTCAAAAGCAAAATCTGTCCACTGTAAACTGCAGTATAAGGTTTCTGTTCCCAGTGAGCAAAGAGGCTGTGCTACCTTCTCATTATATTTGTGGGTTTTGACAACGTAAAGGACTTGATGCTGGTTTCAGTATTCCATAGCAGAAGGTAAACTCTGCTGTAGACACTGGTCTGCCTTGTGCAACCAGGCATTTCGGGGGACCACCCTGCAGCCACCAGCACCCCACGGTGGCTTCACTGGGATTGCCACTATCAAAATAGCTTTGCTGTGCAGACATTACTAGGGGCTTTCATGAATGAAAAACTTCCAAACTAAAAAAAGTAAGTAAAATAACTGTTATGCTTATCCCACTGTTCCCACAGCAGGAGAAAAAGAGCTTTATGACTGATATTTTGGCAGCAATTTTACACAGCATAGACTAAAGAGACTGAACCAAAAGATGGTACCTGTACACAAGCCTGACATTACAGTGTTCTCTATGGCTGTTTTCAGTCCGGAAGTTAAGTGAATGCCCAAAATCTCCTTTCACTCCAAGGTAGGATCAGGTAAATTTTGAGAGCATGGATGTCATTTTGAATGCATCACCAACAGACTCAACAGGCTTCCTAATTTCATTACTTTGCAATAAAACCCAAGCAATATGGTTATTGTTGAGAGCTACCATGATAGGATATGAAAGAAGCAGAGCTACTTTATTGAGGATACAAACAGGAGCCTCAAAGCTTAAATTGCAGGTTTTTTCCTAATGATAAAGGAAATAAATAAAGGAAAAAGAAAAAGGAAGGAAGGAAAGGAAGGAAAGGAAAGAAGGAAAAAAGGATAGAAGGAAAGAAGGAGAGAGAGAGAGAGAGAAAGAGAAAGAGAGAAAGAAATGTGGCATAATTAAATACATACATAATTAGCTTTCTGTCAAGGGTAAACAAAATTACCTAAAACATTATCATGATTACAGATGATCTGCATTCATTTCAGATGTGGAATCTGCAGGGTTACTGATTGGTAGTATTAAAAATCTGTAAAACTAAAATGTTATTAGAGAATTCAGACACTTGCAGGGGAAACACAATTTTCATATTTAAGTAGGAATCCTGTTATTTCAACCAAATCCTAATGTTTGATATGGAAAGCATAGCTGAAATCCTATTTTTTCAGAAAATGTAAGAGATTTTCCTTATGAATGAGGAGGTTTCAGATGTTTTCCAATGGACTTAATGCCAGCAGCCTGTGGATTTTAAATGTTTACTTGCAAGAGGAATGCATAGAAAGTGCTGTTTCACTTTCTTATTAAACATGATTTCTGGTTAAATAAAAAAATGTACTGGATAACCGCAGGCTCCTCCTAAAAGATCCTTTTACCAGCAACATTAGGGACTCATCTGCTGGACCTGAATAAATCCAGGTAAGCTCAGAGACTAGCTTCCACCTCTCATTTGATATAACTCTACACTTGACTGTAAAATGGGAGCATGAAATTATAAAGCAGTGTAATAAACACAGGTATATTTATAGTAGTCTCATAATCTGATTTCATGGTGTCCTGCCAGTTCTTCAGTTTCTTAAAGCTTCAGTATTATAGTGATGGGATGGGTTTCCCCCTCTTACAGCCCTCGTCTTCCAGATATGGTCAGTAATAGAATCTTGGTATTTTCCACTCTGAAAAAATCTTCCCTTTTCAACCTGATTTGACACAACATAACTCAGAGAGAGAAGCCTTCAGATGGAGCAGGAAGAGCTGCAGAGGTGCTCACAGGGTGCATCTTTCCTGCTGAGAAAAAGCAAACTAATATGGAGTAGTTTGATTTTTGCCTGAAAGCCACCTCCATATCAGAGGGTGTCATTAGTACCCACAGCAATGCTGGAGCAGTCAGGACATTTAAAAAGGGTGAATGTAGAACTTCTTAACCAAATGAAATTTGAAGTCTGTCCCAATGTTTTGATTGTTGCCAGTATGTAAGCAGGAAGCTCCTCTATAAGGCAAAGAAAGTTAATGAGCCCTCACAGGACAGATACAGCTTACCCAGCAAGGCTGCTCGTGCTGACACAGCTTATTACTTCTGCCACAAATGAAAATAAACTGTATTGACTTGTTTGTCAAAATGAGTTGCATTTGCACCAGGCATTTACTCTGCTGGTGTAAAAATGCTGATTATTTTATTTTTTACCCCACAACCCTCACAGACATCACTAGACTGGAAAAAGCTCTTTGCACAGACCTGTCCCAGTGCCTTTCTCTCTCCCTTCTCTACTGTTTGTATTTCAAACCTGACTCAATTTTTTGTGAGGTTAGTGGACAGTCATATGTCTACATCAGTCTTTGAGCATTTGTTATTCACTGCCATTAATATTGTTTTCTTAGGAAGCATTTTTTTAGGGGCAGAGAAGACAGAAGTGAGTTATTTTTTGGTTTAGAATGCAATTTTAGTTTTAGAATGCAATTGTCAGGAACAGGATCTGGGTGGAAAATTTTGGTGTAGCATTTGGCACGTGCACAATTCCCAAAAGACATGTAGGAACTTCTTGACAGGTTGCTGTGAACTCAGGAGAATATTTCAAAATTATAAAGAGAGGATTATTCTGAAAGTCTAAGTCCTCTGTACACCATTCCCTATGATATAAACAACTATCTTGTTATTTAAGGGAGAAGACTATCCTGTGTTTGGGAAACACTTTTGTACCTCCTTATAGATCAAGAAAGCATAAGACAGAGCAAATACATTTATCAAAACAGAAACTTAGCATAACTACATGTCAACCCCAGCACTTTATTTACTCCCCTCCATATACTGACTACAAGCATATTTTTAAACACTAGCTTTGACAACGCAGTATCAGATGCCACCAACCTTCCCAAGGTCTTTACAGCAGTATTGTTAACTGCCTGGTGATAGGAGACGTAATTATTCACATACAGGGTCCATTATTCAAGTTAAGGTCCATAGCAAATAATTTGTCAGATTAAAATAAATCGACCAGAAAAAAGTGGGGTTTTCCAAGCTTGCAACTTTTGCAAAACTGTATAGAAAAAACTACAATAATTAAAAAATAGTAATTTCTCTGTTCTCTGGCTTTTTTCATCTGTTATTCATGGCTCTGAACTTCCCCTATTTTAAGCTTTCCTAGGCAGAACATCACCACCTAGTGATCGTGTGTGCTTACAGGAGCTTCCAGAAACTACATTAGAACTTGAAAATAGAAGGCTGATGGAAAGAAAAAGAATCAATTTAAGTGGGAACAAACCTTTTTGTTAATTTACATTTGAAACATTTCCTAAGGAAGCTGAAAAAAGACTTTCTAATGAAAGGCAAGCAGATTTTTACAGACTGATTAATTGATTAATAATTAACTAACAGTATCACTTTAGGTAAGGAAAGTTAGGCTTTCAGCCCACACTATCTATCTCAGATAAATTTATTTCAGCAATATTAGATATAATTAGAATTAAATTAATGAGTAAATAATATGAAAAGGAAATTCGGACACTGTCAGGAAACCTTCCCAGCAGATTTATTCACTGGAAGTACAGTGTCTTGATTCCATGTCATATTGTAAAACTAGGCTGGTACGTATCAGAATTTGCATATTTACCACCACTACAAATAGTCCAATGGATATTTTCTTTCTCAGATATTTTTTTGTTTCTGAGATACTTAAGCATCAAGATATAGATCTCATTTGTAGATAAGGTAGATAAGATTCTCCCCCCAAAAAGACATTATTGTAACAATTATGAAGTGTTTCTTTCTGTGACACCACACCACCACCCCAGTTATATTTTATTTTGTTCACCTTCAGAGTAATTTTACAAGACAGAAATACAAAATAAAGATTAATTCAGTACATATTTTCTAAATACTAAAAAAAAAAAAAAGGAAACAAACTAGATTTTTGAAGATGTGTTTTCAGAGACCTGTAAAATTAAATGTCATTACTATCTTGTGCTGAATGTAAGCAGAAGATAACATACATTTAAAAGCCAGACAACATAATTTCTCCAAAGTGGACACACCTGGACTTTTCAGCTTGCTCCGACACCGAACACAGCTATAACTAACGCTGAGTATCCTCACAAGTCTCTGCCAAAAGCAAGGGTGCAGCCAGACAATTAAATTACCTTGCAATCAGTTTAACCAGGGAATAATGACCTTGATAGCACAGGCTCTTTTAGGGAAGTTCACTTCAGCATATTGGTAAAGTGCTTTGCCTCTTAAAATGCTTGCTAAAGCTTATTCTCCCCATTTTTTTTCATCACTTAGAAGTACATTGGAAAGCTCATATTTATGCCTTTCCTGCCAACAAAGTTCACATTCTGGCCCCATTCTGGAGCTTTGTAACTATTTTTTCCTAAGCTGCCATGGGGAATCCTTTTGAGGGGCATCTTATGTACACCACTGTGACTACAAATAATGGCAGTAGAAGACAACAAAAAATTAAAGTAGGATAAGAAATAAAGGTGTCATTTGAAGGCTCCATGAAGAAATCTGCATTGCAAATCCCAAGTAAACACCTTTTTTTGCTATAGATGTCAATAAGAATAGGGTCAAATTTAGGTTATGATACCCAGATTTATCCTTATTTTTCCTAATTTTTTAAAAATAAGACTTATTCAAATTAATATCTTTCTTCCTATGGATTGCAAGATGTCCTGGGTTAAACAAAAATTCTGGTCTCTACATTTTATTTTTTCTCCAAATAATACCTTTTTGGTTTTTTCGTGTTTTGCCTTCTCAACGCATAGAGTAAAGCTTTAGTTCTCAAAAATTTCTGACCCAAAATTTATGTTGACTAAATACAAACGTACTTTGCCATACTTCTTTTTGCTCCAAAAATACTCAGTTTACTCTTAGACATAAGCGTTTTACTTACCTACAGTCAAAATAAATTCGTAAAATAAATGTAGCTATTTTCTTCATAATTACAATACTGTAGTTGTATTGACATTTAGAAAGTTCAGCAGAAACCCCTTTATGAGAGTCCTTAACTATCTGTAAACCATAACTCAGGAGGATAGCAAAGTGACAGAGGCAAGAAATTAATGATCTGCCATAAGATCCTGTAGGTCCCTTTTTGCCCCTGCAAACCTGATCCAGAGCTGTCTGAGCAATTACTGCATCTGCAGAAGGGCAGACCTGCCTCCCACAGTGTGCACTGCTGCCCACTGCATACCACAGGCTAAAGGGGCAGGGCAGAAATGGACTTCTTTTCTTGTGTAATCTTTAGCCTTCAAGCGGAGAAAATCTGCAAATTGACTCCAACTTACAAAGCACAGCCTTTATGGAAAATTACTGGAGTCTGAAGGAAACACAACTACTGCCTCAAACAGCATGATAAGCCTTTGGTATAAGGTAGGTTTATGAATGTCTTCTGTTCAAGGTCAGATTTAATGGTCTATGTTGTACAGGAGGTCGAGCTCTGTGATTTAATGGCTGATTCTGTCTTTAAAAGTTGCATAAAGCCTGGTAGCATCCTGAGCAGAAAAAAACTGACAGTGTCCCACAGGAAACAGCAGAGAAAAATCAGCCCTTTGAAGAACCAGGTCTTATTTGAGCTTCAGCTGAAATCCAGAGAAAGGAGAAGGGTCAGGTAAAGGCAGTAATGCAAGACTTTCTCTCCTTTGCCAACATCAATGTTTTTTCACTAACCCTAAAAGCTTTGTCCACCCACCTTGTTCAAGATGTGCAAAATCAGAAATTACTTAATTGCTGTTGAAGTCTTTGGATTATGGTAAACGCATGGAATCCATGTCAGAGGCAGAACAAATGAAACAGAAGCTTCTGGCAAGGATAAAAAAGTTATTCACAAGTAAAAAAAGTCATGTAAAGGCTTATAACCTGTCCCAATTTCATCTGAGACAAAGTTCATTTTCGTCTTGGTAGCTTGTACAGTGCTGTGTTTTGGACTTAGTATGAGAATATCATGGATAACACACTGATGTTTTGGCTGCTGCTGAGCAGTTTTTATCCTGAGTGAAGGACTATTCAGTGTCTTATTTGCCAGATGGGGTTAAATCATGATATAACCGAACAACCAAAATATGTGGAAAACACAAAATAACCCTGGCAATAAATAACCAGGACCTAATCATGTTGACTAACTGCTAGACACCACTTGCAAAATGTATCTGGCATTTGCACCCTTTTCTACACCTGGCTCAGACATGAGGAACTTTAGGTAGATATTCTCTGAGCTTTCATTAAGCTTCTCTAGGAAAATCTATTCATTTTTCCTGCCACAATAAGCCTCTTCTTACATTACACTTCATTTAGGGCTGGGATCACCATCAAAGGCTAGACAGCTGATTTTTCCCTCTGATTTTGGCACCTCTGGAAGCAGTGCATCAGCAAGATTCACCCCTGTCTGTATTTGGTACTAATTACTTGTAGTACAGCCAAACAGGATTCCTCTGCAAAGTATGAAAGAGGCCCAGCTGCAGCAGGATTCATGGACTACATGTAAGTAAAAGGAAAGACAGAGGCATCTATTTTAATGAACACAGCAAGCACGAAGTGCTGTGAGAGTCTGCACCTCTCCAGCCTGGAGCTGGAACTTAGCACCATGCTGCACTTGTGTTTGCCTGACCATAAACCGAGGGGGTCCTTGTGGTGTGCTCCAAAATCAGAGATATTAATTTGTTCTACCTCTGCTACTCAGTACCTTCTCTCCATCAGTAAAGGCAAACCAAACCCGAACTTTTATGTCCCCCTTAAGCAGTAAATATGTACATCCTAGTTGCTCCACAGACCACTGGGAGTACTCCAGGAGACTGCAGAACAATTTGCTTCAGAGCCATCTCAGGCAAGATCAATACAAAAGCTTTTATCTATTGTTTCATTACACAATGCTTCATATGGTTTCCAATTTGACAGCACAAAGAGAATAATAAAAATAATAAAAAAAAAAAAAGCTGGAGGACAGAGAAAGGCACCAAGTATACAAAATCCACAGTTTACGCCAAGCAGAGAGTACATTGTGCAATGGGAACACTGAGAGTCTGAACACAGTACAAATTTTCTCTCTCACTTCAATATAACAGTCATTTTCAGATCTAGGGAGAAAAAGATGCATTCCAGCTTCTGCTCTTACAAAGAAACAAATTTATTTTTTAGAGCCCTTGTAATCAGGATTTATCTGAATACCATGATAATGAGCACAAATGACCACTTTGATCATGCAGAGAGAAAGGGTTAGGTTGCAGTTGGAGAGAACATGACTAGCACCTTAGTTTTTCACAAACTACCTGTTCAACACATGCTCAGTCTCCTAGTTTAAAGTACATAAAGCACATTTTTGTAAAAAAGATACTGTTTCTTTCCTCCAGTGTGCATAATACAGCTGATGCAGCAAAATCGTAGGGAAAAAAGTTACCATCCTTCACTGCTTCAGGGGAAAGATCATCCTCACCATATTCCTACTGTCAGATCTAGATAAAAATCACAAGTTATCCAAAATAAGAAGGAGACAGAGGCAAATTGTAGTAACATTCACACAAATGATAGGGACAGCACAGACATTTTTTCAAAATAAATGCCAAAAAACTTTCTCCCTATAATAAGTTGCTGTTTCTCCCCCATCCCAATACAGAGAACAAAAGGGCTTCTGAAATGCTAGTTAGAAACAGCTGCATTGCCTTCCCTCCATCTAAATAGTTAGCATGGTTTTCCTTAATTACTGTTCTGCAGATGTCACTTTGTGGTTTTCCGTAATGATAGGGATCATTATTCAACTTCCCTTTTTAAAAAAGAGCAGAGGACGTCTCTGGAGAGTCAAGTTGCCTCTGCTCTCCTAGATGACAGGGTGAGAGTTGGTGTCATTTTGAGTGTTCATCAAAAGCCAAAAGTGACTGTGTTACTGGTGAAGTGGCAAAATGAGTGATAGAGGTCAAGCCTTATGAGTCTTCTGAAGCAGTGGAGGAAGAGGGCAAATCAGGAGTCCTCAACACAGATGTTCAGTTGTCATTTCCCTTCATCGTGTACTAGTCATTTTCTTCACCTGCAGAGAAAGGCTTGAATACTAGAAACTGTCTCCTTTGCGAACACATGCACATCAGAAGTCCGTCAACAGAGAAAAGCTGAACCTTTCTGAGCTCTCACTACGGATGGGAATGTTCCAGAGTTGAAAAACAAAACTTCCACAATATTTTCACAAAATGCACAGCCATCATGTGTCATTTATGGCTCGTATTAAACACAGCTCAAGTGTGAGACAGAATCATTAAGAAGTTATGAGCAGTCCTGGCAAAACGACAGTAGCAGAGAACCAGCTTATCTTCATTTGTGCACAACGTTTAGAAATATTTCTTACCATAAGTGACAGAAGATTGGTTCAGTTGATTTCTTGTTTTTTGGTTTGGTTTTTTTTTTCTAGTAAATTAATCACAAATATCTTTCCCACTTTTGTTTATGCTAAAAAGTACTTCAAATTTTATATACTTAGTACTTATTGAAAATTTGTCAGCAGAGAATCTGGGAGAGGAATAGTAGGTCAGGTACCTAACCTGACTAATTTTTGTTTTCCTACAGAACATTTTGTACACATCCAATTATTTTTTTTTGTTATTTTTATTTAACCTGCTATGTTGACATTTTCTACCAAGTAAATGTGTTCTTTTTCCTTGTTTGAGCTGGTGGCTCTTCTGTTCATTTCTCATTCACATCAGATATTACCCATTTTTTACTTTCTAGCATTCTCAACAACTAACTCTTCTTTAGTGAGTAAGAGAAAGTGGTTATTTTGTCACACTTGACAGTGTTAGGTTAACACTTACATTCAATGATGTTAAAAGCCTTTTCCAACCTAAGCAACTCCATGACTCTATTAAAAACTGACAGAGAATGTTCCCAATGAAAGAGGCAGTTTTCCTACAGCTCATTTTGGAAGAGAACTGTTGCAGAGGAGCTAAAAACTGATTTTGATTTTCCATCTGTCTGCTGTCCAATCTTTCCATCTGTCTCATACACTCAGCTAGAGTGTATTGGAGCAGAACCTGCAGGGCACAGCTTCTTAGGAAGACCTGTTTAAGAAAGGATTGCATCTTAATTGGCAGAGAGAAGTAGTAACATGCCAAGAATTTGACTGTTGTTTGAGTAAAGGGTTCTTGTAGGTTGTTTTGACCATTTATATATAATTAAACAGACTGCTGAACTACGAATAAATCTATTCCAAGGGAAAAAAGGAGAGAAGGATGGATTTTAAACAACACTACTAGGTACAAATGCATATTCAGTTTTGGATTTAAGATGAAAACACATATAAATTTTTTTTTTTTTAATGTTTAAAGATTCCTTTCCTTTAAAATTTTTAGATATTATTTTCCTCTCCTTCTCTCTGATCCAGTGAGCCATTCATATCCCAGGTAGCCTTTTCAGTGGTTGCACAAGGTTCTGCAGTAGCCTATTTTAAATCCTACAAGTTTCTAATGTTGCTGTGCCAGTGTTTAGGTCCAAAAGAAAACATCCAGTGGCATTGATCTGGAGTCTTAAGAGTTGTGCACTTAACTTTTTTTTGTTGTTGTTTTAATATTACTGCAAAGACTACCAGCACATGCTATTGCAAAGTCTCAAGCAAGTACAAAGTACTCAAGTAAGTAACTTTCTCATCTCTCCTTTGGCTGTTTATAGCAGTTACTGAGGGGAGAAATGCTCCTTTCCAGTGCACACAGAACAGGTCTTACCTCTTCTTGAAAACCTAATTACTAACTCTTTACAGAACTAGCACAAAAAAGAACAGAGAAAATGACAGAATATCTCAAATTGGAAGGGACCCATAAAGTGTCATCAAGTCCAAGTCCCTGCTCCTTCCTGGACTACCAAAAACTAAACTATATGACTGAGAGCATTGTTCAGAACACTCCTAGAAATCTGGTAGACTTGGTCCAGTGACCACTTTCTTGGGTAGCCTGTTCCAGTGACTGATCACCCTCTCAGTGAAAAACCTTCTCCTAATGCCCAATATGAACTTTCCCTGACACAGTTTTATTCCATTTCCTCATGTCCTACCACTGGTCACCAGAGACAGGAGATTAGCCTCTGCTATCCCCCTTGAGGAAGTTGTAGGCTGCGATGGGGCCACCCTTCAGCCTTTTCTTCACCAAGATGAACATGCCAAGTGACCTCAGCTACTCCTCTTGAATCTTGCCTCTGAGGTCTTTCAATATCTTAGTCACCCTCCTCTGGACATACTCCAGTTTGATGTCCTCCTTATACTGAGGTACCCAAAACTGCACACAGGACTTGAGGTGAGGCCACATCAGCACAGAGCTGAGGGACAATCCTCTCCCTCAACTGGCTGGCACCCTCCAGGACACGGTTGGCCCTCCTGGCTGCCAGGGTACTGTTGACTCATATTCCACTTGCCACTGACCTGGGTTCCCAGGTCCCTTTGCACAGCACTACTCTCCAGCATCTCATTCCCTAGTCTGTCTATACACTCAGGGTTGCCCCACCCCAGGAGCAGAGTCCGGCGCTTTCCCTTGTTGCACTTCATATTGCGATAACATTCACCAGCTGCCAATCATCTGGGACCTCTCCAGATTCCCAAGACTGCACAAAAATCACTGAGAGAGGTTTTACAATGACACCAGCAGCTCTCTGTGGGTTCTGGGATGAATCCCATCAGGTCCCATAGATTTGTACAGATGCCCAGGATTATCCTGTCCTAGGAGCAGAATCCAGTACTTGCTCTTGTTGAATTTTATATGGTTGTGATTGCCCACCTCTCAAGTCTATCCAGATCTCTCTGCAGGGCCTCTCTACCACTGAGGGAGTCCACAGCTCCTCCAAGTTTAGTATCATTAGCAAACTTACTTAATGTACCTTCAATTCCTGCACCTGAATATATAAAAATGCTTAAGTAACACTTGCCCTAAAACTGAACCCTGTGGAAACCCACTGATGATTAGCCACCAGCCTGATACCACCCCGTTCGCTTTAAGCCCAACACATCAGCCAGTTCGTCACCAATATATTATGGGCTTGTCTAGCTGTGTGATGGACAGTTATCCAGAAGGACACTGTAGGAAGTTAGTGAGAGATGCCTCTGCCTGAATTAAGGTGCAAATGAGCCTATTTGCCAAAGTTTATAGTACAGATTTTATTTAACAGTGAATGTGAGATAGAGAGATAGAAAAGGTGAGGAGAGGGGAGAGAGGGAGAGAAGGAGGTCAAGCAGAAGATACTCACCATCCATGAATCCAGTGGCAGCCCACTGGTCCTTCTTCACCCTGGGCTTTTTGAGGATGGGGGTACTGGGAGTCATTCTTCCAGGGTACCACCTTTATACAGTCCAAGTTCCAGGTATCCATGGAGTGGCTGCAGATGCTGTTCCCATAGTTTGGAGTGGCAGGTGTATGAGCAGTTGCTTCCTTTCCCACAGTTTGCCACAGTAGGAATTTTTTCTAGATATATTAACCAGGGTATACTAATCAGATCTTGCCTCTTCCAGACCTGGAATTAGCACCTTTCTGTGGCAAATTCCTTCATTCTGTGCTTATCTCAAGTTCCTGCTGTGGTGTCTTATCTTTTGGTAAGTGATGGAGAGTGTTTGAGACAGGCAACTGTGCTCTTGAAGTCCTTACAGAAAGTATCAGAAACTTTACTGAAACCAAAAAACCTCACATCTACTGGCTTCCCTTGGTCAGCTAGATGTGACCCTGTTATAAAAAGAAAATTAAAGTTGGACTTTCCCCTCATGAACCCTGGCTGTGACCAATGACTTTGCTGTCTCTTAAGTAGTTTTCAGTACCTCCATGAACAACCTTCTCCATAACTTCACCGGGCACTGAGGTGAAACTGACAGCCTGTAATTATTAGTAGCTTTCTTATTATCCTTTAAAACTGGAACATAAAAAAACCCAAAAACAAACAAACAAAAAACCAAACCTGGAATATCTGACAGCTTCCAGTTAACTGGGACCTATCCAGACTCCCAAGACCATTAAAAAATAATTGAAAGAGAACACACGATAGCATTGTCCAGCTCTTTCAGTACCGGGGATGAATCCCATGGGGTGCCATAGATTTATGCATTGTCCAGCTGGAGCAGCAAGGTTTAAACAAATTCAGGATTGGCTGTGCGTTTATCATCCCCCCAGTTAATGTCTTCCAACACCAGACTCTGGGGCTCCCAGGGCCCATCACTAGTGTTGAAAACCTGGGTGAAAAAGGCATTAAATGTTTCCACTTTGTCTACCTCCCTATGTTTGAGATGGCTGACCTTGTCAAGCAATGAACTAATGCTAACTCTGACCCTCTTTTTGCTGTTAACATCTTTTAAAGACCCTTATTGTCATCCTTCTGTGGTGGCCAGTGCTGGCCAGTTTGAATTCTTATTGAGCTTCAGTTGCAAAAATTTTCTTCCAACAATGATGAATAGCACCTGTATAGTATTCCCATGATACCCAGCCTTGTTTGCAATGCCCATATGCTTTTCTTTTCCACCTAAGTTCTAGCAGAAAATCCCTGCTCAGCTCAGTTCAGCTGGTCTTCCTCACTCTTCTGACTTCAGATACACTGGAATTTCCAGCTCCTGCACTCTTAAGAGGTGACTCTTAAGGTTACAACTAAAACAGAGTAAACCAAAATTGCCTAGGACAACAGAAATAGCAAGAAGCAGAGATACAGAGAAGCCTACTGGTGTTTATACTTCAGCTAGGCAAGGACTTATATTTTCCAAGTGCTAAGGGACCAAGAGGTAATAAATAGACTAAGCCAAAGAATAGACAAGGTGTAACAAAAAGAAGGGCAACAGAGCTGGTGAAGGGTCTGGGGCACCAGGGCTGGGAGCTGGAGCCTGAGCCCTGTCCTGAGCTGGCCTTTTTACTTATTTTTTTTTAATTACCTATTTTTACTTTAAAAAACCATCCTCATGTTCATCATTTCTTGCAGGTAATTAATAATGTTTACGCAAGAAAATTACTATTTAAAGCCTTTAATAACTAACATATTGTTATTGCCTGTCTCATAATGTCTGCTTTCCATGGAGGAGAAAAAAAATTAACAAGTATTTAATAACAACTCTGAAGACATATCTTCTAATATCTACCTGCAGCCTAGCTCCTCTCATTGCCCTCCTTTTTGGAGATGCAAAAACCCATGATGAGTAGCAGCAGGCTAATAATACAAATTCCTTACCGTAATTCACTACTTTTCCTGAGGAGAGGCCACTTCATTTGCAACAGCTAATAAAACTAGGTTTCATTTTAAACAGTCCTCAGAGGACAAGAGCTCATGTGCTAGTTAACTGCACCACCTAGCTTCACTCTGAAGGATCTTCAGAGCTCTATTTTTTCTGACACCATGGCTTATAATACTTCAAAGTGAATGGTTCTTCTTGTACTACCCCTGCTCATCTGGTGTCTCACCACTGATAATACAAACAATTCAACAGCTCTGACATGTTCAGAGTTCAGGAAACCCCTCACCAAAAAAAATTTTTTTTAAAAAGTAGTATTGGTGTTCACAGGACTGTAACAGAGCTACTTTCTCCTTCCATTCTTCCACCTTATGCCAAAGGGTGTGACCTTTCTACACGTGGATACTTCCTATAACACTTTTGCCCATATTTACCTAAACCGGACAACACCTGTTGTTGGTTTGATTTATTACTGAGTAGAGCAACATCAATTAAAACAAACCTTAGGAGATCAGGACTCTGCCACTTACTGATGATGTGCCTGGGAAGTTAAAATCTCCCATTTCCAGCAATATTTCCTTTCCAGGAGTGTTAAAACAGGGTGCCTGTAATCTCTGACTTCAGTCAAACTTGTCCTGACTTTTAAATGGGAACTGGCACATTGCCATTAAGTTTCAAGTCTGACAAAAGCATGTTTTCTGCATTTTTATTAAAAACAAATACTGGGAAACAATGCAGCAAACTCTTTCTACCTCACCCGGGAAACACAGCATGGTGCGTTTTTTTTAATCACTTTCTGATCTCATCCAGCTTCAATGCTCTAAAGGGGAACAACAGCAGAATTAAGCAGATACACCTTACCTCAACTTCAGACTAAGGAGCAATATGACTATGGCTACTGCAGTCCACTGATGTCCAAGCCAGGCCATGGAACTTTGCAATGTATTTTCTCAGTGCCTCTGAAGACAGAAGAACAGCAAAATTCACACATGAAATCTACAGCATATACATATTAACAGTTCCTGTCAACCAGGTAATCCATAAAAATTTAACCAGGTAATCAGAAAAATAAGTTAGAGTATCAGTCCATGGGTCTCTCGGAAGCTTGACAGCCTGTTTGTAAGGTGTCCTGTGGCCCTTTTCTCTTTTCTTTTCCTCCTAGGTTGGTACTTCTGCTCCAGTCCCTAAGCTTGTTCTAGAATAAAAGGTAGATACATTTTCACATAAAAGCTATAAAGAGAGCACAGTAATTCTTTTACAGCAATGAAACCTTATTTTGTGCATTGTTTTAGGGCATCTTGGAGCTTAGCAGTTGGCTAAGCTGTTGAAAGCAGCAGCCACTGAAATGCTGAAATTGCTGAGTTGAAATATAGATTTCTTCATTACTAACTGCACTTAAACTAATACAAGAAGCATGAGTATGAAAAGAGATGCTTAATCTAGAAAGAGCCATCAAAACCATCAAAGGAAGTTTTGTGCTCTTAACTAGACACACTGTAAGCTAAAATTCACAGAAAGCTTGGTGGCACAGAGAGAGCCAGTAACTATTTCTACACAGCTTGCTTTTAGAACAGATTATCAATATGGTTTACAATAGCAGAAGATATTAAATCTATTTTACATGTGTTACACAATTTCATTCACGGTTTCTGCCCAGTGTCCACAACATCCTCATATAGTAGCAATTTTGGCACTTGTGTTTTTTCCCTATTTCTTAATCTTATTTGATTGCTGCTAGGCTTCAACAGACATTCCATATGGATAGAACAAAGTGGTATATTATTTAAAAGCCTTGAGCTGCAACCTGTGCTCATATATCAACAGTACCAAATGTGATACGACCACTCACATAGGCAAACTTACAAGATCAGGTTGTGATTCTCAGAGCTGTGCACCATACAGCACAAGGCAAAAAAATAAAGATTTCACATTTCCAGGGTATGAAACTAGCTTTGAAACTCCTTCTGTGCTTGACACAAACAAAACACAACCTTTCTGAATTGCCTGATTCAATTATGGGTATGCTTTTTAGTATCTTCAGGATTCTGAATTTTTATTCTCTACTGCAGGTTATTGGAGACCTAGCAGGTGTTCGGCCTTGGAAGCAAGGAGCAGATGCCCAACAAGAGGCCTCAGAGATAACTCTGGAATCTAGCAAATGACCATCTCAGTGAGAGTGAGAGAAGAAGCTGCTAAACTTCTGCGGAAGGACACCATGCAGTGAACACCTGCTAGCAAAGTTAAAACTAAGAGAAACAGATTGTTTGTGTTAGCTTTACTTATAGAAAAAACATGGATTTATATTTCGTAGAAACAGAGTGTTATAAGTTAGTACAAAGAGGTTTGAATAGTGTGAATAAGTTTGAAAAAAGTGTGTAACTGTATATCAGGTAGTTCCATGCATGTTACCCTTCCTGTAGCCTGAAAAATCCCTGCACTAGGTGCAATAAATATGCTTAATGTAAACATTGCATTCCAGAACTGGCAATTCTGCCGTTTCTCATGCTGCTATCCACTTCCCTTCTTCCCTAGTGTGTGCATGACGAAGAGGACCAAAGAATAAAACCTCGAGTTTAGTTGATACAGTCAGACTGTCTTTATTAACAACTGGGCAGATACAAAAAGTGAAGAATAGGGTGGACGTTGTCAGTGGGTATTCCCTCAGTCTGCTTTCATGAGACCTGATTTGTCTTTAAACCCAGATTTACACTTTGGATCTAGGCAACACCCTTTCAACGTCTGTCAAAAGAATCAAAACAACAAATAAAGCTTTTAATCCAGAGCAGCATCACCTACTTTCTGGCCTGCGGTACCTGTTAGAAGATGCAATAAAGACAGCTGAGAGATGGCTGAAAGCAACGCAGCATGACCCACAGGAAAGGCAACAGTGCAGCTAAGTGTGAGAAGAAAGATACAGAGCAGCCGGAAACAAACTATTAATGTTTAAAATTGTGTATTATTTGAAAGTAGCTAAGTGCTTACTTGACAGAAGTAGCTAGAATTTCTAGGCCACAAGGTGAACTTTAAGTCAAAGATGGATCACAGTGAAACCTGGAGCTAACAATCTGAACATTAACAATAGTTAGAACAGACATGGCTATTCCCCAAATATTAGTGAAAAATTAATAGCTGGACTGGACAGCCCATAGATCATGGTCTATGAACTGCAATAACCATATTGTACCACGGACTACAGAACTGACTCCCACCAAAACCAACCTAAGAGGACGTGAAGGGGACCAGAGAGCAACCACTTGGTAACAAAACAGTGAAGCAACAAAGACCAAAAGACCCCAGATCCTAACAGTGCTGTTGGACTGGACTGTCGCATGAGGGATGGGGAGTTTAGATTATAAATAATTGCCCAGGGATTCCTTTTTATGGGGTCTTGCTTTTGAGGCAGCAAGATCAAGCTACTAAGTATCATTACTGATCTGTGTCAATACATCTAACTGATGGAGATGACACCTAGTGACAAAAATTTATTTTAACAGCTAATATCATTCACACAGTGACTGAATACATCTAGAAAGTGGCTGCTCTGGGAGAATCACTTCAGCTCCACATGAGAAAAAAAAAAAAGGGGGGGAAAATTAGCCACTGCAGAAACCACTCTAATTCACTTTAAAGACAAAGCACCTCAGGGTTATTATGGACTGCTCCAATCAGCTCAGAGAAATTTGCCAGTTATGAGCTGTGATTTCATTTTGACAAAAGGCAGTATCAAGCATTTAAAACAGAAACTGCAAAAAATTTCACACTAGAAATTAAACCCACAGGGATCAGAGGAAATGTCTTTATAGCTGTTGGGATGACGGAGCAAAAATTATACCAGTTAAATAGCGGCAAAAAAATGTAAAAAAAATAAATACTGGAATAAGTCGTTGCAACAAATAGCCAATAGAAGTGTAAGACTTTTATAAATGTAAAATATTTAGCAAAAAAAATCCCCTTAAAAAATACTTAACAAACTTTCTTTGGCTCCTAGTGAAAGGAACCAAATTCTGTCTGTGGCAACACAGCTTGCCACCTTTACCTACTTTCAGAAATATGTTCCTGAGGAGGTAGCACACCAGCATTTTCTCATGAGCCACTAGCAAAGATCTTACCTAATGCATTGAGGAACATGTCAGGAGTTGCCCTGAATCAGTGCTGCTAAGTTTTCATGTATGAAAAAGCTTTGCAAACCTGTGGCTGTCCTCCACTTATGTTTGCCTTCTCCTCACTCCAGCGTTTATGGGCAATGGTCTAGCTTGCAAAAGCCTAATTTACTTTTAAGCAATCACTCTTGCCTTACAGCCTCCAAGATGGGATTTCTACTGTTGCAGAGAAGATGGTGATGGGCTATTTCTCCCATTTGTCATCATAGATAAAAGTTGCCTTTTCACAGAATCATAGAATTAACTGGGTTGGAAGAGACCTCTGAGATCATTGAGTCCAACCCTTTTCAGATACATGCACCTTTGTGCCCTTCATCCTGCTTTAGTTTTCACTGAGTGTGTGTAATCACACTCAGTCATGATAAGCCAGATGGGGTGTCTCTAAAAATCCTGATACAGAGGTGAAACACTGGAGTTCTTCCACAGAGGCATGATAATGCTGGTAACACCAGACACATGGTTACCAAGATCTGTTTCTTTGGAGACCTACGTGATATAAAGTGAATACAGAGAATGTCAATACCAGGGTTAGGGAACCAGAACATGCGTTACAGCTGTAAGGAGTGGTTTTCCAAAACATTCAAAGCTGTGGTCTTACAGGCACAACATGAAACCAGAGTAGAGGATTCTGCAGAAAGAACTATCAGGAAATCATTGCTGCACAGTGAAATAACTGTACAGACATTTTGCAAGGACTTGACTGAAGTGATGGCTGCCCATAAAAATGTCCTTACTTCTACTAGATGAAACCTACAAAATTTGTATGGATAACAGTGCAGGAAATAAAGGAGTCTATCTGAGAAAGCAAGGTCACCATAACACTAATCATCCAATGAGAGAGATCAGAGGGAAGCTTCTTGAAGCTTTTTCTTTCAAATCATCATTTAAAAGCAAGCAGAATTATGTCCATATAGATGAACTTTCAAATGCTTCAGTAGCATCAAAGAAAGTCCACTAGATCTGTTACCCAGACACTAACTTGGGAAGAGATGGGCCCACGTGAGGTTGGTTGCTGTGCCTGAAAGGTCAGTGCCTATTGAAATGTGCTCCAAGTGGACCAGGACCCTTTTTGATTAGCAGGCACTTACGGAAGATGCAGGACAATGTTCCTCTGCCATAGAGTCTACTTCTAAAGCATGACTGATAACCACCCTAGCAAAGCTCAATCCAAATCTGTGGGATTGACCCAGGCAACAGCCAGGGGTCCTCAATCATCTCAGGGTACGTCTCTGAACATGTCCTAGTGCTGCCTGGCAGAGAATATCTGCGCTTCTGGCTGGAGACTTGAGTCGGATGCCAGACGTCAGAGTGAGCCTCCAGGTTTCCCAGTCTGGAACTCAGATGGTGTCCCCTGGCTGCTGTGTAACATATTTGCCAGACAGGTTAGATAGTTTACAGTAAGAGATTTGTGACAGCACCTGCTTAGTTTGGCTATATCAGTGCTTGTGAAAGAGTGTGTAGTGGCACTTGTCAAGCATCATACTCTGTTTTAACAATTGGTTGGATTACCAAGTCCTCCATTAGGGAGGAACTTGACACAGCCTTGTCTGAATCTGAATCAGATCAAGTACTATCCCTGTCTTCTGGGACTCTACATATAAAGAAATTCTGCCTCCAGACAATGATCAAATGTTTCACAGATACTGTTACCTGGAGGATCCTGCACTGCTCCCCACATTAGCCTGATGGCTTTCAACGCAGACAGGGGCTAAAGCCTTCTCCTCTATCGCAGCTCCAGGGTTCTGCTGGGTGAAGGATGGATCTTTTTGCAGGTAGTAAACCTGGGCTTGTGTTGTTTCAAATGCTGCTCAGTACCTCTAAGGCAGTGAGCCATGAGATATAAGCAGGGGAACTCTCCTTTGTGTTTCCATCCGTCTGACTTTCTCTAACCAAAGCAGAATCTGACATCCATGGGCATGGCAAAGTCCCAGAGTAATCAACTGAGGCACCTGTTACAGAGTCAGGGCTGGCCATGATGCAGTGTACCACATCCCACTTGTAACACCAGAGTGTAAGGGCTTAAGGCAGCCATGCCAGGTTACAGAATATGGTAACAGACACCAGATCAACAGCTTCAGGGACAAACAGTCCATCTCCAGATAACAGTACAGGCAAAAATACAGATCAGTAGTACAATTACCTGGGTTAGGACAAGTGCAAGTCAAATAATCCTCCAAGACTGGGCTAGATGTAACATCTGGGCACACCAAAAATGACATGACTGTGGCTGTCACTCAAGACAGCAGGGCGCAATCTCTTCTCCATAAAGAGACCTACGCCAGACAACGCCCTTGGGGAATGCAAAGTCCTTGGCTGGACTGTTCTTATCATCAAGCACTCTTCAGGCTAAATAACCAAACATTACGCCTGCCCCTGTTCTCCTGTGCCAGCTCTGTCCCTGGAGCGCATGGGGACCTGTAATCCTGCACAAGGCAATACGCCCCACATTTCCTTGTGGGCACAGGTCTGCAAGTATTTTATAAGGCAACACGAGCCTCATGGCTCCCTTACGTGCACCATCTCCAGAAACACTGCATTAGGTATTGCAGCCTTACAGAGACCCCATTAGTCTTGGCACTTAAACCTACTGCAATCGACAGTTTACATATGGAAGTCACAGAACGCAAGAACAAATATACAGGGTAGTCTGAACTGTGAGAATATCCTGTGAGTAGAGGCTCAGAAGCTCTTAACCTGAGAATGAACACAAATATAGTGCTGACAATGAGCAGACTGAATTTATACCAGCCTTATAGTACAGTATGTTAAAGACTAAGAAGAAGCCAAATAAAGCAAAACAACAGTAGTACAGAAGAAAGAAAAGAACTTGAAGGACAAGGTATAAAAAGGAAGCATGAACTACACTGAAAGATGATGCATGTGGTACTGGTAATTATTTTTTATTTTTTATAAAAGAAGTAAAAATCTTCTAACAATGCCCAAGTAGTGAACAATTAGAGTACCATTTGGCAACAGGCCTCTGAAAGACTGTTCCAGCTTGTCCAACTGTGAGTACTTCTTAAAGACAAAAAAATATTTGAAACACCACTGGACCAACCCACACTCAAAAGTCTCACGAATTTAACTTAAAAATTAATATTCTCCAGCTGTATAATTGTTTGTATGAATATATCCTGCACTCTTGCACTGTCATACAGAAGTTTGCACTGCCATACAAACACTTATGGAATCCTATAATCCATCTGGAGCCATTTATTCTCAAATTATTTCTTTTATGCAAACTGCAAGATTGATTAATTAACATTACACAGTTTTCTTTCAAACATTTTACTGGATTTTACAGGAGAACTCTTTAAATGTAAACTGTGTATTTAAACTGTCTGCTGTGCTACTTTAAACCCATGAACAACTTACAGGTGTTGCATTGTTTCAAAATCAGTTTTGAACTTTACCTCATTTTTGAATATCTACTGGACTATCTACTGTAGAAAAAATACTTCAGTCAAAACCAGAAGTGAATAATGTTGTTGGCATGTTAAAACAAGGAAACACTGAAACTAACATAATTCCCTCTTATTTTTCCACTGCTAACTGTGCAGTATGAGTAGCAGCTTCAGGAGCTTGTTGCGCCACCTTCTTCCTCATCTTTACATTGTAGACGTGCTGCTGGTTCTTGTGGTTAGAGCTGATGTTCCAACAACCACAGCTAAAAGAGATCAAAAGGAAGAGAATATTCAGTCCCAAGTGTAACTGCTCTTCCACAGCCTACGAGTGAAAAGCAGTACTGTAACAATACACTGTACTTTTCCTCTGTCATAAAACCAGAAAACAATGCATGAAATAACTACCTCCATCACATTATCCGACATGCTTAATCAGCTGAGTTTTTTCCTGCCAAAGGAATATGGTCCCAAAGCTGCAGCAACTGCTCTCCAACTTGTGGTTCCAGCTCCTAAAAATGATCAGGAAATTAGAGAAGTTATTAGCACTACTACTACGGACATAGAACTATTTATTAAAAAATTCTTAGAAGAGGTTCCTTGTGAATGCTTTCAACCTTTCTGAAAAAGGTCATTCTTTTTGCCATTGAGTGATACACTAGAATTCTACATAAAGGAAAAGGCTCAGCAGGAGATTAAAAACTTCCATAAGCAAACCTGGCCTACAGGCTGTTTGGTTTTTTTCCCCTTCACTGCAAAGTGTCAATTCTCATGAGGAGAATTCCCAGTGAACACACCACTGTCACATAAAAGAATGGATGCACCATAGAATTCATACTTTCTACAGGTCAGTTTCTTATTAACTAAAGATTACCATTCTCCACATCTTTTTAGTGTAATTTGATCAACTGGGTAGTGGAGAACATGGAAAGGCAGGTCAGAGGTCACACAGTGGCTCTTGGTGGTGAATCATACACACTAATATAAACCACTTGGTTTTAGGATCATTGAGATTCTTTAGGTCTTAGGAGCCACTTACAAGAGAAGCACTGTCAACTACAGCATGTGCTACATTCCTCTCCTTGTTCTTGCAGTATGCTCCTTCCCTCATTCTTGCAACTAGAGAGGTTTTTGGGAAGCAGGGAGCAGACAGTAAAAGAAGTTTAGCTCTAGAATGTTTTACCAAGGAGATGTTTTGGGAGGGGACTGAGGAGAACACAGAAACTGCCAGGGAATTCTTGTGCCAATTCTTTTCTGCCTTTTTGTAGTTGAATAATTTAAACTAAAACTGGAGAACAGTCCTAAGCTTTATTCTATCTCAAATATCAAGATTCTCTTCAGGCTTTACGACACACTCAAAGCTCTAATTATGAACAGTTACTTTGTGCGTGACAGACTATTTCAGGGAACACATCTGAACCAAACAGGGCACAAACCTCTGAAATTAAAAAAACTCTCAAACATTCATTTTTTGATGTATCCAGCTTTAAATTATCTTTTTTTTTAACATAAATGAAGTAATAAACTCCTTTGCTTTTATCCAACGTTTCCACTAGTTCAACAGTAATTCTCCATTAGCAAAAGGCACAATGCACATCAACAAACTGTGATTCAGATTAACAAATACATGAGGACAGCTGAGATGAATGTCAAGGCTGAACAAGTTAATAAATGATATGCAATTCTACCAAGTAAAGACTTCAGAAGAGAATAACATTACCTGCCCATCTCTGCTTATTTGTACTTTCTTATTGTCATTCCAAGGGTTGAGCAAATGGTGTGCAAACTGAAAAGGAATGCTTTCTTTTCGGATCCACTCCACCTTAAATACACCTCCAAAACCAGTAGATCCCCACTCTTGACTTTTCTCACACCCTATTGCTGAACTCATTCTAGCAAAACCCTGGAACAAAAATTGAAATATGAAAGAACAGACATAATGAGAGCGTATCTATTTATGATGGAATTAAATAAATGAGTGGACTTCTAAAATGTTTACATCAAGAAAGTCAGAAGTATAATTTTTTTTTCCACTTAAAATATATCTTCTAGAGTTTGATCACAAAGTATGTCTCTCAATTCATCTTTCACAATTACCATTAAAGACTTTTTTAAGCTTTGTAACAGAGGTTGAAAAGGTGTTGTAAAAACATATGAAGTGCAAGAAATCAAGATGAATGTTATACTATAGAATAGTCCATTAGCTATTCCTTGTTAGTTGCAGACACTTCTTGCGCAAATCCATTCCTTCCTTCCCTTGCTCCCTCTCTGTAAATAAACTTTCATATAGAATTAGAAGAGTGCAGCTGTTCTTTGACAGAAGTCAAAGTTGCTTTTAGCTCCTTCTTCAATGAAGTGGAAAGGGGTTCCAACCAGACAAATATTTCAGAATGATGGTAAAAAGGCACAAAAAAGAGTTAACAATGGTTCAGCTGGTATACCTTGTCCTGTTTGCTCTACTTGTTTTGCTAGAAGAACATTTTAGGAGCACTGGTTAATATCATGTTCTGTTCTACTCACTGGACCACAGTCATTATTGTAGGAAGAATAGGAATAGTATACACAAGGTAATAAATTAGGGAAACTAGACGTTTGAATAAGATATAGAAGGCCCAGAGCCAGGATCTTGCAAGCTTGAAGAATTCAGGTCACCTAACAAAGAAAACTGAAGAGGTTAAATCGAGGAAGATGTCTGTGGGGACCACCAGAGGGATGAAGGCTCCAGGAGAAGACCCCCACAGTAGAAGATGGCACACGTCCAAAGAGATTCTGAAAAGACTCTGCCCAGAGACTAGACTACTTATTATGTTAGATGATGTAACTGTGTATCTAAAGTGTATAAAATGGCTTGCAAGCCGAGCAAGTTTGTCCAGGACAAGCTGGCTTCCTCCCAGCACTGAATAAACAAATACCTTGCTGATTACAGACGAAAAAGTCTCTGAGCAGTTGATCATTCCAAGGTTTTTTGGTATCAAAAAAGAAAATTAAAGAAACCACAAATCCAAGGCTGCATCTAAGTTATTTAAGGACAGCCCTTAAATACACCCCCCCGCCCCGGCAAACCAAAAATAAACCCAGGCCACATATAATGTATCAGTCATCTGGGCAAATTTATGCCAGTTATGACTTAAGACTCCAAGACGTGCAGTGCACTATGTAAGTTACCAGCACACACTGTTGCTGTAAGACACACAGTCCCAGACAGTTCAAGCCACACTTCAATGAAAATTAACAAAAGGAACAGAGGAAAAATAATGGTAGAAAGAAAAGAGACACCTGGGATAAGAGAATATTATTAGAGAAGTTAACCCTACATTCTCATAAAGGTCTAGTACACTGTCAAAACTGGAAGGCAGGGCAGTATCAACCACCTACATCCTGACTTCAGTGTGTCTTCCCCTCCCAGCTTCCTTGTCTAAGGGCACCAACATAACTGCCTACTTTCAGCATCAACTGGCATGCTGAAAATTACTTTTCAGTATTACATTGCATTTGCCAAATCATTGTATGTGTATCTCATTGCAATCCTCAAGCAGTCTTGCCAAGATACCTGTATCTGGGTTGGTTCATTAAGTTCAGCTGACTTCTATAAATAGTTTATATATAAAGAGGTAAATTGAACTTTCTTTACCTGGAACAATTGGGTTTAGCTGACTCTACAACACAGTTAACCTGCAACTTTGCACTACCAGGTCAAGTGTAATTTTAAATTGGCCACGAATCTGTCAACGAATTGTTGACAAATACCTCACTATTAGGCCAAGACAAAGCTCTGGAAGAATCATGGCTATGCTTCCCAGCTTAAGAAATCACAGTTTAGGCAAAACAGTTTTTATTAAAATTTGTAATAAAGCCACTTATGAGTTTGCTGACTTTGGAAAGCTGTGACTTGTTGTAACTACTTGTTCAATTACAATATTTATTTTAGTATGCAGAGAGAAGAGTAGCAATCGCTTTGTGGGGATTTTTTGATTTACTTATTTCATTATAGTTATTTCAAAGCATTTATGTAGGGTATAAACATTATTCTGACTCATTCTATTTGGATGCAATTTAGTATTAGCCTTTAAGGAACAAACTGAGTTAATTAAAATGGTCTATTTCAGAGAAGAATGGAGGACTCTTTCCTCAACAACCAGAGACACTGGCATCCTACACTTATTAGGTCAGGAGTCGTAATGAAAGCCCTCCATAGCACTCTCCTAAAACATTAATCACAGACAATATTTAGTATTAGTTAAGAACTCACCTGAAAGTGTCCAGACCCTTGAACAGAAAATATTAAGTAAACTGTGCCGCTCTCCCAAAAGGCTCCATTCAGTTTTCGCTCATTACTTGGCGTAGTGGACCATATACCCTTCTGCTGAGAAATATCAATGTTCTGCAAGTTGCTACTTTTCATTATAAAGTACCGAACTGGCATATTTTGTCTTGGTGAAGGAGATGTAGAACACTGGAAAAATTAATCGATACAATAAAATAAACCAGGCTTAATTCTAAAGTTTTACATACATAAAGAAGAAATCCCTTCACTGTGCTCCTCCTCTCCTCTTCCAGATTGCTCAAGAAACACAAAATCCATCAGCTGTTCCTCTCTGAATTGATTTTCACATCTGTTTTAGATTTTTAAGCATTTTTCAAAATAGTAATTCATTCAAGAAGGGCAAGAAGCAAGTACAGGAGAACAGGCCTAACAACAGGCCTAAATAGTGATTAATTACAATTCTTTGAAGTCTGATAGACCTTCAGTTCCACACAAAATTAACCATGCTGGACTGTAGCCTGCAGCACACTATTCGTATTCCATCTTCAGAATACATGAAGTTTTCTCTCTTTAACACTGCCTGAATTTAAAAACTGAAAGACTTAAGAGGCACTATAAATCCTCCAATGAGTCCATGACTAAAAGAGCAATGGGCTGTCCCCTCAGTGATCTGTTTAATATTACTGCAGTTTAGTATTCAAGTATATAGAGAGCATTATGACAATAACTGATTAAAAACATGTGCTTTGTTAAAATAATCATAAAAAACCCCAATCCCAAGTAGCTGTAATAAGGTAGATACCATAAAACTTGTAGAATTAGTACCAATGTATGCTATTACAGAAACAGAGGAAGGCAGAAACCAAAGGGTTCAGAAGTGTATGTACTGTACACAGCTTCACTGTTTAGTATAGCAAGTTTCTAAAAAAAAAAAAAAAAAATCTGATTTTTTTTTCAACTTCATATAGCTTTACCTCAGAAGTCTGCAGAGAATAGTATTTTTACTGAATTAAACTAGTGCAACAAGGATATTTAGACATGATTTTAAGTTCCAGAAAGAAATATTATGCAGTTGTTAACAATGGAAATCTCAGTTCTTAATTTACGAATACAATACCTGATCAGTGCTGAAAGATATCAGCAAGAAGTTCTATTAATTTTGAAGAAGACGGTAACATGTTTATGGGAACTTTACCTTTCCAGATACTGGAGAACAAGGACTAGCACAGGGGCTAGGATAGCTACTGCTGTCTGCAGACTTCACTGATGATCGATCTGACCTGTCATCTGAAGTTTGTTTGGAGTGCAAAATATTTTTTCGTTTGTACTTCTTTGCCTGGTGAAGTGCAGGAGGTGTAGATTTCATTAAAACTCTAAAAAGTAAAGGTAGATACAGGACATACCACAACTTTCACAAGCAGTCACAGAATAATTTATATCTATATATCAGCCTATTGCATGACTGTATATATTACAGTAATTCAAAACCATATTAAACACTGACTAAAAAAACATTACTATCACGCATTGGTTTTTGAATGTTACAGTTATACCTCTCCTGCTACTTCTGAAAGAGCACCACTCATGGGCAATATTCCTGACTGCTCTCTGTAACAGCAGGCATACATATGAAATACTTCTTCACGAAATCACAACTACAACACAGCATAAGACAGTACCAAAGCTTTCAGCACTATTTACACTGTTTCTTCCTTCTTAATACTAGCAGAAAATCAAGTCATGCTTTTTGGGGTAAATAAATTACAATCTACAGTCTCTAGAAGATCTCAACAGCTTACTTTTCAGCATTAGAGGAGTCAGAGAATTCAGTTTCTGCTGAACTTTTTCTGTTGTTGGCCAACCTCCATGTAGATGCTAAAGGAAATTCTTCTGAAACCACAGTTCTTGGTCTCTGACCAATTCCCGAAGGCTGCTGCAAACCTGCAGACTGTTCTTCGGCAGTTAAAACAGCTACAATTGTTCTTACAGTTGCTTCATCAGCTTGAGACCACAACTTTGAAGGAGCTCTCATACGACGCAGAAATAAGCTATGCCACTTCTGTCTAAGTTGCAACAGCAAATCAGCAGCCTGTAAGGAATTTCAATTCTGTTAAAGACTAATTAAAATTCGATGAAATAGGCAAAGGGTACCCTAGTCTTTCCTATCAGGCAGCAGCTGGCATTCTGGCAAAACTCCCCACATTTAAAGTAAGCTGTTATCTTTTCTTTTATCAGGTGCATGATAATTTTTAAAACATTTCACATAGCTCTGCACATAATTTAAAATTATATTGTAAACACATGGGATTTTTTATTTGTTACTTTAAAAATTAATCTTGTTAAAAAAAAACCAAACCAGTCTTTTCATGTCTTATGCCTTTCCCGTCAATTCAGTCCGTATTCCTGCACTCTGCGGTCATACCTTACAGAAAAGAGCTCTGAGTTACTCTACCTCCTACCACAGGCACAACTTCCCAATAACCTGAAAACTTCTACCTTCAAAGGCTGGGGTTTTCTGATTCTTTTTCTAGAATCTCACAACTATTTTCTTTCAGCAATTCCAGTTTCAGGTGCTCCGTTTTGATCTAACTTTTGTCATCCTCTGAGAAGGAAATATACAATATGCCATTGGGACTGTTCTTCCAAATCCTGCTCAGATTTTGGCTAACCAAGCTCAGGCTAAGGTCTGATGTGTGCTGGGAGCACTGAACAGGCAATACAGGGGGCCAGAAAGAGTAGAAGGGCCATTACGCAGCCACTACCTCCTGCAGCTTGCTGATCCCTGTAGCTATTATCTTTTGTCTGGCACCTTCTTTAGAATCCGCTAACTTACAGAAATGGATCAAACTGCCAAGCTGGAAAGTATAACACATCTGCTTACCCAAAGCACTTTTCAAGGACTGATGAGGCTTTCCTGCTTTCTGGTGTAATATGGGAGACACCCACATCATGACACAGGAAGAAGGATGAGCACTCTCACTGCAGGCTAGGTAACTAATACTTATTATTCTTTTTTGCTCATAGATGCCAGAATTGAGTTATGAGTTGTAAGTTAGGAAACCTTATAACTTGGATGTTGAATACATGAATTCACACAATAAACTTGTCTGGGCAAAAGGGGATTAAGCCCTTGGTCTATTTCTTATATTTCTTAACCAACTCATGAAATAAAGGCTAACTCATAGTACACTGTCATGTAAATTTAAGAGACTCAAATGGACCATTCTTATAGAAAATTCTTTTTTACTCAGATGCTTCACAAATCTTTTTAGGATGATTTAACATAAATATCCTTCTACATGTAACCAACATGGAAATGATACAATACTTACTTCAGGGTCCAGTCTGAGATGGAGCCATTCATCTAACTTCAGTAGTGATAAATCAGCAGTTGTTTTGTCCTCCATCTCGCTGTCGCTGCTCTCATTAGATACCCCATCCCCTGAATTAAATATAAAAGATGCATTAACACCTCTATATTATTTACACTTACATACAAAAACTTGAACACTACTGTATTAGCAGCAGTAATTTTCTTCCTACATTTTATTTTAAAATGTAAACATTTGTGAACACACTTCTTAACTTTTGCAAATACACCTCAGTGAAACTCTTTGCTTCAGTTATCTGAACAGAAGTAGCCAGACCTGCCAAGGACCCTACTCTGTAAGCACCTGCATTGATGTGATATGACTCACTCACGTATGTTCACCAATATCAACAAGCCATTATCAAACTTTTGCCTGATGTTGTTTGTAAATCCACACACTGCTCTGTGCTTTATTTCCTAGTAAAACAGAATATTTAAAGACACATTAAGAAAAAAAAATTATATATCACATGGCTATTTTGGATTCCTTTTTTTTTTGTTTTTCAAACTGCAATTCAATCACCATGAACGCTATTCTAAGGTAACAGTTTAAGGGCAAAACAGGAAAGTCTCAAAAATAACTTGGACTCTTACTTTAATTCAAACTAATATTTCTACAGAACTGACAGCAGGATAGATTACTTTTGCTTCTACTCCTACAGCACTCCACTTAAAAATGAAGAAAGGAAATTTTGATATATTCTTTGTTGCTTCTAGTTAATAGTATGGCTAATTGTCACTAAAAGTTATCAGTAGACAAAATTCTTTAAAATGCACATGTCAGCTGGAAGTAATACGAGTATTTGCCATACTGACTGAAGCTAAATTATTCAGTTTGAATAATCTGGTTCAAAGAATCAAATAAACTAGGCTGAATTAAAAAAAGACATACATACTACACTTCTCAGCATTAGTACTGTCATTAGACATTTTGTTTGCATTTTTTCTTTACAAACTATACTGTAATTTCTAAGACTACAGAACTGTGTAAGAGTAATTTATAGTTATGAATGCACAACAATTCACAAAGTAGAGGCATTTATTACAGAGCCTACAAACTATTCTTGAAGAGCTACAGGAACCATAGTTCTGTCGTTTTAAGAAATAGCCAATATATGTAGAAAATATACATGAAAAATAAGCCTTCCACACCACCTACTAGTATATACCACACTCCAAATCCAGACACCAGTATACCTCGAAAGGATGAAGATGTCTGCAAAGCATTACGGGGTAATCTAGCTGGTCCACAGAAGAGTGCCACAGTGACAGGTGTCACAACAGAACAGCACCTGATGTTCGCTATCCTGTGAGCTCTCGTCATTTCGTCATATATAAGCCAGTCTGTAGGCAGTGCCTGAACAGCTGCAGTTTGGCCATTTGCTGGGGGAATCTGTGCAAGAGCAAACAAGACCAGGCTATTTCATCCTCTCTGTTTAATCAAAATAAATTTTAACGTAATGCTTATTTTATATATGCAGAAATAAATACACATTTATATACACACACAAATAAAAAAAGCACAAGGAAATTCAACAAGACTACCAAATTACCTTATCACTTTGAAACATAATATTTTGCTATAAAAAAGGATCTTAAAAAAAAAAAAAAAGAGTTTCAGAGAACTTTTTCCCGCTGTTATGAGCAGAGATTCATACATCTTCAAAACACTTTTGTTGTGTTCCATTTGGAAGGACTAACTGAAATATTGGAAAAATCAACCAACTCCACTTCTTCATTCTATAGGCTGCCAGAAAAAAGCATTTTCTAAAAAGTTAAGTGATTTTACCTTTTTATATTGAGTTTGACTAAGCACAGAGGTAGGATGAAATCGCACTTTCTTCTCCTTTGGTCCAGTCAAAACCAGGCTTTCTCTGTCTACATGTACCAGATTGGGATACATCCCAGCCACTAGGGCAGCTTTAACTACAGCCCAGTTTTCAGAGTTAATATTAACATCTCTAATATCAGCTCCTCCTCTAGCTCTAACAAAACCTGAAGAAAGAAGAGGTAAAAATTGTGTTATATTCACTTGTACTTCAAATCTATTTCTTTGCTTCTCAAAAGGAATTGGAAAAATGAAGGTGAAATAAACTACAAATTAGTTGTATTTTTCATGACTGCTAACCTTAACTGCACCAAGAAGAAACCATTACACTGAAATCCTTCCTAGGATGGGTTTTTATATTAGCATAGAATATAATTACTTTTTACAACAGTAATACTAAAACATTCCTGTTGTGGTTTAAAATAAGTTTACTCATAGAATATTAGAACTTAACTGTGCAGGTTTAAGTTTAATTGTAACTTGCTGATAGCTTAGCATGATGCCCTGCTCAAAATCTGGTGTACATGAACTTTAAATGAACTCTGTTGACATGAACATATACGAAGGGGAGGAAAGAAGAGATACTTTTGGATAAAGGTTGAGACCCTCGAGGGCCCCAAGGTTGGCCCAAGCTGGAAGATAAGAGCAGTTAATGCCCTGATGATGTAGACATGGAGAAAGAAACCAGTGAGGTGTTAGAAGATCCCAGACCATAAACTGAACCAAGAGAAGCATGTGAGGCACATGCAGGGCACGTGAAGATTGTATGCAGAGGCTGTGAGGGTATAAAGGCCCAGTGATTTCTTTGTTCAGGGTCCCTCTCTGGGGACACCCAGCCAGAGCTGAAATTAACTGACTCTACCTCTGAACCTGGGGTCTGAACTCCTTTGTAACAACATGCTACAGAAACAAATTACTAGAATGGAAAAATCCAAGGAAAAACATCTCACTGAAAGCGTGTTGAACAATCAGGGTGCTTTCAGTTTAGATCAGCTGCTCCCCAGCCACACCTTCTCGCTCTAGCACCTCCACCATGCCCAGCATGGATGCTTACTGTTTCAAATTAAGGAAGGAAAAGCACACATGCGAAAGCTATTCTTGTTACAATTTGTATAAACTTGACTCCAAAACTATGTTACAACTTTTTCAAAGCTATTACCTGAGGCCCTAAGTTGGCCAAGCAATTGTGTTCTCATGCCTACAATGATTTCCATTGTGGCTTGAGACAAGAAGTTCTTCTCACAGAAGGCTCTCTCCCAGCCATCACTGCGTGCTTTCTGCCATGCCTGTAAAGGATAGTTTTTTTAAAATTTGCCTATTAATTTGATTATCTAAAATTAAAAAATGCATTTTTTAAAAAGAATTACATTTACATCAATAAAATTAAGGCACAAACCACTTTGAAAGAAAGAAAATGTAACAAATCAGATTTTTTTTTTCTGTTTAAATACTAGGTTCTCTTTACCCATTCCTTAAACTAATGACCAATATGTTATTATAAGTTTATTATACTATTATAAAGATTATTATGTTAAGACCATTATTTTAAGTTATCTGTGCAGCACGATATAAAGTGGAACCTTGCTGGAACATTCAGATTTTAATCCTGTTTGCAGATATCACCAAAAGATGAGACAAAAAGTGTTCTGTCACAAATTCATGAGTCCAATATACAGTAAAGCCACTAGGCAAAAATGAAAAATTTCTTGTCTGAGGACTTAATCATAGACTACCATTCTGTATCCAACTTGACTGATATGTCATCTACTTTGATGTGTGACCCATCATGACTACTGAAATGAAGCAATACCTGGAAAGCCCTGAGAAGCACCATATGGTCACTAAAGGTTCCTGCAGTAAAACGCTTCCTGCAGAGCATGGCTGCACGCTTTTGGGAGGCCAGTGCAGGAAGGACAAAGGGGTCTCGGTAGGCAAGAGCACAAGCAATGGTGAGAACAGGATCCAGGCACTTCAAAGCTACAGCACACAGCACCATTTTGCCAAGGTGTGGCTCTACTGGCAGTTCAGTGAGATGATAACCAAGTTCAGTGAGATCTTCCCAAGGGTCCATGGCATCTATAGTCTGGTTAAAAAAAAAAAAAAAAAAAGGGGGGGTTAGGGGAAAAGGGGAAAGTGAACAAAATTAATTTACAATGAAAGTAGAAAGGAATGAATATTGGACATTACCCAGACTTGCTCCCAAACACTAAAAAAGCAAGTCAAACTAATAACTAATAGTTTAACACCATTAACACCAGATTTTAAAGCACATTCTTCCCTTCACATGGCAAAATACATTTACACCCATAAAGTGAAAACAAACAAACAGAAATTCAAAGCACCCCTAAGTGACTGAGCAAAAGTCTCTGTACAAACAAAAGTCAGTAAGATACTTTACCACAAATGATAGTAAGATACGTTACACCACAAACACAGACCATACACAATTCCCATTTAAATCTATTCCTCTGCTGACCTTGAGCATTTGGAGAGCATTTCTCACAATTAAAGCTGGTGGAGGATCAGGAGCTTTCGTAAGAAAGTCAACAATTGAACAATTAATTGGAGCCAGAAGTTTTGTGTGTAAACAAAGCTCCTGTAAGTTAAAAAGCAGAAAAATACTGTTAAAGTTCGTGAAAAACAAAACAAACACACTTTTTTGGAATTAATAGCATGGCTTGATGATAACACATTTTTTAAAAGTCATAATTTTTAACTGAACGTGCACCTGAAGTGGCATTCTTAGAAGTTCTGGAGTCTGAAATTCCAGCATATTCTGAAATCGGAGCCTGCTGAAGAGACGAAAACAGACTCCAGGCTGACAGCGCCCAGCCCTGGAAAATAAAATATGGGAAAGTGTAAAAACTAGAATTTAAAAAAAAAACCAAAACAAAACAACCAATCAACCAAAAAAACAACCCACACAAACTTAGAATGCAAATGTAGAAGCATGTCTAAGAGAAAGATTATTCTGTGCTAAAGAGGAAGTCCAACACATGAAGTTAACAGTTTTCCAGCACATGAATTATTTTTGGTAGTATGGAAATTTATTATAAGAATTTTAACCCTCCGCTGAAAAATCTGGAAAAAAAAAAGTAAGGACTATCTAAATAAAGTGATGGGGATGTTTTGCCAATTCAAGACCAATCCAAATATCATACATTCTTTGATATAAGGAATGTAAGTTGTAAACTTCATTTCTTCCTCTTCACTATCCTCTAATAGAAGTTACTCCAGGAGCACAAGGTAAAATGAAGACCAAACAACTTTTAAGTGAAGGGACAGAAACAGTAAATGCTCACATTCACACTTAAATCCTTGTAGGTTAATGCCAATATCATGTCATCCAATATAGGTATTTTTTGCTACATATGTAACTTCTCGGCCTTCACCCACAGTGTTGGGAAGAACATGTTCAAGGCCTGCTAAGTCATGAATAGTTGGGAGACATTGAGTAAAGAATTACTGCTCAATGTCCCTTCTAACAAAGAGATCCCAGGACATCAATTGAAAACTAACAGTGGGTAGTCTTTTGCCCACAGACAAGTTGTGAAACACCTTATTGGATACTGTGCTGTGGGAGAAAGAGGAAGGAGAATAAGTTCATGAGGGAACAACAATTTAGACCTAATACAAGTTCTAGGATATTCCCGAGTGTCACTTTTCTACAACTTGGGAAACGCAGAGCATGAGCATTGGCCATTGTCCAACATCATGCTGTACTAGTCTACAAACATTACCCAGTGTAGCTGCTATTATGTTTGCACTTTATTCTTACCAGTCAGGATGCTGGACATACGCAAAATAAAAGTCAGTATAAAGCATTTATTACCTGCCTTTTCTCTGGATAGCACTGGCTTTTGAAATCCACACCATTTTTAGCATTGTAACACAACTCAGTGCATCAAAAGACTTCTACAAAAGCAAAGCAGGGAACATGAAACCAAGATTTAATAAGGGTACTTGAAATAAAAGTTACTAACAATTTATCAACAGAAGTCCTTTAAAAAATAATAATAAAAAATAATTAAAAAAACACCAGCAGCTTCTGGCATAAAGGTATGTTCTGAATACTTAGTTTCAAGTGAATTTATGATACCTCCCTCCTTCAGAGTACCTCCGTGCTACAGAGTTTTCTAAATGAAAGTTTTCTAGTCAACAGGTAATTTTAAGTCAATAAAAGATATGGATTGCATTTTAAGTTATCAGAAATCAAGAAAAAATACATTATTAGAGTGACTAAAGTTTGTCTCTTTGTCTCACTTGGAAACGACATCTTTATTTTCTTATATTTGATACAAAATTGCAGAAAAATTGTATTACTGTGAAAATTTCAGAAATTTGGCGTGTATATCCCCTACGAAATCTGACTTAATTTTCAAAGCCATATAGAAGGTCTTAAACTGCCTCATTATGATATCTCACTTTTTCTTACAAGTGATTTGGGAATAGGCATTCAACACATCAAACAGTGCTTAAAAGCTTAATAGATTAGACTTAGACTCAATATAATAGCAGGACAAATGGAACTTCCAGTGTTCTCTAAATCTCAGGAAGATATCAGTCTAAACTCATGGGTTTGTTTTTAAAAAAAAAATCACACAGAAATATTGTTTAAAAAAAAGATATACCACTATATCAACCTGCCAATAGTTTTTACAGCATTTTTAAACAGCTACCTATTTACAGTATTTGTCATAAAACGACACCAAAACTTCTCAGTGACCTTTGTTGTTTGACATGTACTAGCTCTCAGCTTACTATAAAAAAACTCAGTTCTCCAAAGTTTACTTCCCAAAGAAATTTTAGGCCAGTCATACCTCTTTCACCTTGCCTGAGTCAATAACAAATACAACATCATTGACTGTTATGCTGGTTTCTGCAATATTTGTAGAAAGAATCTGCAATTAAAACAAGAAACAACCAAAATTATAGTTAAAAGCAAACACAAAATAGATCAACATAATATCTGATGAAGTCCTCTGTCACTGTCATGGGTTTGCCTACCAGCAAACCCTGCCCTGGGGCTGAAAATTGTTTTTGCCAGGTGAATTTCTGGAGCAAAGCCAATCAAAAGTTTTAGTAATGCCTCTAGCAATTACATATTTAAAAAAATGGAAGAGAAGGTTGTTGCTTAGAAGGAAAATGGAAGAGTCAGCATAGCAGCCAGCCCTGTTGGGCCTGGGCATGCATCCCCCACCCTGGGCCAAGTCTCGCTCGGGCCAGGCCCCCCTTCTGTCCCTTAACAGAGTAGGGAAAAAAAAAACTTTAGAGGAAAACTTAGACGAGAAATACTGCAGAAGGAACTCCAGGCAGAGATAACAAAGCCTTCAAGCTCAAAGTTGGCAGCCGGAGAGAAGAAAAAGCTGCAAAGTGGGGGGAACTCCATCTCTCCCCCTCTCTCTCCCTTCATCGGGGACTGAAAACTAAAATCCCTGCCACCTGTGGAAAACTGCTGGGGAGTGGAGACGACCCTCTGCAACTCATGAAGGAGCCCACACTGAAACAGAGTGCATAAAGATGATGTGACTCCATGGGAAGGCCTAGAATCCAACAGAGACCTACGCTGGAGTGAGACGGTCCGGATAGGATTTTGTGATTTCAGCGAGGAATCTGTGCTGGTGCAGCTGAATTTGTGACCCTGAGGGACAGCAGAGAATGGAGGAACTATTGCCCGAGGGATGGACCCACATCGAAGAGATCTATCAAGGACTGTTCTCCCATGGGAAGGGACCCCATAGGAAACAGGGGTGGACTCAAAAGTCATTATCCCTTGTGATCCTGTGGTGAAGATCCATGGTAGGCAAGTGTCCCCTTGCAGTCCATGGAAGACCCTACAGGGCCTGGGTAACCCCCAGCCTCTGGTCTTAGCCCAGGAGGGGGTAGGCCCAGCCCTGAGGCCAACACAGAAGAGAGAGAGAAAGAGAAACAGCTCCAGCTGTGACGAATCGGAGTTGTTATCCTAGAGATAACAGAAGAAGAACTTTCGACTGCTGTAAAATTATTTAAAAGACCTGGAACTCCAGAAATGGAACAAAGACTGCTTCTCCTCCTGAACTGATACAAAGGGGGGAGGGGTATTTTTGTAAATACATAGCATTTTTGCCTAATTAGAATTCTTGTAAATATAGTTCTTTAGTTTTTATCTTGCTAGTAATAAATCCTAATATTATTTTCCCCTATCAGATCTCTTTTGTCTGCATAAACCTTCTCTCAGCTTATAGCAATTGTGTGAGGGCGTGAGCAGAAATTGGCCCAGAGCAAACCCATGACATTTTTTGGTGGAGAACACACGTAAAAACTGCCAGGAGAGGCAGGGGCTGGATCAGATCACGACAGACACTTACTATTTTGCGGACACCAGAAGGTGGACTTTTAAGCACTTTCTTCTGATCCAAGGTCTGCATATTTGAATGAAGCATGAAAACCTGGTACCTAATGCAAGACAAAGAGCACATTTTAAACATCTTTAAAACAAGAAATATAAACCTCAACCACAGAAACTAGAGGCTTTACCTGTGCGCATTATCAGCAAATCTCCTGTCATCATAAAGAATACGGTCCCTCAGGCTCACTATCTCATCGTATCCAGGAAGAAATATTAAAATTGCGCCTAAAAAAGAAGTGGGTTTCCAGAGTGAAAAAGAAAGTTCACTTTCAATATATGCCAGTACTAGCACTTGGAAGGTTTTACCTATTTGGTACTTCCGAAAAAAAAAAGGCAGGATTTATAAAAAGCTGAATCCACAGTAACTTACTGGGAGTGTAATACCCACCAGCCTCAGAACTTTGACAGATGTTATAAAGTAAGTGCATAATCAGGTCCAGATCCACTTTTTCATCATCAGAACTGTGATGATAAGCTGTCAGTAACTCTCTGTCCTCTGCACTAAGGTCATTACCACTTGTTCGGACCAGGGAACTTTCATCCAAATTTCCAAATCCTGCTGAAGCACTAAAATTGATAAATACATAGATCAGAGTCAAGACTGTTCACTTTAGGTTTGCATTCAACCACAAAATCAAAATTACATCAAGATCAGCAAGACTACTTCTTTTGAAGTTAAATTTTGAAGTGTTGCAGAACAGCACGTCCAAAACAATATTACTATTCACTGACATAAGTGTTAACCCAGCAAGCATGCAATTTCATTTTTTAGCATCTATTAGCTCATTCTTATAGTTCATTGAAACAAAACCATAAGCAAAGGTGTCAGAGCTCAAGGTAGAAAGACATCACTTCTTCATCTGTTAAAAATACTTAAAAGAAGCATATTTTCCAAACATTTTCTTCCCATAAGCAGGTACTATGCTAACCGGAGCTCTAATAATAATATAGGTCTCTATAAAATGGTACAAAAGCTATGATAACTAAGTTAATCAAAAACCAGTTCTTGCATGGCCTAGTGTACGCATTATTCCTATAAAGAATCTTTAATATGGCTATTTGTACCAACAATGTACAGAAAAAAATACACAACAGATTTGTTTTCAAAATAAGTATCTGAAATTAAAATGGTACATGGTAGAATCAGCATCTCTGGCTATTTATTTAAGTTACTACAATCACATCCTGCCTAGATATATAATCATGATAGGAATGCCCACATCAAAATGCTAAAAGCTAATAATATAAAAGAAGTCCTCCATCACTGTAACTATATTTATCCTAGGAGCTGTGCAAACATAATCACTATGACGCTTTTTTAAAAAAAAACCGTAAGTTTTTGAAACATTCCTATTCCCAAATAAATCTTGCTATTTAGGTCAGATTTAAGGCATAAAAAGCTAAAAGCTCTTCTGATTAAAAGAAGACAAAATACAAATTTCCTTTACCACATTATACAAATTTTTCTGCAAGCAGTTATAATTTACCTGTAGGATTCCAAGAGGTCAACAACCTCTGTCTGTCCGAAGTGCTTAGCCCAGTCCACAGCCATCCTGAAAGATTTACATAGAAATCTTAATTCTCACTTCAAAAGACAGATACATAGCCTAAAATGAAGACTGTGTAACTAAAAATTTAGTTTAGAATTTACAGAATACGTGATGAATAGAAGTTAGAAATTGTTTAGACTGTCATAACCTATTACTGCTTACAGTAGTCAGGTGGGTTAGCAATTAGTTTAAATGTTACAGAAATGTCTCCATATATATTTGTATATAATGATAAATATATAAATTTATTTGTATATTGACAAAAAAAATCTGTATTTTGGTCGATCTGTTTGTTTTTACCAGCCATTAGATGATCTGCAGTGGATACTTGCTCCCATACTGATCAGCTGTTCTACTTGATTCAAAAAGCCTCTCCCTGCAGCAATCATTAATGGAGTCGCACTGGTTTCACTATGTCTATAATCAACTGAGAAGTACAAAACAAATTTATAAATAAATCAACAAACACAATAAACACATTCTTATTTTTTCATCTAAATGTAGCATGACCTATAAGACTTCTAAAAACCAGGCCAGAGAGAATCTGTTTCCTCATTTCATCTCACCACTCAGTTCATGCAAATTTAGCACTACTTTAGATACACGTTGTAACATCGGTTAATATTTCAAAACAAGTACAACAACAAGTAAGGAAACAATCCATTAATTCTGCTAGTTCTATTCACTTTTTTAATAGGCATCAGAATTCAAAACTAACAACATCTGAAACTAAGGACAGAATAGCTACAGAAATTCAAGTAGTTTTGTTATTGGTATTTCCTTACGTAATAAGATGAGAAACTTACCACTAAGATTTTCCGTTAAAATGAGGTGGAACACCTGAGCAAAGGAATCAATATCTTTATGCAACCAGATGTCAGAAAGACAAGAATCCATTTCTTTTATTAGCCACGGTTCAAGGCAATTCACATCTTTTTCAGTCTGAAGAGAAATTACAGTGTTTAAACATTAATGTCTTCCAAGAGTTATATTTATTCTCATATATTGCACACAAAGAAATTGAACAGTTAGTTTTCCAAATAACAATCAGAAACTCAGCATTCAGTACCAGTTAAAGCATTTATTGTACCATATGCAAGTATTTTAAGCAATGGTAGTTCAGTCATTTAATCTGTAGAAAAGTTATGAACAACCACTGTAATTGAACAGCACACTTCAGGAGTAATCTCTTTAGAGAACAGTTTTTTATGCAGATTTAAACTACCTTCCAACAAAAGGAAAAGCTTACCAGTTGATTAAATACTGTGTCACCACCATCACCCAACAGATTATACTCTTCAGCTGCCCTCGGGACAGATTTTGGTCTCTGAGGTTCCAGTTTGCTATTATTTTCTTGAGCAGAACACCATTCAGTAAGAGAGCTTTGCTGCTTCTCTTCTAGAATGCATAAAGTATTTCCACAGAAAGTTTTACAGCCATCTTAATAATGTGTTATTTTCAGTTACAAAAAATAGCTATAACAAATCACAAAGTTTAACCAATTTGATATCTTATTTAATCTAGAATACTGTTACCAGTCCAATATAAATTCCATGATTAAGGGCACCTTAAAGTGCACCATTGCAAACATCTGCTATAATAAAAAGATAAAAAATACCACCTGGGTGCTTATGCCCTAAGCTTCTGGTATTCCAGCTTGCTGAGCATATAGTATCCTATGGTTCTACAGTTTTCAAGTGGGCAAAGGCCACAGTTATAGGTAATTCTACTCCAAAATAACTAGAAAAAAAATTAACATTTATCAACTGAAAGCAATAGGAATGCAACCACTGAAAGCATTTTTTAAAAGAGAAAGTATTTTCTTAAATCACAAACTACATCAACATTGTAAACACAGAGAGTTTCAAAACACTTGCTGTCATCTAATCATGTCTCATTTAATATTCTGACTTTGGAAATTTAACAGAGATTCATCCTGTTTGTTGTTCAATCAATCAATGAGACTCATTGACAGCCATTTACAATAAGAAGTCCACCAACCTCGCTGCTTCTCTTTTTTGTACTTTATCATCTCTTTATTTGTATACCCAGTACTTCGTAAAATGTCCTCCAAAAACATCTCTTTCACTTCAAAAGGTCTTCCTTGGACTGAAAGTATAAAAAATTCATGAAAGATTAGATATTGCCTAGCTTCAATTATCACATTAATTCTTAAAAATCATTTTAATAGACATAAGAAGTGAATTAAATATGATCAGGGCCTGATTTAAGGAATTATTTCTTTCCTTGAAAAGTCTTGTAAGAGTCTCTTCACTTGAATGTATTTTCATTAAATGACTGGGCCAAAAATAAACCCACCACAAAACAATTTAGAAGGGAAGTGCCAGCTGCATACCTTATTTCTCATTAACTTCTTCAATTCTTTTAAGTGTTACAGCAAGAGATATAAGATTGACAGTTACTTACTGCAATTTTATCAAATGAGAAAAAGAAAACAGACATTTTTGTTTAGGGGTACCAAAAAGAATTCACTGTGTTAGCCACTTGAATTCCATAATATAGAAGCAATTAATACAGCTTTATTGCAAGGTCCCACAAGCAGACTGGCACCTTTGTATTCAACAACCTTCTTTCATGGGAAGTATATGAGGAGACAGACTCCTCTCAATGTCCTTAATTAGTACAGCCAAATTTGAGGTTCTTTACCTAATACTTTCCAACAAATAGACATTCCAATGGTCTTTATCTCCTAAGAATTTATTCTGATTTCTCTTTTAACATGACTGTTTTCTAGACCTTATTTATGGACATACAATTGCGGTTTTACACAGGAAAAATTAATATAGCTGCATTTTAAATTTCTAGTCCCTTAGCAGACATCTGCCACAGCTGAGTTTGTATCACCTTGGAGTTTTCTCTCTTTCAGAAAGACCAAGTTACAGCTCACATATTTTTAGAAGCTGTAAAATTTAGAAATAAACCTTTAAGTAAATAAGAAAATTAACTCTTTCTCAGGAATATCCAGTAAAATTATCCCATAATTTTTAGAGAAGACTCTAAATAAAGCAAGGAATCATGTGATTAAAACATAAAACACCCATTTGCCTATGACTGTATTTCTGAATAGAGCAGAGAGTTATCTGTCTTTTGTCCAGTAACCAGTAGCAATCTCTGTTGAGGCCTGAAGAACCAGAACCTACTGGAATGTATTAACAGACACATGGACAATACTCTTGTAGATCCTATGGTCTATATTGCCACAGAGACCAGCACTTTGAGAACCTTTTCCTCCCTCTTTAACTGAACATGGAGGGGGCCAGGACATTCCTGCACTTACAGAACCTCCGCTGATAAAAACACTTTCCTCTGTAGTAGTGCAAATAGTTAAGAAACAACAAACATGAGCAAACAAAGAAAAAGCATTGCTGTAATTCTGGGTGTATTTATCACCTGGTTTTGTCAGAATGTTTGGTACAGTTCTATAAGATCTGTAAGTCTCATGGCAGGAATTCTCACTGATCTGAGAATAAGTGTTGTCCTGGTTTTGCCCAGTCAGCCAGCCCCTAGGGCTGAGAATGGTTTTGTCCAGGTGAAGTTCGGAACAAGAAGCCAATTAAAACTCTCAGTAATGCCTTTGCTAATTACATCTTTAAGAAAAAGTGAAGAGAAGGTTTGTGTCGCAGTTGAAATTAGGCAGCCATGTAGAAGAGGTGGCAGTGGCCCCGAGTGGGCCAAGGCCCCCTCCTCCCTCAGCTTGGGCTTGGGGGGGCAGATGAGGCACTGAAGCCTCCCTTCTCTCTTGTAAGAGAGTGAAGAAAAAAAAAGTTTAAAAGACTAACTGCTTGGACAGAAACCGTGGCAGAAGAAATTCCAGCAAAGAGATAACGGAGCGTCCAAGGTCAAAGCTGGCAGCTGAAGCTGCAACAGGAGAGAGAAGTGCAAAGCGGGGGGGCTTGCCTCTTCCCCTCCTTTCGCTCTCTCCCTTCAGGCAGGGTAAAGACTGAAAAATAAATCCCTGCCATCTGTGAAAGTCTGTGGGCTGAGGAGACCCCCATGTTGCTTGTCAAGAAGTCTACACTGGAATAAGCTGATGCATGAGGAAGCAGAGACTTCATGAGAGACCTGAGGTGAGGCTGAGTTCTGCTGAAGATTTTGTGACCCTGAGGAAAACCCACGCTGGAGTGAGATGGCTCAGGTGGGATGTTGGAATCCGAGTAAAGGATCCATACTAGACCCATGCCGAGAGGTCTATCAAGGACTGTTCTCCCATGGGAAGGGACCTCCATAGGGAACAGGGGTGGACTTATAAGCCATTATCCCCTGTAACCCTGTGGAAGAAGATCCATAGTAAGCAAGTGTCCTCTTGCAAGCCTATGGAAGAAAAACCTTCAGAACCTGGGTAATCCCCTAGCCTCCAGTCTTAGCCCAGGAGGTGGGTAGGCCCAGCCCTGGAGGCCAACATAAAGAAGTTCCAGCTGCGACAAGAGTACTGCAGAGTTATTGGAGAGACAAAGAGCTGTAACTCCAAGAATGGAGAAAAGGACTACTTCTCCTCCTTGGATTAATACAAAAGGGAGGGGGGGGAGTATTTCTATAAATACTTAGTACTTTTACTTAAGTAGAATTATTATAAATATAGTTCTTTAGTTTTAGCTTATTAGTAATAAATATTAATACATTTTTCCCCAAATCAAATCTCTTTTGTCTGCATAAACCTTCTCTCAACTAATAGTAATTGTGTAAGGGGTGTGAAAACAAATTGACCCAGAGCAAAACCACGGCAAGTGTTCACATAAATACTTACTGTATATTACTGGGCAACATCCAAAATACCTAATAAAGAGATTGGCATCTAGAGCAGCACTAGAAATAATGAGTTTTAAATTAGTCTGGGTTTGCAACACATCTCTCAGTTTTATTAACAAGAAGTCACTGAACCTATCCCTCTCATGTACTTCATCCTATAACAAAAGAGAAAGAAAGAAAAACAAAAATAACAGATAAACATCACAGATACAAGATCACAACTTTTCACAAATATGAACTTTTTAAAAAACTAAAAATATGTAATTTGGTGGTATATTACATTAAAATGTGAAAGTCTAGTAAGGATCCGTACGTAAGGTTTTTTTAAAAAACTATCCAAAAGTAAAAAAAAAAAACACTTGAAAAGGTTTTATAAAGATACCAGAGTAGACTGCACTGTAATGCAAAAACCACACAGACCTTAATTTCAGAAATCAAAGTGAATGTCTCAAACTTCTCTAATTCTTGTACTTAAATCTCACTCCCAAGATAATGCTGCAAACCACAAATCCTACAGATTTTATTTTAATAAAATCTCCCTTCAAAATTGATGAGCATTTCAAGAACTGTACAGTACCAAAAAATCAGATAAAAGGTAGATTGCTTAGATGCATTAAATCATGCACAAATCTTATCATTAAGGCACATGACTGATGAATCATTTTTGTCTATCTTCTGTTTTAAGTCGTGAATGAACAAAACAAGAACCAAACAAAAGATTTACAGGCTAAAGTCAAGAATGTATACATCAGTCTCAGACTTTTTCCTCTTTGTTAAATTGACATTTTTTTCTGTTTTTATCACTAGAGCTCTGGTTCCACTGACTTATCAAATTCCACAATACAAAATTCACATAATCATGTATGAACACACTTAAATAATTTGCTACAAAATTAGACTACATATTATCTTGAAAACATTAGGCTAACAAATGGACTGCAAATTTGGTACTGCTAAAACAAGGACAAAGAACAGAAATTCTGACACTCACATTGAACTGTATCTACATAAGTCTCTCTAAGGCTTTTCTGCTGACAGAGGAAGTTCAGAAAAACTTAGACCTCTGCCCTCCACAACTGCACCACAATTCCAAAATTAATTACTGGCATGAACCTAAAATGAGATGCTTTTACAGGGAGGAAAAAAAAAAATGGAAAAGCATGCATGCTACAGTAAGGGCTCAGTAACTCTTTAAAGTTAATTGAGATTCTAACCAAACAAAAACAACTTAAATATTCAGTAAATTAATGTAAAAAACTAGGATCTCACCTTCCAATTAACAAGTAATACATATTGCTCCACCTCACATGAAATACAATAAAATCCTTACCACAATAACATGTGTCACGTTAGATAGGGTGCTGTCTCCTGCCATGAGCGTGCGAAGCAGGATGCCATTAGTGCAAAATGTTACCAGTGTCTTTGGAGAGACCCTATTGAACAGTTCATAAAGATACTTCAGTTTTTTGCATCATTTAAATACTACTAGCTTTCATTTACTGAAAATTAAAGGATTGAACAGCTGCCTACCAGAAGTGGAATAACAGTTCTCTAACCAAAGAGTTCATGCATACTCCTTGTTTATAAACTACGCCTGTTCCCATAGAGTTCCTAAGGACTCTTAATGCTCATGCTCCAAAACTTCAGACAAGGGATTAACTGACAGGTGAGATTCAATCTTTTTCTAAATTAATAAGCAAGTGAAATAGAACCTTGAGAACCTCTCCATGCTGTTTAATTTACTATGGACTGCTGTGGAAAAACAGGTTCTAATTCTTCAGCATATGCTTGGATATAGTCTTGATATTTGCCTACATGTGGTGGGTTAACCTTGGTTGGATTCCAGGTGCCCACCCAGGCCGCTCTATCACTCTCCTCCTCAGCTGGACAGGAGAGAGAATACAACAAAAGGTTCATGGGTCAAGATAAGGACAGGGAGAGATCACTCACATTTACCATCACAAGCAAAACAGACTTGACTTGTAGAACTTAATTTAGTTTACTACCAATTAAATCCACGTGGGAAACCAAGAAACAGAACCAAGTCTTACAACACCTTTCCCCACTCCTCCTTTTTTCCTAGGTTTAACTTCCATTTTTCTCTACCTCCTACTCCTCAGCAGCGCAGGGGGATAAGGACTGGGGGCTGTGGTCAGTTTATCACATGCTGTCTCTGCTGTTCCCTCCTCCTCACTGGAAGGACTCTTCACAAACTACTCCAGCACAGTGTCCCTCCCATGCGGTGCAGTCCTTCAGGAACAGACTTTTCCTGCATGGGACCCCCATGGTTTCGAAAGTCCAGCCAGCAAACATGCCCCAGTGCAGACTGCCCTCCCCATGGCCCCACAGGTTCTATCCAGAGCCTGTTCCAACACAGCCTTCCCACATGTTTGCCCAAAGGCAAACACCTCCTCTGGCATGGGGTCCCCTCACAGGCTGCAGGGGAATTTCTCCTCTGGTGCCTGAAGCACCTCCTCCCCCTCCTTCTGCACTGGCCTTGGCATCTGCAGAGTTGTTTGTCTCACAATAATCACAATTCTCTCTTTGCACTGCTCTCACTGCTGTGCAGATTTTTTTCCCCCTTCTTAAATATGTTACCCCAGAGGCACAACAACTATTATCAACGGGCTCAGCCTTAGCCAGTGGTAGGTCGCTCTTGGAGCCAGCCGGCTCTATCAGACATGTGGGAAGCTTCTCACAGAAACCACCCCTGGAGCCAACTCACCACCCAAACCTTGCCACACAAATCCAACACACTCTAATTGACTGAGTCACAAAGAAGTCAGCTAAATCTTTTCAGATGCTTTCATTTTTCAGAAATTTAAAAACCTTAAAAGTACCTGGTACCTCTTGCAGAGTTAGCTGTGCAAGTGAAAACTGCAATTGTCACTACTTTTTCCAGCACTGCCCCCTTAAGTACCGAAAACTTCCAGAAAAGAAGGAAGAGGTGAGCTCACTAGTTATCATATGTGTATTTCTTCCCAAGTTTGGAATTCTCCCCTCACGTCAAAAATCTTCTTACATATTAAATTCAAGGAATACATGCAAGATAGAAATGCTTTACTTTATCCATCTCTACTCCTATCTTCTTGATTAGCCTTCTAGAAATCAAGAATTCTGTGCTACTATAAACACCTCCACCCAATATCTTTTTTTCAAGTGGTAACATTGTTTTTTCTACAGTGAACTTATTGATTCATCTTAAGCAGAGTTTTCTGCACTGATTCCAGTAATTCTTCCATCTGACCAACACTTTGTTCTTCTTCAACCAGAATAATTCTTCCACACATTAGTCATCACCCTATTTGGAATATGTCTTTACTAACTCTTTTAATCTCTTAATGAGCTTTTGTATGCATATTCAAATTCTTTTTTAACTTGGTTTTGCTGTTCAAGTGCATTCATTAGCTATGTGTTATCTTCATCCATATAAGTAACATAACCAGCTATACCTTTTGCCAGCTTCTTCTCACTCGTATCCTACCTACTGGCCATTCCAGAAAATCCCACTATCTATACAATTCAAAAACTTTAGCAACCATATACAGTCTTCAGATTTACATCCATTTCTGCTCTGCTTTAGGATCAGATTCTTCAGGTGATCTAAAAATCTCTACTTTCTTATCACTCATTGTTTGAAATAAAAAAGATGGAGTAAATTTAGCACAAAATAAATTGGTAAATAATGCTCAAATTCATCATTCCCTTTAATGTGCCCTATCAAGTCTCACTATATAGCATTTTTTACAGCATGCTGCTCTTCCTACCTATCTTCAAAGTTTGCTGAACTTTTGGACTGACAAACATTAAAAGTAGGGAGTAAAAATAAAAGGGGGCAAATGTAGACTTAATTTGAAAATAAAACAAGGATTTTCACATACATTCTCCCTAGAAGACATCAAGAGAAATCACTTTCAGTTCCATTCTATAAAAGAAATTACTACATGAAGATGTAAAATATCAGAAGAAAACTGTCCTTTTCACTCTTAAATATTCATTACCCAAAATAATATATCCTACCTATACTTTATACACGGGGATTTTACTAGGCTGTAGCCCACATATACCATAGTTTAAATCTACACAAGATTAAAGACACCAACACGAGATCAACTGATTTTAAAAAATATCATCAGTACCTGCTTTCTAATCGTATTTGATAACCAATAGTCTGGCCAATCTTTTCTCTTCTTTCTGCTGCCACTCTTTCAGCCACAGCAAGTGCTGCCAAACGTCTTGGTTGAGTGCAAAATATACGACAGGGAGTTCCAGTTTTGTAACAGTCGTCAAGAATAAACTGAGGGATCTGTAAAGAAGTGGTTTAAATTTAGTTTTTAGTTTGATAAAGTCATAGCTTTTTTACCATGGTGAGACAACTTAACTGCATCTCAGTATTACACAGGTTGCAAAAGGCCTCACAAAAGGATTAGCTCTGCAAAAGTACTCGAAGTGGTAGAAAGGCCAAAAAAACAAATTCTGTTGTTAATTCTAATCTGTTAAAAAAAAAAAATCAAAAAAACCCACAAGCAAACAAACAAAACTCAAACAAACAAAAATACCCTGAACCTTCTCTCTTCTGTCTCACAGAAATATATAAAAAAAGCTATGTAGGTAATGTTGCATTTTAATGTAATAATATTCCCCTCTAGACACTTAGAACAGAACTAGTTTTGAAAGGAAAAAAGTTGTACAAAATAACAGCTACCTCCCCTTTGATATTGTGTGATTATTTTAATAAAAAACTCAGACCTATGAGAAAATTGTGCAAAACCATTTATGCTTTTAGTATGTTGGCTTAGTATTTAAAAAGTAGGAAAGTTAACTGAAAAGAAGACTTTCAACCTTATAGGAAAACAAAAGCCTTAAAACTAAAGAAATCCCTTAATACAGAAATATTAAAAATCTATTATTATGTTTGAATAAATACTGTTATCTTTTTTTATTTCATTAAAGAAACATACTTGAGTAGTTTTTCCTGATCCCGTTTCTCCTACAATCAAAACAACTTTATTGTCCTTTATTATCTTGACAATTTCTTCCTGTTTTTCAAAAACTGGTAGATATTGCCTGAAGGAATCAAACTCTGATTCTCCTCTTTTCACTGGAACCTGGGGTACACCATCATTAAGTCGTCCACTTGTCTTAATCACTTCCCTGTTTTCTGTGAGGAGAAGTCAAAAATTACTTATACAGATACAAAGGAAAATCACTAAAACACTCCTTAAAAACTGTAATTGAAAATTAACATTCCTGACTTTATATGTATCCCTGCAGACAAACTGACAAACCCATCATGTATTTAAAAATCATATTCGTAATAGCACATCCCATAATGGTACATAAAAAAAATATTTTTAAAGGAATTTTTACTTTCAGATATTTTGAACAAAACCGGACTATTCTGATACTTTTTGCAAGGTCAAAAATGAAGAGCTAAAACAAAAAACCAGAAACTAAACCACATTGCCTTGGCCTTTGTAGCTGTTTACACATTCCTATCTGCACAGTTTGCCATGAAATATCCACCATACAGTTAACCATTTAAGTTATTCCAAACTGACAAGCATGTCTTCTAATAAAAAGATAACTTTATTGTGATTCATATGCCTTCTTTCACATCCTCACTGGTCTTTTAAGACCTTCTTTCTGTCAGTCTTACATAACCTAATATTCCAGTCCATAAGATTTGTCTTAACACATACCAGTTGAACCATGCTGTATCCAGACCTGGACCCACAAAGCAGTGTGATGCATTAGAAAGTAAGGCATAAGTAGACAAAAAACCCTGCAAGTCTTCTGAAGAGGTTACTTCAAATTCAGTATTGTAAATGCTATTCTACAGTTCCTTAATAATTTTTTTCCAGGAGAATTAGAAGCTCACTGTAAACTCAACCATACATGTTTAGTGTGATGAACAGATTGACTTATTAAATTACAAACACTGTCTTATCAAGACAGAAATGGACTAACAGATTAAAAGAGCCAAGGACCATTCTGGAGAAGTAAAAAAAAGATAAATTTTACACTATTCATTAATTTTTGCTTACATTCCTCAGGAATTGATTTTCAGTACTTTTATTATAGCTTCCCCCTGTTCATTAAACAAATTAAACAACTGAAACGGAAAACTAGCAAAGGAAGCACTTAAAGCATGAACATCATGAAACAGAAATATCTGATGAAACAAGGCATACTGGTATGTTTTCTGTTCACTACACTCAACATTGTGTGCAGAAACGCAACATAGCTCTTACAATGTTAAAGAAACGCAACATAGCTCTTACAATGTTAAAATGCTTTTATTAAAAGCATTGTTTAAAACCCCCAGTATTATAAGTTACATCCAGCGAACTCTTACATACTCTAGAAATCAAGAAGTTTAGGTAATAGCCTCTAAGAGACCAAATCTATTTTAGAAAACGACAAAACACAAATTTCTTATTTTATCAAGAACATAGATTTCAAAAGGCAGAAAAGCCAGTCTCATCTTCTCATAAAGATGTTCTTATAGACAGTCACATTAACACTTGTTTTTTCAATCTCACCTCATGGAATGTGCAGGAACCCACATTTCACAAACGTACTTCTAAAAAATTTGTCTCGAACTGGCTCAAAGATTCAAAACTAACTTGACACAAGGGAGACATTGCAATGTGAGTGACATGACTGCCTGAGCTCCTCATGACACCAGTTTTAAAAGACCCTACAATTAAAAGTCAAGAAAATTAATGGGTTTGTTTGCAGGGAAGGGTGTTAGGTAGGACAGGAGAGCAAACACAATATAGAGGGGTTTGTTTTGTGGTTGGGTTGCGTGTTATTTTGTCAAGTAGTGTTGATTGACAATTCCGTATCAGAAGACATACTGAACATACCAGATTCAACAGCACATGCATTTCCTCGCTCCGTCTTTGGCAGAAGTTCTGTTCTTTCTTTATTCGTGACAGGAAAATTTCGAATTAAAGTACAAACAGCATGTTTTGTAACAGGAGTCAAGGCACAAGTCATTACTGTATGTTTTAGTTCTGATCCATGCTTTTTCCTTACAGTTAGGTATCGATTTGTCCCTTTTCTGGGGAGGAAAAAAAAAAAAGGCATTTTAGGAACAAGCACACTAGTTACCTGAATGTAACAATCTTCGCTCGTAACTTTTTCAAGATGGCTGTCAAATTATTTTCAAACATAATGTCATAACTAGAAACTTCAAAATACGCCCTAAGTAGCATAATGCACACCAAAGTAATAGCAACATCCACAATATCCACTACCAAAGGCACTCTCTATTCACATGAGGCAGTGCAGCACAGACACTGCAGACTTCAGATCACTATGCTCAGCACAACCTTACATACAGGCCTCTGTAATGTGACACTCTTCTGATGTCTTTGGTTAAAGGTCCATTACTGCATCTGCCTCCCAAAATACAGCCAGCTCTATAAATTAATACTGAGATTTACTACACAAAATTGATTTCTAGACTAACTTAAGAGATCTAGAGATTAAAAATCAACAAATTGGCAAAAGAGACAAACAAGCTGCCTGCTAGTGACATTCCAAGCCTTAACAAAATGCAGTAAAACAAATTACATTCCTATGATGTTCACTATTAAAAATTTTCTATGTAGAAACAGAACCAAAACACTTGTAACACTGCATTTGTCCTCAAACGGAACTCGGACACAGAAACGTAAAGAGTTGTAAACACATTTGAAACGGAACCTTCTTGTGCCTGGGCTACATAATAACCCTTTGAAAATGACTTCTCAGGGTAAGAACAGAAGGTCACACTAAGAGCCGAGTGCCTCATTCCTGGCAGTGGTGCAGGTACCCAGACGCTGGCCTAGGCAGCCTCTGTGAGGAGAGGTGCAGCCACTCTGGCAAACCCAGGTTCTGTTCTCTTTACATCCTCACTTCAAGCACTTATGTACAGTGACGAGATCACCCTGAGCCTTGTCTTCTCCAGGCTGAACAGTCCATCTCACCCTTTCCTAAAATGGGAGATACTCCAGTCCTTTCATCATGTTGTTGGTCCTTCATGGAACTCTCCTCAGTTTAGGTCTCTGTCCTACTGGTGATCCTAGCACTGGATGCAGTACTCTAGGTGCACCCTAATCAGTGCTAAGTAGTGGGCAAGGATGACCTCCCTCCACCTGCTGGCAACACAACAACCCTCTTCTCCTGCACTTCCCAACAGAGGCACTCTTTTGGACCTGCTGCTCAAAGGTACATTTTATCTGTCGAAGTGGGAGACTCTATCCAAAACCTTTGATCACAGAGGAGTGTATGGAAAAAGAAGAAAAAGGCAGAACACAACCTGGAGAGAACTCTTTTTTATGGACATGAAATCCACAGGAGCCAGCTATCTCAAAAGAGTATGTCACATCTTTTTTTTTAAGCAGACATCAGGTGCTAATTTTTATTATCTACCTTTTAAAGTTTTTTTTCTCTAGTATTATTCCCTGCAACAGCTCAAGATATCCTAGAAGTACGTCGTTTTCATGCTAGTAACGAAATTCCATAAATTCGCACCAAAAAGAGAATATAATACATAAAAATCAGAGTCCAACTTACCCTTTACTTTTAGATATCAGTCCAAGAGACTGACAGAGCCGGTGAACAAATGCTCTTTCAGTACTAGTGAAAGAAGAGGGAAATTCCATTTCTAGAAATAAAAATAAATAATAAAAAAAGGTAACAACACAGGAGGCCGTATTCTAGACGTATTACCTCGATCCTATGAGGGTTTATCAATCCCCGAACCCACCGCGCTTCCCGAGCACGCTAGCACTGGCGACATCGGGACTGGCTGCTCCCCTTCCCCGCTCAGGGCTCCTGGTGGCGCCGCCGGCCCCGCTCGGGGCAGGCCTGGCCGCCCGCGGGCCACGGTGTCCGCCGGCCCCGCTCCGGCCTCGCCGCTCCCCGGGGCCGCCGCACGCACCTGTGTCCTCGCCGTAGCGGAACCGCTCCAGGGCGAGGTTCACCGCGATCTCCACCTCCTCGTCCACGCGGACATCCCTGAGACCTTTGCCGCCCCGGACACGGGACGCCGCGGCAGCGCTGCCCGAGCCCCCCGCGCCCCTGCCGGGCTGCCTGGGCGGGACGTGCCTGGGCCGCGACATGGCTCCGCGACCGGCGGGGGCTCCGCGGCGGGCCAGGGGCTCCGCGGCGGGCCGGGGCTCCGCGGCGGGCCGGGGCTCCGCGGCGGGCGGGGGCTCCGCGGCGGGCGGGGGCTCCGCGGCGGGCGGGGGCTCCGCGGCGGGCGGGGGCTCCGCGGCGGGCCGGGGGCTGAGGCACACCCCGTGCGGGCGCAGCTGCGGGCCCGGGCGGCGCGGGCCGTGACGCGCTGACCAGCGCTCGGCCGGGAAGGAGGGCGGAGCCGCCCCCTCCGCCGGCAGCGGGCGGTGCCGACACCCCGCGGCTGTGGCTGCGAAAGGCGGAGCCTTCCTGATAAACGGAAGGAAATGGCTGCAGTAGTTTTT